>NC_080087.1:100857976-101559643 GCF_950005125.1 Chionomys nivalis | reverse complement strand
TTTAGGTTAATGCATAAAGAGCAGGAAGCAGAAAACATGTAGCCATAGTATTATAAAGATTTCCTGTACCAAGGCAGTGGTAGTGCAAGCCTTTAATCCTAGCACTTGGGAGGCAGAGACAGGCAGGTCTCTGTGAGTTCAAGGCCGGCCTGGTCTACAAAGCTAGTTCCAGAACAGCCAGGACTGTTACACAGAGAAACCCTGTCTGAAAAAGAAAAAAAAAAAAAAAGGTTTTCTAGTCATAGTTATAAAGCAGAAAAGATGTTGGGAGAAGAGAAAAGACAGAATCCAGATGCAGGAGGTAAAGAGAGAAAATGATTCTTGAACTGTTATATAATAAAAACACTGTTTTTACTTATTTATGGTCTGTGTTAGTACTCTTAAAAGTCATTTCTCAAATATTTTGAGATATAGGGATCTAGATACTATACTTTCCATATCTCCCACCCTTTTTTTAAATTCAAGGGGTCAGAGTTAGATTTTGAGACACATTGGAAAACAGTTTTGTTTTCATAATTTAAAAACATTAATCTGACTCTCAAATTCAGAATGATTTATATTTTGATCTTTCCTAGGTATATTGGCATGGATGCTTATAGATGGGAACGTTTAGGTAGCAAACAGCGCCCTAATTTTATGCCTAGCTATCTTGGAAAATCAAAATTCCATGAAGAAAAATGAAGAACAAATTATCAGAACAATGATTCCTCCCTTCCTCCTCTGTCACTATTGCTTTCCTTGGTTAGTTAAATTCTGGACCTCTTGGGAGGTCTGAGAGAGTGCATTGGATACTAACACATGCAGGTATGTACGATTTGGGATAAATATCTGAGGACAAAGAATGGAAAATCAAACGAGCCAGTTCATACATGTCAGCTGGAAACTGGCAATGAGATGTATCACACACCACACTGCAGCCCACATTGAGATGACTTCCTGACAAAGCTACAGGGTAGAGCAACTGCATCAGTTAAGGCCTCAAGCTCAGCTGAAAGGCATACAGTGTGGTCCCCGCTGAAAGCAGCCACTGAGAATTGGGTTCTGTGTATCATATTCTGTCATTTGGGGTATATATTACAGTATTATCGTTTAGTGTGATTACACTGTCATTCTCACTGAGCCTGCATTATATGAAGACAGGCAGGAGGTCTTTGTTCACTGACATTCATAATTTAGCAGAATATTTTCAAAAAGGTTTAGAAAAATATCAACTAACTGAGCCTAGATGTTTTCTTTGAAAACATTATTAGTAGAAAATGTCACGCAGTGTGCTTTGATTGTATTCATTCTGTTCCCAACTCATTCAAACTCCACTCCTCTTCCTTATCCTTTCAATTTTGTATCTTCTAATTATTTTTTGACACCCATCAAATTCAGTTTGTGTTTCTCATATATTTTTGGAAACGAGGACTTCCATTGTTGTCAACTTACCAGGGGCTACACTCTTGAAGGAACCTGCCCCTCTTTCTCCTAGAACCTATCAATCCTATTGTTCCTCAGCTGAGGGTAGTGGGTAGTACTTTCTGTCTACCTCTGATTTGTATCTGGAGATATAACATTTAATTAAATGATTAAATTAATTAGAAATAGTTAAATTAATTAAATTAATTTACTTTTTTAAAGTTTGCACAGGTCTTGTACATGCTGATATAACCACTGTGAGTTCATATTACAGCCCAGCTGTCCTGGGGAAAAAAAAAGACCTCTGATGTAATACTAGCTATGGTAGTTTAAATGTAATTGACCTCCACAATCTCATAGGGGTATCACGATTAGTAGGTGTGGCTTTGTTGGAGGAATGTGTCATTGCCGGGATGGTCTGTTGTGGGAACTGCGGGCCTCTTCCAACAGCCCGGCTCCCTGCCTCCCAGCTAGCTTTACTGGAAATAACAACACACAAACTGTATTCTTTTAAACATTGCTTGGCCCATTATATCTAGCCTCTTCTCGGCTAACTCTTGCACCTGGACTAGCCCATTTCTAATAATGTGTGTAGCACCCCAAGGTGCGCTTACCGGGAAGATTCTAGCCTACATCTATCCTGGGTCGGAGCTTCATCGCGTCTGCCCCAGAGAGGAGAGCTATCGAGTCTGAGCTCACTTCCTCTTCCTCCCAGCATTCTGTTCTGTTTACTCAACCCACCTATGTTCTAACCTATGAGGGCCAGGCAGTTTCTTTATTTTTTAACCAATGACCTTCCTCCATCAATGGTCTTTGAGGTTTCCTATGTTCAGGATACCTTAGTGTGTCAGTCAACTTCTTGCTACCTTCAAAATGTAGCCAGCACAACATATGTCTGCATGCCTCCATGCTCCTCATTATGATGATAATGGACTGAACTTCTGAAACTGTACGTGAGCCACCCCAGCTAAATATTTTCTTTATAGGAGTTGTTGTGGTCTGAAACAGAGACTGTGCTCTCATTTCTGTAACACCCAGGCCTGAATAATCACACAAAAATTATAATAATTACAATATTTTTTGGTCAATGGCTCAAGTGTATTCCTAGCTAGCTCTTACATCTTAAATTAACCCATTTCTATTATTTTATATTTTACCATGAGCCTTGTGGTTTGTTATCTCATATCTTGTTTCTACATGACATCTGCCTCACCTCACCTTCTTTCTCCCATTTAGGTATATTCTGTCCTGACATCAGCCAAAGCAAATTCTTTATTATTAACCAATGGTAATAAAACATATTCACAGCATGGAGAGGGGAAACCCACATCAGTGCTCATTATATCTCTTCACAGCAATAAAAATCCTAAGACATTGGCAAAATATTATGGTAGTAACCAACCACTCTCTTAGGAGATTTAAATCCCACTCCACAACATGAAACCAATCCATGTCACAATTATTGGGTCAATAATCTGTGACGAAATAACTCATGGACCTTAGAGCATCACCTACTATTATGCTGCTATAAGGACATAGAATTAAACTAAACTTGTAATGTCTTGTTACTCTACCCATATATTACTGCATCTTTCAACTCCCATTAGAAAAGAAGAATCTGTGTTGTTTTTAACTAAGTCTCTATCATTCTATTTTATCAATAAACACTCAGGAGCCAAATACAGTAATGAAAATCTGCTACCTCAGAAAGGCAGAGAAAGCTCCCAGCTGCTTCTTCCTCCTCCATCATCTCAGAAAAAGAACTTTCTACTATTCCATTTCTAATAAAAACTCTCTCCACATTCTACTTCTTGTGAGTTTCTGTCTCCTTTTTCCTGACTTCCTCTTATATTCTATGATTTTTTTCCTGTCGACTGGTTGCTTGCTCTTCCTTTGTACCTACAGTTGATTTTATTTAATACTGTTTATATTATTCAAGCAGAAAGTGATGTGGGATTCCCCTCTGTATACTGTGAATACCACTGGTTAATAAAGAAACTGTCTTAGGCCTGTGATATGGTAGAGTAGAGCAAGGTGGGGAAAACTAAACTGAATGCTGGGAGAAAGGAAGCAGAGTCAGGGAGAAGCCCTGGAGCCACCAGCAGAGACAGACATGATGAAACCTTGCCAGTAGGCCACAAACCTTGTGGTAAAATATAAAATACTAGAAATGGGCTAATACAAGATGTAAGAGCTAGCTAGCAATACAATTAAGTGATTGGTCAATCAGTGATTTAAATGATATGGTTTCAGGGCTGAGCAGTTGGGAACAAACAAGAGGCCTCCTACAACAAGAAAGTTCTTGGATTAAAGATATTTGGTAGAGCTGAGCCATTGCACTAAAAAGAAATTTTTTCTAGCAAGTAATGCAACTTTGGGGTTTACAGTGCAATCAAAAATCTTGCAACATTTCTCATTTTTGTCCAAATGAAAAGAAAAGATTTTAACTTTAACACAGTGAAACAATTTACAATCATGAAACTATTTCTGACAAGCTTAGCAAAATGAGCAATGTGGTTGCATTTGGCAGTTTCAGGTTTACTTCCAACTTCAAAATTCTATAGAATGTTTGTGTCAGTCTCATATGAACTCAGCTATTTGAATGTCCTGAGCAGCTCTTAGTCTGAAGCTGATCTTGGGTTGATGTTTGTCAGCTTGGTGGTATTACTACAATCCAAGTAGATTTGTCATTGCAGGGCCCCATCATCTGGGAGACCTCAAAGGTTATTGTTAGGGCAATTTTCTCTTTTTCTTGGGACATTTTTTTTTGCTGAGATGTCCATTCTTTTTCAAATTGTTGAGGGAGCTGCGGGCTTGCTTTTCGTCCTGCCCGGCTCCTGCACAGCTAGCTTTATACCGAAATAATGACACACAAACTGTATTCTTTTAAACACTGCTTGGCCCATTTCTATTCATGTGTGTAGCACCCCAAGGTGTGCTTACCGGGAAGATTCTAGCCTACGTCCATCCTGGGTCGGAGCTTCATTGTGTCTGCTCTGGAGAGGAGAGCATGGCGTCTGTCTCTCAGAGGAGCTGCCCTGCATCTGAGCTCACTTCCTCTTCCTCCCAGCATTCTATTCTGTTTACTCCACCCACCTATGTTTTAACCTATGAGGGCCAAGCAGTTTCTTTATTACTTAACCAATGAAATCAACAGATTGATATGACACTTCCACATCATCAAATGTTTTTCATTTGTCCAATGGTCTCTGGATTCTTTAGTTGGATGCTTTTATGTGCCTGAAAAGATAAAAGCAAAACCCTGCCCCAGCTCTAACTTCGGGTGGGAGGTTCTTTTCTTAGTAAGTTATATCTTTCCTAGGAAAATATGGCTTGGGGCAACAGAAAAAGTATTATCTTTCAATTATTTTTTTTGAAATATACCAACATTCTTTTTTTTCTTTATTTATATTTATAAATTCTCTCCCTCTCTCTCTCTCTCTCTCTCTCTCTCTCTATATATATATATATATATATATATATATATATATATATATATATATCCAAGGTTAAAGTGTATTTATTTTTAAATGTAATGTATCATTTTAAATGTAATTTATCATTCTTTCTGATTTATTCTGAATTTGTTTCCTGGTAAATTTTAAAATCTAGTCTTAATTAAGCATGATGCCAATTTTCCCACTATTTTATGGTTTTCAGACATTTTGTCTGTTTTGCCTACATAAGCTACATAAAATTTTAAGGCTTTGCTAAGTTTTGCTAGGTTTTGTCATTTCCATTCATGTATCCCAGGATCAGATATCTTTGCCATTTATCTGCCCATTAGTGATTTTCCATTTTGATGCATGCACACCATGAATTATACAGAAGACATAAATTTCCTTTTGTCGTTCTTATGTTTTTCCTATAGCCAATAGTGCTCTATTACTCCAATGTATTATTCTGATTTGGTAGTGTCTTTCTCAGTAAGAGTAAACCATGCATTATCCAAAATGTTATGACCATTCAATTGGTCCGCACTGTGTAATGATGCTTCTTTTGGGAGATGGGCGTGTGGTTTAAGGATGGGAGTTACAGGCAACTGAGCTATTCCCTCTGTGTGGGAAGGTGTAGACCCCTTTGCTACCACATCCTGGTCACAAAAGACTCCTTGCAGGTACTAGTTCCACTGTAATACCTTTCCTTCCATGGCTAAGCTCTGAGGGAATCTCCCTTTGAACAACCCAATAACGACAGTAATGATCACTCTTATGACCATAGGGTAAAAGGCAATGACTGGGTATAAGGTTCTCCATGCCTTGTAAAGTATCCTGATTTTTTTTTTTTGTCAAAGAGAGAATATTTATTCTCTGTATGTGGAAAGTGTTTGCAAAAGAATCCAACAGGCAAATGTTGATGGATGCCTTTTTGCTTTATGAAGAGTCCCCAGCCGATAATTCATCAATAAATATGATATACATAATTAGAGTATTATCTGGGTCATTATTGGTCTGGCTTGCATTCATAGAGAAGCGCTTACTGGCAGTCACAAAAGCTGCTCTTTATTTCTGTCCCCATTGGAAATTAGCTAGGAAATTTCTAGTAACCCTGTAGAGGGGTTTATAATAATCTGTAAATATGGTAAGTGCTTTCTCTAGTGTGCAAACATACCAATTATGAATATGTGTTTTATTACTAGGTGTTTGGATGAAATGCATGTGCCACTAATACCTGCTCACTGTAACTCTAGTATTTCTAGTATCTAGAAACAACTAACTTACAGAGATCCAACTGTCTCCACTGGAGTTAAAGGTGTAGGTTACCACCACCATGCTCAAATATTTCATCTTAGCTCCAAATAACTCCAACTCTTGGAGATTCAGAAAACAAGTTTGAACTGTAGTAGTAACTTCTTAAATATACTTAACACATTTAAAATCTCTTAATTGTGTTTTTAATACCAACCAACAAGAATATCTTTTTTATTTGACAAGAAAACTCAGAAGTTAATGTCTAAGATTGCATGGCAATGTGGCAATCTGCAGTCTAACATTCTAACATGGAATTAAGACATGTGATTTAAGAAATCCCATATTTCTTTCCATGCCAGTTAAGACAAGTTCATCTTTGGAAAATTATCACTTGAAAATATTATTATTATTTTTTCATACCCGATCCAATGAAAGGTATTTGTCAGTCTTTATAAATTAGTCTGGATTGAATGACCAAGCTGTCTGATGAACTATCACCTTCGGTATTCAGGTTTCTTCTGTTTGAATCTAATCTTTATGAATCTTGAGGGTATCCACAACTTTTCTTCTGTGGACACAGAAGCAAAGCCACTTCCTCAATGGAGCACATATCCTGGTTTCTATAAAATATACTGGATGAGTTAATTCAGCAGCTTATGTCTACTATCCAATGTCTCTGTGCAGTTGTTGTTCCTTTCTCATTAGCATTTTAAAATTTAGATTTAGTTAAGGACCATGGAATATATCTCTGGAGGTCTTTATTACCCCTTTCTGTTTATTAAGCATGTCTTTTACAGTATGATTAGATCTTTGTATAACCACCTGTTATGTAGGACTGCGGGGCATACCTGTACTATACTTCATGTTGTAATATGCAAAAAAATCACTTCATTTTACTAGAGATATATGCTGGAGGATTATCAGTATTAATTTATACAGGTATCCCCATAACAACCATAACTTCTAATAAATGTTTAATTATAGAATCAGCCTTTTCAGAACTAAAGCAGTTGCTCAATGAAATTCAGAATATGCTTCTATGGTATGGTCCAAATACTTTAATTTTCAAAACTCTGTAATGTGAAAGACACTATTTGTCAAATTTCATTTCTTTGGGTACCTTTTTGATTACTTCCTGTAGGTATTGGAATTTGATTATTTAAAGAAAAAATAGGACATTTCTTCTAATTTCCTTGGCTTGTTATCAAGTGATAGAAATTTCTTTCTTCAAACCTTTACTGTTTACATGTTCATATGAAATTCTGAGGCTTCTAACACATTTCCTATTAATAGCTGATTGATCTCATCATTACCTTGTGCTAGAGGGCCTGGTTGATCCTAGGAAATCTGATATGTATTATTACAGTAGATGGTTTCTATTTCTGATTACTTGTAATTGAAAAATAGTGAAGTTAATTATAAATCATCCACAATAATTTTAGCAGTTTTAATATGTAAAACAACTCTTTCTGCATTTTAAAAGTCAGTAACTATTAAGAGATTTAGGAAAATCTACTAATACCACAAGAATGACATATAGCTCTGATTTTTTATCTGAATCATAAGGCCCTTAACTTATTTTTCCTGGTTATAACCTTCCTTTAGATTATTAATTTCCATCAATATAGAATGTAGGGGTTCAAGAAATTGGTGTCTCATTTACTATGTAAGGGACAATACAGTTAGTTTTTTTATAAACTGAAGTCTCTTACTTTCAGGATATTTTCTACTAATCTCTCCCCCAAAATTACTGCAAGCTCTTTGCCAATGTTCATTTTCTGCCCACAATGAGGCAATTTCAACATTAATAAAAAGTACTACAATTTCTCCTTCAAATTGGTGAAGTCTATTCTTTCCTTTCAGAATCAGTTTAGAAAACTTTTCTATATATGTCTTTGATTTTTTTATTTTGTTTGCATGCAATAAGTATCCATTCTGAGTTATTATCTTCTTTCTGCACAGGACTTCCTGTGGGACTGGTAGAAGACAAAAAAAAACAAAAAAAAAAAACAAAAAAAAAAACCTATAAAGTTTCGGATTCCAAACAATAAACATGTGCATCCTGTAATTAATTTCTTTCAGCCTTAGCTGAAAATTTTCTTGAACAATTTAAATTGTTATCACTTTGTAATTTTTGAAATAAATTACTTAACTCTTAGTAGTTAATTCAATTTTGGGTCATATTTATTTAATACCACACAGCAAAATTTTAAAATTCTTATCCGTTCGTAATTGCTCTCTTCTGATTTGTATTTTCTGTGGTTGAGTTTTCTGTAAACCTATCTTATATCCTAGATAATTGATAGAATCTCCTCCTTTTCTCTTTTCATGGTCAATTTACAATCCCCAACAACCCAAAATTCTCTTTATTTTATCAAACATTTGTATCTATGACTTTAATTTTCCTATTTGTCCTTCTGGCCTTAACCATTTAACCCATTTTGCACTTTGTTTTACCTGAGATAAAGTTCCAATTCCTAGAAGTTGAATATTTACCTCTTAAGAAGACCAATCTTAAAGACAAGATTTTGGTAAAATTATTGTTACATTTGCTTATGTGTTTACTAAGCCTTCAATTTTAATGTGATTTGTTTGCAATTTTAGCTTTGGTAATAGATAATTTACAGCAGTTTGCTGAAAGTGAATTTTTCTCTGTCCTGCCTGCCACCTCCCAAGTAACTACTGGAAGACTTCATATTAAATACGAAAGTTCAGCCGCTAGCTTAGGCTTGTTTCTAAGTAACTCTTATAACTTAAATTAACCTATTTCTATTACTTTGAATGCTGCTACATGACTTGTGACTTTAATCTTTTTATTGCATGTTTTCTTGCATGTTTGCATGGGAAGGGTCTCATCCACTGGAGACTCTGCCTTATTCCTCCAACATTCTTTCCCCTCCAAAAATTCTGTCTAACTACTGACCATTTAGGTTTTTTCCATTAAACAAATCTCAATGACAATTCTTTACAGTGTATGAAAAGATTATTCTACAAAAGTTTGCCAAGATACTTGTTTTCTGGTCTCTCCTGTTTTTATTTTATCTACTGAAACTGTTCAGTCCTTTATTACATCCAGAGCAGTTTCATTTTTAACGGGCATTCAATCTTTTAATTTCTGTGTGGATGAGTTTCTCCAATGATGATAGGAAACAACTGAATCTAATCTGATATCGGGGTCCACAGGAAACCCTTAGAGCATTTCCTAATGACAAAGGATTACCTTGCCTGTTCTTTGTTCATCTGCATTAATACGTCCAATGCTGGCCTTTGCCACACCTGCTGCAGAAGGCTGGGGCCTTCTGTTTTGACTATTTTTAGAAAACCTAGTGTTTCTAGGAATGCCTTGTCTACAACCCCTTTTCAAATGTCATTGCTTACCACAAAATTGAAATACCTGACATTTTGATTTTTCTTAAAACTTTTAGAATTTACTTCTCCTATCAGAGTAGCATCATAAGCATGAGATCCAATATCAGATGTATTTTCAATCCATTCAACTATTGGTGCTGATCTTGACTGTAAAGAGCTAATCACTCTTTCGCATTCTAAATGAGCATTTTAAAAAGCCAAAGATTTGATTAATATTTGTCTATTTTCTACATCTGATACTATTCTATATAGATATTATTCTACATTTGAAGTCAATCGTTACAAAAAAAATCAGCGAAGGTTTCTTTGGGGCAGTGTATAACTTTAGCCCCTTTCCTTATTTTTCAATATTGTCCCAAGCACTTAAATCTGTTAAACTATATGGTGTGAAGGTATGTCATCAAATTCAAGCTGCATTTGCTATTCAGCATACTGGTATTCATGTAGAAACTGGTCTTTGGAAATATTAATCTCTCTAGTTCTATTTTGTTTTTTCATGACCCTAGTTTCCACTATGTTCACCATTGTAACTGAGGATCAGTTTCCAACATTACTGTTGCCAAATCTTTCCAGTCTCGGGCGGAGTAATTCTGTTCTGACTTGACCATGGATTTAATATCTGGTTTACATTGGGTAAATGCTTCCCATATTCCTTAAATCTCCTCAAATCTAATTTTTTATAGGATTTAATTTACCTTCTTGATAACTTGAGGGTACCTATCATCTCCTGGTATTCTTGCATAGCAACTGGATAAACTAATGTTCGTTTCCTAACAACATTGGGCCAATCGTCTTCAGTTTCATCATGTGGGTAGTGCAGTAGGTTCCTGTCTAAATTCCCCTCTCTGTATCTTGCTACTTTTATTTTTATTTATAAGTCTTTCTAAGGCTTCTATTGTTGTGCCCGTGTCACAGTTCCCCTAAACAAGACTACCACAGAGCTGATATCTGACGTAAATCCACTGGGGTTTATTGATTACAAGTTAGCTAACTGGGACCACAATCCATCACAGGACCACAGTAGGTAGGAGAAAATGGCCCTGAGGCTTCAGGTTAGGGGATTTTAAAGGGAAAAACTGCAAGCAGGGTGTCACAAGTCTTGGCATTTGGGATTGGGTAAAAGTATACAACTTTTGAATTTGTTGGTTGGGGTATAGGGGAATTTCAAAACAGTCAAAACAGTTATTAATCAGGTATCTACAAGGACATTTGAAACAAGCAGATGTAAACAGATTTTTTTTTGTTTGTTTTTTGGATACCCTGGTGGGTCACTTTGACCAGGGCAGACACAGTTTCTTGGGAATGTTTATGACTTCACTGGGCTGCATTTACCTCCCTAGTCAGGTCCGGACTAAAATGAAGTTTTTCAAAATGGAGTTTGTTCTCTTCCTTCACTGTCCTACCAGTCCACTTTGCATATTTGGCATAAAAGGTTTACCTTTTAATACTACTTAGCTCTCTCTTTAAGGACTTCCTAGGGATCTTACCAAATCTGATGATTGATAAGTTTGTCCTCTACTGGCATGCTTTCTCTGTCTGTGTGTTTGCCACGTGTTGGAACACCAACTGCTGTTTTTAAACTAAGTCTCTTTTGGTGTATTTTATCAATAAACACTCAGGAGCCAAATGCTGGGATGAAAACCTGCTAGCTTAGAGAGGCAGAGAAAGCACCCAGCTGCTTCCTTTTCTGCTGTCTTTCCACAAAGACCTTTCTTCTATTTTTGTCTCAAACAAAAACTCCTCTTACTGGAGACTCTCCCTTCTACTTTCTGTGTGTCTCTCTATCCTTCCTCTTGACTTCTTACACTCTATGGTTTTATCTTGTGATGGAGGAATTACTTTTATTTAATAAAGAAACTGCCTTGGCCCATTTATAGGCCAGCCCTTAGGTGGGTGGAGTAAACAGAACAGAATGCTGGGAGAAAGAAGCTGAGTAGGGAGTCGCCATGATTCTCCCACTCCAGACAGACGCAGGTTAAGATCTTTCCTGGTAAGCCAGCTCGTGATACTACACAGAATATTAGAAATGGGTTAGATCAATATGTAAGAGCTAGCCAATAAGAGGCTGGAACTAATGGGCCAGGCAATGATTAAAAGAATACAGTTTCCATGTAATTATTTCGGGGCATAAGCTAAGCCATGCGGGCGGCCGGGTGCCAGGGACACAGCCCTGCTGCTCCTATTACAGCAATCTTGTCAACTGGTTACTTGCTGGTTACTTGCTCTGCCTCTAACCTATGGCTGATTTTATTTAATCCTGTTTACAATATTCAAACAGAAAGCTCTTGGATTAAAGGTGTGTGCTAGAGCTGATTCATACACTGGGAGACAGCTTTTCCCAGTACATAATGCAATCTCAGGGTTTACAGTGTAATCATAAATCCTGCTGCATATCTGTACTTGATGGTAATTGATACAGATACTTTAAACTGGTCGAAATCAGATGTGCTCTTGCTAATCTTTGCTTAAACTGGAGTTCTCAATCATTGGAAACCAGTTTGTTGAGGTCCTTTATGTTGATTTGAACTGAAAAATTGGTGGGCTAGGAGAATATTTTCTACTGGTAGCAGTTCTTGAGGACAGAAGGCAGAGCTGCTCCAAATCCTGCCACCTGGGAGCTTATTGCACTTGTGTCCAGGTGCTTAGATTGGAGGCTTCATTCTATGAGATCTTAGAAGCCCTGACTTTTGAAATTCTCAGCAGTGAGCCAACTGGTTTGCAAACCAGTTGCAAACACTAATATGCAGAGCTTTCCAGAATTGGAGGGACCTCTACTGGACTCCACGGTTGGAACATTCAGAGTGACAATGACAAATGACACAGCTCACTAGTTGAGGATGTCAGAACCCTCAGCCCTAACAGTTTCTGTTTTTCAGGCCTACACTCATTGAAATACCTGCCTATTAAAGTTTGACAGCATTCTGGAAGACTTCTGATGACCAAGGTGTTCTGTCTAGATCACGAAGACACCACACAAACAATGAGACTGAGCCGTGTAAGTAAAAGCAAAGAGCCTTTATCCAAGTTGGAACTTGGACTCTCCTTGTGTCCAGTGCATTGGTATGATCAGAGTCTCAAGCTCAGGTGGGGTGGGTTTTTTATCTTAGCAGAGGTTGGGGTGAGAGATTTCTAAGGTTCAGGACCCCTGGTTGGCTGACATTTGCCTGAGGGTGTCCTTGTGAAAGGAGATGGGTGTGTGCTGGACTAGGGGGCATCAGGTGTTCCTATCTACAAGGGTTGAAATGTTAGGTATTTTCTTTCAAATGTTAGGTACGTTCCTCTCAGGTGGCCCATTTCTGGGTGGTGCCTGGGTGGCCTCTGTTGAGCCTGTCATGACTGGGCCCTACCCAGGGTTTATTGTTTCTTTCTCTGCACACTATTGAAACTTTGTTGTTGTGACATCTCTTCCTTTGTTCCTCTTATTTAACTCCAGTCGTGCTGAAGATAAAAATGTTGGCAGGAAAAGACAATACAGAGGAAACCCAATGTTGCAACACTAGGGAACAACACAGAAGACTGTCTCTCAGTGGCTCAAAAGTAAGCTCAACAGCCTACTTAAAGCATCCAGAAAGGATGACTAATCACAGCAGACCTGCAGGTAAATGACAGTGTATCTGTACAAATCACAGCACAACATCTCGTAGGGATTGTACCAATCACAGACCTCTTGTGGGCCAAGAGGGCGTTACGAAGTTCTTGACTCCCAAAGACCACAGACACAATCCAATTATAATTAAAAGGTTTATTTATTACTTTTTTAGTGAATTCACAAGAAGACCTTCAATATTTATGCAAGCAAGCAAAACTGATCTGTTCTGCCAAGTTTACGTGGTTAAGGCCACTCAAAATGATCTTTGGGTATCCGTCTCCTTAAAGAAGTCAAAAAAGCAGTCATACAGTAATGCTGTACATTTCCGGGTGAAGTCACAAGTGAGGGTTCCTGGGAACTTACCTTCCAGGTAAGACAAATGGCTACTGGGTCTGAAGATGGGTGCTTAGGATAAAATTGAGTGTTTTTTTTCATTTCGTTTTGTTTTTCTTCTTCTTTTCAGCCATCACAAAGGAATTGATTGAGGTCTCCGGTGAAAATGGCTGCAGAATTAAGTAGAACTCATCAATGCTAGTCTTGCTTCTTACTACTGTCTTTTCTGGAGCATGTCTTCAGTGGTCCTCTGTAGCTGCTGGAGAGTATCTTCAGAGTGATCTTGCTGAGGGCCAGTTCAAGGACTACACTGCAGCTCCATCAAGCTCTCCTTGAAGTTTGTAATCCTGATGAGGGAACTGGGACCAAAAGCATACTGATGAGAAGCAGTTTTGAAGTTTGGCATCAGGAAACTTTATTTAATTTCCTTTCACTCGTGTGATGCACACGTCACACAATCCATTTTCGTTCACCTTGCTCCGGTTACCCAACCTGGGCCAGCCCTTTCATTGAAAAAAATGAAAGCAAAGTAAGCAAACTTGGCCGGCCAGAAGGTCCCACTGCTGCGCGTGCGCAATCGGCTCGAGCCGATGACGTCACTGAGCGCGGCCCGCCCCTCCATATTAGCAACCAGAGGCGTCCGTAGCAGCAGTGGCTGCGGAGATGTACGAACTTCCGGTTGTCCCGGCGAGCTATCGTCGCCCGCAAAGCCGCCGCCGCCGTCTCTTTCACCCGCCACCCGCCGTGCGGGCTCTTGGCAGGTTCCGGTGCGCCCATGGTCGGCGCTGCGGACCGGGAGGCTGGCCCGGCGGCTGCGGCGTGCTGAGAGGGCGGCGTGGGGACGATGCGGGTCCCGCGCGGCTGCTCCCGGCCTGGCCGCCTCCTGGCTCCGGCCTTCTTCCTGCTGTTGCTGCCCGCGCTGAACGGGTCCGGGACGGCGCTGTCCACGGCGGCCAGGGCGGCGCCAGGATCCGGGCCTCCGGAGTCCGGGCCGCGCACGCAGTCCCCGCTGCCTCCCGGCCCCACCGCTGCCCAGCCCCGGGGCCAAGCTCAGGGTGAAGCCGCCGGCCCTCGAGGCGCGGAGGGCCGCAATGGCAGCAGTCCCGGAGCAGGGCCTGAGGCGGATGGCCTCGGAAGGAAGGCCGCGGAAGGCGCGGCGGGTGGCAGCTTGGCTGCTGTGAGCCCCAACCCTGGCGACAAGCCCATGACCCAGCGGGCCCTGACCGTGTTGGTGGTGGTGAGTGGCGCTGTGCTGGTGTACTTCGTGGTCAGGACCGTCAGGTGAGGCATAGCCTCGTTCCCCATTCCCCTCCCCCGACACACACACACACACTTATACACACACATGCACTGTGGCCTAGAGCCCGCGGACAGGTGACCTGCCCCATGAAGCTGGGCGGATGTTTGTGATCCGGGTTTGACTCCCTTCCCTGCCTCCAGTGTCAGAGACCTGAATTCCAGATCATCCGTTGGCTGTCTTAATGGTCCTTGCTCAAGTTTACCTCCGAGACACAAACTGAAGCCTTTCATTTATAAATCAGTAACCCATCTCCAGCGTCTCGTTCCCCCAGGCTTGCCTCTGCCATAAAAGACACCCTTACCTTGAAGTGGAAGAACTCCCAACCCCCGGAATTTTGATTGCACAGCTGTGCAGTTCTCTTACCGCTCCGCAATTGGTGCAGCTAACTTGTCGACGGGTTGCCTGTTAGAGTGCGCTCCTGCGTGTGAGTCAGGGTTCCACTGACATTAGTTCAAAAGCGCCTGCTGCGTGTTTCACTTTTATAAAACTTAGATGTCCCTCCTTGCTAGTTGTATTTCTTAGTCGGTGCCCAGAATCTTCCCCTAAGTTGCACTCAGTTAATTGGGTACTGCATCTCTGGAAAGGTGTCACACAGAGCAAGACCCCCATCAGAAAGGGCCATCCAAGAGAACAGCTGAGGAGAAGCTAATGGCGCAGATGGTATTTTGTGATATTTGCACTGGTTTATTGCTTTCCAAATTAGTTCACACTTTACCCATCATTACACACTATTATTATTTAATATATGTTGTTAAATTGTCAAAACAAAATTTCGTTTTTAGAAAAGTGTTTGTGAATGAAAAACCGACCCGACTTGATTAAAAAGTGTTTGATTAAAAAGCTACGATGTTTTTGGCGATGTCATCCAAGGAATATTATTGAATTTGTTTTTATGAGACATCTTAATATTTGGTTGCAGTGTTTAAAACTATTCGCCATATAATATATTATCTTGAAGCGTATAAACTACAAAATATTTACTGGGAAGGTTTGAAATTCTACACTGAAGCTGATATTAAGGAAATACCTCTTGTCAAACTTTGTTGTTGTATATATAAAAATGAAGAAAAATCAGAAAAGGGTAATAAATTGCTCCCTTATCTTCCAAGTTGATATATATTTGAGGCTGGATTTTCTTTGTAGCCACTAACCAAATATTACAAATGATTGGATGCAGAAGCAGATTTAAAAATCTAGTGCTTTTCTTTCCTGTTTTTATTTTGTATATACAGTTTAGGCCAAATGTTAGATTTTTAAGAAAAACATTGTGCCATTCTTTTTTCTATTTTTAGTTATATGAACCGTTAACATTCTAAAACATTTAAATCAATATTTAATTTTACTCAGTTTTCACTGACAATTTAGATATTGTTGTGCGTAATCCACATGTATAGCTCCCTAAAGCCTGTAATAACTATTAAGAATGGAAAGGAGTTCAAAGCATTTGAAAAAACTCTTGTAGAAGCAATGTTATTGAACTGAAAACCATTGATTTAAAAAGTTCAGAAAATCCACAGCCGCTTTTGGTCACTGGGAAGTAAGACAATGTTGAAAAGGTATTAAAAGCTTGTGACTACCAAAGTGAGACTGCTTGATGTTAAGAAATCTTAAAGGAAAATGAAATTATTTTTTTGCTATATAATGTTTCTTAATATTGTGTGTAATTCCTGTAAGGTACATAGAAAACGTGGTAGAATGATAATTTGCTTGTTGCATTTTCTCTTCCTCGTCATTCCATTTATTTCATTTATAATCTTACCTACACATGTTTACTGCCTTTGCTTTTCTATGTTCATTTCTGTTAAACTTGAGAGGACTCAGCCTTCTCCGGTTCTATTAGATGATTCAGTAACATGTGTTATGAGAACAGCCAAATTCACAACTGGGACTGATCAAAACTGCATGGCAGCATCTAACACATGGTGTAGTCCAAGTTCTAAATTTAGTTGGTTGCCTTACATCCAAAGCTCGATTGGTGCTGACGGAATCAGGGGATCTCCAGAACTCATATTCTTTACTTCCAACTGTGCTTTTCATCCTCATTATGGCGGTTGCTCATTTTGGCTCCCTTTCCAAAATATGTGTGACAGTGAACCGGAGTTGGCTTGCTTATGCCAAGGGAGAATACTCTCAGGTCATTTCTTTAACTGATGATATTAGGTGAAACTGAATATTTTAATTGTAAAATTTTATTGTATTAAATTTTATGCGACTTCAAAAATGTTTTTTGACATAACTCAGCATTGGAAATATTTGGATAGAAATAACTTACACTGGCAGTCTAGAAATATTCCAAGCAATGACATTCTTTCTTTAGAGGAACTTGAATACATTATAGGAGTGCTGCAGAGGCAAAGTAGACTTCACAGGATGTATACAGCCTCTCTGTGAAAGTGCTCTTGCCTGTCTTATTCTTTACCCTGTGCCCATTACTGAACTTTGTAGCACTGTGCACAGCGAATAAAGCACACTGCTGCTTTGTGAATGAGCTTTAACTCATTCTTTATGTTGCTGAATAGGTAAGTGATGAGAATTAGAAACTTAAAGAATAATTGCTACTTGCTGATAGAACAGAGAAATATGAAGATCTCAATTACTATTAGGATTTCTTTCTTTTCTGTAGGACATTCTTTCTATACTAAAATGTATAAGGCCAGAAGCTACAATGGTCTGTAGCTTGTCACTTATGTTTTAAATAAACGCTGATTGGCCAGTAGTGAGGCAGGAAGTATAGGCGGGGTGACCAGGCAGGAGGTAGAGGTGGGACAACGAGAATTCTGGAAAGAGGGAAGTTTAAGTCCTTAGTCGTGATCCAGACACAGAGCAAGCAAGATGTGACTGCCTCGCCGAAAAAGGTACCAAGCCACATGGCTAACATAGACAAGAATAATGGGCCAATTTAAGATTTAAAATTAATTAATAAGAAGCCTGAGATACTAGGCCAATCAGTTTATAACTAATGTAGACCTTTGTTTGATTCCTTTGGGACTGAACAACTGAAGGACCAGGTGGGACAGAAACCTCTGTCAACAGCCAGAAAACAATCATAGAGAGTTATTACAATTTTAAGCGTTGTATGTTGATTATGTAAAAAATAGTTCCTATTATAAATTTATGATTAATTATTCTTACCTTAAAGCAGAGGTTCTTTTGCCGCCCCCCCCCATGATGTGTGTGTGTGTGTGTGTGTATGTGTTTTATTCAGTATAATGCTTAATTTGTCCTTTTTTTTTAAGACAAGGTTTCTCTGTAGTAACTTGTCCTTCTTTAGGAAGGTCCTTGACTTCTCCAGTCTCAGAACTCTGAAACAGAGATAAAGAGTTCTTTGAAGTGGTGGCGATGAGTACCAAATTTAGCTTTGATAGTCTTCATTTAGCCAGTCAGTATTTATTCAGCTGTCCTGCACTGGGCAATCGCAGTGTCATTTTGAGATAAATCAACATTATTGTTCCCGTGGTACTGCCAGCCTAGAGGAGCACAGGGACATTCATCAAGCAGTTACACAGATAATTAACAGTCATTCCAAAGGCGCACTCAAGTCCCTGTCCTCAGTCTGTCCTCCTTGGTAGTGATCCTTCTTCACTTTCCATCCTGGCTTCTTTGGATGACAAGAACCATGTGTATGTACAATTATTGTACAACAATTAAAAGTAGAATTATAATTATGTCTGTGTCTTATTAATACTTAGTGTTTAGAAACTACATAGCATTAGTTTAGTTTAACCAGAACCTGTATTCTAAGCATAAAGTGGAGCTTTCTTCAAAGAATCTTGCTTTGTAACTAAAACACTCCTTTTGAGATTTTTATCTACCATGCATATAAACTAATTAATATCAATATTAATTGATGTATATCATATATAATGTCACATAATTTGAGTATATTTTCTAATTCTTGCAAAAATCTTCAAAGTAGCTGATGTTCATCTGAAGGTAGTTGAGGCTGAACAAGGTCAAGGGTTTGTCTGGAGCACATCTGTAGGACCTGCCCAAATCCAAGTCCACCTGAACCTAACATGGCCAGTGACTGTGCTGTCTGCTTTAACAAATACTCCGTATTCAAGGTGATGCTGTACATGAAGATGGCCTGTTCATTTCTGGGAAAATGAAGTGGGTAGTCATTCTTTGTAAAATATGATTTTTGGTGAACGTAACTTTCTAAGACTTTACAAATTGAAAAAGTAAGACAACCTTAATATTTGCTGATACTCATTACTGTTCTAAACTTTAAAATAGTGTAGTGCTATGTCAGTCCTACATCCTGCCCTTCAAAGATTTTCTTGTTTTGCTATATATAGTCAGAGAATGGATGTATTTTAAAGTAACTACTACTGCTGGACATTGCCTTGTCTGCTTTACTTTTTCTTTTCCTTCCCTCCTTCCTTCCCTCCTTCCTTCCCTTCTTTCTTCTTTCTTTCTTTTGAGATACAGTCTTACCATCTGACCTTAGGTGGCCTATTTCTTGCTACGTAGAAGAAGATAGCCTTAAACTCGGAAACATACCTGCCTCTTTGCCAGAGTGCTAAAATTAAAGCTATGTGCTACCATGTCCAGCTTGCTATCTGGTTTCTTAAGACTTAGAGTTACTGCACGACTTTCAATACCAATTATAAAATTATGTCATTGATGAAAATTCAGCTTAGACAGTGACAGAGATAGAAAATTTGTAAAGCTATTTCCATCCATTAGTCACTGCCATTAACTTAATAAGTATTGCTGAGTGTCTGACAGTTCCAGGTCTCGTGATAAGAACTAGCAGCGCATAAAGTTGGAAATGTGCACATTTAAAGAATCTATTTATTTGTTCAGATGCCCTTTGGAAGTGTCATTTGTGCTCTGGTTTGTCATCACTTAGACAAAAAATATATATTGAATATATAATATATAGAGAGGTGAAAGTGCTTTGAATAGAATTAGCAAGTATGACTCCTCAAGGAATTGTATTTTTTGAGAGGTGAAGCTTTCCCAATGTTTATGCGTATGTGAATAATACAGTGTATAATATAGTAAGCTGTGTGGTCTACTCCCCTGATGTCAAATAGGACCAGTGATGGTGATATTAGTGATATAGCCTGTCAGTCATAAGTGTGGAATGAAACACTGGAGAAGGGTAAGGAAAGCTAGGGAAGGATGGGTATTTTACTTAACACTCTTCATATAGGAAGGAGCACAGTGCTTGTACCTGAATATTTAGTAAAGTAAGTAGACGTGAGCTGTAAATACTCTACGAGGGAAAATCAGAGTTATTTCATTGAGCTTTTTAGCAGAAGTAGCCTCTCTCAGCCTTCTCTCTCTACAAAACATGCACAAAGAAAAGCTGACCGAGTGCTAGCATTTACTAGAGTTTTGTGTTATGAAGAAGTCAAAGGGAAGAAAGGAAACAGAACAGATTGAGGATTTGAGGAACAGACAGGGATCAGTGAAGACTAAGACAAGAAGGATACAAGACCAGCACTGCACAGAGGTCTCTGCATCTGTATTGTGGGAATACAACTTTCCGTGGGTTTTTGTTTTTTGTTTGTTTGTTTGCAGTGCTTCTTTGCTTTTGTTCTCCAGCTCAGGAATTAAATGCCTGTGGAAATATAAGTTCACTTGTTGCCAAGGATGGTAGCAATCCTAATGGCCATTTTACCAGATGGTGATTTTTGTCGGGGAGATCATACCAATAAGGATATATGGAGTACTACAAGGAAGGTGAAATTCGTAGTCATCAGAAACAGTTGGTGCTCATCTTTATCTTCGCTTTAGGTTTGGGGAGGACGATTATTTTATGTTTTATGTTACTGTTTTATAACCTAGCAATTTAAAGCTCCAATCTTTGGAATTGGCTCCAAAACATTGTATGATTTGACCAGTTAGCATAGGAGATAATGTAACAGGACAGAGTCCAGCCCAGCACTCTGGGCTATTCAGATACACACCCCTCATAGTCATAATTCTATAGAGAGGGTCCATTCTGAACAGTTCCCGTACAGTAATGGGCTATTTTGTGTTAATCTTCCTGTGCTGGTTTCTTTTCTGTTGTCCTAGCCCAGGTATTTCAGTGTGGCCTGTTGGGAAGTCACCTGTCCTGCAGTGTATGCCTGCTTTCACGTGTGAGTTCCATGGTGCGCTCACAGTCCATCTCAGGCTTGTGAATCAGGGAAGCGAACTGTAATCCTGCAAAGATTAGTCAAGGGCTTACATATGTGTGGTACAGGTTCTCCCAGGTCACGGCCATTTTGGTAGTGATGGTGGTTATTGTTTTTTTTCTCTTCTTAAGCATCATCTGCAAATCTATCTCTTTTCTCCTATAATTTAAGCATAAGCTGTACTTTTGAGAGTTTCTTTTTTTCAAGGCAATATTTTATTTTCATGGCTGGCCTCAAATTCCTTACATAGCTGGGGCTGACCTTGATCACCTGATTGTCTCCATCTCCTGAGTACAAAACTTATAGTTGCGTACTACAGTGCTAAGCATTTTCAGCATTTCATTTCTTTTTTTAGTTGATTTTATTATTGTTGATGAGGTGTGTGTGTGTGTGTGTGTGCATGTGCGTGAGTGTGCGTGAAAGAGAGAAAGAGAAAGATGCAGTCTCATGTGGACCATGGTACACAAGAGGAGTTCAAAGGATAAACTTCAGGAATTATTTCTGTCTCCCTATGATAGGATCTGGGACAGGATTCAGGTTGTCTTTTAGGGGAAGTGTTTTTATTCATTAAAGCATCCTGCTCTCTCTGAGTATTTTTAATGCGATCTTTTCACCTGTCTTCCCATACATGCTAAAACTGCTGCATTTAGTCAATATTTTTCTATGTGTAGCTGAAAGGGGAAGGCATTTTAATTTTTCTTAATGTTAATTCCAGGACTGTGTTTCCCTATCATCTTAACACACAGGGAAATTGATATTCCCTATGATGTCCTTTGGTTTTATCCACCCAAGACCCTGCTCTGTGACTTTAAGAATGGAGAGTGGGAGGAGCATTGCCTTAAGCACCAGCATGTATGTACTGCATTTGTGTGTATGACACATTATTCGGGAACTATCTGAAGGACGGCTGCAAGTGTGGACTATATTAAAACATAGCCAAGCAAGTTTATGAGCCACTTTTGAATTTATGTAACTTAGTTCGTGGCAAATTTGAGTGACCGTTAAACTTCTCAAATTGCTCTGCTTGTTGGGACTTCAAAGATAACAAGTTCTGTTTCTCCTCAAGGAGCCAGCTGTCCAGCCGAGGAGTCTCACTGCTGATTAGGGTACTAAGTTGAAGTCAGAAGAGTTTAGGAATGAAGGATCAAGCTCAGTGTTGGAGGAAACTGCCCTGGGATCTTACAGAGGCCATTTGAAAAGGCACTCAACTGTTGTTAGCACTCTAGTGTTTGTCTATAGTTAACATGTGTCCTCTTCAGGTCCAACCCAGTCTGCCCTCAGCTGACCTTTACAGACAAGCATTTGGGTTACTGTTAGCAATCATAATTTTGCACACAGATGTCAGGGACCACCCCTGCCCCTTGGCATGCAGGGAGATGGTTCATTTGAGGTGGGATGAAACTCCAGTCAGTTCCATGTTCTCAGGCGCTGGGTCAAAACTTCCAGAGTCTGGTACTGTGTTCTATTCTTCTTACACATGTAGAAATAATAAAATGTGGGAAAAAGGTTTCCATGTAACAATTATCACAACAAAGCTTTAGACATAGCTACATAAATACTCCCTAGTAAAGTCGCAAAGCATCTATGACCGTTGCAATTAGAATGAGTTCTATTGGCCAGATAAACAGAGCTAAGGAGGACTTAAGGAGGAAGCAATTGTATAAGCATAAGAATGGAGTCTATTGGTGAGGATGCAAAGAACTCTTTCATAAGGATAGGTTCTAGTCACTGATTGTCCAAGCTCAGGATCAGAGCCTACACAATGCTCAGGATATTGGAGGGTTTCAAGTGGAGGCTGGTTCCTAATAGAATAGCAAATTGAGAAGGAACATTTGAACATATGAGAAAGCACAGAATCTGAGAAAACAGGAAGGAATACCTAACATTCACATGGTAGGAATGACAGGGGTAAGGCAGCAAGTGCTTTTGTAATGAAATATTCCCATTTGTCTATGGCCATAGTACCCTGCACATACACGATCTCATTGGACACGTCCCTGTTCCCACATACTTAACCTCTTTTCATAGCCTGGCTTCTAACTGCACCAGTCTCAGACATCTTTACAGAGGACAGCTTATGAATACTTTGCCTTCCTTCTGTGTACTCCCTCTGTTTTCTGTGAGCAGTGGATACAGCAGTTTATACTTTGGCTTCTGAAGCACCACTTCTCAATTTTTCTTTTCTTTCTATTCATAGTAACTTGTTTTTTTTTTTTTTATGTGTTTCCTTCTTGATAAAATTTATTTTCTGCTTTTGGTTTGCTGGTTTGTTTATGTTCCTTTGAGGCAGGGTTACATGTGGTTCAGGCTGGACTCTAATTCAAAATATAGCTGAGGCACGCTTTGAACTCCTGTTCCTCCTGATTCCACCTTTGGAGAGTTCTGATCTAGGCAGCTATGGACCACCGAACCTTTTTCCTGTTTTGATCACCATTCTTTTGCCTCGGAGAGCAGGTCTGTGAGTTCTAATGTCCCTTTCCAGATAATAGAATATGAATCTTTGCAAAGGGATAGTCTTATCTCTGCTAATATATTTCAGTGACATGTGAATCATTCCCTTAACCCTTTGCATCTTATTATCCTTGCTGCTCAATGATCCATCCAAGATTTGCTTTTAAATTGCCATTTCAACCCTATTAACAGTGTTGTGAGTTATAAGCTACCATATTCAGCTAGCTTCTTACTAGATAGAGGATATAGTCTTGCAAATTTCAAATTTGAAACCATCTTTCTGTTTTTGAGACAGTGTCTTCCTACTGTTAGGAATATTTCTAAAGAGGAGCCTCTCTGCCGGTGCAAAGAACTCCAATCAAACCAAATTAGACCAAATCAAAAATGTCCACGTTTATTGAATGCAGCACTCTTGGGGTCCAGGAGCATGGTGGGGGAAGGACACAGGGAGAGCACACACAAAACCTGAAACCGTGTGTTCCTTTTTCTGGTGCGAGCCTAAATAGCCTGTGGGAATGGTCCTGACCCTGGGGAGGGGTCAGCATTTGGTTTCCTGGAGATGAAGTCTGGCACAAAGCAACTCCTGGGGGGGAGGGGGGTTGACGTGGAGCTTTTCACTCCATTGGTGCACCATTGGCACCCCAAGGATGAATGTCAGAGGCTGAGGTGATGACCCCAACCTAACATTATATTTCAGACTCTGGACATAAGGGTGTTAGAGGGCTGAGGTCGCACTTTCAGTCAAACATCCCAGAGTCCTTGGATATAGGGTATCCTCTCAAGTTTGGCTACTTCCTGTGGGCATGGTGAGATGTGGGAGAGGGGAGAGCTGGGAGTTAGTGTGCTCACATTCAGTGAGAGGTGTGGCAGGAGCAGCATCCAGTTTGCTGTCCTCCTGGATTCCTCAGGCAGCTACTCTTTGAGGGAGCCTAGGATGAGAAAGCAGGGGCCTAGGAGAAAAAATATTGTTATTATTGGCTCTATGAAATGGGGCTAGCCATGGAATGAGGCAAATAGCAGATAAACCCAGATTTTAGTTGGCAGGTGTCCTTGATCCAGTAGAGTTGGTACCAATGGTGAAGTCCCAGCAGCTGGTGCAGGTGTTGGCATTGTCTGGAGAGCACTTTATAAGTTGGTTCTGGCCCAGGCAGCAGGAGTGACCTATAAAATATGCTTGAAATTGGCTGCGGTTAGCATAGCAGAACTTTTTCCTGGAACCGGTAAGAGAACTGGAACAGATTTACATCTTGGTGTCATAGCAAAAGGCTATTGCTTTAGGTTAAGACAATTAAAGGAATTGGGAAACCTTGATTTTTTTTTAAAAATACACCTGAAACCTGTTAGTCCAAGACTGTGTAGCCTGTTAAAGAGGCACACTTGTCCGTATTTTAGCTGGAAACTTCATTAAATGCCATGGATGAAGTAATAAGTTAACAGTACCTAAGTTATTAAATGCCATTAGACAGATCTGGGAGGGATAAATGAGCAAAAATGTGACTTATTTATTTATTTATTTATTTAATTTATTTATTTTGCTACACAGGCAATCCCAGATCTTCTCTTTAGTCCTTGGAGAACACCAGTCATAGAAGCAGTGCTTGCCATTAGCTGCTAAGTATGAACGATCCAAAGATTAGTCACAATTCTGCCTCAGCTCATGAGTTTGTGAGTGACAGGCATTCAGCACTATGCCCAGTTTCAACCATCATATTTTTGCCTGCCTATAATCTTAAGCTGAATAGTTTCCACTAGGTGACTGTAATCACATTCATAATTCCTCAGGCTAGGAACTAGACCCGCCTCTGGCTTTTTTACCATTTGCATCCAGTTAGTTTCAGTTTACAAATGTCCCTTATGTGAAAAAGCCATGTATTTATTAGGGTTTCATAAATTTGTTCGCATAGATGCTGTCCTCATTTCTTTACCTACTCTAAATATGCCTTTTCAGTTTATCTTCCATCCTGAACAAATTATCCTCCTTCTAAACCGTAACTGTTATGTGTGCATGTGTGTTTATAGTTCTGGTGTGGCTCTACTCTCTAGTCTGTTAGTCACTGTGTGCAGCTAGAATGAATGCAGATTAAATAAAGTTTAATTACATCATTAATTATATCACTGGTAGCAATAGAATCAGAACAGAAAAAAAATTACTATTACATAAAATTCTGAGCAGCACACATCCATGGGGTTAGAGTTGTTCTTAGAAATTTTCAGCTATAGGTTTAAACTGTGTTTTCGAATTGCTAGAATAAACTCAACAGTTTACCTACCTATAATAATCTGGTTTTGCTGTTACATAAGTCACTTGTCAGAGCTTGAAGTTATTGATTGGAGACTAGAGTCACAGCTGCTTCTATTCATGTTTTAGTAGCTAGAATTAGATATGGCCCCAACTATTTGAGAGCTAAAAAGTATATGTGTGTCAGAGAGCATGGGGTATGTTCACATTTGGTGAACATGGCTCTGTCCACCAAAGGCCGTGATGCTTCTGCACAACCATAGCCCTGCAGGAAGCAACTTCAGTTCTACTTTGAACATTTCTTTTGAGTTTGACAACCTTGGTGTGAGAAATTGTGCTCCTCTCAAGATCATCATATGTTTGCCTCTGAGGTTGCAGTTGTTTGTTTTCATGGTACAAACCATGACTATTATTGCTCTTCCATTCACAGGAGTGTACAGAGAGAAAACGTTTTCTTTGGGAGGATGCCATGAAGAGGATTGTTTTGTGTTTTATGTATTTTTATATGCAATATGTAAAATTTGTGCATTACTCTAATATTAGTTTTCTCCCTATTTGTGTGTGTGCGTGTGTGTGTATGTGTGCGTGTATTAGTGTTAGGATCCCATTATGTAAACTAGTTAGGAAAAGAAGTGTTGTACTGTTTGGCCAGTGTTCATTGAAGTAAGAGTCTGAGGAACTTAGTTAGTAGAACTGTGTTCTTGATTTGATATAAATATAATGATATAGAATAAATAGCTCAATGTATTAGAAGTGCTGTGCTAAGCTGAACAATATAAGACTGTCAAAAATTGATAGGGTTTGTGAACAGAACTGACCTGGTAGGTCTTGAAGAGAGTTGGGAGGATGTAGTCACTGATGGAATGTAGATGGCAGTGTCTCACAGGCAAACTAAAGTACTCGGTCCTTATTAGGAGGGTTTTGATACTCAGAAACAACATGCACAATTGACAGAGGCTGCAATGTAAAGATGTGTTTCAGCTTTGCTTTCCTTGTGGGTGTGAGCAGGCCAAAATTTGTTGCAGTGACTTTTATAAAATTATTATTTAAAATTATCAAGAAGTCTTAATTTTTACTCTTTGTCTCTATAGGATGTATAATATAGCCATATTCTTGTGTTTCCATATAACAGACTCATGTAGAATGGGGAGCAACCTGAATGGAAGAAAAGGAGACCTTTTTCTTTTTTTTTTTAGTGGGGGAGGCAGTCTTTAATAGAAAGACCACAAGAGAGATTTTTTTCAGTTTCATTTGTCTAAATTGCTTAATTTCCTCAGCACTCAGAATGTCTTCCAAAGGAAATTGTTCTTGTGATTAGTTTATGACAATTGTGATGATCATTTTGTATTCTTTAGGGCTGGGTAGACTTCATTGCTCTCTAAGTAAAATTGTGATTACAGTGTCTAAGAACACTCACTAATGAGGATTCCACGCGGTCATTGAATGGAGGAGATGGGCTCATATGAGCCTTGTTGTTGTGCTTGGAGTGTCAGTAGATGCTAAGTCATTATTCTTCACCAAAATTTAAGAAGGAGGAATGTGAATAACACAATTACATTAACTGAAGTTATCCATTCTAATATATTGTAAAAATATTGTTTTGGGCATCAAAAGGTGATTTGACCAATTAACTTTGTAACTTTGGTTAAGATAACTTAGGTGGATTATGACAATACTATATATGTATATATATATATATAGTACATTATATACATATATAGTACATTAATGTTTAACATTTCTAGTTGTGTAGGCAAGCTGTGTATGAATCTTATTTTAAAGATTATAGAGGGTAAGGCTTATAAACTAGCTAGCTCATGTTTTGCCACTTGTGTGTGCACACTAAACAGCAATTACTTTTATTGGGACTATTTTGTTTCTCATTACAATTGTAATATAGTCTAGAAAATTTTACTGTATGTTTTCTAATTCCTGCACCATGTTTTAAGACTTTGTCATGTATTCTTTTGATACTTAGAATATTTGGGATATGTACATAGAAATGTATCATAAATACACAGAATATACTTCATGTCTTTATTATTTGGTTCTCCAAAATTTTATTTATTGATTATAACTATTTTAAGTTATAATGAATCAATTTTAAGAACAAAATTACCTAAACTGCAATATAATGAAGTTGAAATTTCAAAATACATTCTTCAGTATGAGAAATAATAATAAACAATTTAACATGTATACAATGATTAGAAAATGTCTCTACTGCCAGACGGTGGTGACACACTTCTTTAATCCCAGCACTCGGGAGGCAGAGGCAGGCAGATCTCTGTGAGTTTGAGGCCAGCCTGGTCTATAAGAGCTAGTTCCAGGACAGACTCCAAAGCTACAGAGAAACCCTGTCTTGAAAAAAAAAAAAACAACAATAAATAAATGAATAGATAGATAAGCAAATAAATGAATGAATAAATAAATAAGAATGAAAATATCTCTACTTTGACCAGGATAAATAAGAAAAAGTTTAAAATATAAGATTTAAAAATAGTTCAATACCACGGCAACACTTGAATATGAGTATTTGATGGAATTAATTGAGTAATAAATTATAATTCCTGAGAGGAATATTTTTGTTGAAATTACATATTGCACTTTGGGTAAATATATGACAACTTCTTTAATCATATTTTGTGGGATTCACTTAGAAATATGGAAAAGGAAAATGGTATTAGCTGAAGTAAACATGTACATATGTGTAAATTAATATATATGCAATGTATATACTTTCAAAACTAAATAACAAAATGTGAATGAATATATGTACAGTTAGAAAATAAATGCTTCAAATTTGTAATGTCAAATGTCAATTTATATGTATAATGTACATTATGTAAATTATGTATAACATTGGAGTTAAATACTTAATCTCTGTGATATTGGCCTATGAAGTGATTATAAGAATATAATTTGAAAACCAGGTGGTGGTAGTGTACACCTTTAATCCCAGCAATTGGGAGGCAGAGGCAGGTGAATCTCTGTGAGTTCAAGGCCATCCTGGCTTACAGAGTGAATTCCAGGTCAGCTAGGACTGTTACACAAACAAAACCTGTCTCAAAAAGCAAACAAACCAAAAACAACACCCCCAAAAAATGTAGTTTGATAGTGCTGGACAAAGGGTTGGCTAAGGGAAAAGGGGAGATTGTGGAAATCTGAAAGGATAATCATAATACTAGTCAGATTTCAAGGGAGTATGTCTGGTAGTCCTGGTTTTCAGATCAGACTTTAAGACTGGTTGAGAAGCAAATGCATGCTACAGTTTTGGAATGGAGGTCAAAAAACTTACCAATACTCGCATCTTCAATTCCCAGGACTAAATGAGAAAGCTAGACGTGCAGGGGAAATTAGTAGACTACTAAAGTTAATAGATAGAGTATGCTTTCATTAGACACGATGGCAGGTGATATAGAAAAGAAGAATCTCAGTTCTTTCTTAGGAATACACTCAGTAGGATCTTAGCATTATAGCATCCATGGAAAACATGGATAGCCCTATTTTCATCTTTAAACACATTGATTTATTTGTAAGACAGCATCTTCCGTGTCACAGGCTGGCTATGTAGCTTGGAATGCCCTTGAAGTTCTGACCCTCCTTCCTCCACTTCCTAGTGGTGAAGGTGAGTGCTGAAAGTATTGCTGAGCATCATTACCTCAGATTTCATGTGATGCTGGGGATGGACCCAAGAACTTTGTTAATGGGAGGCAAGCAACCTTCTAGCTGAGCTAGAATCCTACAATATGACCTACTCTCCGTAGAAAGCATGGTTGTCTGGCTAAGTCTCCAGCTGCCTCAGGTTTAAGTCCAATCTCAACAGTCATGACAGGACCATGGTTCTTAGGCCTTTTCTTAGTGAGTGCCTGAGTATAGCAGATTATGAACATTCTGACAAACAGCAGACTCCTTGAGTAGCTGGCCTTTGCTTATGGGCATAGCATTGACCAGTCAAGACTAAGTGGCCCTATGTCTCCATGCCTACCTTTCTTTCTTAGTTGTCAGAGGGTACCAAACTCTCGGAAGGAGCTCTGTGTGTTGTACAGTTCACTCTTGTCTCTCATAAGTTTTTCCCATGTCAGTGTTTGCATTCTGTATTAATTTGTGGCAGTTCTACAGATTAATACAGAATGCAAATACTGACATGGGAAAAACATATGAGAGAATATATTGACTCAGTTACAAAGGCTGGAAACTCAAAAGTGTTAGTATTGACATGGTTGGTTCGTTCTAAGTGTTGTGAAGGAGGATCTTATTCAGCCCTTTCCATTTACTAAAAACTGTTTGTCTTATTTTCATACAACCCTATGGGAGCCATGGCGAGGAAAGTGGTGGTTTGAATAAGAATGGCCTCCATAGGCTCATATATTTGAGTGTTTGTTTCCTTGTTGGTGGTCCGTTAGGAAGGACTAAGAGGTCTGACCTTGTTGGAAGAAGTGTGCCAGTAAATGGTGTACTTTGAGGTTTCAAAAGCCCCACCTGGCCCATTGTCTTTGCTCTGCCTGTTGATCAGGATGCAAGCTCTCAGCGACTGCTCCAGCTTCATTGCTGTCTACATGCTGCTCTGATGTAATGGATTTCCCTCTAAAATTGTAAGCAAGCCCCAGTTAAATGTTTTCCTCTATAATAGTTGCCTTGGTCATGGTGTCCTCTTCAAAGCAATAGAACAATAGCTAAGACAGTCTCCTATCCATTTAAAACACACACACACATACACACACACGAGAGAACCTTTGTTACCTGGTCCAACTTGAGTTTCTCTGTAAGGATCATAATACCAAAATAAAGCCACATTCTGCATTTCTTATGGTTATCTCCTCAACTCTAACTCAAGTTTAAAATTTGGAAGACATTGTTCAATCAGCATGTCATAATCATTATTTGTGTCTGTTTCTAGAAGAATTTCAACTGGAAACTGGCATATTTGGTTTGATGAGGTGAAATGAGAGCTGCCCAATTAGTCAAAGTTTTGATTATGTAGCACATCCAATTTTGAATTCATGAAAAAAACTGTAAAGAATTAACATTGTGGCTCACTAATGTTATTTGCTTATATTACTATTACCAAAAGTGCTTCAGATTAATTCTTGTTCACAAATTGCTTCATTAATTCTTGGTTATTTTTATGGTAAAGAAAGTAACGATAAAAAGTTTTATTTGTGAAATATATAAGTATATAGAAATGTAGTTGTATATATATTGAAATCTACTCTGTTTTCTGTCTAAGCACACTGCTGATTCATAAGTACGTGTGTGTGTGCATGTGACTGATTTATATATCCCTCGGTCTAGTTAGGGTGTATTATGAAACAAGGAAATTCCAATGACTCTATTATTTTATATTTAATACATTCCTTGCACATATTCCATTAAAAGGAAATAAAAAGATCCAAATTTATGAATCAAATGAGGTGTTCACACTTTTGTAGAGTAGTAAAGTGACATGGAATTTTATTCTGTTGTGTTTATTTTATGTGGCATCTAACATTTTTACATAAAATTTTATCGTGCTTACTTTAGTACTTTTATTTTCATTCTACAAATAACTGATGCATATTATTGAGACAGAAAGTTCTGACTGAGCTGAATATGTTGATGAAACATTAAGGAATCTGCATCTATGTTAGACAGCCACTTGAATCACTTATGCTGTGATTAAATATAGCTGAATATAGATTACTGCTTCACTCTCTCCTGCCATTTCAGGATTCTGTACTTTTCTATTGTTTTATATAATATTTCTAATTTTATGAGAAACCAACAAAATATACATTCGTGTTGCAGTATGTGTTTGTTATGCCTAATTGAAAAGTGTGCATATTAATAACCAGGTATATTACTATTAACAGTTATATGTATGAGAGTAAAGACTAAAAGTAGTAGATTTTAAACTCTCCTTTACATTTTGATTGAAAAATAAGGTAAACTGGATAGTAAAATATAAAATAGCTTTTTACCTTAAATTTTTGTTTATTAAAATGAATATTTCATACTTAGTGTTTTAAGTAGGTCATTGGATCATCACAATTTTTTAAAAATTTTGTTGGTTTCTGTTTTCCTTGAGAAATACCAGTACATACAGCAGTGTTTATATAGCAGTTGATATTTTTATGAAATTTGTGAAATGTCATGACCATGTAGCCATCACTGCATATCACTAGAATAAGGAAAGATATTTTGAGAGAGATAGCATTTCAAGTTGTTCTATTAATATAAGGCTTTTAAATTTTGTTTAATCATTTTATGAGTTAATACATATACTAAATGGGAAATTTATTCAAGATGTACCTCCCACTTTTTAATGATTAGTACTTAACTATCCTGTCTCTATTTATGAAATGGGTTCTTGTTTTCAAGAGAATTTTGACAGGTAATATTTAGATATGTCACTTAATAAATCTGCAGTGTAAACGATAGTGAGAATATGCCTAGAGAATACATAAACTGGAACAAATGACAACATTCTGTGATCCATGCAGGCAGGTGTTTATATCACACCCTGGAATGGGATATAATGTTAGATGGAAACATTTTTCTGTTGGCTAAAGATTAAGAAATCATTTGTTAGTGATGACTTTTGTTCTAGATAAAGGGTTAGCTGAGGTTAATCCAGGCTACTAACGTGTTGCCCACTGGTCGTACATGACCTGAGAGAATTTAGTTTATAACCCAAGATAACTTTACGTGACATCAAGTTCCTCATTGACTGAAAGTCATTGACCAGGAAGTCATGTGATTTAGAAAACCCCCTGAAAGACTTGCCAAAGAAAAGAGGCTCCATTAGAACTGTCAGTGTCCACAGCTTGTACTATGGAAGGCTTGACGCAGTGTGTACTCTTTCAAATCACAGGACAGCATGGGAAACATCACAGATATTTGAGGAGCATTTTAATCACCAGTCATTAAGGGAAAAGGGAACGGAACAATAGTGAACTACTTTCCTTAATTTTTTTCTTCTTTCCAAAGTAGTGTTTTTAATTTTTCTGTCAAGTGCTTTAATAAGTCTAAATTTAACCTCGGTAAACAAGCTAAATTCCATTTGCGAACAAGTTTTTGTAAAGTCCTAGATACAAGAATTTTTTAAAAAGTTATAAACAAAACAAAATACTAAGACAAAGATGTGACAGAAATCATATTGACCCATAAAACCTAAATGACAGGAAAAATGTATGATTCTCTTCTATGATATGTTTGAATGTGTGCAGACATATATGTATTTGTGTATGTTGATTTATACATGCACTGTAAATTTGTTAGTTTAAACTTGCAATTTCTTACTATAAAACGTTTCTTTATACTTCACTGTGTCCTGTTCTTCCTAGTTAAACTACTGGGTTTTATAATGGTTAAATATGTGATGTTAAATCCTGTACTGAAACCAATTTCTTAGTCCATCACCTTTAGTTAGATATAAAGATAAGTCAAAAATGACTTTTAGAAATTTTATTTTTCCCCATAGTTATGTCTTATAAGTTTTGATTGCTGAGAATAGATTATTTTATAATCAAAATCTAATATATTGTTTATTGGTTAATACAATTCAAACATTGATTTAATATATGTTTATGTAAATGTATGAGTACTTTGTCTTTCTGGGTTCTCAGAGTTCCTTTTGAAGACGCTCCTATTACTCTGCCATTGGTGCTGAAGTTAATATTCTAAATATCAATTAACATTATTATCTTAAGCTGAGTAAATTAGTGTTTAAGTAAAGAAAGTTTCATTTGTGGTCACTTGCTGAAATATTTTATTTTGTTTCTAATCTCCAAAAAGTTCCTGTGGAGGAACTACATACTATGCCTACCACGAGCTTTTGCGTTGGAATCGACTTGGGCATTGAATACAAGTTCATAGTTTCAGATCAGTGCGTCAGAAATCAACAGCTTAGTGACTCCTGGTCTCTACTCCTGACATTTTGGTTTAATTATGGCCCTAATATGATCATTTTAAAAATCCCGGGTGATTCTGATGGGTAGTCCAGGTTCTGAACCATTAATCTAAATTTGAGTGTATGTCTAGAACCTTCCGTTATCTAAATCTAACTTCTTCATGGTAGCAGCAATGCTTAATTGTGTCTCAATAAGAATGCATCAAGGACATGAGGTAAAGGCTGTATTGAAGGCTTCAGGAAATTTTAATATCTGGCGTAAGGCTTAGGAATTATCTTTTGGGACTGGACAGAGGGCTCAGCAGTTAAAGCACTGCTGCTCTTCCACGGGACCTTGAGTTCAGTTCCCAGCACCCACGTGGGACATCTCTGAACCGCAAGGCTGTGACACCCTCATCCTTCTGTCCTACGTGGGCATCCACACGAGTTTCATTCACTCACATATCCATAAATAGAAATAATATGTGATCTCTCAACTTCAGTTAACAGAGGGTGAAAAGAATAGAGAGTGTGCTAGACAGGAACAATGTTGCCATACAAATATATCAGAATAGGTTTATTTAATGAACTACCTATGATCTTTGGTGCTAAATTGATTGTTTTCATACTCCTTATTGTAATCATTTTTGTACTGAGTGTGTGCTTGGGAGGAAACTGTTGTAGTGTGAGCGGTGGGACTGCGTCCCTGGCACCCGGCCGCCCGCATGGCTAGCTTATGCCCCGAAATAATTACACGGAAACTGTATTCTTTTGAACACTGCCTAGCCCATTAGTTCCAGCCTCTTATTGGCTAGCTCTTACATATTGATCTAACCCATTTCTAATATTCTGTGTAGTACCACGAGCTGGCTTACCAGGAAAGATCTTAACCTGCGTCTGTCTGGAGTGGGAGAATCATGGCAACTCCTGACTCGGCTTCTTTCTCCCAGCATTCTGTCTGTTTACTCCACCCACCTAAGGGCTGGCCTATAAATGGGCCAAGGCAGTTTCTTTATTAAATGAAAGTAACTCCTCCATCAGGAAACATGGACTAATTTCTTTAATTTACAACTACATTTGAGGTGATGATTAGGCTATATTAAAATAATTTTATTAATTTATCTGTTCTCTTTAATAGGATGAGAAGAAGAAACCGTAAAACTAGGAGATATGGAGTTTTGGACACTAACATAGAAAACATGGAATTGACACCATTAGAACAAGATGATGAGGATGATGACAACACATTGTTTGATGCCAATCATCCTCGAAGGTAAGTTGGTACCGTAAATAGTGATGCATATCTTTGCTCAGAAAACTGATGTATGATTTTTTACAGTCTTTATTTTAGCAAATGTTATTGGTTTGTGTTTAATGATGTCCTTTGTCCTGCCTAGGCCCCCAATCTCATTCACATGCCTTTGCTGGAATGCATATAACCAATAGTATACATTCCCTAAAATGAGCCACCTTTTGCAAATTTCTTTGCAGTATTTGGGGCTTGAAATTTTTCATTCTTGCGGTATTCATTATTTTTGCATATGTTTGTTTTATGCTTGTGTTTGAGAAGTATTTAGTAAGCTTGCTTTTATTTTTATATTCCTAAATGGTTTTGTTGTTTGATTTATTTGTTTTGCAAATAGTACTTCCAGACAGAACTCTAAGACTTCAGGTTTTGTCACCTCATGTAGCTCTGATGTCTGTGTTCAGATCTAGTCCCATGACATGCCAGGATCTTTCCTAAGGGGTTTGGTATGATTAATACCAGTGCAAATAGAATGAGAAGAGGCATCAATGGTTACAGCATGTAGGCAAAATATGCTAAGAGAAAGGGGGATTTCTTGTGAAGGAAAGTTAGAGTCTAGATTCATGTAAATCTGAGAACTCATTCATTTACTTGATTAAATTTATTTAATCAGGTATCATACTGTATGTAGTGCATTCTTCCTAACCTCACCCCCTTCCTTGTTGCTCTCTCTCCTGGGGACCCCCAACCATCTTTTCCCCACATTTATGCCTTTTCGTTTTGGTTCCGATGTGCTGAGTTTAATCTGGACCGTGTGTGAACACAGGTATACAATAACCCATTGAGCATGGTGGTCTCGCAGTTAGGTCCATAACTCAGAAGAATGACTGTGCCTTCATGAGAATTGTTCAGGAGCCAGTAGCTCATCGGGGAGGACTGTGGCCCCAGTTCACCATTGGCTATTGACAGGTCCAGTGTTAGACATGCTTGGTGCAGATGACTCAAGCCGATCTTTGCAGTGGCTGTGTCATGCCCTGAAGGCAGCAATTCATAGTCCTTTTCTGTATCTTCCACATGTTGCATTCTTTCCACTCAGTCTTATGAAATGTTTCCTGAGCCTTCTGGGGTAGTTTAAATGTTCTGCTTAGGGCATACCATGGCTGCATTCACTGCTGCTCATTGAAAGAGATATATCTGTAATTACAGATAAGAGTGACATTTGCCTATTGGTATAAACAGGTGTATAGAATGCAATTTGGTTCCATGTCAATTTATTAAAGCAACAGTAATGAATCCCCAATTAGGCCCTATGCTCCTTAGCTTCTAGCTTTGTGGGTTTTCTGTTTGTTTGTTTTAGTATGTTTGTAATATCAGGCGTGTATTCCTCTCTGGAGAGGCCAGTCTAAAAGCTGTTGGCTGTCCTTGGGACGCTCGTGTCACTATTGCACTGCTGGGCATATCCCGCAGGTTCCTGTTGTTCTTAGGATTCATGCTGGGTGACTTTATATTCATGTAAAATTGAATAGCCCAGTTTTTGTTACCTCTGTTTCAATCCAAAGGCTTCTCTGTTCTTAGGATGGAGATATTCTACATGGATGAATGGCATCACTCCCAGAAGCTATTATTTATTAAATATAAATAATTTAATTTATTAAATATAATATGGGATACTACTTTACCAGTTGATGGTAGAGAGACCCAGCAGCAGCCTTTATAGGACCCTGCAGTCCTATGAAAACTATCAGGGAGAAAAACATGGCTCAGTTGTAGCTTGATTTCGTTTTTTCATGCATCTGAAGCCTTTTTTCCTCATCTGGTTCTGATGAGCAAACAAGAGGAATGTCAAAAGCCAGTAGTTTGGTGGGTAAGACTGGCTTTATTGGTTTTCTCTTTTTGAAGTGTGGGTCAACTAAATTTGTTAGCTTGCATTTAAAAATCTGTGTATGTAATATGTACTTGTCTTTATATTAGAATTAAAAGAAAATAAAATGAAGTAGCATTGAGAACAAAGACTTACTGAGTAAATACAAGATGATCTCATCTAGAACTCCATGTGAAAGTGTTAAGTAAAACAGTGGCATTAGAATTCAATTTACTTTTCAAAATTATTATTATTATAATTTGCAATGACCATAATTTTATTTAAGCATGGTAGGTACTTATGAGATGTCTGCTATATACATTCATAGAAAAGAATGACATAAATGAAATTAACAGTTCATGATTGCCTCCAAAGAAGAAGTCAATTTGAATATCAACTCATCTATCTACAGCAGGCTGTAGAATGAATGTGAAAATCCTCCGTACACTCTTGTTTGAACACTTGGTTTCAGCTGGTGGCATTGTTGTCTCAAGCTTGTGAAACGATTAGCCAGTAGAGACTTGCTAAAGAAAATAGGATCCTGTCAGTAGGCCATAACAGTTCAAAAAACGCCCAGTTCCTGCTCACTTTGTTTCCTGGCTGTGGGTGCAGTGTGAAGAGTCATCTCACATTCTTTCTACTGCCATCCTAGTTGAACTGTGATGGAGTGTGCCCTTCAAAGTGTGAACCAAGCTAAACGCTTGCTCCCATGAAGGTAACTAATACAGGAATTCATCAATGACAAGATTGCAACAGGCAGAAATAACTCCCTAAAATTTAGTTGTTGTGAAGGTGAAGCTTCAGAAACAAAAAACTCATGAAACTACCACGTATAATCATATAACATCAAGTTTGTAACCAAAAAATGGATAAATTCCTAGATAACCAATTGGTGTGTTGGTGTGCACTCTGCATGAGAAGGTCATCTCTCCTGCTCCTAGCATTTCTCACTTTTCGTAGTTCTTTGTATAGGGTTGAGGCTACCTGGGCTTTTCTCTGTTCAGTTTATCATGTTCTCTTGAGTCATTTATGTTCAGGTCACATTTGGGTGACCATGTTAGTGAGACTTTATGGGTATAGCTTCTAATATCCCTAGGAGATACATTCTCACAGCAAATTCCCTGATCCTCTTGCTCCTGCTATCATTTTACTCTGGCAGTTTTCCTTGAGCCTTGGGTGGGGGAGAGTGTTGTAGGTGTATCCATTGGGACTGGGCTCAACCACTCATTTTGACGATTGCTCTAGGATTTGAAGGAGGTGCGAGTAGGAAGAAAGGTGAGTTAAATCCTACAAATATAAGAGTGATTTGTGCTATTTAAGGGTTTCAGAGACTGTCAACCAGACTTAGTAATTACCTTTTCTAGACAAAGGAGAGAAAGAGAGAGTGATAATAAAGGTGGTGTAGTGTTCAGAGATAAAGTAGTGAAGTCATCTTGAAATTTTAAATCACAGTAGGTATTAAATATAGCACAGCTACGAATGGGGAACACACTCAAACCGTATGAAACTGTAGAAGTTATTATGGATCATCAGGGATGAAGCCAGTTTTACTGTGAGGAAGTACGGATGATTATGCGGTATCCTAGTGATCAGCGCAAACTGGATGGTGGTGGCGCACACCTTTAATCCCAGCATTTGGGAGGCAGTCCATTCACCTTTGAAAGTACAGATTCCTGAAGTAGACGAGTTGAGAAATGTAGCACTCCCCTTCCTGTTTCAGTTGTTAGAAAGAGAGCACCGCACTCAGTGGTGGCCACTGCTACTGGTGCAGCAGTCGATGGAGCAGGCTTTGCAGCAGGCTGGTGACTGCAGCTTGTGCTGTGCTGCGCTGATTATGTTCGTCACATACGGTGCCATAAGAGGAAATAAAAGCTAGCCATCAAAGAACGGACATAAAACTGTTATTTGGAGTTTGTCACACTATAAAAAGGATGACTGGGACATTTCTGGTCTTTTTTTCCCTTAGAACTATTGAAAATGTGATAGAAGCTTTATAAAATCCTACCTAAGACCTGACTATAGCTCCATGGTGCCATGCTTTGCAAGAGGGAAAAGAGACCCAGAGCAGGTTCCTGTTGTTAGCATAGGTGGGTCCATCCAAACCTCACAATTATTTAAGAAGCCACCTTAGCAACATAGAGTCTCAAAGGGGAAGTAACCTTTGAGTAAACCTACCAAGCATAACTTAAGGTAGGTATTTTCATGAATTTCTTTCTTTTAATCATTTAACCAGTTTAGAATGTATGCAAATAAATATTGTAAGTACATGGATAAGACAGACAAATGAGTATTATTCAAAATTAAGTGATATTCCTGCTGCCATAACTTTGCAAACAAAGTCTGTGGTTTACTTTTAATCCTTTTATAATTCTTCATTCAAATTTGTTTATGCTGTTTTGCTCTTTAATTTTTATTTTATTTTGTAAGATTATAATAATTGTAACATTTCCCTTTTCCCTGTCCTGCCTCCAAATCTTCCCATACACCACACCTTACTCTCTTTCAAATTTATGGCTTTTAAATTTATCGTTATAACATACATATATGTTTATATGTATGCACGCACATGCACACATACATACACACTCCTAAATACATAAGTACAGCCTGCTCAGCCTATATAATGTTACTTATCTATATGTTTCCAGAGCTGACCATTTGGTATTGGATAACCAATTGATGTGCTCGTCCCTGGGTAATACTATTTCTTCCCCTGTAGTTTCTTTGTATAGGGTTGAGGCCTTGTGGTCTTGCCCCTTGAGTTTGGTATTCCTGTTGCTGTTGTCTGTGTTCAGCTCATCTTAAGCAGTTGTGTTGTTAAGAATTTGTGAGGCGGGGAGGAGGCAGAAAATTTTTTTTTCAATAAAAAAAAAAGAATTTGTGGATGAAGCTTTTGACATTTCTAGGAGATACAATCTGACAACAAACTTCTTAATCCTCTGACTCTTACAACCTTTGCACTTCTTCAGCAGAAATCCAGAGTTGTAGATACCAGTTCACCTGTCAGTTCCATTGGATGAATCTACAGCACCTTTATCTATCTGTCTTATTTGTAGATAGGTAGGTAGGTAGGTAGGTAGGTAGGTAGGTAGGTAGGTGAGTAGGTAGTAGGTAGGTAGGTAGATAGGTATGTAGGTAGATAGGTGGGTAGGTAGGTAGTAGGTAGGTAGGTAGGTAGATAGATAGGTAGGTAGATAGGTAGGTAGGCAGGCAGACAGACAGACAGACAGACAGACAGATGTATAAGTGCAATATAGATAGGCTAGTCTTTAACTTGTGGTGTTCTTCCTGCCTAAGTTTCCCAAATGCTGAGATTGTAGGTGTGAGCTTTTGTTACATGTCTCACTTTTATTACTGTCGTGTATAAAACTTAGCAGTGAGTCTACATTGTATTGGCAGAAATAATACTCAGATTTAATGGGTAGAAAGTATCTCAGTAATCGATGCAGCTGTCCCTAGATGGGAACAATTCACTCTGATTGGGAACTGTAGCAGGAATGGCTGAGATGGCAGCTGGTCTCAGGTGCACTGGAAGAAGAGTTAGCGACATGCTCTTCTAAAGTAGTTTGGTTGACTCTCATCTGAAAGAGGAGAATTGGAGCTGAGAGAATTTAAATAACTTTAGACACCCCATCCTGTGACAATCTCTTTCCATTTGTTTAATATTCATTGATTTATACCTATAAACATAATATTTTGTCTCTAATGTCATGCTAAGGCCCTCCATTGCTGTTAGTTTTCCAGAAGTGCATTCATAAGTTAGGAGTCTGAGACCTGTGGCTTGTTCTCTTTCCTGCTTTGTGAAGGACATTCATGTTCTGCAGTAGCAGTTTAGTAATTAGCTCTGATCCTATCTTACTTCTATGGTATAAGTACTTTAAAATTCTCCTTTACTGCCAGGAAACAAAACATTTCTAGAGAGGGAGAGGAGTTTTCTTCCTCACAGTTTTAAAGTTAGTTTTGGGTGCTGTTTCTAAAGAGTATTCCTGTCGTACTCTTTAGAGTATGACAACGCATCCTATTGTCAGGGACTACAAATGTATAGTCATAGTCCTGTCGTCGTATCTCATCCTATTGTTAGGGACTACAAATTTAGGAAAAGTCAGGGTTTCAATGATGGGTGGAGTTTTTTCTTCCTTTGAGCAGAAAAACTCAGGAGAACAGGCAGCCCCATTATCACTAAAAATACTTTTCATTTTTTTTAAAAAGAATTGAGATTGTATTTTATTCTGTGTCAATATTCCACTTTAGTGTTAGACACTTAAAACAACTTTATAGTACAAACAACAAATAGAAATGATATGTTGGTAGTGTTAAGTTTAACTTCTATCAAAAGTAAAATTATTATAATGATGCGTGCCAGAGGACAACTCTAAAATTAAGGAGATGGTCTATAAAAGCTAATACTAATGTTATTTTAACTCCATGCTAGTAATTTGCGTCAAATATGTCATTTTAAAGCCCCGAATTTGCTTCCTTACTATTTTCACTCTGCTTCTGTAGTTTAATACTGTATGTGTCCATTATAATTTGTACCTGGAGATACCAAGTCATAAAATGCTTTCTAGCTGTTTGTATCAGCTTGTCAGAATCAGAAAACAGATTTGATAAGTTTTGACATGTGCAAAAATTAGCGGGACCTTATCAGGCTGGCGATACAGATGGGTTACTGAAAAGTGCTGAGACATGTACTAAGCAGTTAGATGTGGTGGGCTGACATGGTTCCTGAGCGTCACTTCTCGCTCAGGGAATGGCTTAGACCAGTCTCCTGAGGCCGGACTCTTCTTCCTGGCCACGTCACTGTCACATAATGGAGACTGACTGCATTACTAAGGCTTTGGCGCTGCTTTCCACTCTGGAGCCTTTGCCTGTTCACATTGTGAAAACTACTTCTAGAAATCAACACTAACCTTTCCTTGCAAATTATAGTTTGTTCAATTAAATTTTTCTTTTAGAACTTCAGCAACCAACTAGACAAAAAGGTATTTTAGAAAAGAGGCTTTAAGTCAAGATCGCCTTCATCTTCTGAGTAACGACCAAGCTGTGTGGGTTCTTTTGCAAGTACAGCTGTCTTACAACATAGAAAAGTGGGATTTTTATCTTAACTAATTTATTAATTGATCACTATCTTCCCAGTTTTCCAAAATTAACCAAAATTTCTGACCCAGAAAATAAAGCTAGGGGATCAGGAATTTGCAATCATCTATAGCTATATGAGACATAATAATAATAATAATAATAATCTGGAATTTGCAAGCATCTATAGCTATATGAGACATAATAATAATAATAATTAGGAATTTGCAAGCATCTATAGCTATATGAGACATCATGATGATGATGATGATGATGATGATGATGATGATGATAATTTTAAAGGGCATTATTTGTGACAGTTAATATAAACCTAGACCTAAGCATGGTAGATAATGCCATAATTGTAGAACTTGGGATACTGAGGCAAGAGGATTTCTGGAACTACAAAGTGAGATCCTGTCTGAAAAAAAAAAAAAGATTAAATTCTTATATATTTTAGGTGATTAAACAACAAAAAAATGCTTTAAACGCGAGGGGTGCACCCACACACTGAGGCAAAGGGGATGTTCTATCGGGAACTCACCAAGGCCAGCTGGCCGGGGTCTGAAAAAGCATGGGACAAAACCGGTCTCGCTGAACATAACGGACAATGAGGACTACTGAGAACTGAAGAACAATGGCAATGGGTTATTGATCCTATTGCACGTAATGTCTTTGTGGGAGCCCAGGTAGTTTGGATGTTCACCTTAATAGACCTGGATGGAGGTGGGTGGTCCTTGGACCTCCCACAGGGCAGAGAAACCTGCTTGCTCTTTGGGCTGAGGAGGGAGGAAGACTTGATTGGGGGAGGGGGAGGGAATGGGCGGTGGTGGCGGGGAAGAGGCAGAAATCTTTAATAATTAAATAAATTAATTAATAAAAAAAAATTTTTTTTAATGCTGTTCCGCACACTGACACATGCAGACCAGTATATTGCGTAGCTGTTTTGAGTGTACTGGAAATCATGAAAGCATTGACTGCTTTGTTTAATAAAAGATTCTACCTATCTTTTGTCTATTTCAAATTGTTGTAAGTTCTGCAGAGACTTAAACTGTTACTTAATCTAAAGTTCTGTTGCTTTTAGGCTGACCACTAAAATATCTAAACAAGGTGCCATTTTAATTCTGACAATGCAATGATACTTCATGCAAGTATTTTTCCTACCAAGTGCTTTTGCATTTTTCATATCCTTGGAATAATTTGGCAGCTTGTGATTGCAGTTGTACTTCTTGGTATGTGATAGATTTTTATCATCACAGAAATTATTGAACTTTGCTTATCTAGGATATTATTCCATCTCACAGTATGGCTCCCTTAATAGGACAGGGTGTGCTAGCAGTCCTGTCTTCGGTGGTTACAGTCTGTCCAGTTTCCAGTTTCAGTGTCTGTCTCTGCCTTAACTTAATAGGCATAGTTCTCACTACCCAGCATTCCGGGACTGTGCCATGCCCTCTTGACTGGCCTGCCTGTTCACCTTTTATACCATCTCGATTCTTTCTTCAGGAAGAGGAACTCGGGTATTTTTCTTAAATATTGCTAATGTCCTCCTGGTTTTCCTGAGAAAGGGCAGCTAAGTTAAGGATAGCAGTTGAGAATGGCATATTGATGCAGTGATATGTGAGTTGTAGTTATTTTTAAAACATGCACAAGATAGCCAGATAAGTTCATGTGGGAGAGGAAGAAAATGTGTGTCAAGGGGAGCTGAAAGTTCCAGCCAAGGTGTGATGTTATATAAATGTGCATTTGTTCTCAGGCTTTGTGCATGTGGAATATTCTGGAGTTAAATTAAGAAGTTCATATGAAAACAAAAGGAAAACTCTAAGATAGAGTTCTCAGACCACACCATGCTTTGGAGTAAATGAGTGATACTGTTAGATTTATATCCTAGATGACTCCAGTGCTTTGTAAGTTACTCACTACTAGAATAAGAGCTGAGGTGCAGTGCTTTGAGCTGCTTTGTATGATTCAGTGAGGAGTGAGTAAGAATAAAGATTCATATTGCTATAAATATATAAAAGAAAAATAACTAGACATCCCAATGTATGAGATTATTGAAAAATGTGTCTTTTGTTTGTTCACTTGTCTGAAGTGGAATAACTATGTAGTCCAAACTAGCCATGAATTTATGGCAATCCTCCATACCCACCAAAACTGTCTTTTTGTGATTTTGTTTTGTTACCATACTACAAATATCTAAATTATTTTTTCCCTTGAATGTGATTTCAGACTTAGGCTTTTGATTGCATTTCAGAAGCTGAGAAGCAGATTAAGGAGCTGTATTTATAGAAATTGTAAAACAAAAACATTGTATTGCCTTAAATCAGATGAAATCATTTGTTAATGTTCTGTGAGGAAACTTTATTGTGAATATAGACATGGTTTTATGACTCAGAATAATATATATATATATATAATTATTTTGAATAGCTAAAATTGCACTTCAAAGGATAGTATTTGAAGTGGGTAATGATGACAGTGTCACCCAGTCATGGTGACTTATAATAAAGATTTTTTTAGCTTTACATTATTCCCCTCAAAACCCCTGAGTATTTAGAGGTGTTTAGACTTTATACAGAAGTGTAATTTATATATTTATTTATTCATTTTACAGATGAGAATGTGCCTTTCATGAGAAGACTTCAAATTTCTACTGAAGAACAGTTTCTATGTCTAAGGAATAAGAAGCCACTCTATGGAGGGGAGGGGAATTTAAGTTGCAGACATTATGACAACCTTTAATTTGTTGTTATGGCAATAAATATTGTATCATTTTGTTATATCTTTGTATATTTGGAACTGCTCTATTAATGGGCTACATGCTGTTAGGGACAAGCTGTACTGTACTGTATTTTGCATTTGAAAATTATTTTAAAATGGTGTTTTCTGAAGCGCTTTTGTTCCTTTTACCATATTATTGTAACCTGTTCTCTTTGGAGTACTAATCAGTTATTGTTAATTATTTTGTTAGCATCATAATTTAAAGAACTATAAGCCACAACTAACTGGTATGAAAAAATAATTAAAATTCTCCTTTACTAAAAATTTCTCATTTTTATGGGGAAAGAAAGTTAAATTTGTTATGTTGTTTTTGAGCTTTTAAATAGTAGTAATTGTCTGTGCTATTGTATGCAAAAGAATGAATGTAATTTAAAATTATTTAAGTGGTACAGACAGAATGTGTTTACAAAATAAACACTCCATTGTTATATAGTAACTTGTGTGTTTTTATATTATCTCTATATACTGAGTCCAAAATGTAATTTTCCCTAGCTTAGTGACTCACATCTATAATTCTTGCATAAAGCAGATTTCTTTTGAGTTTGAGTCCAAGGATAGATGTGGCAAAAAAGATTGACTATCTTCTTAGAGGTGAGATATTTTGGAAATCTGTGAATGTCAAAGGCATTTGTAGTTTAGTATGAGAAAGTGAATTACAAATAAGATTTCTTGTCAGAGATGAAGAGATTGAAATATTCCATCTGTAGACTTTTATGTAGTGATTAGCCTCATTATCACACAGCAAATCTAATCTCACCCAGGTCTGGTTTTACACATTTTAAATTTTAGAAGAAGACTTAACAGAGAAGTCATGGGTCCTGAATGTCATTGCTTGCTAGCATTAATGAGGTCATTCAGATGTGTGACATAATGGGATAGTCGCCAGGCATAGGATTTATTTTTAATTTATCAGCTATACTTTATGGTCCCTAGTTCTGTTCTGTATCATATTTTCTGTGTAGCAAAGCTAATCAGGAAATCTCCCTCAGTTGGTAAACTTAGCTATTTTATAGGCTACTGCTTCATGATGAATTAATTTCAGTTCTACCCTGCTTGTATTGACCTTAGAGCCTTAGAGTTACTCCCATTCAACAAGCCCAAAATAGATACTCCTCCATCTAAAGTTCAAAAGAATGGTTTTATATTTGAATATAACCCAGGCCTGTAATATTTCAAATAAAACTGAAAACTTACATGCTACAACGTCTTCTTGTTGTAATGAAAAAATTAAAAATGCTGCAGGATCCCTGACAGCAGTAGGCAGCAGAAATGCTGTAGGTCCCCAAGCGGTGGTAGCGGGCCATGTGGCGGCAGGCAGCAGGCCCTTAGAGCAACCAGTCCAGGCAGAGATGGCTACTCATCCCCAGCAGTGGCTGGTCCCAGGGAGGGAGACACGTGGTGGATGGGCAAGAGGCAGAGACATGGATAGGCATGAAATACAGAATGAGGTTGAATATTTATTCAGGGGGTTTATGAAGGAGGGAGGGAGAAGGAGAGAGAGAGAGACAGGGAGACAGAGGAGAGAGAGACAGAGGGGGGAAGCAGAGAAGTGGGAAGAGAGGTAGAACGGAAAAGAGCGAACTCAGGCCAGAAGCTGAAGATCAGCCAGCCTCAGCAGATGAGGGAGTGGGCCTGGCTTGTCTCTTAAAGAGACACAACAATCATTACACTTGTCACCACATCCTCTTTTCCGATGACAAACTTTTGTCGGCTGTCCTGGAATACTTCCTGTGGTGACAGCAGACTGTGGCTGTGGTTCTCTGGAGTGTCACCTTGACTGTGACGCCAGAGCAGCTTGCCCACACATCTGGGAGCCGATGTTGGCTGTCGGAGAGAGTTCAACTCAAATGCATAGCATGAATTTGCTGACTAGACTCTGAGATCCTACAAAGGTAAGCATGGAAAACAGCAACATCTCTTGTTAAGATTTCAGTCCAGATGTGGGCGAGTATGGGCTCCCGCACATTCTATTCCTTGTGCCTGACACCATGATTAATTGAAAGTCAAGTGAAGGAAACTGATCTACATGTTCATCACGTGAGAAGCAACACAAACACTCAGCAGGAATCCAGTGGTGGCCAGTTTTGGAGATCCCCAATATAGCTTGTCTGACTACAGGATGCATGTCCTTATCTGCAAGACAGACCAGTCTTTCTTGAGTTCCCCAAATTATATCCCATTAGAGCTTAGCTTGATCCCTGGGATTTATACATTTAAATTTAAAGGGAAGATGAGGGGCTTAGACGTAGTTAGAGGAACTTAGATGCAAATCCTCAAACATGGTTTCTCTATAAATATATATATATATATATATATATATATATATATATAAACAAAAAAGACAGTAGTACAAGGGAGATACACAGGTTTGAAGTTCATTAAAATTTCAAATTTTATAAAAGGTCAATTTTTGATTGGAGGTACAGTATGAGCATAGCATTATGAAGTTATGCTTATATATTTCTATGTACTACTAAGTGGCATTTAAATCTTAAACTTTCATTTCTAATACATAGTAGTTCTTCATGAAAACATTTGATATTTGTTCTGGTGATGCTGAAACAGCACTCAGGTATTGGCTCTTTCTATCACCATCATTCCTCAGCATGTGTCACCTGTTTGTCCCATCACACAGATTCCTCTGTACATGTCAAACATTTGGTTGGGTTTTTATTGTGCTCCAGGGGACTGGATCTGTGCCACTTGGTCTGTCCTCCAGGCTGCTGACACTGGGCTTTCAGACCTTCCTTTCAGTAGGTTATATGGGTTGTATTGATTTTGAATAGCTGCTCGGGCCTGCTTTATGTTGATAGAAATTTGAACCTTCATTTTCATTGAGGATTACCCCTTTGGTAATGTGATTTATCTTAGGTTTCTGCTTTTCCTAGACAGCTTCTCTGTTTGGTGGCTTAGAGTCTTGATGCTGCCTTGGCATTTGTTTGAAGTTTGAAATCTTGTTTTTTTGTTTTTTTGGTTTTTTTCGAGATAGGGTTTCTCTGTAACTTTGAGGCCTGTCCTGGAACTAGCTCTTGTTGACCAAGCTGGCCCCTAACTCACAGAGATCCACCTGCCTCTGCCTCCCAAGTGCTGAGATTAAAGGCATGCACCACTACTGCCCATCTCAGACCTTGGTCTTTAAAGGAGTTTACTATGTTTGTTTGCTTATATTATACATCTCCCTTCCATGGAGGTGTCATTACAAGTTTCTCTAAGTACACTATTGACCAGAAGCCTGCCTTAAGGTGCTAATGTTGCATATTATTGAAAATAAGGTAAGACTGCATTATGTTCTGATGCATTTCTTATTTTGAGAGATCTGTACTGAGAAAGATTGGATAAAGTGTCCAGTTTTGTGTCTTCTATTCTTTGTCGTCTGAAGTCTTCTAAAAATCACTGACTTTTGTCATTTTTTTGTTCTGTCTTTGTATTATGTTATGGATCCAATAGAAACTAGTTGGCACTTGTATCCGCCTCCATAGCATATACATTATTGGAGCCATTCTCCACTGTCCACATTTCTGTGGTTTTTCTTCTGTTTTTGAGACAAGGCCTCACACAAGCTCGAGCTGACTTGGAGCTCACTGTCAATCTCATACAGTTTTAGACTGGTGGCAGTCCTCCTGTGTCAGACTCCAGGTACAAGGATTATAGCTTAAAGCACCATCTTTGGCTATTTTCTGCATTATTGGAGCATGTTACCCATATGTAATTTTAGTTTTTGCCAATGGGAAGTTTTATATGATATCTCAGAACTTCTCAGATGTGCGTTCTGCTGTACTTGACCATTTAAGTTATCCATTAAGTCATTCCTGTATTCAAGACAGGAGTAATTAAATCCCTTCTTAATAGAAGGGATTTATGTGTGAAGACAGAGAAAGAATTTTATGATGTCTGTCTTTGAGAACAGAATACAGAATTGGAAAAGTCAAATTGCTTAGGGATTCTTAGCGTTCTTGCACTTTCCCAATGGTCAGAAGCATCTTATTGAAAATACAGATTTTTGTTTGACTTTATTGTCAACTCAAAAAATTTGGTGGTCCTTTAATAAGGAAAGAAATGGGCATTTGATTGGAATCTCAAGTTAACTGGCTGTAGCTCATCCTTTGGTGCCTTCCCCACACCCTGTTTTAGGAGTAGTATTCTGTAATTAATTCTATTTCAGTAGGGACATCACAAGTGTTCCCCTCATGATGGTGACCAATTTAGATAGAGTTCAAGTTGTACGTTCAGCAGCGTGCCATCTTACCAACAGGAGTGCCTGCCTATTCCCAGTTTCCTGTACATGCTACCTGCCTTTGGAGGTAACCCAGGCAAGTATAATGGTGGGAAGAAATAGAATAATTTTTATGAAAACTTCCAGTCAAGCAAAGAATATTAAGAAAATTCAGAGAAGTATTGATCTATACCAGGTCTCACACTCTGCTAATAAGCATGACTAGGACTCCCTCAGCTAGTGGCAGTGACTTCTTTGGTCAATCAATCTTTCCTCCCTCAACTTCAGGATCCCTGGCTTCATCCTTTGAGATGAGTACCTAATACCTGTGACTCTTTCAAAACTGGTGTGGTTGTAATGGGGAACCTTGGAGCCTGTTTGGTTTGATTTCAGTGAAGCACCGACGGTCACCCTATTTTACAGACTTGACTGTATCTTCACACTAGGTGTTCTTTGCATTGATTGGCCTTTACACTGCCCCCTTTCCCCTCCCTTCACTTACTGGACATTGACTTAGTATGAGAAAACAATACTGGGATGAAGCCAAACCCTTACTTTCATTTCTTCCTTGATGCTATCTGAATTTGATGGGCTTCTTACCAGCTTATCTCTTCCTAAGGCTGGAGTTTGCTCTCCTCATAACGGTTTCTCTTAAGAGTACTGGCAGAGCTTTTATCTTTTAATCTTCTAAAGGTCTGAATTATAGGATTATCTGTAAATATAGATGTCAAGCTGTGGGCAGAAAGTTCTCTTACTTTTAAAGCAGCATTTCCCCATCTGTGCTTGTAGGCCCTTTTCATGCCAGAGTTTCCTCAGTGTCAAGCTGGCTCCACCCAACAATCTACCAGTTCTTGCTCACATACTGCGGGCATCGGCACACAGTTTGCTTCGCATGGTATAGCAGGTGAATGTCTCACGCTACTGTTTCCCGTTGTACATCCAAAGTAATTAGCTTCTTAGTCTCAGATCTAAAACTCCATGGTCATCTCTCCACATTCTCCATTAAGACAAATCCACAATGTGTTAGCTGTTATTTATAACAACCTCTTACAGCAATTACTAAATCAATCGATGTGTAATTAGGTCCAATAGCCATACATTTAAGCTAACGTAAACTGCAAGCCACTCTTAAAATCTCATCTCCAGAATGGCCAGAAAGAAAACATTTTCAAAGGGAAATCCTGCTTCTAAACTTGTCACTTTACTCTTGGGACATTAGAAACAGAAAAACAGAAACTTCAACAAGCTGCCCAGAAAACAGATCTTTGAAATTACATATGCTAAAAGATCTCCTGTCCTTGCCTGGAGGCTGCCTCATTTTGTTCTATTCTCCAAGACTGCTCTTGGCATTGGAAAGATATCCAAGGGCTACATTTTAACTTTGTGCAAGCGTTTAGTTGCCATAAAACAAGAAAGATAAAAAGAATGCAAGAATGGACGTTAAGCCATGATGTAAGAAGGGGTTTCTGTACCTGGATGTTCTGTGCCTCCACTCCTGCTGAAAAGAAATACATCATACAGCAAATACAACCTAAGAGACTCCACACATGGATGTTGAGGACGTCCATTCTTCACTCACAATGGGAACATTGTAACTAATTTTTAAGCTTCAGTATCATTACTTGGCATGTTCTTGAATGTGATAATAATGCAGAATAATGAAATTAGCTTTTAGCAAAGTGTCTATTTGAACTAAATTTGTACTAAGTGATGGATGGCTTCTATATTATATTTTTTTCACTTTGAAAAAAAGTCTCCGTACTTTTGTTCTTCTCAATTTAAAATCTCTATATTGGCATAAATAGTAATTCAGACCTTGATATTTCTCTCTAGAACAAGGCATAATTTGATTAATTTAAATCTGTGCTAAAATATGAAAAGGGTTGCATAAAAATTAGATTCTAGAATTCCTCAGGGTATTCAGCAGTAGCTGAGTGTATTTTAGAAACACAAGATTTCTGGAGAAAGAATGGAACTTCACATGTGTCCTTGGATGATAAATAATGTCACTTAGTCTCAACACTTAGACGTCAGTGCCACAACAATTTTCTAGAAACCCTGCTGTGCACATAAAGGCAAAAGGATTGAAAGGAGATGCAACCGAATGGAGTGTGTATTCCAGCAACAGAGCAGACAGCAAGCACACAGCCAAGTTCAGTAAGATGATTACAAGTTATGACAAAAATTTTGAAATACTGAATTTTCATGTTAGAAAATCTCTGGTGGGAGCAAGATAAACTGCTGTGTGTGGTATTCAAGATGTGCTTCTCAACACAGTTACATATAAAATGAGATGTGTAGCAAAGAGGCAGATGTTTGAAAAACCAGTAGGACAGAATTCTAGGGGAATTGCTCTCTGAACACTGCTTGGATGGAAGCCAGTTTGAATTACTATAGAAATTTAGTGCTCAATGGTGTGGTATCCTTCGCTATAAAAACAAGCAGGCACAATGGTGGGCCAACATCATGGATAGGCTATACAGAGCAATTAAGAGCTGACAAGGATCCTAGTTTCAGTATGAGTGATGTGAATGAGGCTCTATGGGAAGTTTTAAGGTAGTCAGTGATGCAATTTATTTGTATTTTAAAAGGCCCTGTTTGCTACTGTACTAGTATAGATAGGTGAGGAAAACAGTCATGAGGCCTTTGAAATACATAGGCACAGTATTAGATGGAAATGGTGGCAGATGAAATGCATTTAAGTGAAAGAAACCTGATACAAGTTGATATAGGCAGCCAGCAGGGCCAATTAAGGCACTGGTCAGGAAGACTGAAGGGATAGGAATAAAAACAACCGCATGTTTAGTTTCAATAGCTGAATTCCTCATAATATTCTTAACTGAGATACTAAATATGAATAAAAATAGATGTGGTATAAGTCCTAAAATTTCAAGTTTTACTCATGTGAATGAAATGTACAATTTTGACGAGAGGGTAAAAAGTGAGACATTCATTATAGGCCAAGAACTCGGAGGCATTAAATATCCCTTTAAAATATTAATTTATTTAGTATGTGTGCAAGTGTTTTGCCTGAATGTAAGCATGTGTACCATATTCGTGTCAGGTGCCTGTAGAGGTCAGAAGAAGGCACTGGGTCGCCTAGAACTTCCACACAGGGTATGTATTTAATTACTGCCATCTTGGAGATGTAATTAGGCTAATAGTAGTTACACATTAGATGTGCAGCACCTTGCTAGAGAGTTTTGAAATTTGCATCATCAACATAAATATAATGTTTTATTTGCAAGCAGAAATCATCTGTTGAAATTGTTCACATTGCAGAAGAGAAATTATAAGATCCCTGTCTGCAAACCTTCAGGAATTGTAGATTCTAATAGTAGATTTGTGGTATATTGTAGTAGATTCTACTACATCTAGTGATGTGTGTTTAACACTATGTTAAGGATTAATGAAAACACCTATTTATATGTATTTGTGAACAAAATGTGATTTGAAATGGTCAAGTCATAAAAATAGCTGAAGTGTCCTGTAGCTCAGGAAAAGTATATAAATTTGGTATTGTATAAAGAGTTCCAGAGTAGGATCTCAAGAGTATTGATACCACACTGAGGAAGAGAGATGCTTGGGAAAGATACAGTGCACAGCTGTATCAGGTAGTGTAGAGATCTTTAGCAATGTGACGTAGCTGTGCAGATTAGAAGCAGAAATACAACAGATCCTAGTTGTGTTTCCGGGTAGGAATCAATTAAATGATGCAAATTTAATCCAGATAAAAGATAGAACATGAAATGAAGTACTACATAGGAAAATTAACAGTTCTAGGAGTGCAGGTGGAGATGGGGCCCAGGAAGGACTCAGAAATACTTTGGAAATAAAAAAGAATGCGAGTGAAGCACTTTGTATTTTATAGGGAGGGGTGCAGATTCTTCCTGAAATGTCACCAGAGACCACAAAAAACTAGTATAGACACTGAAGACAGAAAATTAGCAATGGAAAAGTGAGAAATCTTGGTGTTCTATGAGACTGTGAGTATTTCATGCAGGATTATGACAGGAGTATATGTAAAGAAGGATTAAACGCGGTTTGGGCTAGTCGGAAAGTGAGGTGACCTGTGGGATATGAGACTGTTGAATAGTACACAAAGCAATTACATCCTGGTTAATAGCTTCAGTTTCCTGGCAGGTATGACAAAATCTCAGGTCAACTTAATAAGGCAAATTGATTTTTGTCAAACTATAAATGAAGTCCCCGCGTTGCACTATCCAGGAGCTGCCTCAGTTAGTAATTCTCTGCAGTCTCTATTAACGCCACTTCATTTCAGTGTTGATCTTTATGACTAGCAACCCTGTTTGCAAATGGCTACCACATCTACAGAAAGTCCCATGGAAGCATCCAGCCAAAGAAGAGAAAACATAATGCTGTACTTTCTTTGTGAGAATCAAGAAGTTATTTCCAGGAGCCACAGCCAAAGCATCCCCAAGCAAAGAGAATACTATAGTGATTGTTCTTCCAGACCTCAAGATACATTAAAGAGCTATAAAATTAGAATGGCTAAGAAATACCTCAAAACGCATTTGTAGTCTTTAGCAATTGCAGAATGCAAATTAGAACAACTTTGAGATTTCCTCTCATCACAGTCATAGTGGACAAGGACAAGCAAACAACTGGCAGCAAATGCTAGCGAGCGTGTAGGAAAAAGAAGAACACTCATTCACTGTTAGTAGGAATGAAAATTGGTGTAGCCACTCTGCAAATCAGTATGGGAAATCCTCAAAATGTTAAGACAAAAACCTAACATATGCCTGAAAGGACTCAGCATCCTATTCCACAAATGCTTGGTCTGTCATGTTCATTGCTACTCTATTCACAACAGCCAGAAAATGGGAGCAACCTAAATGTCCTTCAGCTGGGCAAATTAATAATTAAAATACGGTATCGGAGAAAAACAAGAAAATAAAGTGATACAATTTGATTTCAATGAAAAACATATTAAAAATAATTTTTAAAAGAGAGAAAGTTTCATTGAGCAAGCCTTTCTCATGTTTTCTAGCTAGGTCACTGGGAAAAAACACAGATGGATGGTTTAATATCATTAAGGCAAACTACTTATCTTTTTAAAGCTTTAAAAATTTTTCTTTTATTGTTTATTTTAGTTTTTGAGGTTATAATGTAATTACATCGTTACTTTCTCTTTTTCTCCCTCTAAAATTTCTTATATGCCTTCATTTGCATTCTTTCAAATTTATGGCCTTTTTTTTCATTAATTAAAGCATAAACACATGAAAAAAAAAACCTAAACTGAAAGTCATTTGTGTGTATGAGGGAATGTTTGATGTAGAGGCAATAAGCTTTTATTTTATTGTTGGGTAAAATTAAATACAGAATATCAGAGAAAGAGCAAATGAATTTAATTTTATATTGCTTACAAATGGCAATTGGATAACTCACAACGCAATGCAGGATGGATAATAAGATAATGCAAACATTGGGGCTACTCTGAAGCTTTAGAAAAGGGAGACCAGGAAACTGGACATCTTCAAGAAGTCAAATTACTGTGTAAGTCATGAATATATTACTAAAGCAAGCTTTCTGGTGGAAAGAGTTTAAAGTCACGAAATATTTAAAATTGAGGATGTGAGAGCAGTAACAATGCCAATGTAAATGAAGAGAAGACTGTTTATTTATGTTTCTGTCTTAAGAACTTGGAGAGCATTTTTATATACATTGTCTATATTTATAGGTCTTCTTTAAATAAATATCTCTTCTAGTCCATTGCCTAATGTTCAATTGGATTATTAACTTTTTTTTGTAATATTTTGTCTGGGCATTTGTCTAAAACCAGTATCTTGAAGAGATATTATCACTGCTCTGAAAGTTGTTGGAAGTATTGAGAATAGGTAGGATTTGGGAAAAGCATAAACATTTACCAGTGGATGAATGGATGGAAATTTTTTATGTGAGATGGATTAGCCACCTATGTGAACGGTAACTGTAATACCGACGACATGAATAAACTTGGAGGCTGTTGTGCAAAGTGAAATACTATAATGAAACAATTCTTCTGTGACATATTTCTAACATTTGAGGTTGCAAATATAAAAAATAAAAAGATGAAAAGAGAGATTTAATATTCACTGGACATGAAATTTCAGTTATGGAAATGAACAATTTCTAGAGACCTGATAACACTACACAAAGATGATCATTTTTCATTATATACATAACCTATTAAAATTTAGGTACTGTTCTATAAGTCCAACAAATTAAGGCAGAATAAATGCTGGTGAAGATGTTAGACTTTCTTATGCTACCTGCAACAATTAAATATCCTAATATTTTCATGGCATGTATAATAGCAGGCATTTTTAAATTGGTTCGCAGGGCATCCGAATTTATTTTTCTGTAGTTTTCAAAAGAATGCTCTAGTGACAGGTTTCAGTTGAAATAAGTGTTTAAATTATGTTCGTTAGGATTGTGTAGAAAATAAAAAAAAATAAAGAAGTTCATCATAAGGAAACCTTATCAATAAAATTATACAAAGTGCACAGTATGTTGGTGGGCTGCATGAAAAAAGACATTTAATTTATTAGGATGTAAACACATGCACGTAAAAATTTGCTGTGTGTGTTACTTACTGACCTTTGCTGAAGATTATCACCAGAAGATTGCCTTTAGAACAATGAATATTAGCATCCAAAGATTGAGATGAGCGAAAGGAGAATTAGAAATAATACTTGATGTGACAGGTGCCATGACAGAGTGTTCCTTAGTGGTGTCTGCACTATAGTTTCATGATCTGCTTGTTCCTCTTGTTTGTCTTTGTATCCTTGCCACATCTAGGTCCTTAGCTGTCCCCATGCAGAGTTGATGTGAATGCATATTAACTGAAGTAGCAGGCAGAGCTGCCAAGATTCTTGTTGCAACCACATTCTGCCTTGCAGCTGTCCCGCCATCAACATTGGCTGACTAATGGGATTTAGGCTTATGCATCCTTGACCAGCAGGCCTTGTTTTATGTAAAAGTATCTATTAGTCAAACATCAGTGTTATTAAGCATAGCAGCCCCTTCTTGGATACTTGATCTTCTTCCATTTTTTTTTTTTTTTTTACTTCCCCTGAGAAATTAAAGCTTTTATTTCATTCAAAGCTAAGTCAGCCAAAGGGTGAGCTATATCATGGGCTCTTCAGTTAACCTGTTGCCAAGGTACATTAGTTATTTATGTACTTACAAACAAACAAACAGCATCAACAGAAACTACTTTCTGGGGTATGGCGGGGGTGGAGGGAAGGCAACTACTTCTATTCCCATTGCTGTTCGTCTGAACAAGGAAATGAATAAGCAAATGGCACAGGGAAATAAACATCAAGGACAGGCTTACAGAATTTCAAATTTGCCAGAATTTTCAAAAGTTAATTTCTACACTGTATTAAAAAGAAAATGAAGTAGTTGCGTGAAACACAAGCTATATTTTCTGAACTGAATGGTGTCATTGTTCTCATTTACGTAATTCCTGGTTTTCGCTTTGGATCACTGTGTTGAGTTTAACAATCCTTTCATGATCCCTTATAATATGAAAGGTGAATTGGAGTGTAAACTCTTTGTTTAAAAAAAAAGATTATTTATGTAGACACTTCATGGATTATATAGAATGACTTAAAAAAAAACTCCATCTATTTAGTCATGTAAATACTACATTTTACTCTCTACATTTTACTTCGGAAGATCTTAGGACACGGGTCACAACAGAAATTTCTGTATTTTTTCCTTTTTGTCAACATGCAGATTATCAAGAAGATACTTTACAATGATTCAAAATTTATTTTCTTCATAATTCTTTCCATCGTTGCCCTCATTTAGTTATTGATTTTACAATTCTGTAATAGTCCATACTTACCTTGGGAAGCATTCTCTTTGATGCTGGCAGTAGTCAGCTATTTCTGTCTGAAAGTCTGATGAGGCCTTTAGGATTTGAAGGTTTATCGTGGTTTTGAAATGAATATTTATCACACAATTTTTGCCAATACAAAGTAGATAGCATAAATTTTAAAAAGTCACTGGGCATTCTGTGCTTGTGATATAGTATATTTATATGCACAATCACTAAACTTCCAAGCATAAATGAATATATCAACTTCCATAAGAATATAAGGTGGCTTTTGTTTTCTATTTAAAATGGGCTTGTGTCAGGCATGGTGGTGCATACCTATAACCCCCAGCACTCAGAAAACTGAGACGAGAGGATTGAGAATTTTAACGTTTCTGAGTCTTAGTTTTCTTTTTTTTTTTAAATTTTTGAGATTATGATTGCAACATTTCTCTCTTCCCTTTCTTCCCTCCATAGCCATGGTCTCTTTCTGCACTGTTATTTCGTAATGTATGTATGCTTATATGCATACATATTTCTAACTAAAACCTGCTCTGTCCGTACAATATTACTTGTATGCATGCTTTCAGGGCTGTGCAGTACTAGACAATTAATCAGTGTGCTTTCTTGGGGATGGCCACCTCTCTTTCTCCCAGCTTTCCACAGTTGCCTGTAATTTTTTTATGGACCTTGTGGGCCTTTTTTTTTTTCTGTTTGGTTTGGCATGGCCATTTGTGTCATCTTTGTGCAGCTCATGTTTGGGCTGTCATGTCGGTGAAACCTTGTGGTGTAGCTTCTAATATTTTTAAGAGACAATTTCATAGCAAACTCTCTGATTTTTGGCTCTTAAAATCTTTCTGTCTCTGTTTCCCTATATTCCCCGAGTCTTGCAGGCTGGAGTGTTTTGTAGGCGTATCCAATGAATTGTTCTTTTAAAAACTGTTTGTTTTTCTCTGGTTGTCAATAATTTTTTTTTTTTTTGGTTTTTCGAGACAGGGTTTCTCTGTGGTTTTGGAGCCTGTCCTGGAACTAGCTCTTGTAGACCAGGTTGGTCTCGAACTCACAGAGATCCGCCTGCCTCTGCCTCCCTAGTACTGGGATTAAAGGCGTGCGCCACCAATGCCCGGCTGTTAATAATTCTTAACATATTCTTTTTTAACTGACTATATAGTGGTTTTTTTCCCCTGTGGAATGTCATTGATTAACATTGATTTTTAATCAAATATTTATTTTCAATTATTTGTTACATTTTTTCATATTTTTATAAAAGTGACTAAAACAAATGTTATCCTGCATAGCACTCTACATAGATGCTATTTGAGATAAATTGTTAGAATTACCTATGCAGAGAACTGTTTATGACACAATAAAACAATATTGCTATGCTAAAAAATACATACACAGAAAACATCTGGACTGTCTCAATGCAGAATAAAATCCTTTGTCTGAGAGGTACTGGAACTAAAAACAAGAATTGACACCAAATTTTATCTCTGCATGTAGACAGATTTACTGTAGCTTCAGCTTGTGTTAACATTGCTGGGGGAGCTACAGGAACGATTAGTAAGGCTTTTATTCAGTAGGAGAAACTCTATGTATTTGTGAGTATAAGTTTGTGTGTGTGCTTCTTTGTGTGTGTATGTGTATACCTGTGTGTATGTAAGTGTACATGCATGTGTGCATGTGCACGTGTGAGTGGGATGCATGTGTGTATATGTACATGTGTGTGTGCCTCTGTGTACCTGCATGTATTTGTGTGTGCATGCATGTGTGAGTGTGTGTGTATGTGCATGTGCGAGTGGGAAGCATATGTGTATATGGACGTATGTGTCTGTGTGTGTGTATGTGCTCATATGCAGTAGTAACAGTAGAGAGAAGAAAAAAGATATAGCAGTGTAGCATAGCTTCTAGCAAAGCCACATGCTGGAGACATATACATTCCCATCTGGTGTTCTAAGCATTCTCAATGACCTATTTTTGTGCTATGAATTCTTGAGCTGAAATAACATCATAGCACAGGAAGGAATGATCTTGTGAAAAAGTAGAAAATTGAAGGACAAGGTGAATTTTAATCTGAGATTTATTAAATTAAAGGAACAAACTTTTGTTTATTTTTCAGATATCAGTAAAGTGGGAGGATTAAATTTTGACACTGGCTTTGACAGATAAAATTATACAAGGGCCAATGTCTTTGATGATTCCTCCACCTTCAATAGCTAAGTTCAGTGATTGCTTTAACCCACTCAGATCACTGGAAAGTAGAAAAATGATGTGAACATATAAATTTGAAATTTGAGAGCCATCTGTAGATCTTTTTATGATTGATTTTTATATTTATTTATGTATTTTTATTTTTGATGTTGTATTCTTAATTATGTTTATGCATATGTGCTCATATGGACATAGGTACACATGCATGTAGATGCTCTTGAAGGGTAGCAGACATCAAAACTCTTGGAATTAGCTTCATAGGTAATTGTAAACTAAATTTGGTTCTGGGAGTTGAAGTTGAGTTCTCTGCAATAGCGTGAAACATTCTGTGCTGCTGAACCTTCTCTCCAGTACCATAGATCTTATATTAACTAAAATAATCTGTTAAAGGCTACCTAAGAATCTAAGATGCAAATGATTTATTAACTAAAAATAAAATTAATACCAAGATAGAATAAAATAAGCATATTAAATTAGAATTAATATATAATAATTACATACTAATTTTCATAGAATAGGTTTATCACATCCTAGATATACCTAGATATAATTAGTATATTCAATGCAAAACTGATAAAATCATCCTGAATTTAAAATACTGAGATAGAAATAAAGTGAATACTGGGTAATTGCACTTTTTAATAGCAACATGGGCACTTGATTAAGGAAAGATAACTCAAAGTTTTAATACCTGAAACTTTTGAAAGGAGAACTAAGTATCATAAATGGAGCAAATAGTAAATCAAAGCAAGCAGAGTGAAAAATAAAATACAATTTGTTACATTCTAATGAAGCTGTTTCAAATCAGGGAAAAGCCAAATCTATCCAAGAAAAAAATATTTTACATTAATTTGCAGTGATATAAGATGATGGGTTTTCTATTCGGTAGATATTACAGCAGGGTGTTAATGTGGAAGTTCCTTTAAGCACAATGACCATAGGCTAAATATAGCATGCCCCTTGAAACATATCTGATATCACTCAAGGAAGCAAGACAAATCCCTCAAATAAGAAAACAGTCAAAGTATCAGGTGGATCTGAAGATGTAGGACCACGAAGGCCCAAGAGTCCATGCTAGGAGGACAATGGTCGAAATGATGAAGTTTGAGTACAGCCATGTAGAGAGATTGAGGTCGGGACCTCTGAGTGAGACTGCGCCAATGCAAAGATAAAGGAGAAGCCACTTCAGACTTAATGTTTTGGGGCCACCCGAGAAACTGGCTTGCTTCTGCAGGAAACTCATCCTATCTATCTTGGGCCCAAGTCATACTCATACCATAAAGCAAGGCAGCTGGATCGTAATCAAAACTGACAGAGCATGACATTGGGGGACCTTGAGGGTCAGAGGTTCAAGTCTGTCATCATGGCCTGGCAGCTCTCTCCAAAGCTCAACAACATGGGGGACTTGCCCAAGGGAAAGACAGTGTTCTCTATCTGCCCCGATCTGGAGAATGTCTCTAGAATTGGGGAGGACTGACCTTATCTGAAGGCTCTCTCTAAGCCTGGATGCCTGATTTATCTCTAGCAGGACCCTTGGGACAGTTTCGTGCTAGAAGCCTTGCCCCTGCTGCACATATGGTAACTAAGACACTAGGAGCTTTGCTATAGGACCTTGCTGTCACTTACAAAGTCTTATGATAGGAGTGTGTCTCTTAATGCAAATTAGGATTTGTCACAAACTTTCCAATCCTATATATTTCCAATACTCTGGCATAAAGTTCAGCTGATTTCCCGAAATCATCTCCCGGAAGGCTGTTTCTACTATATCTCCAGCCAACTGAACCCTGTTCCCCGCTTCTCTCCCTCCACCCTCATGGACCAGTGCACCAATGATCCGGAGGAAAAAGGAGAACCACACATAGTTGTTGCGTTATATAAATAACAATCAGTAAAATTTTAAGTCATATTTAAACGACTTAAGGGACTTCATAAATTGTTTAAGACGTCACAAATATGAGCAAGTGCAGAGTAAGTGGAGTTCAAAGGTAAATGTTTGTTGCTAACATGCTCATAGTTGTGTCAACGATGAGTGTTTGAACTTCATAGGAGTGCTTCCCTGTGCTAGACTCAGTAAAATGGCAAATTCATCCTCTGGTTTGAGTGCAAATGTTGACAATGTGTGCAGAAAATGTCCACCAAAGCTCCCCTGCCCCATATATTAGTGATATGAAAACTGTCCTTCCACATAAACTGTTTGTACCCAGATTCGTATACTTACTTCTGTGATTCGACTATATATCATAAACTCTGCGTCCTTGATTCAGCTGTATAAATAATAGCCTCATTGCTTATCTATATGTAATAGCCCTATCCTATATTTAGGGCTATGTAATATCCCTACCTCCTTGTTCAAATATATATATAAATTAAACGTGCTGAGCTTCTGGAATGTTGTGACTTCCCTATTAGAGAACCCAGTCCACTTGATTCCAGCTCTTTGTGTGTCTGTGTTTCTTTTTGCTTGCTTACCTTATCTGGCAACTCCTGGAGCACTGTTGGATGGGGCAGTTGGAAAATTGACAATTTAGGGAGCTTAATAGGCAAATCCTAAAGAGAATAGAACTGATAAATAAAAAAAGCAATAATTATTTAACTAGAAAACCAACATTAGGGGCTGGAGAGATGGCTCAGTGGTTAAGAGCACTGACTGCTCTTCCAGAGGTCCTGAGTTCAATTCCCAGAAACCACATGATGGCTCACAACCATCTGGAATGAGATCTGGTGCCCTTTTCTGGCCTGCAGGCACACATGTAGACAGAACACTGTATACTAAATAAATAAATAAACTTTATTTAAAGTTAAATAATTAAACTTTATAAAAAAAGAAAACCAAAAATATATTGAATTACAGACTACACACAACTAAAATTGCAAATTGTATCTAAGAAAAAAATTACCTGGTTATAAAGTATCACGCTTTGGAGGTATTGTGAAACTATAGGTAACAGGTATGCTTATGAATTTGAGATAGTTAATAAAAGAAAATTAGGAGTCAAAAAATAACAAAACTGTTTCGCTTTAGTCAATGGCTAATAGAGAATTTTATTTAACCAAGTTATTATTGGTTCTGTGAACTGCCAGTACTTCATTCCATGACATGGTGATAATAATATGGCTGGGCTTTGAGCAATCAGAGCAATGTCTGTGTGAAGATGACAGAGAGGCCATTCCTGCAGAGATAAATTGGGGCATCAGAATCCAACATCTAGTCATTAAGGAATGAAACGAAGATGATTGACAAAGGCAGAAGTGTAGAGAAGGGGGAAAGATGAGTGTTAAAACATCTTGGAAGACCAAAACACCAATGGGTGAAAGGGCAGGGGATAGAAAAGAAATCTGAAGCTTTTGAGTAGGATGAGATTGTTTCCATAGGAACAACCTATTCCCAAGAGCACTGCAGTGACTTTAGTCTGTCCTGAGGAGTGATCCTGAACACATGAACTTACTCCACAGGAACCTTTCCCTGTTTCTTTCAGGAAGTCACACCGGGTTGTCATTTCTGTCATTTTTAAATGTCATCTTTCCCAAGCCTTTCCTACACATTTGTAAAGAATGAGCCTGTGCAAATTCTCCTCATCAATTGTGCTTAACTTCAGCCTTCCGTTAATTTAGGACTTGAATTTGATTATTTAGCTAATGTTACCTCCTTGCATTTACCAGTTTAGAAATATCGGCTTCATTTAGTCAGATTTCCATCACTGTTGTATCCTAATAAGGCAACCAGATTTTAGAATATAGTCAGATTATATTCTATAATCTGAATAAATAGAAACCAATGAGCAAATTCCCCAAATGAAAAATGTTGAACCAAAATCTTCCAGTATATTCCACTACCTTATTGAATTAACTTATATACTTAGAAAATAATATGTAATATGTGCTTGAAAATATTCCTTAGCTATGTGGCAGCAAGTTTTATGGTTTTATAAGTGCACTTTTAAACTGGGTGCTAACCACCCCCCCCCCTTATAATCCAAGCATTCAGGTGGTAGTAGGCGCCAGAGGAGTTTAAGGTTATCCATCCTTGGTTGTCAGTAAGTTTGCTGCTAGTCTGGTATACATGAGTCCCTGACTCAGAACATGAAGGGGGGGGGGGTGATTTTTGTAACTGAGGTTTTTTATTGTGTTTGGTCACAGATACTTATATTATTGGTCCAAGGATTATAAACATTGAACAAAATTTTTGTATTATCCATACAGAAGAATTACAATTCCAGAGAAAGTATCCCCACTGACAAAGGTGGCTTCCCAGCTGGGAGATGGTAGCGCATGCCTTTAATCCCAGCACTCGGGAGGCAGAGGCAGGCGGATCTCTGTGAGTTCGAGACCATCCTGGTCTACAGAGCTAGTTCCAGGACAGGCTCCAAAGCCACAGAGAAACCCTGTCTCGAAAAACCAAAAAAAAAAAAAAAAAAAAAAAGGTGGCTTCCCCATTCACACACACACACACACACACACACACTTCCTACTATTTCTTTTACCACCTAAAGTACACAATGCATTTACAGTTTGGGATTACTCTTAGTGTTCAATAGGTCTTTGTAATGTTTTGAACTCGGTACTGTATTTGCTTTCTTTTTTTAAAAAAAATGCATTTATTTGTTTTACATGCTGGCTACAGTTCCCCCTCCCTACTCTTCTCTCAGTTGCTTCCTCTAACTACGCCCCCAAATCCACTTCTCCTCAGTTTTGTTTGAGAAAAATGCAGGCCTCCCAAGGATATCAACAAAACTTGGCATGTCAAATTGAAATAAAACTAAACATTTCCGCTTCTAAGAAGGCTGGGCAACATCTCTGCCTTCTTAAGGAAATGTTTGTTTCCTTGGCCTCCAATTATTTAAAGGTTTCTAAAAATATGCTTTTATTTGACATATAACTCTAACACAGTATAATTTCTCTCATCTTCTTGACATTCTTTTTTCCAATCTGGAATATGTAAATCTGGAAAAAGCACTTGGGGCTTTGAATAATGGGATTTCATGAAATTACAAATACGAATATATACATTTATAGCACATGCATTATAGAGATGAGAATTATATTGAAGTATAATTATGAAGGATGAAGTTATGATAGAAAAAACAAAAGACAATTCTCACAGCACATCAAGACATTTTCCTGGAGAAGCTGTAGTTTCTTAGCAACAGTTGTAAACAGCGTCTGTGGAGCTTCCTCAGCAACCACACAGATGCATCAATTATTTAAACAGCACAGTCTTGACTTTTACAGCTAAATAAACCCCCAGGACTTGTGTGCTCCCTCCACAACAGTGTTCCGGGTTTATGATCTCTTTATCCCAGAGTGCAAGAGCTTTTTAATTTGCCCAATCAGTGAAGAATATCTGATTGTATTATTTATTAGGAAAAATAAATAAATTCAGCAATAATACAAAACTTTTTAAAATATGCTTTAGTAGTCTTTCTGAACAAATATATATTCTCTTTTAAAAATATTTATTGGTATGATAGAAATATTTTTTAAATATATGATAGCATTGCTATTACAGTAGTTATAATCATCATTATAAAAATATTTTATTCTTATGTCATTGTAATTTTATTGGTCTGTAATCCCTATTGAAAATATTTCACCACATCATATACATTTAATTCATATTCCCTATAATCAGAGTCAAGTGTTTGTGCCAGTTGGAAATATAAGTGATTTGCAATGTCCTATAATTATTTTGGAACCATTTTATAATTTAGATGTGTGTGTTTTGAACCTTTAACTTTTGGGCAAGTGAAAAATGAGACAGAACATTGTACGTCTCAAGGAATCAGTAGGAGTCTTCTAGAAACTCGTTGTTTCCTCTATGTAGGCTCAGGGTTGCTACCTTCATGTTGTAAAGTAACTGTTTCAGTGACCTGTGAACAATGTAACTTTGTCTCATCTCTGTCTCTTTAAGTTAGTGTGAACTGTGGGTTTCCATCTGTTGTTGCTACACTTTGAGTCCTGTCACTTAGGACTCTAATGATTCTAACGGAGGCCAGTGGGGGTCTTTTCTCACTGTCTTTTCTATCATTTGGAAACACTTTCCAATAAGCAGCCTTGTTTGCTTTAACAGCAAATGTTCCAGCCCCATGTTGTGATTTCACACTTTAAGCTAGGAATGTTTCCAGTAGCTCCAGTTCATTTAGCCAAGAATGGGGTATGGGGTAGGAGGTTTCTTATTGCTTGTAAAGTAACCGCATCTTTATGGCCTCCAAATTATATCCTAATGTATGTATCTCACCAGTTTATTTTGGCATTTCTAACTAAATAAGGGATATTTTACTTTCATTATTTGGTTTAATAATCTTATTTTTTAAAAAAGAAATCTCTTGGTTACTATTGATTTTTCTTTTCTTTCTTTTTTTTTTTTTTTCGAGACAGGGTTTCTCTGTGTAGTTTTGGTACCTGTCCTGGAACTGGCTTTGTAGACCAGACTGGCTTTGAACTCACAGAGATCTGCCCACCTCTGCTTCCTGAGAGCTGGATTAAAGGCATATACCACCACCACCACCCCAGCTGCAGCACCATATTTTAATGAACCAACCATTTGACTAACAATGTGGTGAGAAATTTTAGAGCATTCCTTTTCAATTCTAGTATGGTTTTCTACTAAAAGTAATTCGAATTGTGCTCAAATGCAGGTGCTTATTTCCTTAGTGTTTATGCCAGTAGTTTAATGTATAGTTAAATTGAACTTAATCATTCTTATTCCCTGTGTCCTTTTATATCTTCCCTTCACATCCTGCCCTCCTATCTTCTTGACAAATATTCAGTAAAGCTCACCATAGCATATGTGTACTGTCTTGCGTGAGGGTGCGATCTATCATGTTGTTTAGGTTCAGTATTTGAGTATGTATTTTTATCTGAACTGACACTTTATGCAAGCTTTATAATAATTATTATATTTTGTAATTATTTGAATCATCTCTCTGAGGTCCTGCTTTAGTTCCTTCTAAAGCTCTCAGAGCTCTTCTGAACTCCGTTATGTTTTCATTTCTACTGTTTTTCTTACCTTCACGTTTTAATGATAAAGCCAATGGTGCATGTTAGATTTAGAAACTTAGCATGTAGGCATCTAATATTTTTCCAAATTAACCATTCAATGTTTTTAATGACTTTAATGAGGCCTGCAGACTTAGTTAATGCTACAGTACTAGTTGCAATGCCCAGTGTCACCCAGCAACTTCTTTAATAGTGAGAAATGGTTAAAGGAGAAAGAGTGCCTTGTACTGATGGAGCATGTTCTATATTCCCTAGACTACCGAATGAACAAAATTGTTACTACTAGAAAACCTAAGCAAATCCTCTAGTTTTACTTGCTTTTAACTGATTTTTTTAAAATTGCTAACTTTGGTAGTTACACAGCTAAGGAGTACAATACGAGTCATGTTGAAGATGACATTTGTGCCTGAAGCCTGCTAACAGGGTTCAAACTGTCTTCCAGTGATGGTCCCATTCATCTGCTCTCTGGGACAAAGGTACCATTCATTTCCCCTCCCAATCTTGTGTGGGAATTGTGTTTTTACCACCCATAACCCATTTTCTTGGAAGAAAAGAGACCTTGCTTAAAAATTTACTAAATAATTGGCTCTTCCAAGGAAAAGGGAGGCAAAAATGGGGGAATTATGGAGTTTGGGGAGGTCAAAAGCACAAGGCTGGGGGTATACGTGGCCAAACTGACTCTTAAAGTCAGTGTTTTTGTTTCTACCCATAGACAAGGCCACCCTCATCGTTTATCAGAGAAGGTTGTTTTGTTTTGTTTGGGACTACTATTAATGTAGAGACTCGTGGCTGCTCATGAAAAAGGGGATACAAAGAATGCAAGAGCCAGAAGATGGGAGAAATGAGAGCGGAGAAATGCAATACGGCCATTGCAATCACGGACTCACAGAAGCAGGGGTTGGACACTTGGGACATTAGAGGAGTGTGTCTATCAAAGTTCAGTCACTATGGGAAAGAGGCAAGAAGGGATTATTGGCTGTTAACAGCTGCTGGGATACGGGGGGGAGGTGACTGTTGGCAAAATAGTCCCCGGTGAGTCCCCTGTGCTCCAATGGACAACTGCACACCCTTTGTTTTAGTTGATGTTTCTTTTGTAGTTTTACAATTAATGAAAAAAAAAAGGATCTGAAAAACAGCAGGAAAGGATTTGTGGGTGGTTTTGGTGGGAGGATAGAGAAGGAGAAATGATGTAATTATAATCTCAGAAATAAAAGAAATAACTAATAAACAATTATAAAAATGACCATAACTAAAAGCAGCTTGGGGAGGAAAGGGTTTGTTGTGCTCACACATCTAGTAGTAGTCCATCACTAAAGGAAGGCGGGGGAGGAACCTGAAGGTAGGAGCTGATACAGAGGCCACTGGGGAGAGCTACAAACAGGCTTGACCTCCATGGTTTACTCAGCCTGCTTTCTTATAGAATCCACGACCACCAGCCCAGGTGTGGCACCACCCAAAGTGAGGTAAGCCTTTCTACACTAATCACTCACCGAGAAAATGCACAACAGGCTTGAGTTGACATAAAACAAACCACGATGCCCATGCATCATTTGAAGATAAAAGACACAAAAACAGAGAGAGGAACCTGGAGGAAGGAAGCGATTGTTTCCCAGTAGTGAGAAGAGAAAAGGAAGTAGGGGTAAATATGATCAGAATTCACCAAATACATGTATGAAATTCCCAAAGGGTAAATGTCACTTTTAAAAAAATCTTTCTAGAGGCAGGCCCGGGCAGCGGAGGCACCAGCACGCAGGCAAGTCCTGGCGGCAGCGGCACCGGCGTGCAGGCAGGCCCGGGTGGCGGAGGCACCGGCAGTCAGGCCCGGCAGGCAGGCCTAGGCAGCGGAAGCACCGGCGCACAGACAAGCCCGGGCGGCGGAGGCACCAGCACGCAGGCAAGTCCGGGCGGCGGAGGCACCGGCGTGCAGGCAGGCCCGGGTGGCGGAGGCACCGACAGTCAGGCCCTGCGGGCAGGCCTGGGCGGCGGAAGCACCGGCGCGCAGGCAGGCCCAGGTGGCGGAGGCACTGGCAGGCAGGCCTAGGCGGCGGAGGCACCGGCGCGCAGGCAGGCTCGGGTGGCGGAGGCACCGGCGGGCGGGCCTGGGCGGCGGAAGCACCGGCGCACAGACAGTTCCGGCCAGCGGAGGCACCGGCAGGCAGGCCTAGGCGGCGGAAGCAACGGCGCGCAGGCAGGCCCGGGCAGCGGAGGCACCAGCACGCAGGCGAGTCCTGGCGGCGGAGGCACCGGCGTGCAGGCAGGCCCGGGTGGCGGAGGCACCGGCGGTCGGGCCCGGCAGGCAGGCCTAGGCAGCGGAAGCACCGGCGCACAGACAGGCCCGGGCGGCGGAGGCACCAGCACGCAGGCAAGTCCGGGCGGCAGAGGCACCGGCGTGCAGGCAGGCCCGGGTGGCGGAGGCACCGACAGTCAGGCCCGGCAGGCAGGCCTAGGCGGCGGAAGCACCGGCGCGCAGGCAGGCCCAGGTGGCGGAGGCACTGGCGGCCGGGCCTGGGCGGCGGAGGCACCGGCGCACAGACAGTTCCGGGCGGCGGAGGCACCGGCAGGCAGGCCCGGGCAGCGGAGGCACTGGATACAGGATAGTGCGGGCAAGAAACAGTGAAGCCTGCACTGAGAACAGATTGCCCCGCTACAATTAAATCAAACCCAATAGATAGCATCGGTAAGAGGAGATGGGCAGACGCCAAGGCAAGAATTCACCCAACAATCTGAAAAACAACATGAAAACACCAGAACCCAATGATCTTACAACACAAGGACTTGAACACCTTATCACAGGAGAAGAGGAAAAACTGACTTTTTGAAAGCAATAGAGTCCCTTAAACAACATGTAAAAAACGCCCTCATAGAAATGGATGAGAAGTATAACAAAAAGTTTGAAGAAATGAGTAAATACGTAAATGATACCCTGGGAAGCCAAGAAAAAACGATCAAACAGGTAATGGAAACAGTCCAAGAATTGAAAACTGAAATGGAAGCAAGGAAGAAAACACAAACTGAGGACTAGCTGGATATGGCAAATATAGGTCAACGAGCAGAGACTACAGAAACAAGCATAATCAATAGAATACAAGAGATAGAAGAAAGAATCTCAGATTCTGAAGACAACATAGAGAAAATAAACGGACTGATCAAAGAAAACACCAAAACCAACAAATTCTCATCACAAAACATTCAGGAAATATGGGACACAATAAAAAGACCAAACCTAAGAATAATAAGGATAGAAGAAGGAGAAGAGGCACAGCTCAAAGGTCCAGAAAATATTTTTAACAAAATTATGGAAGAAAACTTTCCCAACATAAAGAAAGATATTCCTTTGAATATTCAAGAAGCATACAGAACACCAAACAGACTGGATCAAAAAAAAACGTCCCCTTGCCATATAATAATCAAAACACAAAATATACAGATTAAAGAAAGAATATTAAGAGCTGCAAAGGAAAAAGGCCAAGTAACTTATAAAGGTAAACCGATCAGACTTACACCTGACTTCTCTATGGAAACCATGAAAGCCAGAAGGTCCTGGATAGAGGTACTACAGAAACTAAGAGACCATGGATGCAAACCCAAAATACTATACCCAGCCAAGCTATCGTTCACTATCAATGGAGAAAACAAGACATTCCAGGATAAGAACAAATTTAAACAATACGTTGCCACAAATCCAGCCCTACAGAAAGTAATAGAAGGAAAATCACAACCCAAGGAATCCAACATTGCCAACACTGCCTACAATAACCCAGGCATCTAGCGACCCTTCAACAGCACAACTCAAAGAAGGGAGACACACAAACTCTTCTACCAAAAGCAGTAAGAATAACCGGAGTTAACAACCACTGGTCATTAATATCACTTAATATTAATGGTCTCAATTCACCAATAAAAAGGCACAGGCTAAGAGATTGGATACGAAAACAGGATCCAACAGTCTGCTGTTTGCAAGAAACTCATCTCAACCACAAAGACAGGCATCTACTCAGAGTAAAGGGTTGGGAAAAGGTTTTTCAAGCAAATGGTCCTAAGAAAAAAGCAGGTGTGGCCATACTAATTTCTAACAAAACTGACTTCAAACTAAAATCAATCAGAAGAGATCGAGAGGGACACTTTATACTCATAACAGGAACGATTCAGCAGGATGAAGTCTCAATCCTGAATATCTATGCCCCTAATATAAAAGCACCCACCTATGTAAAAGAAATATTGCTAAAACTCAAGGCAGACATCAAATCACACACACTAGTAGTAGGAGACTTCAACACACCTCTCTCACCAATGGACAGGTCAATCAGACAGAAAACTAATAGAGAATTAAGAGAATTGTTGGAGGTAATGAATCAAATGGACTTAACAGACATCTATAGAACACTCCACCCAAATAGGAAAGAATACACCTTCTTCTCTGCAGCTCATGGAACCTTCTCGAAAATTGACCACATACTTGGAAACAAAGGAAACCTCCACAGATACAAAAAAATATCAGTGTCCACCTGTGTCTTATCAGATCACCACGGATTAAAGTTAGAAGCCATCAACAAAGCTACCCCCAGAAAGCTGACAAACTCATGGAAACTGAACAGTCAACTACTGAACCACACCTGGGTCAAGGAAGAAATTAAGAAAGAAATTAAAGTCTTCCTTGAATTTAATGAAAATAAAGAGACAACATACTCAAACCTATGGGACACGATGAAAGCAGTGCTAAGAGGAAAGTTCATAGCACTAAGTGCCCACTTAAAGAAAACGGAGAAAGCATACATTGGGGACTTAACAGCACACCTGAAAGCTCTAGAAAAAAAAGAAGCAGACGCGCCCAGGAGGAGTAGAAGACTGGAAATAATCAAACTGAGGGCAGAAATCAACAAAATAGAAACACAGAAAACAGTCCAAAGAATCAATGAAACAAAAAGTTGGTTCTTGGAGAAAATCAACAAGATTGACAAACCCCTATCCAAACTAATTAAACGACAGAGAGAGAACACGCAAATAAATAAGATCAGAAATGAAAAGGGGGACATAACCACAGACACAGAGGAAATTCAGAGAATCATTAGATCTTACTACAAAAGCCTGTATGCCACAAAACTGGAAAATGCAAAAGAAATGGACACTTTTTTAGATAAGTACCATATACCAAACCTGAACCAAGACCAGGTGAACGATCTAAATAGACCTGTTAGTCGCGAAGAATTAGAAACAGTTATCAAAAATCTCCCTTCCAAAAAAAGCCCAGGGCCAGATGGTTTCAATGCAGAATTCTACCAGAACTTCCAAGAAGAGCTAATACCTATACTTCTTAATGTATTTCACAATATAGAAACAGAAGAGTCATTGCCAAATTCCTTTTATGAAGCTACAGTTACCCTGATACCAAAACCACACAAAGACCCAACCAAGAAAGAGAATTACAGGCCTATCTCACTCATGAACATCGACGCAAAAATTCTCAATAAAATACTGGCAAACCGAATCCAAGAACACATTAGAAAAGTTATCCATTATGATCAAGTAGGCTTCATTCCAGAGATGCAGGGCTGGTTCAACATACGCAAATCTATCAATGTAATCAACCATATAAATAAACTGAAAGAAAAAAACCATATGATCATTTCATTAGATGCTGAAAAAGCATTCGACAAAATTCAACACTCCTTTATGATAAAGGTCTTGGAGAGATTAGGGATACAAGGGGCATACCTAAATATAATAAAAGCTATTTACAGCAAGCCGACAGCTAACATTAAATTAAATGGAGAAAAACTCAAAGCCATCCCACTAAAATCAGGAACACGACAAGGATGTCCACTCTCTCCATACCTCTTCAATATAGTGCTTGAAGTTCTAGCAATAGCAATAAGACAACATAAGGGGATCAAGGGGATCCATATTGGAAAGGAAGAAGTTAAGCTTTCATTATTTGCAGATGATATGATAGTATACATAACCGACCCCAAAAACTCTACCAAAGAACTCCTACAGCTGATAAACACCTTTGGTAATGTGGCAGGATACAAAATCAACTCCAAAAAATCAGTTGCCTTCCTATACACTAAGGATAAGGAAGCAGAGAGGGAAATCAGAGAAGCATCACCTTTCACGATAGCCACAAATAGCATAAAATACCTTGGGGTAACTCTGACCAAGGAAGTGAAAGATCTATTTGGCAAGAACTTTAAGTCTTTGAAGAAAGAAATTGAAGAGGACACCAGAAAATGGAAGGACCTCCCTTGCTCTTGGATTGGGAGGATCAACATAGTAAAAATGGCAATTCTACCAAAAGCAATCTATAGATTCAACGCAATCCCCATCAAAATCCCATCAAAATTCTTCACAGATCTGGAGAAGACAATAATCAACTTTATATGGAAAAACAAAAAACCCAGGATAGCCAAAACAATCTTATACAATAAAGGATTGTCTGGAGGCATTACCATCCCTGACTTCAAACTCTATTACAGAGCTACAGTACTGAAAACGGCTTGGTACTGGCATAAAAACAGAGAAGTCGACCAATGGAATAGAATAGAAGACCCTGACTTTAGCCCACAAACCTATGAACACCTGATTTTCGATAAAGGAGCTAAAAGTATACAATGGAAAAAAGAGAGCATCTTCAACAAATTGTGCTGGCAAAACTGGAAGTCAATCTGTAGAAGAATGAAAATAGATCCATATATATCACCATGCACAAAACTCAAGTCCAAATGGATTAAAGACCTCAATATCAGTCCAAACACACTGAATCTGATAGAAGAGAAAGTGGGAAGTACTCTACAACACATGGGCACAGGAGAACACTTCCTACGTACAACCCCAGCAGCACAAACACTAAGGACATCATTGAATAAATGGGACCTCCTGAGACTGAGAAGCTTCTGTAAAGCAAAGGACACTGTCACTAAGACAGAAAGGCAACCCACTGACTGGGAGAAGATCTTCACCAACCCCGCAACTGACAAAGGTCTGATATCCAAAATATACAAAGAACTCAAGAAATTAGACCGTAAAAGGTTAATCAATCCAATTATAAAATGGGGCACTGAGCTGAACAGAGACTTTTCAACAGAAGAAGTTCAAATGGCCAAAAGTCACTTAAGATCATGCTCAACTTCCTTAGCAATCAGGGAAATGCAAATCAAGACAACATTAAGATACCATCTTACACCGGTCAGAATGGCTAAAATCAAAAACACCAATGATAGCCTCTGCTGGAGAGGTTGTGGAGAAAGGGGCACTCTCATCCATTGCTGGTGGGAATGCAAACTTGTGCAACCACTTTGGAAAGCAGTGTGGCGGTTTCTCAGGAAAGTCGGGTTCAACCTACCTCTTGACCCAGCAATACCACTATTGGGAATATACCCAAGAGATGCCCAAACATACAACAAAAGTATATGCTCAACTATGTTCATAGCAGCATTGTTTGTAATTGCCAGAACCTGGAAACAACCTAGATGTCCTTCAATGGAAGAATGGATGAAGAAAGTATGGAATATATACATATTAGAGTACTACTCAGCAGTAAAAAACAATGACTTCTTGAATTTTGCATACAAATGGACGGAAATTGAAAACACTATCCTGAGTGAGGTAAGCCAGACCCAAAAAGAGGAACATGGGATGTACTCACTCATATTTGGTTTCTAGCCATAAATAAAGGACATTGAGACTATAATTCGTGACTCTAGAGAAGCTAAATAAGAAGGTGAACCCAAAGAAAAACATATAAGCATCCCCCTGAATATTAACCTTCATCAGGCGATGAAAGAAGACAGAGACAGAGACCAACATTGGAGCACTGGACTGAAGTCTCACGATCCAAAGGAGGAGCAGAAGGAGAGTGAGCACGAGCAAGGAACTCAGGACGGCGAGGGGTGCACCCACACACTGAGGCAATGGGGATGATCTATCGGGAACTCACCAAGGCCAGCTGGCCGGGGACTGAAAAAGCATGGGACAAAACCGGTCTCGCTGAACAAAATGGACAATGAGGACTACTGAGAACTGAAGAACAATGGCAATGGGTTCTTGATCCTATTGCATGTAATGGCTTTGTGGGAGCCCAGGTAGTTTGGATGCTCACCTTAATAGACCTGGATGGAGGTGGGTGGTCCTTGGACCTCCCACAGGGCAGAGAAACCTGCTTACTCTTTGGGCTGAGGAGAAAGGAAGACTTGATTGGGGGAGGGGGAGGGAATGGGAGGTGGTGGCGGGGAAGAGGCAGAAATCTTTAATAATTAAATTAATTAATTAATAAAAATCAGAAAGAAAAAAAAATCTTTCTAATCTATACCTGTTCTTTACATTTGCAGAACCCAGAATATCTATAACCCACAGACAGCAGCAGCCCCTGGGTCAGAGAGGCAGACCAGTAGAAATCTCTAAGTATCCTGGAATTGTAAGTACACTGTTGCCCACTTATCTGTGTGGCTCCCACAACTCTCCGCATGAGCCTTTGTTCCTGCAACTCCTAAACAAACGGTTTGTTACAACAAAGACCTGATGTGAGGCCCTGTTGCTATGATAATTATGCTTAAAAGCTTTCATTCATAATCACTAATGAGTAATGATGATATCACACTGGCTTCCTCACCGTTTCAGGAAGTACAATTGATGCAAAGTTTTAGGTGGGTACCTAATGCAAGATTTCACCCTGTGATTTGTTTGTTTTGTGAAAAATACTTTTAAACTTACTTTCAGTGTTTTACTTTGTATTGAAAATTACTTTCAATCAATAATTTTGAATCTGTTATATGAATTCAGTTTATGTAAAATTTGAGATGTGATGTGGGAAGTCATTCTGTATATGTGTTACTTTTATTGGTAAATGAATGAAGTTGTTTTGGGCAATGGCTTAGTAGATTAAAACCAGGCAGGAAATCTGAACAGAGACAGAGAAAGAGAGTAGGCTGAGTCAAGGAGACACCATGTAGCTGCCGAATGGAATAGACACGGGACACTTACCAGTAAGCCACAGCCTCATGCCAATGCACAGATTAATAGGAATGGGTTAATTTAAGAGGTAAGAGTTAGTTAATAAAATACCTGAGCTAATAGGCTAAGCAATGCTGTAATTAATATAGTGTCTGTGTGATTATTCGGGTCTGGGCAGCTGGAAATAAACAAGTGGTCTCCATTTACAGAGATAATTTTAGAAACAGAAAATATACATTGTCACTATTTTCTGGGCTTCTATTTGTTTTTTGTTTGCTTAAAGTGGTCCAAAAATGTGTGTAAGTATATCTTGGAGGTATATTTTATCTAAAATAAAGCTTGCTTACTTCATAATATATCTTTCCTTAGGCTAATTCATTCACTATTCATAAACATGACAGGTCAACTCAATTGGATTTTGTGGGATAAAGGGCTAAAGGGATAACACTGAACAGCTTTTCAGCAACATCACCACACTTGGCAGCACAATGCAATGAACAAGCCTTTTAAGTCATTCACATATTGCTTTTAAACCCCAGTGACATTATTTAAATGCTGAGTCTCCATTCATTAAGCTACAAAATTGAAAAGCTTTTGTCTGGGCTGTAGGTTGTTATAGGATGAAAAGGCTATAATGCTTTTCTACATAGCTAACTGCCTTCAGTCACATCGTAGAAATGTGAATTCTTAGACTCTTCCATTTTTCTTCGCATTTGAGAGGAAGACTTTAAACCAATAAATGAATAAGAAGAAATGAAAGTACAATAAAACATTTATCAAGAACACTTCTATAAATGATATCAAAATGAAGTTGACATTTGGAGACAAATATTGTCATACTTTTATTTAATAAATAAAATTATAAAGATCAGTATCCAAACTTCACAAGTAATAATCAAAGATATTATTAAGAAAACTAGCCAATGATATCAAAATTGTCAGGACAATCGATAGGAGATGTCATTCATGTTACCAGTGAGCACGTGAGAATTTATTTCCAATTGATAAAGGAATATTTGTGCACAATTTATTGTTCATTAATTGCTATTATTTATATTTATAGAAATGTCTATGTAGTCTTATTTTAATCACAGGCCCTTAAGAGTGAGACAAGAATTAGGGTTAAAAAACATATGCTCATGCATACATACATGAGGAGAAGTGGAGAGAGAGAGAGAGAGAGAGAGAGAGAGAGAGCGCACCTGTATTGAGCACACTATATGGCTAGTAGTTTCTGAAGTGGAGAAAGCAGCCATTAGCCAGGAAATGTATGTGCTCTTTAGAAGCTAAATTTTGTTCCTGTAAAATCGATTCACAACTACCAACTTCTGAAAATATAAGAATTGTGTTGTTTTAGTTCACTAATTTGATACAGCAGAAGTGGAGTTTTAATACAGCTTTGTACCCGTTAAAAGTCTATAACTGAAGGTAAGGGTGGATTCAATGTGTTCATGGAGTTTAATAAGTAGAAATCACAGCACTAGAGAAACCTCCTCACATGTGACTTGGGTGCTTGTTGGAATTCTCAACTTGGCTCACTAATTCTAACTGACTCTCTCAAGAGAACTTCAGATCTCCGTGGAATTGATCTCATTGTTAAAGCAACCAAACAGATCCAACACAAAGAAAGAAAACATTTTACGATAATTAATTTTATCTTTCCTATCAAGAATCAATATTTTAGTTTGACAATTTTGCTCTCACAGATTTGCTGTGGTGTCTTGGTCTAATAAAGGCTTCTTAAGGTGATGTTAATGCTGTTGCTCTCCAGCTGTGATTTACATAGTCAGTGTATTCCTTGTACAAGCCAAAACAAGATCTTTTTTTCCCCAACAGTGTGAAGTTCAGTATTCACTTTAAAATCAAGCTGGTCTTTCTTTACACATCTAATAAAACTGACAGAAAGCACTGAAAACTTTACAAAATAGATATGCCCTGTAGTTTGGTTAATAAAGGGAGATACAGAAAAATGTTGTTTGACTTTTTTTCAATATAAAAACTAATCTTGTGGTGATAATTGCAATCCAAAGACTCGAGTCTCATAAATGGCTAGAACATGTTCTGGCAGATGATGGAGAAGCAGATAAAACAAATACATACGGAAGTTAGAATAGAGTATCAACTTGTTAGTGAAGATTGTTAGAAAAAAGTACAATAATGTATTTTTCATTAAATGTTAATCTTTACCATGTGAAACAAGATCATAAACCAAGTCAAGCTACCACTGTATCATTCACAGGAATCTTTAAGTCATGTAATAAATGTATTAAGATTATCTCAGGACTATTTATGTGTTTATAACTATTATTTTAGTATAAGAGAATATTTCTAAAAGTCGTATGGCTCATTCATAATGCTCTTTAAAATTATTTTTCTAATTTCTTCCATTAACTTTTGTTAATTTTTAGAATGTTGAAAGGTAAACATTCAAGTAATTCAAAGAATTGTCATTGTATCTAAATCCAATTTATTTCATTGTTTTATTAGACACATCAAATATGCTGTTGCATTGAGGCGAGGGGGGGGGGGGCCCTTTGTCCCGGATGCCCGGCTAGCTTACACCCTAAATAACCACACAGAAACTGTATTAGTTAAATTACTTCTTGGCTCATTAGCTCTAATTTCTTATTGGCTAATTCTTACATCTTAATTTAACCCATTTTTATTAATCTATGTGTTGCCACATGACTGTGGCTTACCGGCAAGATTCTATCCAGCGTCCATCTCAGGCAGGAGATCCATGGCATCTGCCACTCTGCCCTTCTTCCCAGCATTCAGTTCTGTCTACTCTGCCTACCTAAGTTCTGCTTTATCAGGCCCAAAGCAGTTTCTTTATTCATTAGCCAATGAAAGCAACACATAAACAGTAGGAACTCCTACACCATTTCCCCTTTTCTATTTAAACAAAAAGGAAGGCTTTAACGTTAACATAGTAAAATTACATATAATAAAACAGGTATCAAACAAAAACTACAGTTACCATTTTTATATCTATTTTATCTTTTATCGTAACAAAGGAAAACTATAATTATAACTATCTATTTTTTAACTCCATCAAAGACTCCAGAAGGATATATTACCTAAGTAAACAGGAAGTGCATTGTAAGCAACTTTCAAAACTCTAGAACTGACAGAGACATCTTGCTGCCTATACAGTCACCCAAAGTTTTTTTGTACCATTGGGACATCTATCTTTAGCCTACAGGCCCATAGTATCCAGCAGACTTTTCCAAAGCTGGAAATTTTAAAGACAGTTTAGTCACTTTCTTCTGTGTCCTACAGAATGTCTCAGAGACCCTTTCATGAAGCAGGAAGCCCGAAGGACCATCTCACCTTTAGGCAAATTTAGCCATCATCTCTCTGTGGGTACTAAATGTCCAGTGAAGCAGTCCAGGCAAGAGCAGTTTCTTGCCCAAATGGCGAAAGAGCCTCTTCGATGCCCATCTTCCTCTTGAAGTAGCTTGGTGCTGCCAGGAGCAGATGTGACTCACTGTCATGAAAAAGTCCTAAATTTTTGAAAACATTTTTAATGCCATATTTTGTAGTCTTTGAAAGATATGAAGAATACTTACCTGAAATATATCTATGCACATCTAGAAAATCTAACTAACATGACTACAAACTTGACTATTATAGATGATTATCTATTAACCTATATTTTTTATTACACATTACATTTTTAAATGAGCTACACAATCACAATACCTTAATCAAGATCAGAAATACATATACATATAACAAAATTGACCTTAAATTTGTATCCATAAATCAAGATTTATACCAAAGTGAATTGTTCATATCTATATCATATCCCCCTTTAAACAATATTTGGGAATATGGACATAGTTATTACATTCAGGTAATCCAAAGAATTGTCATTGTATCTAAATCTGATTTATTTCATTGTTCCATTAGACACATCAAATATGCTATAATTGTGTATCAAATATTGTACGCATTAGCTTCAAAGACCCCCATAAATGTTACCCAAGATGGTGAAACAGAGAAGCTAAAGAGTAAATGTTAACGAACACAGACGGGAAGGGAAAGGAATGTCTCAGTATGTTTTGAGTGTGATCACGTGTTTAAACAATCTGACAAATGCTTTTGTGCATTTGCTATGTGTCCTCCTTCTGCTTCAGTGTTTACACCTAAGATGTATTTGGCAGTCTGCACGATTTCCACAAAACAATAATGTAGAAAAGAAACACCCAGTTCAGCCCTGGGGGAGAGCAGTCAGCCTGGCTTACACTCCAGAGCATACTGTTTTGTGTCTCTGCGTGATCGCTAATAGCTCTGCTCACATGATCAAGACTGTAGTGCTAGCAAAATGCTACACACGGTGAGTATTAAAACATTTGCTAAAGAATAAATATTACTCACAGTGGCCCTGGTGACCTTTACTTTTCTCTCCCTTGTCCCTGCTGCCTGTGTACAAAATCTCATCCTGTGTCTGCAGGCATCTTGATCTATTTTATGTAGTTCCTGAGAAGTGTAGAACATGCTGGTTTTATCAAAACAGATGGAAGGTATAAAAATACAGATTCATATGCTCTTAGATTGTTAACCTTTTTCTTTCTGATCTCTATCATACTACTTCTTCTGATAGGATATCTTTGTTTAAAGGTCCATCAACACCATTAGTGCCCATACCCACTGCTAATAGTTTGAACTGAAGAAAACATTTGAAGTGTGACCCCTTAAAAATAGTTACATAATACCACAATAGAGCCCTTTTACATTATACTTTCCGTATTATAATATATGCTTGTATTCAAGATTTTGTTTTTGTAATGAAATGTGTCACACTTTATTATCATGATCATCCCAATGGTAAGCATAAGTAGATACTTCAGAAACTTTTTTGAGATAAAGTACATTAAATATTGATCATCAACACTTTTGTTGCCATAAAACAATAAATTATGAAGAAATAAACTAGTAAAATTTCATAACTCACACATTTCCCTATTTTTCTCAGAACAGAAGAGTAGGCAGTATTAGACTCAGAACCATAGACCACAATTTCAAGCACAAATCTCATTTCCGTCATTTAAGAAGAACTCTTTAGCCTTGTCCATTTATTTAAGTAGTTTGTGAATCATTTTTTTTCTGCAAGGATTTAATTGTCACAATGAAGGTAAAACTAGTAACAACAGCATTTGTTTCCAGTTTCTTTATTGATGTGAACTAGGTGCTCCAGAGATTTCACACTATGGCTCATGGAACTGAGCCCATTAGAACAGTGGAATCTGCCAAGGGTGTTGCTGCATTGACCTCCACCAGACTTCTGCAACGTTATGCAAAGCATGATTGCTCTTTAAATCATTTCTTCAAGATTCTAAGCTCAAAAGTGATTGTTCAAAACACAGGCAACAAAAAGGGAAAACTGGATTGTAGCATGATGGAAAACTTCTGCCCAAAAAAAGTAAGCAAGAAACCAAAAGGATAGTTTGGAAAATAAGATATATTATTTGCAAACCATATAATAATTATATGATTGATATCCAAAAATATAAAACATTCATATAATTCAATAATAAGGATCAACCTGATTATTAAAAAGAACAAAAGTTAAAATTAGATTATTTTCCAAAGAAAACTTAAAAGGGAACAGATAGTACTAAAAACAAAATAGTTCAAGGTAGTCTGCCTGACACTGAGGATAAAATGCAAGCTGCCAATTCTTTGAAGCACTGGGCAGTAGGGCACTATTATGATGAGCAAATATATGGTGTGATATGAATATATATATATATATATATATATATATATATATATAGAGAGAGAGAGAGAGAGAGAGAGAGAGAGAGAGGGAGGGAGGGAGGGAGGGAGGGAGGGAGGGAGGGAGGGAGAGAGAGAGAGAGAGAGAGAGAGAGAGAGAAGGAGAGAGAGATTCATGTTCTATCGACAGAGACATATCTGAAGAGGTAAAAGCGGTGAGGAGCAGGCTTAGGTAGGTGGCTTGATTGCCACCCAGGGTCATGCTGATGTCCAAGCTTATGGTCCTGTTGCAGACATAGTCTGTGTGTTGATGTCAATTACTCCTGACACCACTGAAATCCAAGAGAATAAGGCTGTCCAGAGTTGGCCCCAGTCCTCACTGGCTGCAGCACTCAGGAGAGCAGGTCCTACAACTAACCTGGGCAGCAGAGTAGAACCGGCCCTGTTGATGGGGGTAGGGGCATGGATGGTGGTGTGTGAGGGGTATAAGGAGTCTGCCCCTCATCTGCCATTTGGTGGCACGGGTGAACAAGAGATGCTCTTCTCCACCTGTGGCAGATGGGAGAGCTGACCAGCTGTCACACTAAGGAAAACAGGCTCTGCTCCTCACCTGGGCAGCACAATAGAATAGAGTGAACCATGTTGACAGGGGTGCTTGTGAATCTTCCCAAAGAATGTGAGCTTGGGAGATCTGTTTCTGACCTTGTTTGCCATACAGTGGCAAAGGTGAGGGAGAGATACCCTCTCTCCCTCCTCCCCACCCGTGGCAGTTGGGAGAGCTGACCCTGAGGTCATTAGAGTAGAAGAGCTAGGCCTGCCCCTCACCAGCTGAAGAGCTCAGAAGAGTAACCCTACACCTTGCCTGGGCAGCAAAGTAGAGCTCGCCTGGATGATGTAGGTGTGGGTAAGCCAACATTGGGTTCATGAAGGAAGACAATCAGCTACGACCTTTGCTCATTTCTGCATAAGCTGAACTAGCCTGGACAATACTGGGGAGCTCACCCTCGTTGTAAGGACAGAGGAGCTGGTGTGTTGACCAAACCATGCAACTACCCAGCCCCAGAACCAGGGTTATGAGTTGACCCACCCCAATATCCACCCAAACTGTGATCATTTGGAGCATGTAAAGGGACAAGTTCCACAGACCCAAAGCTGCACGATCTCCACACACAGGGCACAGGATATCCAAGAGGAGTCCCAGTGAGGGCCCAGAATTGATGGTGTTGCAGAAACCAGAGGCCTGAACCAGACCAATGACTCCTTGCAACAAACTCTAGCAAGTAAAGATGCATGAACAAAAAGCGGTATCGTGTGACTCACTGTGTCACACTAGAACTTCCATGATGAGAATTTTCTCTTTTTTCTCTCTCTCTTTTTTAATTTTCCCTTACATTTTATTTTGTTTGATTTTGGGGAGGCAGTTTCAAGGGCAGAGGGCAGATACAAGAGACGGAGAGACAAATGGTTTGAAATGTATGATGTGAAAGTTACAAAGACTAAGCAAAAAGAAAGTTCAAAAGTTCAATATGCAAATCACAACCATAACGAGTTGTTACCTCCCTCCCAAGTCTTGCGAAAGTTATTATCTAAATGGTTAAGAAGTGTTGACCAGGATGTGGAAAGTGCCATTGAACATGTCAGTGGGAAAGACACCGTTATTTGGAAAGCAGTATGAAGGGGCCCCAAGCTATTTAAATAGAAGAAATCTCTCTTTCAGGTAATATAGAGGAAATGAGTCATTTTCTAAAGCTGTCTACAGTCCCATATCCACTACAGAACTATTCATAATAGCCAAGTTATGAAAAAATTTAATTTCAATATATTGATAAATTAGTATCAATTGTGACATACACTTACACATGCACACACACACACACACACACACACACACACACAAATACCTTATGTGATTATTTGGCAAATGAGAGAGATCTTGTCATTTACAAAACTATAGATGAATCTATAACAGTGATTCTCCACCTTCCTAATGCTGTAACCCTATAATACAATTTGTTACACACACCCAACTATAAAATTATTTTCATTGATACTTCATAATTGTATTTTTCTACTGTTATGAATTTAATGTAAATATCTGTGTTTTCTGACGGTCTTAGGCCACTGCTGTGAAAGGTTCATGTGACCCCCACAAAGGGGTTGCAAGTCACAGTTTGTGAACAGCTGGTCTAAAAGATCTTATACTAAATAGGCTAAGCATGGAAGGACATTTAGTTATTCATTTATGAAAGTTTTAAAAATCACAGAGCAGCTCATCAGATGGCTGAAGAAGTAAAGGCACTTTCTGTCAAGTGTGATTGCAAGAGTTTAATCATTGGGGGACTCTCATCATGGAAGGACAGAAAAAAACTCTCAGGTTGTCCTCTGGGCCTCCACAATGTCCCATGGCGCACACACACACACACACACACATGAAAATTGATCAATCAATGTTAATTTTTTTAAAAGTCAGAATCATAAAAGGAATAAATTTTCATCTACCAGAGTCTTGGTGAGGAAATAAGGTGTTGACCAAATATACAAGCCTCAGTTAAGCAGGATGAAGGTGGTCTGAAGAACTAAAACATTGCATTGGGACTATTGTAGGTAACAGTGCATTATAAGGTGAAACGTAACTAGAAAGTAGATCAAATTTTCTCATAATCTACCTACTTACACAAAGGTAAATATGTGAGAAGATAGATAATCCAATGGGTTTGAAATTGGTAATATTTTAGCTGAGTTTTGACAAGCATGCCCTGTCTAGGATGTAGGGTTCTATAAATCAAAGATAGCTATGAATGTGACCTAACATAAAATTATAAATTTACTTAAAACATTATGAGGTGCTGGTTGTATGTGAATTTTTTGTTGTATGTGTGTGTGTGTGTGCAAATTGGTTGTTCAATTTTTGAATATTTACTGATGATAATGTTGTATCACAAAGATGTCATGAATATGTCTATAAAAATAACATATCCAATATCTTAAACATGGATAATTTGTCAATTTTATCTTTATAAAACTGAGAAAAAGTAAGAAAGGAATTAAGATATGAGACTAGGAAAATATTAGACACATTTTAAAATAGTTTTTAAAAGAAAACTTGTCTTTTTGCCTATAGTTAAATTCTCAATCCTCCTGCCTCACCCTCCTACATACTAGTATCACAGGCACACGCTTATGATATACTGTGGCTTCAATAAATTTATACACCATGTGTTGTTTAATGTGGATAAATATACCTATCTCCTCAGATATTACCATATTTTCATAGTAAAAACAGTCAAAATTGTTGGTGGAAACTGTTCACTCATTTCCCAGCCACCCTGACCGAAATAATCACACACAAACTATTTAATTAAATAACTGGTTGGGCAATCACTTAAGCGTATTTCTAGCTAGCTTTTATATCTTAAATTAATCAGTTTCTATTATTTTATATTTTACCATGATGATCATGGTTTACCTGCAAGGTTCCTGAGGTTTGTCTCTTGTGGCAGGTACATAGTGTCTCACTGACTGCACCTTCTTTCTCCAGCATTCAGTTTAGTTTTCCTGCCTAGCTCTATTCTGCCCTATCACAGGCCAAAGGAGCTTCTTTATTTGTTAACCAATAAAAGCAACACATATACAGAAGGTCTTTCCACACCACAAAATACTTTCAGATTTTGCAATATAATAATTTACTAATTATTCTTACTCTGTAATAATCACTTTTCAATTTCTCTTGTTTCTATTAACTGTAATTAATATTTATCTACTAACCTTTTGCCCACTTTCCCAAGCCCCTCGTATCCAGCCCTCAACTCCTCTGAGGACCATTGTTTTTATTCTCACTCATTCTAAGAAAATTATATGTGAAATGTTGCTATAGGTGGAAAAGCATAGATAATTAAATTTTTCAAATAGTTATCCTAGATTTTGCGACATTACCCTTTGAGACAACTGAAGACTACTCTAAGGATGTACACCTCTTTGGAGAACTCAGCCTATGACAAGATAAAGATGCATTTTAACCCTTAAACATTTTCCTGGAATGACTGCCTTTCCAAGTTGGGCAACATACATAATCATATGTTGGTGCGTTTAATGTACTCCGTAGGATACTTCCAAATAAATAATTTTTCTAACTTAAGAACATTAATGTTTACATATAAATACTTGAAATAGTAATATACCAATATATAACCACAACATAATATTCAATACTAAATGTCTCAACGCTCTTAGTATTTAGCTTTATAAAAAAAAAAAGTACAGCTTAATTTAAGAAATGAAAGATTTGTGATTATGGATTGAAAATATTGTCTACCAGGAAAGGAAAAACATGGTAAGTCTCATCTGTAGTTGCAAAAGAATGGCATTGACTGCTGACATTTGGGATGGTGAGAGAACAAAGAGAGAAAAGGAAAAGGCCAGGTCACAAAATTTTAATGCCTTCCTCGTAGTGATCCTCTTACAGTGAAATTCCACATCCTTAAGTATAAGGGGCCCAGAGGCCCTTGTGTTTACAGATAAGTATAGGGGAACCAGGAATGCTAAACACACATGGGTTGTCTCTTCAAAGGACATGACGTATAGTTTGTTTTCCACCCAGAAGTTTGGAAATGGATGTGGTTAACAGGTTGGTGAACTTAGCATTATCTGTGAGGTGGAGACCACACTGAATCCTCATCCAGACCCTTATCTGAAGCTGGATTTCTCAGTTAAAGAACCTATTTTCATGAAAGATGTCACTTGTACTTTACAAAGAGTTTTGACCTAATCATGTCTTAAACTTTGTTGTGCACATGGGGTTTAGTTAATTATCACCACGAAACTTTGCCAAATTGTGCTGTACTTATATATGCCTAAAATAAACCACCCTCAAAGATTCAGCCAATACTGGTTATTGAGCTATAGAACCAAACTGCCTTCTTATCGTACAAAGATCACTACTCCTCTGGCCATGGTATTTTCAGAGATTCCTCCCCACACACACTTAAGGTTCCTCAAACTCCAAACGCAGTGCCACACTGAGGACAGTCCAAACACATGAGCTTATGGAGGACATTTCTTGTTTAAACCACATTCCCATTCCCTAATCTGTATTGACTCATGAAGCAACACATATTCAGTTAGTATTCAAAATTACACAGTCTGACCAGTTTAAGCTCTACTCAAAGTACAAAGATTTAATCTTCCACCTGTTAGCCCATGTCATCATCACGCTGACATACAATGTTACAAAGTAACCATTCCCATCCTAAATGATAGAATGAGAAGTGTAACAAAGAATTCAGTCGGAGAAAGATGAAATCCCCAGATCTTGTAGTTCACATGGTAGCATATTTGACTCCAGTAGGTGTGGGTAGCTGTCGTACCGCAGTTCTGTTCCTCGCAGCTTCATGTTTCAGGCATTTCCTAAATCCTTGGTTCTTCAGCACAAGGCAGGCTTTATTTTTACAGATTCACAGACAGGTCTATTCAGGTGTTCCAGACAGAGTTTCTGACTCTATTGTCCCTTGTCTGGATGTAATAGCTTTCTTGAAACTTTGTGAAAGGGTCTAAGACTCCCTCACTCTGACTTCAGTGTTACTAAAACCAACACTGCAAGGCGTCACCAAGTTTCTGCTGCCAGATTGACAGTTAACCTGGTGTCCCTCAATCAGAATCATTCCGGTCTTCTTGTACTTCTCAGGATGAACCTCAGTAAATACAATAGGTTTCCTGATGAGCAAGATGTTCTGGCTGCAGTTATTGTTCAAATGATCACTTTGCAAATGGACATTTTAACAATTTGGGTTGTTACAACCTTACACCCCGGAATTCTTGATTAGTAAGCTTTTACCCTCAAGGCACATTTGCTATTGTGTCAATGCAAAGTCCAACATTTATCCTTGATGGTGCTCATCTCTCTTTGGGCCTAAGGCTGTCCTCAGCATTAACCACACTTGAACTTACACACATTATTTTTGTGTTTTTCTGCCCTACTTTCTATTCCTCTGCACTATGAACTTAGGTGAATGTAGAAAGCAATAATCATACCACAAATTAATGTTACACTGTCTTGAAATTTTCCCTACCAAATAACTTGGCCCACTAGTCTTTTATTCAACTTCATGTAAATTTTCATGATATAAAAATAATATGAATAGTGGCTTCACCAGAACACAACATGGATAGTCTGACTCAATCCTTAACACAATCCTTACTTCCTTTGGAAACAATACGAGCTTAATATTTACTGTTTAGATTTCTGGCAGCCTTCTCCCCTTCCACACTTCAACCATAATTGCCCACTTAGCTACATTTGTATCATCTTAGTCTTGCTCTATCTTGCAGTTCCAAACCCTTCAACACTGCTTCTCCAATCTTATTCCTAAGACCTACAAACATGGTCAGGATTGTCAGAGAAGCTACCCCACTTAATGGCATTGATTTTCTGTACTAATTATGTTGCAGTGAGCAACAATTACTTAATAAAAAATCAAGTATCAATACTTGATATAAGCAATTGTTGTAACATGTGGGCCAGCTTGTTGGGGTTTCTGTCCTGCCCCGTACCCCACAGCCAGCAATTCCAAGAAAATCACACAGAGGTCTCCATAAGTTATAAACTGATTGGCCCATTAACTCAGGCTACTTATTAGCTCTTGTAGCTTATATTAACCCATTGTTCTTGTCTATTTTAGCCACATGGCTTGGTACCTTTCTCAGCTGGGTAGATTACATCTTGCTTCTTCCCTGGTCTGGGCGGGAATGGGAGGAATGGGCTTCCTCCTTCCTAGAATTCTCCTGTTCTCATTGCATCACCTCTACTTCCTGTCTGGTTGACCCGCCTGTACTTCCTGCCTGGCCAATCAGTGCTTATTTAAAATATGATTGACAGAATACAGACAATTCTCCCACACCAAGCAATAAGTTAGATTTATTATAGGATCTCTGATAAAGGGTGCAGTTTGTTATTGTGAAAAATAGTTCTAGTTACAATGGCCAAGATTGAGGCTGCTTGCACATATCTGAGAATATGGGAAATGGAGCTAATGCTCACTTTAAAGTGCTGTCATTGTAGTAAATTTTGCAGTAAGCATTACCTGTTCCCCTACCACACACATAAATATAAATGTGTACATGCACAAACATATATATACACACACACATACACCACTTGATCTTCACAAAGGTCATTGTAAATGATAAGATTTTAGGAGATAAAAAGGAATAATTTGTGTGTGTGTTTGTGTGTGTGTGTAGCTCAAATAATAAAAACCCAGAGACAGAAATTGGGGTTCAGTCTGTAAACTAGAAAAGCAAAGCAGCCAAGTCACTAGAGAAGTCTTACCTTTATCAAGGCTGGGTGACTGCAGACTAAGTGGACTAAGCAGACTTGGCTGACTAAGCAATCTGAGCCCCTCTCTTCCCAATTTATATTCCCTCTAGTGTTGAGATTAAAAACATGTGACTCCTGAGTACTGGGATTAAAGGTGTGGAGCCACCACCACCTGGATTTGTTTCTGCATTGATCTCCTGTAGCTCAGGGTGACCTTGAACTCACAGAAATCCTTCTGCCTCTGTCTCCAAAATCCTGGGATTAAGGGTGTGTGCTACCACTACCTGACCTCTAAAATAACTATTGCCTACTGATATTTAGGCAATCTTTATGTATCAAAACATAAATAAAATATCACTATACATATGGATTTTGATTGTCTTCTATTAATATACTATCTTCACAAATACATGCCTCTCTCCATCAAAAACCAAGCTGTTACCCCAAAACTCTTTAAGAGACATTCATAGTTCTATATTGATCCATATAACTAATCATGACCTATATTTTTATCTAATTTCTAAATTACTTTTGTGGCATGAATATGTATTTTCATTTTACCCTATCTTGAAAATCAATGAACCTGTGTCAGAGAGATTAGTTTTTTAATAACTAAATCTGAGAGAGAGGGAGAGATAGAGATAGATAGGTAGGTAGATAGATAGATAGAGAGAGGGGGGGGGCACTAAGCATCACTCTGAATGATAGACCAGAAAACTGTCTTATTATTTCATTTTAAATATAAACAACTTACAAATAAAAAATTTACACACTAAATTAACAAGACTCATTACTTTATCTCAGTATTTTTGGTGTTCACACTGAGTCCAGCGATTGGAAAACAATGGCATTTTTTTTGTAGTTAGCTTTTTTGTCGTCTGCAGAAGTCGGTACTTTTATACTGCAGGATTTCTATTTTCATTCTGTCCTGCTACTTTCTATCTTTTGGCCCTGCTCTTTGATATTGCTTGACTTGTGGGCTATTACTATCCTTGAGGGGACGTGAGAAGCATAAACTAGTTTCTTGCAGAAACTGCACAAAGCATTTTTTCGTGTGTATGTGCAAATTTTTACACATTATTGTTCTGAACATTTATAATAATAACTGATTTTCAACTACATGTCAAAAATAAAAAATAGCATAGTGGATAATATAGGTACAGAAAACTATACCTAGTTGTATGATTTATCAATTATAATGAAAATGATGAAATTGATATTATGTAGTATCTATATGTCATTCCCTTTATATAACCCGCAATTATTGGCCACTATCAACAATAAAATTTCTATCACCTTGGGGGGAAAGTACATCACATGCCCATTCGAGTTGTGATTAGAAAAGGTTCTTTCTGGATTTGAAATAATGTTTCCGCTGCACATTTGTCCAGCTTGGTACATCCTAGAAATCAGATCTGCTTATTTCACAGAAGAAATGATCAAGTGCATTGTTAGCAACAGTGCAGATCCGTAAGGTTCCCAGAAGCAGGTAGAATGGTATTCTCTCTGATGCAGTGTCAAAACGCCTCAAGCAATCCTCTGATCTCAGGATTTTATTGCCAGTGATGATGCGTGATGATGCGTGAAGTAGAATGCACATAGCTTGATTTTTTGAGTAAGTTGTTAAACTTGAACTTCTGACTATATTATTTTTAAAAAGAGGAACTTCGCAACTGGGTATGACAGGAAACTTACTGATGAAAATAAAAACCAGATGTGCTACTTCTATAAGGCCACTTTCTTTTTGAAATATTAAACTTTAAACTGAAAGAGGAAAAGCAAATTGCACAGAAGTGTTTAAAGGGAGCTAGCAATGCAGAACCGCTGAATATAATACAATAGTCTCTTTCAAGATGTTTCCAGTGGAGGGCAATTGATGACCTGAAATAAGCAACAAGAGCTTCATGGGCATAAATTGCCACACTCAAATGTTATAAGAAATAATAAGGTATATATAACAACAATATATTTTACACCATAATATTTTTCTATTATTAAGGATAGAATTATTTTCTCATTCAACATATCTTCATTATAGTTTCTCCTCCCTCTAGTCTTCCCCAGATGGTCCCCCACCTCCCCTCGAGTCTGGATCTGCTCCCATTCTGTATCTCATTAGAAAAATGGCCTTCTAAAAGATAATAAAAAATAATAATATGATGAAGCAAAATTTTTCATAATCAAAGTTGGACACAGAAACCCAACAGGAGGAAAAGAGTCCCATGAGCAGACACAAGACACAGAGATCTAATTGTTCTCAGAATCAGGAGTCTCATAAAAGTACTAAGTTAAAAACTATGATATATATAAAGAAAACCTGTTGCAGGCCCCTGTAGGCTCTGTGCTTATTGATTTATTGCCTGCCCTCCACTTTCTGTTGTATCAGGTTCAGTGTATCTGGTGTTATGTTGAGGTCATTGATCCAGCTGGATTTGGGTTTATACAGGATAGTAAATATGGATCTATTTGCATTCTTCTACATGCTGATATCCAGTTTGACCAATGCTGTTTGGTAAAGATGTTGGCTTTTTTTCAATGTGTGCTTGTGGCTTCTTTGTCAAAAATCAGCTTCCATACATATTTGGACAATCATATAAACTCACGACATTAGTATATCAGTGTTATTTGTTGTAATTAAATTATTTTATAAAGTTATCATCACCATTTTCATATATTGAATCATTCTTATATTTATGTGTTTGTTACCTGCACATGTGTGTGTACGTACAAGTGCCACAGTACACATGTGAAAGTCAATCCTTTCCTACCTTTATGTATGCTTTTGAGATTCAACTCAGGTCATCAAATTCATCAGTAAGTGCTCTTACTCACAGAACTATCTCAGTAGAACCCAGGATCATACTTGTAGTATATAACATAGATATGTATACTCATCTATCTCTCTGTATACCCCCCCACATGTTGTGTAAATCTTTCTTCTCCTTTTAATATCCTTTTGGATGCATTGTTTTCCTGGCAGTCTCCTTGCCTTACTATTCTTTCAACATATGCTGATTCCGAAAAGAACAGAAACAATTCCAGCGAAGCAATATGGGAACTTCAAAGAAAAGCTTTCCCTGACAGTCCATGCTGAATGGATTGCACTGTGCTTTTCAGCAGAGCTGCTGCCACTTGGGTTCCCAGAGGATTTTTTAATTATTTTTGTCTACTGCAGTATCTAGACAGACTCTATGAGCACACTAGCAATTTAAATCATGTTGTTCCAAAGTCGCTGCCACAAGCTTCCTGATCACCTGGCCATAGGGCTTTTGTAAAACACTGATGAAATAACAAATTAATGAAATGCCTGTCTCTTACTAAAGGATCTTCTTCAGGACCTATTATATTCTCAAGTTGTTGGGGAAGACTGTGATGAGGGCACTTTGAAACTCAAGCACATTGGAGCTCTCTCTATATCAGTTCCAATGCCAAGGCCACTAACAAATAATTTGTATTCATTTGCACACTTTGCAAAAGGAAAGTCAGTGCATGCTATAATTTGTAATACCCAAAGATTTGAAATTATTTGCCAAAGGGAAATGCCTTTTTAGTGCACATTTTAATCTTTATTATCATTTCTAATATTTATTTATTTATTTATTTATTTATTTTATTATGAGTATTCTGTCTGTGTGTATGCCTGCAGACCAGAAGAGGGCACCAGACCTCATTACAGATGGTTGTGAGCCACCATGTGGTTGCTGGGAATTGAACTCAGGACCTTTGGAAGAGCAGGCAATGCTCTTAACCACTGAGCCATCTCTCCAGCCCTTATTATCATTTCTAACAGTTAAAGTTTTACCTTATTTTCGTTTTGATAAAACTATTGGCACTTGGAAACTGTGATACAATTTTTTAAATTTTCCAAAACATTCATGTTTCAAAGGACATAACATACAACAAATGCTTTCCAATAAATACTAATAGGCAGTCATTCTTACAGATGTCCAGAAAGCTTAATCATTTCACTCAAGGTCAGGTAGTTCACCAATATTTTTGAGAACATTTGCCATATTCCAATTTCACAAAGTTAAGCCTTAATAATTTCCCTCATAATTGTACTTTAAATTTTTGTATATTTTTATGAAATGACTATTGTATCTAAATTTCCAAGAGATTTGAAAAACTGATTTAATTTTAAACTAGGTGTACATTTTGAGTACTTACTGCTCACTCAAATACTGTGTGCTCAGTACAATACTACTTATAAAAATTTATTCAGAAAAGAAATTATTTAGATTATGTAGACACTATCATGAGACTTTTGCATAGTAAGAACTATACCAAGATTTTCAAGTCTATATATATTATATATATATATACAAATAATTAGATGAGAATAGATGCTTATTTTTAAATTTCATCTGATTCACAGAAGGTAACTTAACCATGAAATGGGAAGTTCTCACTTGTATGAAACTAAGGAGTAAACAGAGCATGCCGAGGGCTACTGTGTTGTGATATTTTGCTTGTGCTTTAACAAATAAAGGTAGCGGGGAGCTAGCCACTAGTAACCACAGAAGACAGGCCATGGTGGCACACACCTTGATCCCAGCACTTGGGTGGAGGAAACATGAAATGATGTGGCTGGGCAGCGTGAGGAAGTGATAAGATGGGGCAGAAACAGGAGCTCGGCCCCTTTTTGACTGAAGAGTTGGTGAGGCTAGGAATGGCTGTGGCTTGCTACTTTGCTTCTCTGATCTTTTAGCTTTCATCCCCTGATTTCTGACCCTGGGTTTGTATTGATGAGACCAATTAGAATTCGTGCTGCATGACTGTATTGGTTGTGTTTTCTTATTGTTGTGACAAAACTATCCAAGATGAAGAAAGAGGGAAGAATTGGCTTGAGTCCACGGCTTGAGCTGTCACTTCATGGTTTGAGCATACAGAACATCATGTTGGAGAAAGCATGGTAGTGGAAGGGGAAGGTGCATGTTCCCCTGGTGTCTGCAGTCAGAAAACAGACTGATCAATGCCAGTGATACTCATTGTAAGCCTTTACCTTTAAGTTGTATATCTGTTGAAATACCCTTACAGGCTCTTTCAAGACAGTGTCATTTAAGACTAAAGCAATTTGTCAACTGTGAGGCCCTGTACAATACAAAATAAATGTTAGACTTATGAAATATCCAATGACATAAAGTAAATCTTATTCTGAAATGGGAAGAAATTTACAGCAGGAAAGATCAGACCAAAGCATGATCAAGACCCAGCAGGGCCAAAACCAAATCTTACACCCTTGCATCTTCATCTAGGTCCTTACAATGAAGTCATCCTGACTCCAGTGACCATGGACACCATGCACGTTCAGCTTATTTGCTTTCAGAGAACATGACCTCTGCCTTGTGTGGGATCCATCTATTCTTGCTGTGGTTTTTCTTGGCATTCATCACAGAGTCCTGGCATTTCTGATGTCCTGGGTTTAACTATTGCAACTTAAGCTTCACCTTCATCTTCATGCAATGGCCTTTCAGTTCATCTTTGCAGGGGCTCCAACCCTGCCACACATAGCCTTGAATCAGCAGTTCTCTTCAACATTGACATTAGTCTCCCAAAGTGCAAAGTACGAAGATTCTTGCACTTTCATGTCTGGAAATAAATGGTACTACATAAAAAATACTTTTAAATTCTCTGCTGTCTGAAAATGGTATGGGCTGGAGAGGTGGCTCCTCGGTTAAGAACCCTGACTATTCTTCCAGAGGTACTGAGTTCAATTCCCAACAACCACATGGTGGCTCACAAACATCTGTAATGAGATTTGGTGCCCTCTTCTGGCTTGCAGGCATACATTCAGGCAGAACGCAGTATACACAGTAAATAAATAAATCTAAAAGAAATAAAAAGAATTGGACTCGATCTTAAAAAACAAAAATCAAAAGTGTTGCTTGCTCCTTTTGGGATGTAGTTGTAGTGGTTTTTGTGTTCAGTTGAGACTTATTCTGTGTATGGAAATATTTTCCAACTTGACCATTTTGGAAAGGGAAACCCTGTGATGATATCCTTGTCTTCTAATCCCTTCTTTAAAAAGATCATTTCTATTTTTGCACGTTGAAGCCTTCTGTGTGTAGGGTGTTAATTGTCCTCATGGTGCCTTTCCTATTGCCCCAGTGCACAACCATAGTTTCGTCTTTAATAACATCTCTAAGAGTTTTAGGCACTTTGCCATTTTCCCCCATGTCCATAGCATCATATACATCCCTTTCCTAGCAAAACTGCATGTTTTACATTGATTTGTTTTCCTCACTGGAGATTTAAACAGTGATCTTAAAACAAAACAAAACAAGCAAATAAAAACAAAACCAAAAAAACAAGCCACAGTTTAGATGATGTCCTGTTTTGCAGTTCCCTTTGTGGCACACATTATACCATCAGTGTTCAATTTAGGTCTCTCTCACTCAAGTTCTCAGCACACATACTGGAAGCACATAAAGGGCCTCTAGGCTCTTTGTTCCCCTGTGATACCTCATGAGCCAGGTTTCTAGCTGTCTACGTTTCTATCTGCACTCTAGTCTCTCAAATTAACCCCCTAGAAAGGCTCCTTGGATTCTACTTAGAACATTCTTTTTTTTTTGGTTTTTTGAGACAGGGTTTCCCTGTGGCTTTGGAGCCTGTCCTGGAACTAGCTCTGTAGACCAGGCTATTCTCGAACTCACAGAGATCCGCCTGCCTCTGCCTCCCGAGTGCTGGGATTAAAGGCATGCGCCACCATCGCCCGGCTTACTTAGAAAATTCTTGTGGTTCTCCATCTCACAGTTCTCAACTCTTCAATATCCCTCACCAGTCCCGTTCTAAAGGCCTACTAACTAGCTCACTAGGTTTATCACAGCAACAGTAACACTCACTGACACCAGTTTTTTTTCTTACTGTTGTTATAAAATGCCTGATGGAAACAACTTAAGCAAATTGAATTAATCAAATTGAAGAATGATGAAGTGACTTTGAAAGAAAATCAAATGAAAATTCCAATGTTAGTAAATCCTTTGATTTGTATTTACAGAGTAGAGTCATCATGATAGGGAAGTATGGCAACTGGGGTCAAAGTTAGTCAAGGAGCAGACAGACACACACACACACACACACACACACACACACACATGGAGGAATTCCACCTCAGTTATAACTTCTGGACATGCCCTGGTAGACATAGTCAGAGTTGCTACTACGTGATTCTGTGATTCTATAATATACCAGTCAAGTTGGCAACAAAGATTTGATCATCACAGTAGGTAAACAGTCTTGTGTGTTTTTTGTTTCTTGGTTGTATTTCTTCTTTTGTTTTTGTTGCTGGCTGGCTAACAGGTATGCTTGTGATAGGTAACATTACAAAGTAATATTCCCTGAGCTCAACCATCTGAACCTTGAATAAATTATATATTTAGGAACTTATAAAAAATGTCATCTTATATGGTATTGACAGCTTTTTGGCAGGAATTATTATCGATCATAGCAATAGTCCAATTCTTTTTAAATTATCTAGTAAAGCTTATACTGCAGGTATTATTTTAAAGTTACAGTCTAATATTAATTTCAGGATAAACATTCATCAAATTGAAGAATGTTGAAGTGACTTTGAAAAATATCAAATGAAAATTCTAATGTTACTAAATCCTTGAGAAAAATTACTTAATTTCATAGTGTTTTTAAAAAACTTTTTCACTTAATCTCCCCCTCTGGCCATCCTCACAATGAAATGAAAGTTGAAAGGGGAAGAAAATGAAATTTTGACTTCATAAAGTTTCAAAATTTTTAAATATCACTATGAGAGAGATGACCTTTTAGAAATGGAGTTTAAAAGAGATGGTATTATGACAATAGACATTAAAATACTCAGACTGGAAAGCAAAGCTCAAAGACTCAATAGCCCAAGATGGGATGTATGCAGCAAGTTTAGCATCTTGATGGTACTGGAAGGTGAGAGCAGTGTTATGATTTTTTAAAAATACTGCAAGATCCCCAGTGGCAGTAGGCAGCAGAAATGCTGTAGGTCCCCAAATGGTGGTAGTGGGTTATGTGGCAGCAGGCAGTGGGCCCTGGGAGCAGCTAGTCCCAGGCAGACATGACTGCTGGTTTCCAAGTGGTGTCTGGTCCCAAGCAGGGTGACACATGGCAGGCAGGCTGGTCCCAGTGAGCCCAACGGTATGAGCAGGTGGATAGTAGGAAGCATATGGACAGACACATTCTACATAATAGAATTGGATATTTATTACTTAGAGGAGGGGGGAAGAAGGAGAAGAGGACAGAGAGAGAAAAAGAGGGGAGCAGAGAAGTGGGGAGAGAGGCAGAAGCAAAGCTGTCTCTCCGAGAGGAAGATAGAAAAGAAAGCAAGCTCAGGCCGGAAGCTGAAGATCAGTCTGCCTCAGCAGATGGGTGAGGGAGTGGGCATGACTTGTATGAACAATCATAACATTCCCTGCTCTTTTTTATAATAAAAAGCAGGAGATTAGATACCACAGGTCGATGGAATTGGGGCGGCAGATTCTCAAGACTGCTTCCAGTTTATTTGTGGGCATCATCTTTGGGGGTCGGGGAACCTAAGAAGGCTGGGTGCCAGCCACATCCTGGCATAGCTGATCTCTTTGTTCCTGTCCGGTGTTTGTGACATGGAAATGTCTGGTGTCTCTTATACCTGATTAAGGTATTGGCAGAACAAAGAACAAAGTTAAATTAAGGAAAAAAACTTAGGACCAGGGAATTGAGGGATGTATCTGACCTGTTTAAGGTGGATCCTTTAATTCGGCTCCCTGGAACTCACAAGAACTCCTTGGGTTTGTGAAAACAGAAGTTTTAGACACATACATTGTATAATGACTGTGACATATTTTTGTACAATGAAAAGTATTTTTTAAGACTATGAAAGGCAGCATAAGAGAGAAATTTGATCTGAAATTTTTTTGGTGAGGTTGCTTTTTTTTTTTAATCTGGAAAAACCTCTCAGCTATCAAACTGTATCAGAGATCTTTGAGAAGGATAAGATTTTACTTGAGTTACTGATTTAAAAATGACAGAAAAGAAAGACTGGAGAAATTCAGACATGCCTTTGAATGCCAAGCAAAATTTATTGTTGATGTATAGACTGATTTAATTTTTATTTTGTTGTAGATCTCTCTGCATAGTACAGGCTGACCTATAACTTTCAATGCTCTTGCTTCAATGTCTCAATTCCTGGAACTATAGTTTTGTATCATCATGTCCAAATTTCTGTCACAAAGCCTGACCAAACTTGAGTGCTATCCCAAGGACTGCATGGTAATAGGAGAGAAGTGACTCCTGTGAACATTCTTATACACACATGCATGCACACACACACACACACACACACACACACAGAGGCATACACCTCTATACACACATAAATAAATATAAATGTAAAATATTTTAAAAATTCATTAACTTTTAAGACTACTTCCATAAATGTTAATTTGTTGGATGTAATAAGGCTTCTGTGTACATTTTATTAGGAATATTTCTGATTATTTTCATTTTCCTGTTATTTGATCAGAATGTGACCTTAAGTTTTCCATGCAGCCAAATGCTCTTGTGTTTCACAGTGTTGTTTTTAAAAAGTTTTTGAGTATACTTTTAAATATCTATTATGTTAGTAAATTAAGTTCTTGGTAAGACATTTGTTATCTTGTGAGGGTAAATTCCACTCCTTAAGGGAAAGTATGGATCATGTGTAGCCTCAGAGCTGAAGAATAGCTCTGAGTTTGGTAAAATTTTTGAGTCCACACCTTTCTTAATTACTCCATCCCTAAAATCTCACCATCCTGGTGTTTGATATCTCTAAGTATCATGAGCTCTATTGATATTCTGATTTTCGGAAACGTGGTGTTGAAAAGTTCTGATAGAGTCTTAATAAAGGTGTCAATGGAAGGAAACTATCTCCATGATAGGTATAAATCTCTGTAAAATCACTTGACTGTGGTTTTATGCCCTTTGAGGAGGGTCAAGATGGCTTTAGGAGTGATGGTAGCAGACAGTTTGGTCCCATGTTGATGGATGGGATTTTTACTATGGCTTGATGTCTTGAGTTGAGATAATATGCAGGCATTTTTCAAAACTTAACACATCACTTTTGATGCTGCCAGTTTGTTCTGTGACAATAGGTGGAACACCTGAATTTTCTCTTTCAGACATACATAGGGCAACCAAGTATTTCCTCCTGGGCAGAATTCACTTTCTGGAATGCAAAACAGAAAAGGAATCAATCAATTCCTCTTCCCTAGACAGAAGTTAGGCTGAGCAGGACTTCTTTTTGATCTTTTTTTTTTTGTATGATTGAGCATCTTTTTTATTTATTAAAAATTTCCACCTCCTCCCCTCCATTTCTTTTCCTCTCCCACCACTCCCCCTCTCCCCTCTTTCTCCAGTCCTAAGAGAAGGCAGGTTACCCTGCCCTGTGGGAAGTCCAAAGCCCTCCCAACTACATCCAGGTCTAGGAAGGTGTGCATTCAAACAGACTAGGATACCAAAAAGCCAGTACATGCAGTGGAATCAAATCCCAGTGCCATTATCATTAGCTTCTCAGTCAGCCACATTCAAAGAGTCCAGTTTGATCACATGCTTGTGCAGTCCCAGTCCAGATGGCTAGCCTTGGTTAGCTCCTATTAGATCAGTCAGACCATCTCAGTGGGTGGACTCACTCCTCATGGACCTGACTTCCTTTCTCATCTTCTCCCTCCTTCTGCTCTTCAGATGGACCTTGGGATCTCAGTCCAGTTGAGCATTGTTTTGGTATATCCCCAAGAGTGGTATTGCTGGATCCTGAGGTAGGATGACTCCCAATTTTCTGAGAAACTGCTATACTAATTTCCAAAGTGGTTGCACAAGTTTGCATTCCCACCAGCAATGGATGAGTGTTCCCCTTATTCCACATCCTCTCCAGCATAAGCTATCATTAGTGTTTTTGAACTTAGCCACTCTGGCAGGTGTAAGATGGTATTGCAGAGTTATATTGATTTCCATTTCCCTGATAGCTAAGGAAGTGGAACATGTCCTTAAGTATCTTTTGGCCATTTGAAATTCTTCTATTGAGAATTCTCTGTTTGCTTCAATACACCATTTTTAATTGGGTTATCTAGAATTCTAATATCTAATTTCTTGAGTTCTTTATATATTTTGGAGATCAGTCCTTTGTCTGATGTGGGGTTGGTAAAGATCTTTTCCCACTCAGTAGGCTGCCTTTTTGTCTTATTGATTATGTCTTTTGCTTTGCAGAAGCTTTTCAGTTTCAGGAGGTCCCATTTATTTATTGTTGCTCTTATTGTCTGCTACTGGGGTTATATTTAGGAAGTGGTCTCCTGTGCCCATGCAATGAAGGCTACTCCCCACTTTCTCTTCTATCAGATTCAATATGGTCAGATTTATGTTGAGGTCTTTAATCCATTTGGACTTGAATTTTGTGCATGGTGATAGATATGAATCTATTTTCATTCTTCTACAGGATGACATCAGTTATGCCAGAACCATTTGTTAAATTCTTTTCGATCTTTTAAGCCTTTGGGCTACACCAGCTTCAGTGTCCCATTTCTCAACTTTGTACCCGCCATACTTGTCTTGCTTTCAACACCCCCCCCCCCGAGATGAGATGAGTGGAGCACATTGGGAGCTTAACCAGTAGCAGTCAAGGCAATCTTCTCTTCTTTTGGCTTGCACATCCTGAAGACTCTACCTTCAGAAAATATCGTTATGTTGACTCACATTCACCTCTAGAACAAATGTGCCCTCCTCAGTCAATCCAAACAATGTAAAAAGGCTGATTTCCTATAATGTCAAACAATATGTATATTTTTATGTCTTAAGCAGTTGCAACTGACATAATGTGTCAAATCCATTTTTATATGGAGCCAGATACTCAAAATATAGATAATTATGCATTAATTGGTATTTTACAAAATGGAGAATCCCATTTCTATCAGTTTTTATTTTGATCTTGTTATAGAGAATTGAAGGCTTCATGTTCCAACTGGGTGAGTCCTACTACAGACTTAAAACAATTTGGGGAATGGAATTATAATTTTATAGATTTAGGACAAGATCTTTCAACTCTTACGACATGCAGTAGTCTAATGGACTTGTAAAAGTCTAACTGTGTCTTTAAAAATCTGTCTTAACTCTTTTCAAGACTACTGTATGAGAAGCAAGACATCTGAATCCATTCCAAGCCACACTCAAGTGGAGCTGAACCAGTATAGGTCACTCTCAAAACATCAAAGTAAGTATCATTTCACCTGGAATTCATTTATAGGACTTTTCTATTAAAGCACTGATACTTAAAGGGAATGATTGTGTCCCAGGATCATATCAGGATGCTCTTGTCATGTGGGTGTCTGTTTTAGAACTGAAGGTCTTGCCAGGAGTTGCATGCAAACATGTCACATCCGTGTGACAACAGCAATGTTTCAAGTACACCTTCAGGAATTCACTATAGTTTTTCTCCTCACTTCTGGATAGTGTGAATAATCTCTCTGTGATTTTAGCCCTCTTCTGCAAACACTCCTGCTTTCATGAGCCCCACAGTCAGCCTTTACCAGGCATGAAAAAGCAACTCTTTGCTCAAGACAGGACTGACGGAAAAGCTGGCACTTAGACTGAGTGCACTCTGACCCTTTACAGGAAAGTAAGGCAAATTTGAATGTGAGGAATCCTTCTCGTACTTTCGCTACTTACTCAACTTTACAGTCACTGCTTTTTCTGAGTAAACTGGCCTAAGAAAAATAGTAAATTAAGCCCCTGAGCTTAGAATACTCTTCTTCACTACAGTACCTTTGTTTATCTTGTTTATTGAGTTTTTAAAAATGAAAATAAACTGTATCTGTGAGAAATGTCTAGAGTTTTTTATTTTCTACTCTGGTCATATGACTTCCATGTCGATATACACAGAGAGGACTTGTTATTATTTGAGATACTTATATGTACCCTTTAGAACTGATCTTGCCATTATTTTCTAGAAGAAAATGATGAAATAATGTTTAAAGTGTTCTATAGTAAGTTCCTCATCCCCATTCCCACAGGGAAGGACTTCCATTTCTTCAAACTTTACGTCCCTTATTGTTGAAGTTAATGAAGGGTTTGGTTAAGGTAATAAAAGTAAGGGCAGAGTCATGTCTGAGGAAAAAAAAATCAAAATTTTAAGTTTTTAAGTTGTAACAACTTTGGTTCTGGCTTGATGTTTTGATGAAGAAAAATTTTCTATAGGACCAAGCATTTGATCACTTAAGTAGTCACCAGTTGGTGGTGCCGGTTGGAAAGGTTGTACAGGTGTGTGGCCTTGGCTAAGGGAGACGGTAATTGGTAATGGACTGAGAGTTCGCAGCTCCACCACTTGTCTTTACAGTTTCTCTTTCATGCTTGTGTTTGAGGCTTTGATCTCTCACCTTCCCTTTCCTGCTGTCAGGTAAACCGCTTCCTGCCGGGTCTCCCCACTGTGATGGGCTCTTTCCTTTGGCACCGAAAGACAAAATAAAATTGTTCTTCCCTAAATTGCTTTTGATCATGGTGTTTTATTGCAGCAAAGTAACTAATTCACCTTTTTAGAAACAAGAATGGAAATGAAAGGATCCAAGAGACCCATGCTATGATGCTGTACTGTACTGAGTATTTGAGTTGAAATCATTTGAGAAATAAACAGGGAAAGTAAAGTCTTTTTATTCCCGCTCATCTTCAGGACTGTACCATGCATTGCTGCCTCTGTATTACATATTGTCTCTCATGTAGTAGGGATTTACTCCTCTGTGCTATGTACTACCTTCTCTGTACTATGTACTTCACCCCATGTACTATGTATTCTCTCCCACGTACTATGCACTGCCTGACCTGTACTATGTTCTGCCTCCCTTGCATGTCTTCCATTCTAGCTCATCTTGCAGCCTTTGAGATTTGTTCTATAATAGCATAAGATATATATATATATATGTATATATATATAAATTTATTTGTACATTTATTTCTTATGTATGTTCTCCCAATTTCATAATTCCCATATACAGATTCTTCGTATATAAGAATAGATTAAGGTGATCAATTAACATACATACAAATAAAAATGAAGACTGATTTCATTTAATGTCTTTGATTTATGCTGACACAAAGCACAAAAAGAACAGAGAGTTTGTGCAGTTGATTCTATTTTCTCCTTTCTTCCTTCTGAGACAATTTTAGGCTCTCTGTACTTCTCACAGACCAGACAGAACATGTAAAAGAGACAGCAACTGTCATTTTACACAGGCAGCGCTGAGCCATGACTGTGGATGCTGTTCAGTGTAGTTATTATGCTATGGCAGAAGAACAATGCAGACTGATCATTGTGTCACCCACAATCAGGTCTACAAGTTGAGAAGCAAATTGGTTATGACTGTGTCATTTAATTCCAGCATTTAATTTGTGTGCCTGGCCTTGCAGATATACACAACTGTAAGAGTGAATGGAGTGTCTACATAGGAAAATATGATCACCTGGAATCTTGAAGCTTTTCTCAATAAAATAACTCTTCCATGTCTGTGTTTTTTGAAAGATATGAAAAACCCATGTTTGGAAACATGTTAGACAAGGAAATAGTGGCCTGAAAAAATATTGTTACAGTGCAATATTATGTGATACATATTCAGTTTTGAAATAATAAGTGGAATTAAATTTTTCTCCATTAATTTTATGCAGAATATTGAAAGGCATGCAGGGGAAAAGAAAGTATTTTACCACACACTAAACTAATTGTGAATAAAACCCCACATGTTTGAAAACTTCTATTTATTGATAAAAGCTCTGAAATATTTGAAAAAAATTTATTTTTGTCGCAGCTTAAATGGATATTTCTGTACTATAGGCTAATCAACAGGTTAACAACTTGAGGCTATGTGTTGAAAATCAAGAAGAAAAGAGAGTTCAGGGATTGGAGAATGGTCCAGTGGTTACCAACACTTACGGCTCTTCCAAAGGAGGCCAATTACATCTGCAACACTCACTTTCAGTGTGGTTCACAACTGCCTGTAGTTCCAGCTCCAGGAAATCTGTGCCATTTTCTGGGCTCTGTAGGCATTTCCATTCACGTGGCACACAGAAACTTATTCAGGAATACATGCTTATATCTAACTTCACAATTCTTAATTAAAGTGAATGAAATGTGAGTTTCTCCAAAACATGAATACAGAATGAAGTAAATGAGCTCCTTCATTAAAACACTCCTAGGTACAATTAGTTAAGTATAAGGATATATGAAAAAGAATTCTGTATTATTGCTGGGTTAAGATATGAATCACTATATAAAAATGAACTATGTGAACTTAAATTTCATAGAATTTTTAAATCATCACTCACCGAGTAGTAATAGCAACTACCACACCAGTAGCACAAGTATTGAGTCTATCAAAGACAGTGAAATATCATCTGTCCCTACAGAAATTGTCTTTCTAATCTGAAGTAGTAATATCTAATGTAATGTACCCTCTCTGACTGTCTTTCTGTCTATCTGTCTCTCTCTCCTCCCCTCTGTTTGTGTGTCTCTTACATCACATCACAAATTTGATAGAGATGAGAGAGATTGAGTGAACTAGTGACTGCCTTCAGAATTCACTGTCAAATGTCTTCCACTAAAAGTAAATAAATAAGCAAATAAATATCTCAAACATGTAGATGTACATAATTAGGTAAAAAGGAGGATAATCAGTGCAAGAGTAATGTACATATCTGTAGTAATGACTATTTAGTCAAACATTTAATCTGCAAAGGTGACCCTGATACAGGGATCTAAGCAGAGCTTTGTTGCCCAGGCAGTAGACACCTGAACTCTGATTATTTTTGTTAAAGGGCAGCACATATGGTTTCATTTTGAATATAGATTGCTTATATTCAGTTTCCTCAGACTTATATAAGGAGAGAATGCTGGCCAGTAGCAATAGATCAACACAGCCAGATGACTTAACACAATGCTCATCAAGAGATAAAGGACAAGCTGATCATTTTCCCAATAATGCAATGGAAGGGCAAGTCCCATATCTATTATTATCCAGTTTTAGCTAAATGTTTTATAAAAACACAGCTTTATAGATCATAACTGTAATGATCTGTCCTGTCCCTTTAAGAGACAAGCCATGCCCACTCCCTCCCCTGTCTGCCAAGGCAAGCTGATCTTCAGCTTCCAGCCTGAGTTCTTTCTCTTTTTGTCTCTCTTGAAGCAGCTTCTGTCTCTCAATTCTCCCCACTTCTCCCCTTCTATTTTCTCTCTCTCTCTTTCTCTCTCTCTTTCTCTCTCTCTCTCTGCTCTTCCCTTTTTCCCCTTCCCTTACATAACCCACCAAATAAATATCCAACTTCACTCTGCATGTTATGCCTATCCATGTCTCTGTCTCTTGCCTGCTGCATGGCTCCCTGCCTGGAACTAGCTGCCTTTGGAGACCTGTGCCATGGTCTCATGGTATACCCATCATCTGTCCTTCCTTGTGGAACTGGCTGCCCCATCCAGGTCTCTCACCTACCACGCATCTCCCTACCTGGGACTCATGGCTGGCTGCAACCACTAGGGGAGCTGTGCCATCCCTGCTTGGGACTGGCTGTTGCAACTTCAGGGACCTGCCACATGGTCTCATGGCTCCTGCCCCCTGTAGCCACTTGGGCATTCACAACATTTTACCTTCGACATAACAATGGTGCTGTAACTTGGCCAGGTTCTCTATATTCCCTTTGGCCTGCCAGTGGGCAAGCTGAGGATGTGTGAAACCCTGGGCTCGGAAACCAAGTTTTTTTTTTTTTTTTTTACAACAGTTCTCCATTCCATCTGTCTGAAAGAAATTTCCCACACATACTACTAGCTTCAGCTGGTGAGTTTCCCCATTCTGGTCAGTTTAACCATTTCTCTGAACCTAAGCAATTGACCGTTGAGCTTCCATCAATCTTCTGACCTCTGACCTCCCATAGCCATCTTTATCTCTCTCTTCCTGTTCTTCTGGTGTGCACACACATCTTTGTCTCCCCCACTTTTCTCATCTCCTTCTCTCTTCCTTTCTCTCTCTCCCTCCATCTCTCCCTTAATAAATGCTTTATGACTATTTTCTGTGTCTATGGGTCTGCTTACAAGTGCTGATGTTGAGAATCAGCCTCCACGTGGCCCCCTGTTGTTGGGAAACCTACAGCTGCTTAGCTCTACCCGGACCTGCCTTAAGAACGGGCTGGCCCTGCCCACTCACCGCATGGCGGAGGCGAAACTGCAGTCTCTTGGCTCTTCCAGGACCCACAGGGCCGGCCCACAGGCCCTGCCTTTAAGAATAAAAGCCATGAAAGGCTGCTTGGAGTGGCCTCTGACCTCACTGGCTTCCAAGTTGCCCTGACTGAAGCCAGTCAGGTTTTAGCACCCTTAATGCCCTCTTCTTCAGCTCCTACCCTCACTCTGCCCTTGTCCTACAAGATCCGTTTTCTTTTATGGGAGCTTTCTAACTACTGCCAGCACACAGGCAAATGTAAGGAGTTTCCTCAAACTATCCTGCCACTGCTACTGCTGCCAACAAGATTGGTTGGATCCACGAGGTAGCTGTTTTCAATTCCAGCCTTTTGCTTCCTGCCATGGCTTGTGGTATGGCTGCTCAGAGACAGGGCAGTTCATGCCTCCAGGTCTCTCTTATTATTAAACTTAAAATCTCTGAGGCTCAAAAATTGTGGCTTTTCTATACAACGTGTGATGGTTGCCATTTTGATTGAGGTCAAGCGACCTTACCACCATCTTAACTGAGGTTAGATAACTTCATGGCCATTTTAACTGAGTGGCTCTTCCATACAACATGTGACCACTGACATTTTGACTGAGGTCAGGTGACCTTACCACCATGCTAATTGAGAGCCAGGTCGGGTGACCATGTCCCACCATCTTTACAAAAGCATACCCTGCCTTGTCCCCGGGTTTACTTATATTTTTGTCTTTATATTCCTCTTGCTGACTCTGTTGCATGTGTATTTTGTGTGGTGGTATGACTTTGGTAGGGCCCACCAAAGCATTCACTTTGCCCAACTCCTGTTCATGTGTGTGTGTGTGTGTGTACATGTAACTTAAATATACCTATTTACTGTTAAATGTTATAATTGTCTGTTCATTGTATCTCATTTCAGACTATAAAAGGTTTCATGTTTTAAATTGGTATGTACTTTAAAGTCTCTTACAACAATATGGTATATTTAATCCAACCCTGATTTAAAATATATTATGCTGTTCTCTACAATTGTCACTTCTGCTGTAAACCTTCTATCACTAGTAGTTTTTTCTTCTTTCTGTCTTTTTACAAGTATAAATCCTACCAGTTAAGAGACAGTACAGTCAAGTTCAGACCCAGCTCTCTAGGCAGATTCAATACTGTAGTTACACCTAATAAACAACACTCAACTGCTCAAAGATCTGGGGAATATGGCATTTAAATATTTAATTGTTAAATTTTTTATAACAAAAAGAGACCAGTTTGACTCCTAGCAGCAGCAATCTACTTCCTCCAAAGAAGACAGAAGACAAATGGGCATAGAACAATGCCCATCCGACATTGGACAAAACTACCTTTTATCTAAAAGATAACCAGACAGTGAAAAAAGTTGCTGGAATCAAGGTAGGCTTGTCTTCCTACAGATTTCTTAGCCAACAGGATCTTCTGAAGCCTGGCAGGCCCTGCACTAAACAGCAAAAGGCAAATATAACCTTCAGTGATCATGGAGAACCCTGACGAGTAGCTCTAGTTGCCAACCAAGTAAGTTCGCTGTCATTTTTAAATCAATAACTCAAGTAAAATTTTATCCACCTCAAAGATCTCTGATGCAGTTTGACAACTGAGAGGTTTTGTCAGTTTAAAAGGACAACCTCATCAAGTGAATTTTCAGTATAATACAAATACAAATATGAGACTTGCAAGTTATAAAGGTGTGAGGACAAACGCAAATTATCAAATTTCTCTCTCACAATACCTTCCATAGTCTTAAAAAATACTTTTCATTGTGTAAAAATATGTGTCATAGTCATTCTGACATAAATATGCTACTGCTTATATAATGTATATGTCTAAAACTTCTGTTTTCACAAACCCAAAGAATTCTTATGATTTTCAAGGAGTGGAATTGAAGGATCCACCTTAAACAGGTCAGAAGCACCCCATCTCAATTCCCTGGTCCTAAAATTTGTTTTCTAAACTTAACTTTGTCCTCGGTTCTGCCAATACCTCAAACAGGTGAAGGAGATACCAGATATTTATATACCACAAACACCAGAAAGAAACAAATAGACTAGGACCAGCTATGCCAGGATATGACAGCACCCAGCTTTCTCATGTTCCCCCTAGATGACTCCCACAAATAAGCAGGAAGCAGTCATGAGAATCAGCCACCCCAATTTCTTCAACATGTTGTGCCCAAACTCCCACCTTTTTATTATAAAAGAGAGATGGGAATGTAAGGGTCTCCTCTGCCCCTTTAAGAGACAAGCCATGTTCACTCCATAACTTGTTCACTGCTGAGGCAAGCTGATTGATCTTCAGCTTCCAGCCTGAGTCCTTTCCCTTTCTGTCTCTTTCACTCTAAGAGGCAGCTTAGGTCTTCCCCTTCTCCCCTTCCTCTCTCTCTCTCTCTCTCTCTCTCTCTCTCTCTCTCTCTCTCTCTCTCTTGCCTTCTCCCCTTTTCTACTCTATAACCCACTAAATAAATATCCAACTTCACTCTTCATGGCGTGTCTATCCATGTTTCTGTCTTTCACTTGCCCACCACATGGTTCCCTACCTGGGATCAGCTGCCTTCAGAGACCTGCAGTGTGATCTTCTGGCATGCCAATCTAACCATCTCTCCTTGTGGGACTGGTTGCCCCGTTGAGGTCGAGGTCTCTCATCCACCATGTGGCTCCCTGCCTGGGACCTGTGGTCCACTGCAGCCACTCAAGGAACTGTGCCAGCTGCAGCCACTTGGGGATCCACAGCATTTTTACTTAAACCATAACAATAACAACCTAGGATTTTAGTTATTTTACAATGCAAGTGGAGTAAACTCACATCAAGGGTAAAATCACTTAGAACACTTTTGTAATTCCAGTGACTTAAAAAGAAATGTCAAAAAGGCAGGATTTGTTTATTTAAATTTTAATAGATGTTCCCAAACATCTTATGTAAAGATATATCTCACATAATTGAATAAATTTGGTCCTGTATCTTACAATGTGTTTTTGGATGTTTATACAGCGTGAGACCAGAAGAGGTTAAAACCACAAAAAGACCAGGTACAATATAATCAGAAGCACAAACACCACAGGGTGGACAGCAAAACGTATGACATCACAGCGTCACAGCTTTTCCTTATACAGAAAGATCTGGGCCGGTATTTTTTTTTCTTTCTCATATTGTTCTTGTACTTTATAAATTTCAGTCCAAGTTCATTATTTCTTGCTGTTTTCCTCTTTCTGGTGTGATTTCTGCCTTTTGTTCTAACACTTTCACTTGTCTTGAAGTTTTTAGTATAATAAGATCTCTCCTTTTTGTTACAGGTAACATCCACTTGTGAGTGAGTCCATATCATATTTGTCTTTCTTTGTCTTGGTTGCTTCCCTCAGGATGAATTTTCCCAATTCCATGCATTTGCCTTTAAATATCCTTGTGCCTTTCATTTTGAACAACCATTGTATAAATATACCACATTTTCTTTATTCATCCTTCATTTAAGGGAAATCTAGGTTTTTCCAGGTTTCGGCTATTACAAATAAAGCTGCTATTAACATAGTTGAGCAAATGCCCTTGTGGTATAATTGAGCATCTTTTGAGTATATGTCTAAGAGCGGTATAGCTGGGTCTTGTGGTAGATTGATTCCCAGTTTTCTGAGAAACCACTACAGCAACTTCTAAAGTCACCGATTGAGTGATTTTTATTTTTATTCCTGTTATTTTGTTGTTGTGAATCTGGGGTGGTGATGGTTATTCTGTGTATGTGTGTTTCTGCTGTTTTGATTTTCTGGTCTGGGGTTATTTATTTCCTGTGTTTTAGCGAATGTGGTTAACCTCAATTTTGAATTTTCCTTCTAGTACATTCTGTAGGGCTGGGCTTGTAGAGAGATTTTGCTTAAAATTGGTTTTATCATGCAGAGTTTTATTTTCTCCAGCTATTGTGATTGAAGGTTTTGCTGGGTTTCATAGTCTAGACTACTGTCTGTAGTTTCTTAAATCTGCCCAGGCCTTTCAGGCTTTTAGAGTCTCCATTGTGAAATCAGGTGTTATTTTCACAGGTCTAACTTTATATGTTACTTGGTCTTTTTTCCCTGCAGATTTTTATAGTATTTTTTTGTTCTGTTCATTTAATGATTTGGATAATACGTAGCAAAGGGACTTCCTTTTCTGGACCAGTCTACGTGGGTAGGACTCTGCGTGTATCTTGTAGCTTCATAAACATCTCCTTCTTTAAGTTATTAAACTTTTCTTATATAATTTCTATTGAAAATATTTTCTGGGTTATTGACCTTGGTTTCGTCTCCTTTCTCTATTCCTGTTTTTCTTAGATTTGGTATGTTCACACATCTTAGATTTCCGGCATTGTGGAGGCCAGAAAATGTGAACCTATTTCCAAGTTGACCAAAGGTCAAAGAGTTGGAACTTGCCTCTAGTTCCTTCAAGGTTATTGTACTCCCACCTCAAACAAAGGTCTCACCTAGAGTCGCTCTAGAGTTGCTCAGAGAGTTCTGCTCTCTCAAGGTTATTGTCAACAAATGTGGCTAGTGGCCAGACCTTGTGCTCCAGGAATAGAGAAATAGATTGTTCCTACTTCAAACAAGATTCTAAGGATTCAACTAAGTTCCAGCTCCCTTCCTGGAGACGACTTGGGATTCCACCCAGGGAGTGGTTTGCCCACAGAATGTTTTCATCCAGTGTATGAGAGTGACTTCTTTTGTTCTAGCAAGAGAGTGTTTAACAATGAATGTAGTCCACAACTTTCAAATGGTATGTTCATTTCCTTGTATCATGTTAATGCTGTCTTTTGTCTTACTCCTACTTTTTGGGGTCAGGGCTATTTTAAACAGCTGAAAATTAACATGGGAGAATTTTAAGTACTCACTGGAACTCCCTCCCTCTACTATCCTATATGTTTCTCTGTTTTATGATTTTCATTCTTGTCTTCATGTTCTTTACTATATTTCTAAATCTCCATGCCTTTACCCTGTCAAGAGGTATTTTTTGTTGAGGGTAGTCCCTGACATTGCATGTTTTGTGCCAAGACATTTTTCATAAATATTTAAAAGTTTCTTTGGCTAAGATACACATAATTTTTAAAAAAAAATCTTATATTCAATGTCTGAGATTTTTCTTTCATCTCTTGAATTCTTTTGGTAAGGCTTGACTTTGTGTTTTTTTTTTTCAAATTCCCAAATTTCCAACTTTTTTTTAATTGATTCTTTCCAGGTCTTGAGAATATTTTATTCATTATTATTGTGTGTTTGTGTATGTGTGTGTTTATGTGTGTGTATTCATAGATTTTTAAAGGACTTTTTCTTTTCTTTTTTTAAGTTCATCTACCATATTTAAAAAGGCTATTTTATTGTCTTTTTCTTGTGCTTCAGCCATGTTGCAATATTCAGGGCATGTGTGGTAGGGCACTGGGCTCTGTTGGAGACAGTTTCCCTGTTATTCATTGCATTTTTGTGCTGGCATCTAGGCATCTCTGTTTGGGAATATTGTAATTCTGAGTACTGATATCTGATCTTGTTTTTATTGTGTGAGTGTTTTTTTCCTTGGTGTCTGTTGCCCTCTTAGGAGAGTATGGTGTTTCTTCATAGGAAATTCTTCTGGAATCCTGATAGGTTTGCCTACTGGGGTTTCTAGGTAAAATGTGTTTCTAGATATTGGGAGCTGAAAGTTAGGAATGATGATTAGGTAAGAGGCAGGGTGTAAGGGGTTCAATGGAAGGGAGGAAAACAGAATCTTCCACCAGAGCCTGCCTAGTCCCATGGGAACAGGGACAGAGAATGAGGAGAGGAGTAGGTGGTATTCTACTGATTTGGGGATGAGACTGGGGGACTGGACTTGGAGGAATGGTGGGAGATACGAATATTTTCAGTTGGCCTACCCCTCCTTCTCTCACCCAGGTGGCCTGTGAGTCCTAGGGAGTAACTGTGGGAATTAGGGAATGGGATTAAGTAGTGAGTTCGGGGAGGAAAGTTAGGAGTGGAAGATCTATCAGAAGTGGAGAGAAGGGACAGAAAGGGAAGTTGTAGTGGGTGGATTGTTGCAGAGCTTGTAATGAGACTGGGGGATTCGATTTTGAAGAAAGGAAGGAGAGATGAAGATATGCAATTAGCTTGCCTGCTTCCCTGAACAGGTGGTATAGTGAGAAATCCACATATGTTTGGGAAGAAAATTTATTTCTTAAGAGATGAAATAGGGAACACACATACAAATACAGTGGAAAGCAATGCCATTGCCCCTTTGTCCATCATGGAAAGATGAAGAACACTCTGGACCAGATCACCAATTGGTATGTCCAAAGCCTTCCACCTCCAAGCTAGAGTGATCTCCTCACCTCAGTTCTTAACTGGTCACATATCAGAGAAAACCATACCCATATGGCGAGTCATCCCAAATGTCATTGGCTAATTGAACTGACCTCCACAACAAGGTGGTCTGCTGCAGAGCTGGGAATAAGACTGTAGGTTTGGATTTCAAGGAGTGGAGGTATAGGCAGAGATCTGCAGTTAGCCAACCCGCTTCCCAGGCTGGAGTGCTGTTATGTGGACACTTGCATTGCATCATGCCTTTCCAGTCAGAACACCATGACAGTGCTGAAATAAAGGTAGGAAGCATATTCTGAAGTCATCTTGATAGTGCAGCAGGCTGCAACTTAAATATGAGCTGGAGAGATGAACACTATCTGCTCTTCCAAAGGTCCTGAGTTCAATTCCTAGCAACCACATGGTGGCTCACAACCATCTGTAATGAAATCTGGTGCCCTCTTAAGGAAGAGACCTGGTCATTCATCCTCATCAACTTAGACCATGAAACTCAACATGGATAACTTCAATAGAACCACCATATACTGGCTACTCATACATGCTTCGGCATTGCTAGGGTATAACTTTCATTTCATTCATAAGAGTCCTAGTAGAAAACCAAGTAGTACTATTCTGTTAAAGGAACACAACAAAAAATGACTCCTAACTATTCTGCTGCTGAGTACATTTATAATCACATCAAAACAGATCCTTTGTCCAATGTTCTGTGTAAAAGAAAACATATTGGCTTTTTCCTTCCATTCCAGGGCAAGAAGTACTCAATCAATTTTTGTCAAAGTTTTATATTATTTTTTTACTGAACATATAAAGGCATTGCATATTTAACAAGAATAATGCAATGTTTTACATTAATATGTATATTATAGAATGATCAAACCAGGCCAATATAATTTTTAATGCTCCTAGAGGATGCTGTCTCTTGCTGCCATAGTTTCTTAATTACTAATATCAACCATTTTAAGAATAAAGATAAATATAACTGAATCAGGCAGAGTCATATTAACAAATCTTGATAAGAGTAATCACACAGAGTGTTCTTTAAAGAAAGGCTCTGAGCTGAAGTAAACCTATTGGTAATACTCTCTTATCAACTTTTTTTTAATCATACCTTCACCCCAGGAAGCTCATTGCTGCACTTCATATACAGTCCACAAAGTCAGTGAGTGGGCTACTAAATCACAACAGAATTCTGGAACACAGAAAATGAAATAGGTGAACCATGTTCGCTTAAATCTCAAGTTTCTTAAGTCAGTTTGACCCTAGTTCAAGACTTGTTCAATTTCCCACTTTCTTGGTATTTCCAGCTCTTAGTAATGAGTCATGCTTCTACCATCAGTTTAATTTATTTTGCTGTTTATGTCAGACATGATTATATTGTCATCCCAACACCAGAGCCAATTTTTGGATGTATATATTCTCTAGAGTAGCAATGTGCTTCAGCCTGCATACCTCTCTGAGTTTCAGGGTCACATTGTTTGTCTAAGTCATCAGAAATTCCACTTTACAGCCTACTCTTCACACTTCACAGTGATGTGAGATGCCCCTCTGTATGCTATGAATAGGTTTTTATTATCATTGATTAATGAAGAAGCTTCTTTGGCCTATGGCAGAGCAGAATAGAACTAGACAGGAAAACCAAACCAAATGGAGGGAGAAAGAAGGCAGAGTTAGGCAGATGCCATGTAGCTGCTTAAGAGAAAGACACCAGAACTTTACCCAGTAAGCCACAACCTCATGGTGACACACAGATTTCATAGAAAGGGATAATTAAAAGTATAAGAGCTAGCTAGGAATATGTCTGAGTCATTGGCCGAAGAGTGTTGTAACTAATACAGTTTCTGTGTGATTATTTAGGTCTGGGTGGCCAGGAAATGGAAGCACAGTCTCTGACTACATCCCAGAACTCTCAAAGATGGTTCTACTTTCAAAGACTCATTTACTTCTAAGTTCACTTGAGCTTTGTATGTATATGCAGATTTTCACTCTAATCCATTGTTTTATTTTTTGAAAAAAGTAAATATTTCTTTGAGGATTTTGTACAATGTATTTTGATCTCATTTGATTTTTCGACTCCTCTGAGATCCATAAAATCTTCCTTACCCACCCAAATTTGTGCCCTCTTTTATTTTTCTTTCAACCCGTAAAGACCAATTTGTCCCATTCAAATATACTTGGATCTCTAGGCTTCACCTCAAACATAGTTGAGTTACTAGGGGCTACATTCTTAAAGACCTATGGTTTTTCCTATCTAAACAGCCATGTATGGTTAATAGATATAGTTAGGGGTGGGATTCATTGCCCAACTTCAATCTCCATGGTAGGATTTGCCTGGCTTTAACATGCTCAAATCATGGTCATACTGCTGTAAACATCATAAAAATTCATGTGTACAGACACTTTTTATGTGTCCAAAAGACATTACTTTATTATACTCAATATGGCATTTTGCTCTTACATTATTTCTCCCCTCTCTTTCAATGATCTCAGAGCCTTGAGAAGAAGGGGTATGACATGGTTGTCCCATTTAAGGCTGATCATTGCAAAGTCTCATTGTTTGGATCTTGCTCAGCTGTGGGTCTCTGTTAATCAATGCTCCTGCAAACAGAAACTTCACTGGTGAGCATTGACAGATGCATTAATCTATGGTTACAACGATAAATCGTTAGGAGTTGGTTAGCTACTTTGTTTCCATTTTAGAACACAATGATATATTCACTACTAGGGCTTATGACCTATCAAGCCACAGGTTATTGATTCAGTAATCATTCAAATATGGGTTCCATTTTGTGGAGCAAGACAATATTAATCAAAGAGTGGTTGTTTACTTTCATACGCCACTATTGTAACAGTGGCCATGTCTGGCCATGCCAAGCATTATTGTAGCTCACAGAGTTCATTGCTATATAAGACTAGTGGCCATCTTTTTTTTTACTCAGGTAGTATTTATAGTGCCATTCGCCAATGTGAAAGCCAGCAAGTAAGGATGTAAGGGTGAAGCTCTGAGGTTAGTACAAGTAATATTTCTCCATGTTCTATGATACAACTGTGTGACATCTTTAGCAATAGGGTATCATCATTATGATCTCAAGAAACCAAGAGAACTGGCAATAGCCGGTGATGTTAGGGAATCTTTAGGAACTCACTAGCCATAGGTTCCAAAAAAGGTAATCTATTCCTGGCACTGGACTTCCTATTTGAAAGTTTGTATTGTATAGTAGAATCATTGTTGCTTCATTACAAAGTAACTCCAACTTATCTCGAACTCCATATATATATATATTTCCACATCATTGACATAAAATGCTCTTACAGTTTTCTATAAAAATAATGTTCAAATAAAGATAAAATTTATTATGAGGGCAGAGAGCATTCTATCAAATATAACACTTGTTTGTAAAATAAAAATAAAATTGAAGTTAGAGTTACTGTAGTGGGTAAAGCCTCCAGCAAATATGTATCTCTTCACAAGTCAAAAAGTAGCTACTATTAATTTAGCAATAAATTAATAATAAAACTCTACTAATTTTTGTCTCTTCTATTATGTCTTCATCTTACCCTAGCATCCACACACAGATGCTCTACATTCCTGAAAACACAATCAAAGAAGTCGTAACGACTGAACTAATTTGACTTCATCACATCCTGGAAGGGCGATGGTGAAAAGGAGTGCATTGCTGGTCTCTGCTGGTTTCTCTTGTGCTTTTTAATGTTGACTCCCAAAAGGACAAGAAACCCTAGTGGCCTCAGTATCCGATCTGCCTGTCTGTCACTATCACTTTATTTATTTATTTTATCTTGAATTTACGAAGATTGTAAGTGACCTTTATCAGTTACAGTGAGAGAGGAAGCAAGTCCTACTCAGTGTCTGGCAGTTAAAGAACCACATCACAGTGTGGTGTTGGAATAATATATGTTGTAAGGACATGAAATACTGGTTCATTATTTTTGTCCCCATGAGTAATATTGGTTTTATTTTACAGTTCTTTATAACCAGAGTTTTTGGATTTATCTAAAGTTATGCTGGTGTACTTAAAATACTGACAGAGAGGCTGGACCCATACTTTGTGGCTTTACTGCTAAAACTGCTCTGATTAATATAGTGTTAATTTCCAGATCTATATACTCTGACTGTAGCTGATTTGGAGTGTTAATTTGATGCTATTAAATCTTGAATAGAAAGTCACATTCACATTAGATCTCTTCTGTCAGTATACCTTAACATGAACAAATTGTGATACTTGGACATAGCAGATAGAGGTAGTAAATTCCCTTTGTCTGGAGCAAGCTTTTCTATCCCCAAATCCTGTTGAAATCATCTGAAACTCTTACTGCAAAAATCTACTTAGAAACTGAAATCATATAACCTGAAATAAAAAACATCTTCTAAAACTCGGTTAGGTCTAAGTTTTAGTGACAAAAATTGATGAATTTTGTCTGCTCAGTTGTTTTTTTTTTTTTTTTTTAAATTCTGTTTGTAGTTCTGTAAAAATAGTGTATGTCTTACTTGAAAAATAAATTACGTTTGGTGTCTTTGAAGGAAAGTATGACTGCCTTGAGAGATGAATTCCAAAAGAAAGTGCTACTTATTCCATCCAACCTTTCTCAAACGTTTTATAATCACAGTAAGCATGTGTGAAGGTTCATTTTCGAGTGCTTGTCTCTTGACAAGTCCTTAGGTGATCAGGCAGTGTTGAATAATTAGCTAATTATTAAAGCTATAAAGTTTGTACATTGTATACTGATTCACCACAATATACCAACAAGCCAATTACTATAAAGATACTTAATGATTTTCCCGAATGCAAATTGGAGGGCTAGATCATCGAAACTCTTCTTAAGAGCGCTGGTATCAGAATTGAAGCTTACACATCACTCTTGTCATTAAATATTGAAACCCAAGTCTCATATTATACCTGAGTTACTGTACTATGAGCTACATGTGTTAGCTACCAGTATCTTAGGATACAAAAAAGTATTTTAATGTTGTTTTTCAGCCATCAATGCTGTATTTTGCAGACAGGAGAATATTAATTATTGATATGTGATATTCTTATACAAGACAGAATAAAATTATAAATAGAAGTATGTTGCTTAGGAAAATTAAAATCACCAGTTCACCAGGTTTTGTTTATTTTTTGCTATTATAGAAAATTTTGCATGCAAATGAATTATACTTTGAAACTAACTAGAAATATTTCCAGACCCATGGATGAAGGTCTCAGTCTCCAAGACTCTCAACTCCACTTTGGATGCCAATAAAACTCAGATTGTTTTACCAATACTTCTTATTGGCATGCTATAAATTAAAGTTCAGTTAGCCCTTTTGCCTAGTATGATTAATTGTTCAAAGTGGCACCATGAACTAAGTGAAACCCATAGGTTTATGGTTTTCAATGAGAAACATCATAGAGGATATAGATGAGAATGTGGATAGTTCAAACCCTGTGGGAAGGAGTACATAGCTTGTACAACTTCTGCCACAAAACTCTTTAAGAATCTCCAGGTGTGTCATTATCTAGAAACTCTTTATGTGTTTATATGTGGTTCACTATGCAGGCATCACTTATTAAATTATTGAACCTTCATAATGATCTTAGCATTTTAGCCCCTCTACCCTCTTGAGGGTTAGGAGTGAGACTGAAAGTAGCAACTCTCTAATCCTATCTTGGTCCCTGATGACCAGTCTCAATCCTGATGCATCCTGTTACCAGTCCATTCAACAGCACCAAAAATACACTTATCAATGACACTTCTTTTTTTTTTTTTTTTTTTTTTTTTGGTTTTTCGAGACAGGGTTTCTCTGTAGCTATGGAGCCTGTCCTGGAAGTAGCTCTTGTAGACCAGTCTGGTCTCGAACTCACAGAGATCTGCCTGTCTCTGCCTCCCGAGTGCTGGGATTAAAGGCGTGCGCCACCACCGCCCGGCATCAATGACACTTCTAATGACTTTTACGACTAAGTAACAGGAGACTGGGTGAAATTTAAATGTGATTTTCATGAAATAAGAGTGGGTCATTTATATTTTGATTTATATGATATGATTAACTCCCTGGATGACAAAGGAGACCGACTGTACACAACATCTAACTCAGACGTTGACATTCTGTATATGGGTATGAAAGCAAAAGTCATGAGTCAGTTGACTTAAATTAATGTATGACATCACTTTTATTGGAATTCATGTTTTGGTGGCATTTACACTCTAACTTGCCTTTTTAAAAAAAACAATTCAATGTTATGCCCTTTAGTATCATGTTATTTGATTTAATATCTGTTCACATTCCCCAAAGTAAATATATAAATAGCAAAGAACTTACTTTCAAGGGTCAAATTCAACATCCTTCATAACTGGAAGAAAAATAAACAAATAAACAAACTGGGCAGCAAACAGCTTGTTTTTGTTGGGGAATCACTTTATGCATTTAGCTACTTTATACATAGAAGATTATACACATAGACTTTGGTTGACAAATTAAAGTAATTTAAAAATGCTTAATTAAATTGTTTTAAAATTCATTTCCATTCATTTAAATTTGCTGAGAGACTGTCTACCTTGATCAAAATGACAGTTCCAATTCTTTCACTAACATTGACTTTACTACAAATATTTTTGAAGATATTTAAAGTTCAAGAAGACAATATTCTGCTGGTATTCACCCGTACTAATGTTTTGTCAGAACTAATTACGGTGTATGTAATCATATGGATGTAGACTAATTAGTACAAATCCCATTGGAAGTTCCATACTTAATGGAGTTTTTTTCTTGCATATGAGAACAGTTGCTTTGATGTGTCAAGTTGCATTTACAAAGATCACCAATCAAGGAATAGTCTGAGGTAACATTGCATGATATTTCCACATCACAGATAATGAGGTTTACACATTTCAATGTCATCATATTTGACTGTGACATACTTCTCTGTGACATAATGCATGTGTCCAGAGGTCCTCAGCAGTTTTTTTCAATACAATGATGTATCATAACAGAACTTTGTACTCAAAGTGGCCTATCTTCATTCTAGTCAACATATTTATTCAAATAGTACACTTCTGCAACCATAATTATATTCTTGTAGACATAGATTAAGGAAAATAGTTCTGGTCTAATTTTTTGATGATGTCACAAAAGACTGAGTTTTATGGGGCTTATAATAAGATATATAGAGAGTTTAATATATACCTTATTAAGAGATGTTAGTTGTTCAGATTAGTAGTTTTTACTTTAGTGTTTCCTTTTCTAATATATTTTAATATATCCTACACTCCTCATCTTCTCAGACTTTCCTGTCTGCTTCCTTTCAGCTTGCTTTTCTTAGGGCTCTGTTTTCTATTTTGATGAAACCTTCCTTGAACCACTCCACATTCAAGATGAAATATTTGTTGCTTGTCTTTTTGTATCTGGCTTACTTCATTTAACATGATTTAATTCTCTATGAGTACATAAAACTATATTTTGCTTATTTAGTAAGCTTTTCTTTATCCATTTCATTTTAGCTGAGCAACCTAAAGGAAATTGTGAACATTGCTGTAAGAAACATAAACATGAAGGCATTTCTTTTATTGGATTTATTTTGTTCCATTTAGACAGAAACCTACAAATGTGATAGCTGGATCACATGTTGGTTTTATATTTGACTTCTTGAGAAATATTCATACTATTCAACACAGTGGCAGTGTGAATTTGCATTCCTATCAACAGTGCATATAAAGTCTGCGCTTTATTCTCAGTCTCAGCAGGGGTTATAATTTTTTATAATAGTCATTCTGACTGAGATGCAATTTCAAAGAATTTGGATTTGCATTTTCCAAATTTTTAAAAAATATTCTTGCACATTTATTGGCTGTTTATATTTCTTTTGATCATTGGCTATTGAAATCTTTTGCTATTTATAGATTTATATATTTGTTCTTTTTCTGTCAGCTTTTTGGAGATCTTTAGTGTAGAAAGAATGAATGCAGGTAGAAAATTTGCTGAATATTTGTAAAGATATGGACATACATGCAGATATACAAAGGATATACAATTCCCTTATTGACATTACCAGAAAAGAAACTCCCCAAGCCACATGATAGCTAATTTGCCAAAAAGTAAAGAACACCAAAAATTCACAAAGCAGCTGGATATTAATCCTATTGTAGGAGTAAATGGAAAATGTTTTTCCCATTCTCTTGACTTTCTTGTGACTCTATTTCTTTTGTTGTGTACGAAGATGCTAATATAATATAATATAATATAATCAATTGCATATTATATTTTAATTCCCTGAGCTACTGAAATCATTTGGGAGCACATTGTAGTGCCAATGTTTTGATGTTTTACCTATATTTTCATTTATTAATTAAAACATGGTATATTTTAGGGCTGGAGAGATGGCTCAGAGGTTAAGAGCATTGCCTGCTCTTCCAAAGGTCCTGAGTTCAATTCCCAGCAATCACATCGTGGCTCACAACCATCTATCTGTAATGAGGTCTGGTGCCCTCTTCTGGCCTGCAGGCATACACACAGACAGAATATTGTATATATAACAAATAAATAAAAATATATTTTAGATTGAGTTCTTCACCAATTTTGGATTGATCTTTGTATGGGGAGAAAGACAGAAATCTAGCTTCACAGGAGGTGGTGGCGCACGCCTTTAGTCCCAGCACTTGGGAGGCAGAGGCAGGCAGAACTCTGTGAGTTCGACACCAGCCTGGTCTACAAGAGCTAGTTCCAGGACAGGCTCCAAAACCACAGAGAAACACTGTCTTGAAAAAACCAAAAAAAAAAAAAAAAAAAAAAAATAAGAAAAAAAAAAGAAATCTAGCTTCATTGTTTTTTTATAAGTGTGTATCAAGTTTTCCCAGCATCATTTGCTGAAAGAAATGTTATTTCTATAATGTGTCTTTTTGGGCTTTTTTTGCTGATAAACATATGGGTCTTTAAGCAAATTCTTCTCCCCTGGTCCTTTATTCTATTGCATTAGTTTCTGTGTTTCTGTTCTTGTTTATCTGTTTACATTTGTGCCTTTGTTGTTGTTGCTGCTGCTGTTGCAATAGAATGCTATCTCTGTCATGGTTGGGAGCATATTTTTAGATAAGGTATAGTGATGTCACCAGCATTCCTTTTTTTTTGTCAGAATTGTCACTTCTAATTGATCTTGGCTTAAAATCTGCTTTTTTGAAAACATGCCTTTTTACTTTTGTGTGTCTTTTAGTTACTATTTAATTTGTATCAGATATCATTTTGGATATTTGTATTTTCAGGCAATGACACAAGTTACTAGAAGATAGTTACTGTTGAACATCAATTTTTATCCAACAAGATAATCTTTTTTAAGTGGAAATCTGAGGGGCTTACAATGACGATTACTAGTAGAAACTAATTTTCTTGTTTTTTATTGATTTGGAGAGTGTTTATTATTTTTTTTCAAAATTTTACAGTTGAGAAGTTGATGACATGCTGAGTTAATACAGTTTTATTCCTAATTTTTATTTATTTACGCACTGTATCATTTGTTGTGTTTCTTACATATTGGCTTGTTTTGATTCCTTTTTTGTGTAGGAGTCCTTTGTAATATAGCTTACTGGGCATGAATTCTTTCAGTTTACATGTACTTTGAAAGATCTTGAATTGTCTTTCAATTTTGAAAGACAGTTTTGGTGGCTATAGTAATCTTAGTTACCTATTAGGTGCTTTCAGAGCCTGCATGCATATCTGGCCTTTTTGATTACCACTTGAGAAATTTCCTATTCTGAGTGTGACATTCTGTATGATTTTCCATTTTCTTATAGATTTTTAACATTTTCTCTTCTTCTGTGCTTTTAGGCAATTTATCTATCTTTGGATGGAGAGTTTCTTCTCTGATAATGTCTACTTGGGTTTTTAAACACCTTGTGTATCTGCATATATGCCCATTTTCTTACCAAATTTCAGGAATTTTCTCCTCTTGTTAATTATTTATTTAGGACAACCATTTATGTTTGTATAAGCCACATCCTGTGTAATTTTACTATGAGTGATTCCTCTAGGATTATATAGCATACAGCTTACACTGTCTTACAAAACAAAGCTGTGTTTGTAACAGTTTTTGATGTTAAATTTTCTTCAAGGTCATGTTTTGCCTAAGGTTTGTTTGTAATGTCAGTGACATTACTGGGAATGGTAAAAGTTTTAGGAAATGGGGCTGAGGTAAAACTCAGTCAGTTCAGTTGGAGCACGCCTTTGAATAATACGGGGACTCAATTCATTATGTTTTTTTTTTCCAGGGGGGCAACCATGAGATTTTTCTCTTATGTTTCCCATATTATTCTGCCCCAATGACAAAACATGTTATTATGTTTTCTGAAATGTTATTTCCTCTCAGTGATGAAAACTTAGAAGGTCTTACTGTTTTGTCCCTTTCCCCTTTAGTGTCAGCTCCAGTCCACCTGCTTCTTACGACTCTAACTAGTCTTTTTAAGATCTTGGTGATAATACTGAACTGTCACAATCTTAGACACAGAAAGAAATCTATGTGCTTCTGAGATGAAAACTTTTCTCTTAAGTATACACAATATTGTGCATATTTTTGTGTGCGTTTTATAAACATTTTTAACATTCACTTTTCCCTTTGTGTCTCACTTATAACACTCAATAAATACCTTAAAAGAGGTTTACTGCAAAACGCAGATGAAGACAAAAGTTTACCTGTCCATCCACAAATGGCGGAATGGTATCCATGACGGAAGTTTGTAGGAGAAGAATAATTTCATCATTATAACTCATTTCTTGAATTTTTTTGTGACTACCTCATTGGTTCACTGGATTGAAGAAACATGGTAAAGGACTTCTGTGTTTTCAAAATATCTCTAAACCTTGCCACAAGAAAATTTCTTACAAATACAAATTATTTTTAAAATGCATTTAAAAATCTTTAATGTTTGATTCACAGAAAAATATTCAGAAGCTAGCAAAGTATCTATAAATACATCACATATTTCATAATGTGTGAAATGAAAAATTACTGAAATTATAAACTTAAAATAATGTAGGCAATCTTTTACCTCTTGTGTATTTCTTTCTGCATACATTATCCATTTTTCCTTAAGTCTGAATAATGCCATTTTTACAATCATTTTCTTATTTGCTTTTGTAGTTCTGTAAGTGTGCTGACATTTTATTCTGGAATATGGTTGAGGTGCTTGTTATACTTTCGCATATTGCCTTTAAGATACCTTATCTTTTGGTCATGGCCTTTAATCACAGAGATACAGTCCAATATACATCTTACAAAATGATTAAGAAAACTTGACTAAAATGAACAGTAGCCTTCCATACCTCTATCTGTAGCTAATAGAATGAAATAGAATTATAATTAAAATACTTAGTAATTTGAATGGCTAATTTACTTGTCCTGAACCAGACATCAGCTTAGTTAAATATTATAATTAGCCATCAGACTGTCCAAGAGTGCTAAAGATTTAAAAATAGACAAATAAAAGACGCAGGAAATAATTTGCCATATTTTTAAAGTAGACATGAGAGAGTACGCTTTAAAAAAATCTCCTTTTTTTAAACTTTAATTTTAGAGTTTCTTATTTTCAGTCATTATTTCCCCCAGGTTCCCCACATCTCTGCACTGCAGAGGGGTGGCAAAGAGCAGTTCAGACATATGGCAGTCAAAGGTGGTCCTTTGTTCTTTGAGGTTAAATAGAGACTAAAGAAATTAATCATTGAATTCGAAACACGTGGAAAGGGATCGGCTCTCTTTTGTGTAGGGGATAGTACACTGATTGAAAAATGCTGACTTTATTTTAGTTTCATTTTCTGTGTATAATTTGATGTCACACAGTCACCTAGAAGGGAAGGTATGCTAATTTAGCTCACTAATACAGGATTACATGAAATATTCAAGTGATGTCCCTGTCATGTCTCTTTTCATCTGTTTTTAGCAGCTGAAGTCAGTGTACCCCTTTTATCACAATTCTGACTGCTTAAGCTCCATTAAAAAAAAACTATTTGATGAAATTATTTTAGGCAAAGACATATCTATTTACTACCTGTTATCATGGAATAAAACAATAATAATCACCATTAAGCAAAGAATTGATGGAACAAGTGCAGAGACCCATAGACAGAAATTTCATGGAGATAGAGTTTAAATTAGAAATCCCCATCTTGTCCTCACTTGAAGATTCAGGCAACTTGGAGGAAGAGGCAGACAAAAGACTGTAGGAATGTGAGGGGATGGTGGACACCAGGAGAATGTGTCCCACTGAATCTGCTAGCCAGAACTCACATGAGCTCACCAAGATTAAGGTGGCAATCATGGAACCTTCATGGGTCTACATCAGGTCCTCTGCATGTGTTATAGCTGTTAGTTTGTGAGACTCTTCTCAGTAGGAGTGGGTGTCTTGGATTCTTTTGCCTGCTCTTCGGACCCTTTTCCTCCTATTGGGTTGTGGTGTCCAGTCTTAGTATGAGAACCTTTGCTTTGTCTTATTGTATTTTATTTTGTCCTGTTTGGTTGTTGTCCCTTGGAGGCCTGGTCTGAAGAGAAATTGGGAGGGGACATATTGGGGAAGAAGGGAAATAAGGGGGAACTTGGAGGAGGGAAGGGAGGGGAAACTGTGGTCAGGATGTATATATAAGGGAATAATCTATTTTTATTTAAAAAGAAGAAAGAGAATATTAATTTGAAGAGAAAATTGTGAAATCATTTATTGTATGCCTAATGAGGAAGTTTCCCAAAGGTGAATTTAATAGGTAAGTATATTGTTATACTAAAGCAATTATAAGAAAAAAATCAGATACCAAAATAGTCAATATTAAAAAAAATTGTCTTTGAATCTACAAATCCCACATTTAGAAGTCTCAGCTACAGTGGGTTAGCTGGCAAAAATTTGGAGTTGAATTGTAGTGGTTGCTAATATTGCCATCTCTCAAAAGGTTTGTGCCAACACATATTAGGTCATTTTTCACTTTTTGAAATTGCCTTTATGCTTAGCCAGAGAAGAAATGAGGCTGAAAATTAATTCACATGGCATTTTAACCAAGAGCCAATAATTTCTATTCTGCATGCAAGAGGCAGTCCAATGAATTAGGAATGATTTTCCCCAAAAGCCATTCTGCCAGTTGTCACTCTCAAGTGGACTAATACGTTTCCAATTTAAAGCATTTCAACAAAGTCCCTGTCTTTATTAAGGTTATTGTAGCTAAGCTATATTTTATTCAAAATCAAGGCCACTTTCGTCTGACTTTGGCCAGCCATCTTATGAGTCCCTTTTAATACTTGATGATTACTTCACTGTTTGAATTTTGCCAATTATCAAGGATGTCTTTGTTATCAAAACTGAAAATACCAGATAGAGGCTTTCCCAGCTTTCCTGGCAGCTATGACACCACAATCATTCTATTTATTAGATATACCCAGCCCAGAAACTTTTGAATGGCAGAGGATGCAAGATGCAAGGTGATATTCGGAGTACGCTGCTATTTCTTGTGATTTGTAGCACTATCATGTCCTCAGCAAACAAATCCATGATGTGATATAAGACATCATCCTTGGCTGCACTGTCTGCATACTGAGTTGTTGCTAATTTTTTTAAAAAACTCTTTGAGGGCCTGCCACTCAGCTCCCAAACAAATATATGATACACGAAGATTTGTTCTTACTTATGAATGCCTGGCCTTAGCTTGGCTTGTTTCTAGGCGGCTTTTGTAACTTAAATTATTCTGTTTTTCTTTAACTGTGATTTGTCTCTGACCTTTTAAACCTTTCTTTATTCTATACATCTTTCTTTTCTTCTTATTCTGTGGCAGGCTGTGTGGCTGTGTAGGTAGGTGTCTGGCCACTGGCATCCTCCTTTCCTTCTCCTTTTCTTTTTCTTTACTCCTCTCTTTTTCATTCTCTGCCTGCCAGTCCCACTTTTATCTCTCTCTGCCTTACTATTGGCCATTCAGCTCTTTATTAGACCAGTCAGGTATTTTAGACAAAGTAACAGAGCTTTACAGAGTTAAACAGAAGCGACATAAAAGAATGCAACACATCTTTGCATCAATAAACAAATATTCCACAGCATAAATGAATGTAATCCATCTTAAACTAATATTCCACAGCTATAGTTTTCAGTTCAGGATAACGGTATTTTCCTTAAAGATTTCCTAATCTCCTACAATATAGTGGAAAAAAATTAGTTTCAGTTTTTGGTTGTTGTTCATTTATTTAAGTTATAGTAGTTAATCAATATAATACATGTTTTTTGCCTGTTAAATTGAATTATTATCCAAATCATGTGAGCCCATTATATATATATATATGAATCTCAGTTTATTAGTTCAGCAGATTTCTATGAAAGTTGCTAAATCTTAAACTTTCAAAGCCATTTTTAGACTTTATATGATAGCCATGACATTGAGAATCAAAAGACTTAGAGCTAAATAAACATGCAAATATTCTTTATCTAGCAATTTAAAAGTTCTATGCTGATTGTTCCAAAGGGAAGGAGCAAGTTATGCTGCTCCCAGACCCTTATTTGAGATCTGGTTCTTGCCCTAACGTAACATTCTCTGTTTCCTTCTCTAGGACATACCTATTTGTCATGTTTATTCTGGGTAGTATGCAACAATAGATCATTTCATTAAAAATTGGAAAAGTACACACATTTACAGACAAAATAGTGCAACAGAGGATGAGACAGATGAATTATATTTGATTTTTATAAGTAAAACAGTGTAGAGACAGAAAATAATTAGAAAAGTACTGGTATGCTGCACATAGACATGCACTTCAGGGAAATTTGACATTGTTCGACTCATGAAAGCTGACTGAGTTGAGGAAAATGATGTAATAAACAATAAATCTGTTTTATACAGTATGAGCTTTGGGATCCAGAGAAACATGGATGTTTGCCAAGTTTTTCTGTGCCAACAAATATGCCAGGTATGTTTCATATATTAGCTTATCTTTATCTCCGACACTGATCTGAGTACTCTATATTTTTTCATAAAAACTGTTTGAGGCAGAATTTATTTTTACTCTACATACCAGCCACAGTTCCCATTCCCACCCCTCCTCTTGCTCCCCCTTACCCGCCTTTCCCTCCAACCCACCCCCATCCACGGAGTCAACAAAGCCTGGCACATTAAGCTGAGGCAGGTCCAAGCTACCAGGCCCCCTTGCTCAAGGTTGAGCAAGCCATTTAATCATAGGGAATGGACTCAAAAAGCCAACAGATAATTTTAAAAGCCAATTGACAAAGTTCTGTGGGTGAAGCGATTACAAAGAAATGAACATTACAGATATATCTCTATTTGAGAAAGTGGAATGAAATTTAACACCAAGAACTGAGCAAATGATCTGTTAGAAACAAACAAGTGGGAAATACTAAAGGAAAAGTTTGTTGTGGAGACAATCCCAAGTCTCTTGTTGTTACTGAGGAAGACAGGCTTTGTCAATGAATCAAGGTGGTGATGTATTCAGAAAACGTCAATGGGAAATTCTCAGGCTGCTTCATCAGGCGATGAAAGGAGACAGAGACAGAGACCCACATTGGAGCACCGGACTGAAATCCCAAGGTCCAAATCAGGAGCAGAAGGAGAGAGAACACAAGCAAGGAACTCAGGACCGCGAGGGGTGCACCCACATACTGAGACAATGGGGATGTTCTTTCGGGAACTCACCAAGGCCAGCTGGACTGGGTCTAAAAAAGCATTGGATAAAACCAGACTCGCTGAACATAGCGGACAATGAGGACTGCTGAGAAGTCAAGAACAATGGCACTGGGTTTTGATCCTACTGCACGTACTGGCTTTGTGGGAGCCTAGGCAGTTTGGATGCTCACCTTACTAGGCCTTGAAGGAGGTGGGAGGTCCTTGGACTTCCCACAGGGCAGGGAACCCTGACTGCTCTCTGGGCTGATGAGGGAGGGGGAGTTGATTGGGGTAGGGGGAGGGAAATGGGAGGCGGTGGCGGGGAGGAGGCAGAAATCTTTAATAAATAAATTTTAAAAAAATAGATAAAAAAATTCTCAGCATGGAGGATTCAGAATGAAAGCCTCCCTTAAGACTTGAGATCTGTGGTCAATATAGTTTAACATGATGTTTAACTTTGATTTTTAAAATCCAGAGATAGAACAGAGCAGATCATGAAAAACAATTGGTCCAGTTGTAGATAGAAGACCCATGAAGCACAATTGTAACTGATGGGACAGTGGTATCCATCGCCAGGATCTCAAGAGCAACATGGAGCTCTCCATAAGTAGGCACGCAGTGAAAGCAAACAAGAGCGAGTTTTGCAATCAAATGGATGACCACAAATGATAGGTGATTCATAACTGGAGGCGCACATGGGTGCTGTCCCACGGATGCCCTACGATGTGGTGTAGTATTTTGAAATCTGCGTTGCAGTTTCATTGTATGTTTGTGTCAGTGTTGGAAGATATTAGATTGTAAATTCATACTCTAAAAGTTCACTATAAAAGTATGTCTAAACATGAACCACAGTCAAATTAAAGAAGAAAATTAAAGTAAATGATGCTTTCCCCTTTCATTTTTTGTGTTCGAATGTTTCCTTTTCAGTATATCTTACTTTTATAAAACTAAAAGTTTTTTCTTTTTTTCTGGTTTGGGACAAAAATTCAAAATTAACTCTAAGATAAGAATCATCCCTGGAAAACTTTTGTCCTTCCTCTATGATTTTACGTGTTTTCACTTTCTGGTGAGTGATCACTACTAGAGGTTCTTCAAAGCTAAGAAAATGGATAGAAGGAACACAATCATTTACTCTAAACCAGTGATTTGGCTCATACTACCTATGTAAAAAACTCATTTTGAGTGACTCCAAAGACAGTATAATAGCAATATTATGCCATTGTTAATGTCTTTGCATTTGTTTCCACCTAATCTCAAATGTCAATATTTATACCATTTAATTTCAGTACAGAAAATAATTTCTATAAATTCATACTTTTAGTTTTCTGTGAGATGATAAATGTATAACAAACTTTAGAACTTAAAAAAGTATAAATGATGCGATCTATAATGCGCAGCCACTCATCGGGAATATTAACATCAAGTCATTGTTTAGTCAAAGGTTTGACCAAACAGAAATGCCCAGAACTCGCAGTTCTGGGGATGAGTCAGTGTGATTGAGACAGGGAGTGGAGAGTGCTGTGGTGGTTCCCTTGGGGTGGGGTCTCTGTACAGAGAGATACCAGAAGGCTGGAGTGAAGGGGCTGCCTTACTGAAGTGCTAAAGAATGGAGAATGAGTTTTATTTTAGGATGAGACTGTTGATATGTAATCCAGTTGTGGTTACCTAATCCCAAATAGTCAGTCCAATCTATGACTGACTATTTGGGATTAGGTAACCACAACTGTATAATATACAATGTATATACACAATATGCATAGATTGGATTGACTATTTGGGATTAGGTAACCACAACTGGATTACATATATATATATATGTATATATGTATATATATATTATATAATAATATATAATTAAAACTAAATGGATTAGAGATTAAGAGAACATCTAATATATAATTAGCATAATTAAATCCAGATAATTATATATATTTATAAGATAAACATATTAATGTAAGGATGTTTAAAATATTTGTTATTGGCATTATATATACATGTATCAATAATGCATATGTTATAAGAAAAAGCCGGGCGGTGGTGGCGCACGCCTTTAATCCCAGCACTCGGGAGGCAGAGGCAGGCGGATCTCTGGGAGTTCGAGGCCAGCCTGGTCTACAAGAGCTAGTTCCAGGACGGGCACCAAAGCTACAGAGAAACCCTGTCTCGAAAAACCAAAAAAAAAAAAAAAAAAAAAGAAAAAAGAAAAAGAGGTTGTGCATCCAAGAAGGACTGGAGGTAGAGGGGCACACAAAGCTAGAGGGAGGAGAGGGAGAACCAGACATAAATCATCAGAAAGTCTAAGAGAAAAAAACTAATAGATATAAAAATCACACTCAACTGAGTGTCAGGTGTCCCCATATCGTGCACATGGGTATTTGCAGAAAGACTGGTGAATCATAATAGTCAACTGCAAAAATAAAGGCAAGGCAAGTTATGAACTGCTGAACTGAAGAAAATGCAAAGGAGTAGTAAAACTGCCAAATTTCTGTGAAAATTGTCATTTAATTTGGTTTGTTTTATTGTTTTATTTTTGTTTGGGATTTGCTTCACTAGATTTAAAATGCTGCAGAGATGCAATCTTGCATACTACGCTATTAAACACAAATCCAAAAATTCATATAACAGTGGTTGACTTTTCATATTACTAGATGTTTTAAAATGGGAGTACAAATAACTACCTTCAGGAGATGCACCAGATATAAATGCTGAATGACACAAATATGTGACTTTTGTAGCTATCTCATTGTTTTTTCCTTTGGAATTATTTCAGATTGATAATCCATCTTCATCAAATTTCAGATGAATAAGTTCTTTTTTTATTTGTAATTGAAATAAAAAATTCACTGAAGAGCTCATTTTTAGACATGTACTATATAAATGTAATGTAAGATATACATATATATATATGTATATGTAAACATGGTCTCACCTATTATCTTTATAAACATGTTTTAAAACTGCATTTCTAAGTAGAAATTACAGAGTCTTAGCGATAGTAAAGAAAATGTTTCAACATGGGAAGCATCCCTGCTCAAATGCTGCACTGCTTTCATCCATTCTTATAATCATTACAGTTATTTTCCGAGTCTAGAACTTGCTTGTTAAGGGCTATCCAGGCATAGGCACACTAGTCTGTAAGTATTTTTGTGCAGCAAAAGCAACTAGCAAATACCTTTCATGATATAATAATAATAATAACAATAAAATAATAATTTGTATTGACTGATAATTCAAATCCTATCTTAATTAGACTGTCAGGTATACATTGAAAAGACATTTTCAATTATCTAAACAATGTCTTTTTGACATAGTTCTATTTCAGGTGTATGTTCAAATCCTGTCTAATAATATAAACTACTGAGCATGTTACTTCTCAGCAAGAGGCATAAATTACAAAACCTCAAGGAAATGAGTGTTTCCATAGAGATTGATAAAACTGTCTTCAAACTTTCAATTCCAAGCCGGGCGGTGGTGGCGCACGCCTTTAATCCCAGCACTCGGGAGGCAGAGGCAGGCGGATCTCTGTGAGTTCGAGACCAGCCTGGTCTACAAGAGCTAGTTCCAGGACAGTCTCCAAAACCACAGAGAAACCCTGTCTCGAAAAAAAAAAAAAAAAAAAAAAAAACAAAGAAAAAGAAAAAAAAATTTCAATTCCAAGAATGCATCAGATTTTCTAATCATTATAACCAACTGAAATCCTTTTTAAATTTAATTATATATCTTCTTCGAGTATGCCTAATCCTTGACAGCCACCATTACTCCCATTTTACTTCTGAATTATAAATAAAATTGTGCTAATTATATATTTTATAAGTTAAAAACATTATGCTTAATCTGTGTGTTATTGTCTTAAATTAACCCCAAATCTTTTCAAGCTAGCAATGGGGCATGGAATTGAGAGGGATATATTTATGGGTAAAGAATAGAGGCCAGAACTTCCTTGTATTTTTCTTCATAAAGCTACACAATTATTACCACTCCCCTACCCTGCTATTGGTCAGAAATCGTAGCAGTACCACCACAGGTTTTCCTACGAGGTGTCCATGGTAACTGGAGCTTAGTCCAGGTTTTGCTCTCAGTTGAAACATGTTAAATAAGAAGCATGAATTTCTGTCCATTATTTGCCCAAGTAAATATTTCTTGACCCATCCCTTCCTGCTCCTCTAAGCACATTGTGTTAATGTTAAGTCCAGGTTGTAACTGTGGCCATGCTGTCTAACTTCTTCTTATCCTTTTCCCCATCCATTTGTGTCCCATCCATGAACCACACAAGGGACCTTATGTAAAGTTCTAAAGCTAAGCATTGTGATTATTTCATTTGAAACAGACACAGAGAAGTTTCCATCAATGGTAATGCTTCATTGTAGTGAATTGTATATTCAATCAATTTATTCTTTGTATGGAGTTTCCAGATCTCTTACAAACACAGCTGGTATCAAAGTAAAGTAGTCCAAAGATTGATTGATTAATTGATAGATTGCAAAATACATGTTTTCTACAAATTAAGTTAAGGTTTTTGACATGTAGACTTTCTTGACAAAAATCAAGCATTTATTTTGTGCTGCTCATGAAGTACATACACCTACGCACAGTAATGAGATTCACTGAGTCACACGGTACTCTATTTGCAATATTTGAGGAGCTTCCATGCTTTGTCCATAATGGCTTTTCAAATTTACATTTCTATCAACATCATGCAAACATTTTGGCTTGGACTTGTGATTTATGGCTGTTTTGTTAAAAGCGTTTCTTATGTGAATGAGGTTATATTTGTGTTTTGATTTGTTTATAGCAGTAGGAATTGAACTTTGAGTCTTTCATTTGTTACAATTGCTCAAATAATATCTTAATTACGACCTCAGTAATTTGAGGCTTCAGAGACACTTTCCATTTGGGTTTTGCAGAGAGCTACTATGTTTGTCCTAGCTGTGGTTATAGCATATGAACCTTTAGATGCTTCTGGGAACCTGACCAATCCCAGGCTCTTTTAGAGGTCCTGATGAATGTACAAAGGAAACATTAGTTCTGCGTCCTTGTCTAGGAGTGGGCTTGGCCAGGTCCAATCTAAGGCTGGGACCAGTGCCATGAAGAACTCAAGGTTGTGTTTTCTGGGGATTGGACTCTACCTCCTGGGCTGTGGTTATCAGTTCTGAGGCAGCTGTGTCTGAGGTGTCCTGTGCTCTCATTGTCTGTTTAGCTTTCTGTTGACCTTACCTCCTTCTCCCCTGAAAGTAGTATGTAATAAGCTATGATGGTGAATTAATTAGCTTGCATGAGTCATCAGCATAAGCAAGATCTCTAGGTTGCAGTCATTGCTTTTGCCTTCTTTATTTCTTGGTCCTGATCATCCCACTCAACACCTTCATGTTTGGGACTCTTATTTCTGTAGGGTTGGGTCAAGCTGAGTTACTAGAACTGAGTTTCTGGATACTCAAAATGATGTTAAAGGGAAAGGGGATGAGTTGGACTTGAATAAGGGATATATTCTTCATAAAACTCTGGGTTAGAATTTGTAAAAAGTATATATACCCACAGAGACAGCTGATTCACTGTCCTGGGATCTCAAGGACTCTAGACTGACAGCTCTCATGGGACCTAACTAGACCCTTTGCATGTGAGAGACAGTTGTGTAGCTTTGTCTGTTTGATAGGCCCCTGGCAATAGGACCAGGATCTATCCTTGGTGTGTGAGCTAGCATTTCGGATCCTTTTCCCTATGATGGGATACCTTGCTCTGCCTTGATGCTGGGGGAGGGGCTTGGTTCTGCCACAATTTAATGTGCCAGGCTTTGTTGTCTTCCTAAGGGCAGCCTTACTCTTTCTGAGGAGCGGGTGAGGGATGGGTTGGAGGGATGTGGGGGAGGTGGAGGGAACAGAAGGAGGGAAGGAAGCCCAACTGTTGTTGGTATGAAAAATGAATTTTAAAAGATTAAAATAAAAAAGAAAATGCAGAAAGACTAACCCTAAGTTTTATGTATTTATGTCTTTTAATGCTGTTAGCATGGTACATGGAATATTTCACACATATAGTGTGAAATTAAGATAGTTTGCAGATAAGATTCTCTAATGAAAGAAAGACATGCAGGAGACAACAGTTATCCCTGAAGACATGAAGAGATCTTGCAGAAACTTCACAGAAAAGGAGTCAGTCACTAAAAATCTCCTGGGAGTGAGGCAGCCAGGCATTCAAGGAGCATAGCTTTGAAACTTGCCAAGACTTCTGAGGCAATTTGAACAAATATATTAAGAAAACAGTAAACCTATTTATTTTTATCCACCAAATACCTTATGAGTTCATTTATTGTGATAGTTGTTTGAGTATAGATGGGAATGAAGACTATAGATTAAAAAAACAAAACCTTGGTAGTAGAGATCGGAGAATATGTCTTCAATTTGATCCTTTCAAGCTGATAGTTACAACTTTTCTTTCATTCTTGCATTTCTCCCTCTGAAGGAGAGGTTTTGAATTGAACATTTTATTGTCTCAGACTAAAATATGCTATCCAAGCTCAAGATGGACAATGCTTTCAACTCTGTAGGAAGCAGCAGTTGCCAAGAAGAGATTTGAAACTGGCAGGTCAATTAGGACAGAACCTGGGCTTTTGTGTGGATTTCCATGCTGATTCTGAATAAAGCGTTGGCTAATCTACTCTGCTGGTGAGGTATGCGACCTTACTAAATTTACATCTAATGTTCAGAAGGAAGTAATGGAGTTCATTTTCAGAACAAAATTGTGGCTTCAATAGAATCCAAAATTTAAAAAGAGATTATACTTTCATTTTGAGTATTGGTTATTTAGAAACTTTAAAATTTAACAATATTTTTATTCTTTCAAAGTTTCCTATATTTATAAATTGTGTATTGATCAAACATATCTACCACTACCTTCTTCCAACTCTTCCTAGTGCTCCCTACCAATCTCCCTGGCAACCTCACTCACATTTTCCATTTTATTACTTTGTTTTTAAATTGCTTCTTTGAGATCCACCAGTGCTTCCCATATGCATGCTGCTGTTCACTGGGGAATAGGCAATCAATCAGTGGCCACATCCCACAAAAAGAGTGGTTTTCCCTCCCTCACCAGACATAAATAGCTGATAGATTCTCTGATATGGGAAGAACCTCAGAAGCCTCTCCTGCAACCATGCTGGATTTTTTTCTCTGAAAGGTTTTGTGCATATAACTATAGCTGTTATGTGTTAATGCATGCAACAGCTGTGTCATAAAAAAAAATAATACTTTGACGCTCTCCTTTTCCTCTGCCGGTTCTTACCTCTATCCAATTTTCAAGGGTGTTACCTTGAGCTGCAGATGGTGGGAACTTGGTAAGGTTAAGATACTCATTTGTTGAGCACTTAGAGTAATTTATACTTTGTCCTTGGACCAGTTGTGAATCTCTGCATTGAGGAATACCCATTGCAAAATGAGCTTCTCAGAATGAGGTTGAGAAAAACACAAACCCGTGGGTATGAATGTACCTATTTATAATTCACTTGGCAGTATAACTGCTTAGCAATGCCCCATCCCCCTGTCTCTATGATCTCTGAAGTATTAATTACTGTACTAATTTTACTGTACACCGGCATGAAAAACATCTTACAGAGACAACCTTATATGGAATGAGAAAGAGGTTAGTTGGTTACTCCATAACCACGTGCCACCATTGCAGCTGTGGACATATCTTGGTATGAGATCAGTACTCTAGAATGGAAGATCCAGCACTGGTGAAGACAATTCCTATCTCTTCTTCCCTAGCATCCTGCATACCAGCTATAGGCACTCTTTAAACTATCAGGAAGAGCTATCTGGACAGTTTAAGATCGGTTTCTTTAAGCATCCAAGTTGAGTTGTGTCTTCAGGCAATAGTGCCTTAGCAGTTACTTAGAGGGGGCAGTCAAGAACAATGGCAAAAGCCTGTGTTCTTTGGGCAGCCTCCAAGGTTCCCTGACAGATAACTACTTAGGAGGTAAACTGTGTCTGGCACTGAGATTTTCAATTAGTAAATAACACTTGTCTTCTGAAAGAAGCATTGCTCATTGCTTACTGTTTCTCTCTGCTTGCACTTTCCTGCACTCCGTATTCCACCTTTCAACTTTCATATGCCTGCATTGTACTACCCTCCCTTTCCCTTAAGTCAATCAGACTAGCTGCCCATTTGTAGCTTGCCGGCTTCCCCAGGAACTCCAGGTTACACATATAAAATAAAAAATTCAAAGCTAAGATCCACATATGATAAAGAACAAAAGATTTGCAGTCTCTGTCTTTCTAGGCCTTGGTAAAATATCCTGTAAAATGTGCTATAACTTAAACATAGAGTCAGCACTTCCATGCTAATAAACAAGTGACTCCAATAACAGTTCTGTGTAGGATAAAGCAATCTTAATTGCAATGACTAAATCACTGAAAAAAAGCAGCACGTGTGGAAATAAAAGTTAAATTTTCCTAACCCACAGGTTTCTTCAGACTAGTGTTGTTAATTTAATTTATATCATGAATAAAAGCATGTATTTTAGATGAGTTTATTATTTTTGCAATATTTAGATGGCAATAAAAAGAACTACATTAAAATTTTTACATTGCTAAACTCCATTTTAACCAACTGCTTCTCTGCAGCACTCAGTTGAGTATGCATACACACACATACACACTGTGTGCTTGTGTGTGCATGTGTGTGTGTGTAGTAATTGATGTGATGTCATTTTACTTTAATTTTTTAATATCTCAATAAACCAAATTAATAGACAAGCAAACACACACGCACATACAGTGGAATAAGACATTATTCAAATTCCTAAACATAAAAGAGTTATTTTATATAAAAAGAACATGATTTTTATATTTATTCCCATAGAGTACCAGTAAATCATGATCAAAAGAAAAACTTAAAGAACTAATATAATTAAAAAATACATGTATTAGTCAGGGTTCTTTGGAGAAATGGAAATAATAGAATAACTCTTCCCCTCTTATGTATAGACAAACATTTAATCTTCCCCACTAATATGATTATGTATACTTTTATTATATCTTTTATAAATATATATTATACAACAGTATATTATACATATAATTCATATGTGTAATATATAAAGTACATTATATATAAGTAATAACTATAAATAATAAAATATATAAAAATACATAAATGAACTGAAGAGTATACTTGTTTATTATATTGTATATAATAATTATTATATTTATAATTATAAATACATATGTGTGTACATATATATTTTGAATTTATTTCAGTGATTTACAGAGTGTGGTCCATCTAGTCCAACAACGGCTACAAATTCTCATAAAAATTCAAGAATCCAGTCTTTGTTCAGTCCAGAGGATAGGTGTCTCAGACTCTGATAAACTGAATTTGGTATTCAGAATCCTGAAGGACTCAACTCTTATACCAATGAAGGAGTAGACTTGTCATCAAGAGTAAGGGCACGCAGGCAATGAACAAGAGCTCCCTTCTTTCATGTCAGAGAAGTCCACTATACTCCAGCACAATGCCACACATCCTAGATTAGTTAGAAAGCTTGTACTAGCCTTGATGGAAAATAAAAGAAGGAACAAAAGAATAAATAATAAAGTAATTAATAGACACAAGTTGGATGAATAGGGAAGGAACAGATCTGAAAAAAAATGGGAAAGTGAAGGATTGAATATTCAAAATACTTTTTACAGAATTCTTGAAAAACTCTAAAAGATTTTAGATAACAACACTGCCTCTACCGACTCTATGCGTGAAACCCAGTGAACTAACCTCACTCTCATCTTAGGATGCAGTCTTATCCAAACTACTCAACTTAACCCTTTATTTAATGAATGGAAGCCCTTGCCTAAAGCATTTATTTTACTTTTGGATAAGGATGTACTATAATTGCATCTCTTTCCCATTGGATATGGATGATGAAGTGAATGGTGCTGAAAACCATGTCACAGGACAGCCATGACCCTCAGGAGAGTCAGCCTTGTGATGGAATATACCCCCTTAAAGTCAAAAGAAAATAACTGGAAGAAAGATTAATGTGTCATAATACTGTTAAACTTTTTTATTTAAACTTTATACAGTACATCTCTTTAAATATTTCAAGTATTGGAGCTAATGTATTCATTTATTTTACTTTAACTGAAGTTTTCACTAAGTTGCTTTAGTGAATAAGATATTTCCACCTAAAAATACTTTTCTTGGATTAATTTTTCTTAAACACATACTCAAATTTTAATCTATACCAAACAGCATTTTTAATATAGTTGACAAGATGTAAGTTCTTTCCAATTTGGGAATAAAGGTGAGTGGGAGGAAACGGATTTCGAGCTGGTTGCTAAAACAGGAGCAAGGTAAGCTCATAAAACCAGAGTGTAGGAGTTTTACGCAGTCTGAAAGAGGATGTGAACTGAACAGGAAGGAGGACAATATCTTTTTTTTTTTTTCAGATTGTGCTAATAGATCCTTTAGTAGCTACTGCACTAAATAAAGGGATTAATTATGGGTTACATTAGTGGTTATATTTGTTCCTGTTGATGCGGTTCTGTTTGCAGCTTAACCATCTATGACCTTGTGGAAGGGTAACCAAGAGCAGGCTTTTAATGTCGTTAGAGTAGAACGTTAATTCTTTTACAGAACATAGATTTGGCTCTGGCTAGCTTGTGTGGCCGTAGTGGGGATAGTTCCCAGGACCTCTGCTTTTTCACCGCTGCCTGAGCTGACTTGCAGGCTGTGGGAAAATGTGGAGCATCACCAACAGTGAAGTGACCTCTGAGTAGACAGCAGGGAGCAGACACCAGGGAGGATAGCAGGACACAGTTCAAGCAGATGACCTGCATGGAAGGCTCATCCTTCTGATGAACATATGTGATTCATGTAGATACAGAATCTGTGCAGACAAAACAAGAATGGGGGGGGGGGGGTCTGTGGAGGACAGGATTCTTCATCCAGCAATGTTAGATAACAGAATAACTGCAAGACAAGAGTCAGCTCTCAGGACACAGGCTGCATCTTATAGCTAGAGATCTGAGTCTTCTAATGTGTCTATGAGGCAAGAGTGTTTTTAACATTAGTAGATATTGCATTACAAGTGAGTGAGAAGGAGTGTTTTGGTTAACTTAAACCAGAAAGGATTTACTTAAAAGCAGTATAGGAACTGTTCATTGTCAGAACACACACATGTTTGACTTTGTTTTACTGTTGCTTAAACTTGGTGGAATCCACATCAGAGGATGGGGCATCACTAGGAGTGATTCTAATACAGCGGTAACTTTGTGGGAAGAACACAGGGGTGGCATGAGATTGCTTGTATTACATCCAAAAGAGCATGTTGGTACACTTGCCTTCTTGGTTTTGGCATGGAAACTCAGTGAGGGCTTTGGAACGGGTGGACTCACCAGCAATGCACACAAATTTGGTTTTCTACAAGGACTGGGCCTGAGAAGATGGTATAGGGAAAGGGACCAGATAGCCTCACAGAAAAAGCATGTGAATGTGGCTCCCTCCTGGACCTCTGGGTAGAGAAGTATTGCACAGTGAGGGCCCTAGGGCTGAAGCAGTTGTGCCTGCCTGTGGAGCTCAGCTTTCTTTCCTTTTTAAAATTTATTTTTTGTCATTATAAAAAAGTATCAGGTTTTCTTATGGTATTTTCACCCTTACTTTATTTTGGTTGATTTTTTTACCTTATCCCTGCATAGCTGTTTTGCCCTTGCACCACCTGCATCCCTCATTCCACTCTCAGAGGTTGATTTTGTGACCATGCCCATCCTGCTATCCTAAAGTCTCTAGCTGTCATCTCGTAGTCCCTTTCTACTTTTACGGAACTAGAATATGTACTCAACTTAAAACTGAGAATCTTGCACAGGGGTAAATGTGTGGAGTCTAGACAGCGGAGTTTTCTCTCCATGAGCCTCAGGAGACTGGAAGAACTGTCTAGACTGGGGTTTCACCCTTCTGTTCAAACAGCTTACTGCCAGAATATGACATGTCAGTCTTTCAGGCCACGAGGACATATGTAATAAGATAGTTTCTAGTGAAGACCAACTTAAATGATGCTTTACACCCAAAGGAGAATGAAATATATGTCTGCCTCTGCATTAGTATATTCTGTTCTAGGTGTCTCAATAACTTTTTTCTTTTTCTTTTCTTTTCTTTTCTTTTTCTTTTTATTTTTTGCTTTTTGATAGGTATTTTTGTCTTTGTCAGTTTTTGCCGCAGTGTTTTGATCATTATGGTTCCAGAGGCAGAAATATAGCTTGACCTTTCACTCAGGAAGAAGCTGAGGGTTCATTGTTAATTACTTGTGAATTGTGTCTAAGTTAGAGTCATTGCATGCTGTTTTAGTCTCTGTGAACGCGTATGAGCTCGTGCTGACTTAGAACAGTGTTTCTCAATCTGTGGGTCGTGATCCTTTTAAGGGGGTCTCTTATCAGACACCAAATATATCAGTATATATATATTCAAAACAGTAGCAAAATTACAGTAATGAAGTTGCAATGAAATAAGTGTATGGTTGGGGGTCACCGTAGCATGAGGAACTATACTAAAAGGTTGCAGCATTAGGAAGGTTGCGAACCGCTGCTCTAGAAAGTCCTGTCTTCTTGATGTCCTCCATCTTCTGCGGCTCTTACACCCCCGTCTTCTTCTGCAGAGTTCCCTAAACTTTGAGAGGAAGGATTTTATGAAAACATATATTTTAGGGCTGAGTGGTCCAAGGTCTCTTATTTTCTGCATATTATCTGGCCTCTTGTCATGCTCTCTATATTTGTTCCTCTCTGCTGCAGGAGGAAGTATCTCTCTATAGAAAACACTCAGTAGTCACTATTGTTAAGTTGGGAGCATAGACCCCAGCCCCTTGCATCTATCCCAGCCTCCAGACCTGAGAGTTTGTTTTGGTCTGGACTCCAAATCCCAGCAGGCCAGGTCCCTGGAGGGAGGGTCAGGACTGCTTCCCAAGAATATTTAAATGAACTCCCAAAAGAGGAACACGTGGCCTCTTTTCTTTCCTCCTGGTGGTCCTGTTCGCAGCCCCTTGGGGCCACCCAAGAGCTCAGAACTCCCTTTAAACCTGGATATCTCTTAATTTGGCTTGTTTTGATTTGGCTTGATTGGGATTTTGCGTCGGGAGAGAGCTCACGTTTGGAAAATATTCCTAACAACTATTACTCTATTACTTTTTTTATTATTATTATTTTCGAGGCAGGGTTTCTCCGTAGCTTTTTGGTTCCTGTCCTGGAACTAGCTCTTCTAGACCAGGCTGGCCTTGAACTCACAGAGATCCGCTGCCTCTGTCTCTTTAACTGTTTTCCAGCCATGACTCCTTTCTTCCTTGAGACTTTGGTTTGTTTTTTCTTCTGGTACATAGGCACAAAAGGAAATACACAAAACTTTACAGATTTTAGCCTTCCCTTATTAATTCTTCTGTTCATTTTCTGATTAAATTTGCTGAAACATAATATAGGTATCATTAAATGGGGTATTTTCAAGTTTTTTATAGATTTTTTTCTATAGACTATATACACTAAAGTATTTCATATAGCTAAGATAAAACACAGACTTAATTCAGTGAGAAGAGTGCCCACTTTGCAAACACTTAACAAGGAAGTCAGTGATTCCAGAATCCCATCTTGAGTTGGGTAGAATGGTTACTGAGCTCACTTCCGAATCGGCAAAGAAGCTGAAACCATGGGGAGTTATAATTAGACAAATAAAAAAATGGGGCTCGTATCAAATTTTTCACACATTTAACATACCTGACAGTCTATCAAAATAGCAAGTGTCTCTCAAGACAGGATTGCCACGGATGGCTGAGCTTGCCAAACCACCAGAGCATGAAATCAACCCGGCTTATCAGCATCCAGCTCATGGAAGCATATTTCTGAGAGCTGGAGTCCCTGGCTCGGAGACTTCTTTGGCTGTGCTCAAAATGAAGACAAAGATTGTGCTTATCAATTTCACTTAATTAGCTTTTTACACGACTTTCATTTCTGTTACATTGGCTAATTAGCAACGTGCTAGGAAATCAACCCTCCCTCCTAAGTCCCTCCCCCCACCGCAGTCTCTAGAGTTCACAGGCCTTTCCACATTTGTCCTCACTAAAATCAGCATTGTTCCCTTCACTTCTGTGATGAGTCAGGCTCGAGGGGAGTTCCCCATTGAGATGCAGTGGCTGTACTATTAATTTTGTTCTATACTTTCCTCTTGCCGAGAAACGGGCTATTTGATTCATGAGAGGACTCTGTGCTTATGTTGTTGAGCAGATTGACGGAGTGCATGTGCCGAGCAACACAGCACACTGACGGAAATCACTGGGTTTTATATTTGTGTGAATTTAAAACATTTTTTCCAAACTGGTAAATGAAGAGAAACGCCGGGACAAAACGGGCCATTTGCCCAGTGGACTTCAATGTCGTGGCCTCACATACTCCTTCCCATCACTCCTGATAGGATATTGGAGAAAGATCAGTGAAGTTTGTTACCCAAGTCATACCATTCTATATTCGGAAATTATTTTAGTAGAACAGCAGCAACAAAGCCAGAAGAATAGCAATAAAAATACATTCTGTATCCTTTTTTTTTCCTTTTCTTTTCTCAATGAAATATTGGTAAATAAAGGTAAAGGTCAGTATTAAGAAGGCTAATTGTGATGAAATCCTGTCTAAACTGTCTGAGTAAAATAGCATATCTACCTGTGAAAATCACTTCTTTTGGAAAAGAGTTCTAAATCACATCTGTAACTCTGATTAATACTAGATGTATTCCTGAGGCCTGATTATGATACTTTGGAATTCAGAACCAACAACTTAAAATAGGTATAGTAACTTGTATTTTGAGTCATTATTAAGCCTAAAGGTAACTTTCCTGCCGACTGTTTACTTGGCTCGACTATGAGAGGAGTGAATACTCTTTGTAATTTAGAATCATTATAGGTGATAAAGATCAGGCCTTGTATTTCTTCTGTGCCTGCTGCAGTATTTCTCAGAGTTTTCAAAGCGGGGTTTGCCCCTTCATGAAGACAGCTTTCCTCACCCACAAGATTCTTGGTATGTCTGTAGGCTTGCTTGTAAACTGTGTGCATGTATGTCTGGTAATATGTAATTAGTTGTGTGGCCAGTGGTTTGTGTTGTTGTTGCGGTTTTTGAACTTAAACACGTTCTAGCCTGTGGACACTGGAGAAAGACACTGAAAAGATTTTCTACTCTCCATTTCAGAAGGGCCAGAAGCAGGAAGTAAACAAAATTAGTTCAGTTTCAGCTACCCAGATGCAATTTCCTCTTCTTGAGGATAATATCTATTCAAAGCCGAGGGCTTTTAAAGAGCGCACTCCTACCCAATTTCCTTCCTCCTTCAGCCGTTTTTTAAATGTTCATTTGTGGAAAACACTGCAAAGCTGCAAAGGCTAACCCTCAAATGATCATGCTCCTTGTGGCTATTTAGCAAGACACATCCTGCCCACAATTGAGAGAGCAACGTCAGAACGCTATTACAGATAAAACTGTGCGAAAATGTTCTAGTCCATTCTCACACGAGCCGTTTACCACTGTGCTCTTGTTGGTTTCCTCCCGTCTCCAGGGTTAAGCTAAACTTTATAGACCAGGGCAAGATTATTATAATTACAAATTATATCTTATTGTTATGAATTAAAAGTCAACTTGTAATTCTGATTATCAACGCTTTCCTGGCATGTTTCCTAGGAAAAATCAGGAGAAAATGTATGAAAGCGAAACCACCTGGAATGTGATGGCAGAAGATAATAGCAATTGCATACATTGATGAAATGGTTGTCTTCCAGTTATAGCATGTTATTTCTAGATGAAAACTTTACTGAAATCGCATAATATCGATTCTGTCTTCATGCCCCCAGCTCATTGTCACCTGGTCTTAACTATGCTTTCTCACATAACCTAAGCTAACAGTATTTGAAAACTAACTTGCATGCTCCAATGTTTTATTTTCTACTTTTAGCCCCTTCTCTTTGCCAACATAATGAACAAATCCGTTTCTCATGTACTCAGTGTATACTCAAAATGTATTTGCTTAATGAGTAAGGGGATTATCAAACTAATGTTCGAAATAAAATATAGAGCTAAAACTATTCTATGTAAGTTTTAAAAATCAGTAGCAGAACAATGATGCTATTTTGTCCTTGATTACTTTCCGACTCCATCCTTTCTACAACTCTTCTAGAGTTCTGTCAATTCCAATACCTTTCTGCCTCTTGGAGTCACCAAAGTTCAGCCAATGTTATTTAGTATTACCCAAACCATCTTGAAATTATGTGTTTTGCTAATCTGCTGACATTGCATTTACCATAACCTGAAAAATGACGATACCGGTTGCCATTCCAACATAGATGGGGAACAGATCCAAAGTCCTCATCATTAAACAAAGAGTCATAGGTAGTCAATGGTTGTAGAGAGAGGGAGACTCAGTCTTCCTCAGAGACAAGCCCCTCCCCAGGAGGTTATCCAGTCTTACGAGATCATCCCTAAACACACATGCATGTGAGCAGCACTAAAAATACTCAACAGGTCATATTTATGAACTCATATAAATACAACTATATCTGTATAGAGTACATGTATATGAGTATGTGTGTAATGATAATAATTAAAGAAGAAGAGATCATGAATTTGAGACAGTAGCAGGAAAGACACAGGAGGAGACGGGGAAGAGAGGGAGGGATAGAAATGATGCAAATACCATATTCACATATGAAAGTTTAAAAAATACATACATAAAATAAAAATGAAATTGTATTTATTATAGCTGTAGCTGCTTTTAGACAAATTATCCTAGTTTAATCTCTTCCTTATTGTTTCTTTAATTTAAAAATATGAGCTTGTTCTGGTACTGAAAGCAACATTTCCATGAATATTCAGTAGAAAGAAAGAATTTTAAGGAAGTAGAAACATAATAATTTATAGTCTTCTGGAAGTAAACTAGTGAACTATTAAAACAGAAGCTAGGCCACCCTGTAGTATAAACAGGCAAAGTCCTGAGAACTTATGTTTTGAGGAAAAGTCTTTGGCTATGTCCTCAGGTCCTGGGTGTATTCATTGATTCTCTTCTGAATGTGGGAATACAAGTGGAGATATCTGTGAACTTGAATATAATCACATGTGAGGTGATATTTTCAAAAAACAAAATAAAATAAAATAATATTCTTTCACATTTTGTTTAATTATCTCATGTTTGTCCTTGAAGTTTTAACACTCCAAGTCCTCTTCTTACAAGTATTTTACATGCCTGGAAGCAGGTAGCATTTGTAATTTTATATTTATTGTTTGTTTAATATTGTCTTTCATTCACCCTCTCCACGCCCTCACATCTCCCTTCCCCTGCCTCTCTGAAAGCCATACCTTTCTGTGTTGCCCCAGCTTGTCTGAAACTTTCAGTGATCTTCATGCTTCAGGTTTCTAAGTACTGGGATGGCAGGTACCAACCATTCATCCAGGTTTTTTTCTTTTAAACTACAGAGCTATAAAAACATATGCCATCAGTTTTGAGTTTTCTGTTTTGTTACAAATATAAATCACCTCAATATCATATGTATTAAATTTATCACAAGTAAGTCCTTAGATTTCTTTTGCCTCACTTTGACCTAATTAGCTCCCAAAGGTCTCTTAAGTTGGCCTGGTGAGAAGTCATTTTGGAAATAATATGCAACTTGGAAGATGAAAACGTTTGGGAGTTCAGTTCCTGCTACAACCCATCTCCCCTATTGGGAGCTCTAGTTTATGATGCTCCTGCATCCATGTCATGTCACAGATTTCAGGTAGCTTACCAAAACAGGGGGTGATAAAACACACATTTCATAGTATCAAGGTAAGTTATAAAATTATTTTTCTATTCCTGTACAAAATGGTTTTGGATATTGATAGTTACCCGGGACCTTCAGTATAATTATTTAGCATATGAATATCTTTTTACTAATGTTTACCAATTCATACCCTGCAAAAAACTTACCAGTTAAAAACATAGCTTACCCAAATCATACCATTTTTAAGATTATATATTTTTATTTTATATATTCATTTTGTCTGGGGAAATGTCATTATGCAACATATCTGGCACCCTACAGTCAAGATCATTTTTCATTTGAAACTATTAAAAGAATTCAGGATGCCAAATCCAAAAGCCTATTGTTTTCTATATTTAAATCTCTGTCCTTGTTTCAAGATTCTGTATACAAATTGGAGAGGATTTTGCTGGAATGTATTCAAAGAGCTCAAGCCAGAAACAGCAAATCCCAAACACTGAATTCTTAATATGTTTCTGAATAGCTTACAATTTGGGTAGAACAAGTTGAAAAGGGTGTTTTCATCATTTCAATTCAGTTCACCTTGCTTCAAAAAACATAGGACAGCATTGTTATAGAGCATAGAAGAAGAAAAAAGAATTTTTCTCAGAGTTGGGACTCACTTGTCTAAATGAATGTACAGAAAATTTTGTGTATGGCAGATTCTAAGTATCTTGTCCCAGGAGACTATTGTGTTACAAAAATCATCCCTCCCTGGGTGCTATTTACAGTGATGTGAACTGATTGCTACAATAAATAAAAGTTCCCATAATTATCAAATTATCATTATATAATCTCAGGCATCTTAACCCAGGGAAATCAAGGCATGTGTAAAGGAAAGTAAAAGGTAAGAAGGTGGAGAGGGAAGAGCATATGAGGATGACTATTAGAGACTTTATACAAACTCTGGCAATGTAGGGAATAACTTTGACCTGTTCCAGGATCCTTGTGATATTTTATCTATAGTTAGTACATTTGATTCAGTTAATTCATTATTTAGTCACAAATGCATAAAGGAATGTAATCCAGGAATTTATACATGATACAGGACAGAAAAAAGAGGAACTTATTGTCTGAATGAAACCTTGGCATAGTTATTAAGAGTATGTAGTTTTTCTACTTTTTTTTTCAGCAGCAAAAAATTATGGTTTTGTCATTACATTGATAATAGAATTATGCTTGGAAGATTATTTGGGGGGTTGTATTAACAAAGATGTTTGACTCTTAGCATTTTCCTTTCTCTAATATATTCGTACCTGTCTTTAGAATCTTATTTGAAGAGTGAGCACTGCTAGCCTCTCTGATCTCTCATCCCCATTCAGGGCTTGAACACAAATTGTGTGTGTGTGTGTGTGTGTGTGTGTGTATGTGTGTATTCAGGGGGAGCATAGTCATTATTTTAACACAATTAGTTTTGAGACTTAGAACTATAAGTCATGGAACTGATTTCCAACATCCTTCAGCTATGCTAGTGCAAATACCTGTACTTTCTGCAATGCGCTAAAATTCACGTAGAGTCTCATATTTCTATAGCATTTAAAAGTTCATACTATTTGTATGTTCCTTACGAAGTTGGAATGTTTACTAATGTGTGAATGTGCTCTCCTTGCCTTACTCTTGTGTGCAAGTCTCTCTGCTTTTACCAAGCTATCTCTTAAATCTTTGTCCATATTTTACTTTATTTGGCATCTGAAAGTGCAGTTAGTCTCCTTACCACCAAGCTCCACAGGTGTCAATTCAATAATCACAACAACCTCATACATAAAGCATTAAATAAACAAATATACCAACAAACAAAGAAAAAAACGAAAATCCTTGAGTCTGCACTGAATATGTATGGACATATTTTTCCTGTCACAATTCCCCAAACATTGCAGTATGCCATTTTGTTACCCTAAATTCATACTGTATTGGGAATTATGAGAGCCTAAGTACAGTTAATATGCAAATCCTATTCCATCTTATATAACACTTCTGGATTTTAGCGTCCCTATAGGGTTCAAGGACAAATTCTCTCTGGAAAATGAAGAACATTATTAGATGCTGAAGTCCACAGCTTAATGTAGGCAACTTTATTTTCTTTCTGTTTATTTTAAAGATTATATTTTATTTCCAAAATTTCTCCCTTCCTGTTCTTCCCCCAAATTCTCCCACGTACACCTGCCCAGTCTTCTTCAAATCCATGGCCTCATTTTTCAACTGCAGTTATTTTGTTGTGCATAGGCAATAATACACACACACACACACACACACACACACATACACACACACACTTACTTCTCTTTGTTGCTCCCCTATCCAGGCAATGTTTCTATTTTACTTTACTGGTTTTTGCAGCTGTTACAGGCATTGTACTCACAACTGAAAATTTGGAGCTTAGAGTACCAAATTAAAATAAATAAATAAATAAAATATTTAAAAAATGTGATGCTTGTCTTTTTGGGTCTGTGTTACCTCTCTCAATATGATGTTGTCTAGTTCTACCTATTTGCCTGCAAAATTCATGATTCTGTTTTTTATTATTGCTAAATAATATTCCACAATTTATATGTGAGACATATTTATTATCTGTTCATCAACTGAGAGACATCATGCTGTTTCCTTTCTCGAGCTATTTTGAATAGAGCAGCGATGTACAGGGCTTGAAAATATCTGTGGAGTATAAATTGAGTATTTTTGGCAAATACCAAAGAGTGGTGTAGCTGGGTCATTTTATAGATTTGTTTTTAATTTGCATGCTGAAATTCACCACATGAATTTCCAGAGTGACTGTACAAGTTTACAATCTCACCTGTAGTGAATGATGGTTCCCTTTTCCCCATATTTCTGCCAGGGTTTCTCAGCCATTGTTTCATTGATCTTTGCCATTCTGACTAGAGTGAGATTAAATCTCAAAGTTGTTTTGTTTTGCATTTCCCTGATTGCCAGTGATGAACATTTCTGAGATATTTTTAAGTCATTCTCTTTGAATGAGTCATTGTCTTTTTGACTCTTTGTTTCTGACATCAATGTACATTCTGGATATTAAACTTCTGTCTGATGTATAGTTTGCAAAGATTCTCTCCCATTTTGGAGGCTTCCTCTTCATCTATCTGGTTGTTTTTGCTCTGCAGAGCTTCTTAGTTTAATTAGATCTCCTTGTTTATTGTTGGCCTTAATGGTTGAGGAAAAACATTTCATTCAGGAAGTCTTGTTGTATTGTGTTTTTACTTTCATTTATTTCAATAAATTTTATTTCTTTCTTGATTTCTTTTTTGAGCCATGTATCATTTATTAATGAGTTGTTGAATCTCCATGGGTTTCCATGTTTACTACAGTTGTTTTTGTTGTCCATTGATGTGGGAGGGTCTTCTATCTATCTGTTGCTTTCATTGGTTAATTAATAAAGAAAACTGCTTGGCCTGATAGGGCAGAATTTAGATAGGTGGAGTAGACTGAACAGAATGCTGGGAAGAAGGGAAGTGAGCAGTCGCCATAGCTCTCCTCTACAAGATGGATGCAGCTTAAGATCCTTCCCAGTAAGCCACCACCGCATGGTGCTACACAGATTATTAGAAATGGGTTAATCAAGATGTGAGAATTAGCCAATAAGAGGGTAGAACTAATGGGCCAAGCAGTGTTTAAAAGAATACAGTTTCCATGTAATTATTCCAAGTAGAGCTAGCCAGGTGGCAGGAAGCGGCCTGCAGCTCCTTCTACAGTCCATTTTAAGTTTTATTGTACTATGCTCTATACCTTTAAAAATATGATAGAAGGAAACCTCCCAAAACTAAGGAATGGTACAGAGCCATACGAATACAAGAAATACACATAATATCAAATAGATGAGACTAGAAAAGAAAATACTCAGGAAATACCACAGTTAAATGCTAAATATACATAACAAAGGAGGTGTATTGAAAGATTCAAGAGAAAAATGTAAGGCACATATAAAGGAAAACTCATCAAAACAACATCATATTTCTCAATGGAAACTAGAAGAGCCTGGAATAAGATATTCCAAATGCTTAATGCCATGACAACCAGCTTAAAATAATATATCCAGCAGAATTACCCACCATATTAAAAGAGAAGGAAAAAATTTCCACTACATTAACAGTTTTTAAAAAGTGAAATATAACAAACTAAACCAAAGAAAATACTTGCAGCATTATTTTGGGCTGAAGAGAGGAATGGGTGATATAATTTATTTAAAAACAGCGGGAAGGAGGAACGTCATACAACAGTGCTTACATAGCAGGTTTATTGAAGAAGAGAGAGAAGGGGCAGAAAAAGAGGCAAAGAAGGAGCAGAGACTGGCCCTGGAGACAGGAGTAGCAAAAGAAAAGGAGAGAAAAAAGGAGGGAGGGAGAGGGAAAGAGGAAGAGGGGGAGGGAGAGGCAGAGAGAGAAGGTCTGCAAGGCCCACCTTTTAAAAGGGAACATAGCAAATGTGCACAGGAGGTGCTCTTAATGGCTGCAGCTTAGGATGTATCTGTCAGGGACACAAGGGCAAGTCAGTACAGATGCCTGAATACTAACAATGGATATAATAGAAAGATTATGAGAAGAATTACAAAACTGTGGGGTTCCTCTTTCTCTCTCAACCTGTTGGCCATCAGCCTGAGAGGGGAAAGAGGCCAAAGTGTGTGACAGAAAGCTTTGAGAGTGGCCCATGACCACTGACAGAGGGAGGACTCTGGGAGACATACTTTGGCGAATCGGATCAACTTTATTCCAGAGTATAAGGAATATACAGGTTTGGGGAGCCTGGGGACAAACCCCAGTTTTCATTAAGTGACAAGCTCTCATCACAAGGCTTAGCTGTGGCAGTAGGGTCCTTTAGGATAGCTCCTAGCACAACTCTTCTTAGCCAGGATCTGGGACAAGTTAAAGATTAATCAGGTTTAAAGTCAGTTCTCCAGGCCCAGGGAAAATCTCCAGATAAGGGCAAGTGGAGAGCAGGAAGCCTTGTTAGAGAGATAGGGAGCCTCTATATTGCTAAGCTTAGAAAGAAAGCTGCTAGGCTAGGGCAGACTGCAACCTCTAATAAGCCAACAATGTATTCCAGAACAAAGCCATACTTATTAAAACAAAAAATAACCATTGAGAACACAGACAACATCAAAACAACAATACCACAACTAACAAATGTATTTCAACTATAACTTTAAATATCTGTGACCTCTATTCTCCAATCAAACGTCACAGACTGATGGAATGGATCAAGAAATAAACCCACATATCTGCTGGCCAAAAGCAACACATTTTTCATTGGAAAAAGCCACTGCCTTAGAAAAGAAAGAAGGACAGACCCATTTAAATCCAACCAAATAAGGGGAAGACAGCTGGCATCACTGTAATAATATCTGACTTACAAGACCTCAAACTAGAAGTAATCAGAAAAGGTAAAGGGGCTCCTTTCTCATCAAAGACAGTTAACCAAGGAAACGTTATGATTCTAAACATATTTGCACCAAACTTAGGGACACTAATTTTCATTAAAAACAAACAAACAAACAAAAACTACAAAGTTACTGCTGGAGATCAATCCAAATAACTGTAGATGACTTCAATATCCCACTTTCCTTAATAGACAAATCTTTTGGATAGGAAAAAAAATATGAACAGAAAAACATCAGAATGAATTGACACCATACTTTTCCCTTTTAATTTAAACATTGCTTTGGGAGAAAATTTAGACAATTTCAGTCCCAGGTTTAAATACGGTGAGCCTTAATGAGTGATAACTGCAATTGTTCTTCATGGTCTACATTTTACTGCATTTATTTTCTACGTCGGCTACATATGTGGATTTGAGAAACGCAACTTCCCATCCTGTGAAAGCACTAACAAGTCATTCTGGAGGTCTAGCTAATGTAGGCTATTTAATTCTAGCTAATTATCATCCTTAGATGTCACTGAGCATTTTCTTTCTGTTAGCATTTCTTCTGTACTTTTAAAGCTCTGGCTTGCTTCTGTTTCTGCTTACCCTTCATTGCTAATGTTACTACTTCACTTCTCTCACTATTTTGAAATTGATTTTAACAGAATTTCCCATAATTTACGGAAAAATTAAGTGGAGGAATAATAAGCTTTTGTAGGGCATTTTTTATTGTCATCATGATAAATATATATATATATATATATGGGAAATTAAACTGTTTTATAATTACAGGTTTTATATGAAGATAAAGAAAATTACCTCATGGAAAACAAAAATTGGGTAATGCCTAAAGTTAAGTTGAGGTTCATTAAGACGAAATAAATTAGTAAAATGATTACTTTCTAATGGGATTGTTAGTGGAATAACCCAATTCCATGTTTACATGTCTTGTTGCAATCATTATTTACAGTTCAAAAATTTTAAAAATTGCTAAAAATTCACTCCTATCAGATATAGCAGTTCTCATACACATAGGCTGCATTGATGGGATAAAATCTGAGTAGAGGACATTAAAACTTCAAAAATATAATTCATTTACTATTCACACTCGTTGACAGAAAACTCTGAACATCACGTATTTCTCTCTGTTTTTGCCGCTGGCTTTTTAAAATTTAATTCATTTTGTTTTATGTGTTGAAGTATTTTGTGTGCATATGAGTCTGAGTACTTCTTTCAAGACTAGTGCTTGCAAATGTCCAAAGAGCATTTATGAACAATGAACTATGATGTGGCTTCTGGGAACTCAATCCAGGTTCTTCTGCATAGGAACCCATTTTTGAATGTGGATACTTTTGTATACATTTTGTGGATGTATACAGTAAATTGAGTAAATTTTATAAATTTCTTCACAAAGATACTCCGTGTGTGTGTGTGTGTGTGTGTGCTGATTATATAAGATTGGCTTTTCTACCCTCAGGGATCATTATCTGTAAAAGAATCTGCAAAATATATCCCGTTCCTTGGCTCCATGTGGTTCGGGTGGGACCTTGGTGTAAAGTAGAATCCATGCCTGTGCTGGTCACTCACATCCATGGACTGATCTAAGGCACATCAGCTTTCTACTGGCTACCATGAAACTGTTACAATATGATTTCTTTGCTTGAGAATGATTTAAACTCTCAGGCTTTCTCCAGCTTTGGACACTGATTTTTAAAGTAGGCTTTCAAACTGTATACACTTAAAATTGAAGACAACCTGCTTGTGATGCCTCCTTGATGTCCTATTGACAGCAAAGGAAAGAGAAAAGATTCGAAGGACAGTTCTGAGACCAGTTTTGTCAGTCATGTCTCCACAGTGATGTTACCACTTAGTTCTGCTTTCCTAAGAACTACATAGCTAAAGATCACCTTATTAGGTGTTTTCTTTCCAGATAGCTGTATAACAGATTAAATAAGGATAGCATGAAGTCTATCCATGATAGTTTTAAAAGATGGTCATATAACTATCGAAGTCAGGTGTTCAACTCTGATTTATTAATCTCTTCTCGGCTGTACTGTTTTCTTCTTGAGCACTTACTTAATAATGGGCAGGTCTTCCTATCCTATAATTTTAGCGTGCTACCCTTGGAAGTGGATTTGATAAACTTCCTTGTTGTGTTATATTCCTTCCTTGACAGTTTCTGAACCTTAAACACTTTTATTTCCACTTTCCAAAACTTCTATCTCTCCTGAACTATTTTATGTGGTATTCAATGTTTCTTTCCTACTATTGATTACCCTTTTGATGTGAAATTTCCCTCTGTGAATGCTATGGAATGCTGTGAATACCATTGGTTAATAAAGAAGCTGCTTTGGGGCTATTGCAGTGCAGAACAAGGCAAGGCAGGAGTTCTAAGCAGATAGAACAGGAGAGAGTAGGAGGAATCAAAGAGAAGCCATGTAACCATTGGAGGAGAAAATGCAAGCCACCAGCTGGAACCTTGCTGGTAAACCACAAGCCTCGTGGTAAAATATAAAATAATAGAAATGGGTTAGTTTAAGACATAAGAGCTAGCTAGCAATATGCTTAATCTATTGGCCAAACAGTATTGTAATATAGTTTCTGTGTGATTATTTTGGGTCTGGGTGGCTGAGAAATGAACGAGAAGTCTTGGCCAACACCCTTTAGCTTTACACCTGCCCATTTTTTTCCCTCTTACTGTTAAAATTACTTGGATAGACTTTAACTCATTGACTCATCTAGATTGGATGTCTCATATACAACTTGTGGTTTGTGGTTTACAGTTCTCCTGGCCCTAATTGACTAGATAAAGAGCATATATGTGAAGGCCAGGCAGGGGTGGTGCATACCTTTAATCCCAGTATGCGGGGGGCAGAGGCAGGCAGATCTCTATGAGTTTGAAGCCAGCCTGGTATACAAGAGCTAGTTCCAAGACAGACTTCAATGCTACACAGAAAAACCCTGTCTCAAAATACAAAACAAAACAAAACAAAAAACAATATAAAACAAAACAAAACAAAATCTAAAAAAAGAAAAGAACACATGTGAGTGAACCCGGGTCACTGAAAGTGAATGAATCCTAATCTGTTGGTTTTTGTTCTTACTACGGATGAAATTCAAACTTCAAGTTGCTATTTTTAGGTAACTTTGAACACAGCTATGACCATTTTAACTCTCAGAAATGTTCTTCTTGAGAATAAAGCTGACTAGGAAGACAGCAGTGTCAAGAAATGAACAATGACACATATCTGAGTACTAGATTCATCTATACTTTGAATTTCTTTTTTTTAATTTAAAATTATTTTTCATTTTGCATATCAACTCCAGTTTCGCCCTCCCCTTCCTACCTCTATCCACTCCTCAGAGAGGGTAAGGGCTCCTTTGGTGAGCCAAGAAAGTTTAGCACACCAAGTTGTTGCAGGACCAAGGCCCTCCCCCTTGTAACAAGGCTGAGCACGGTATCCCACCATAGGGAATCAATTACAAAAAGCCAGTTCATGCACCAGGGATAAGTCCTGCTTTCATTGCTTGGGACCCCACAAACAGATCAAGCCATATAAGTGTCACCCACATTCAGAAAGACTTGTTTAGTCTCAAAAAGTTCCCCAGCTATTAGTCCAGAGTCTATGACATCCTACTAGCTTGGGTCAGCTGTCTCTGTGTTAGACTGTGTTTTAAACTGTAAATAACCCCAGACATTTATTTTAATGATGAAATAATATCTTAGTTGCATTTAACATCTCTGCCACTTTAAATTGGGAAATTACTAGTTTCAGTAGACAATATTTCTAGAAGATATCTTGCTTTTACTCTTTTTATCATTTTTAAATATTAAAATTTTATATTTTTACTTTGACAATCAATTTTATAACTAAAATAGTATAACATTTAGTAAATCTATAAATTTTATTAATTAATGAAATACTTTGATATTTTTATGTTCAAAATTGGATTGCTATTAGTACATCTGTATTTGGATTTGAATGAACAAAATTCTAATACTCAATAGTTATATGCAGTTATTAACTGAATAGCACAGTTATAGACTGTAAACATATGTCTATATGTAAATATTAAAATGCTAAATATAATTTCTCATTTGTTTTAGCACCATAGACTAGCTGTTTTGTGAAGTAATAAAGTCAAGGATTTTTATTTTTTACTTTCAATTTTTTTCATGCAATATATTTGGATCATATTCTCTCCTCTCCCCTAATTCTTCCCAGATTCTTCCCACTTCCTGGCCCACTGAATTTCGTGTTCTTTCTCTCACAGAAAAAATACAAAATAAAACAAACAAAGAAATAAATACCAATCCAAAACATAATCAAAAAGTACACAGAAAGCATGAGGATGCTTCTATGTTTGCCAGCTACTCCTGGGAATCAGGTATGCCCTGGATTGTGGTTAATAAATCTGCTGCCACTTCATTGGAGAAAACGGATTTTCTCTCTTCCAGCATATATCAATTAGAAATAGTTATTTTTGTTTAACACTTTAATCACTTTAGTCCCTTTCCCTTCTCTGTGCTGGGATTTTTTTCTGGATTGAAATAGTGTAGGTTTATATATGATGTCAAAGTTTCTGTGAGTTTATATGTGTATTGCTTTTGTTCTTTCTAGATGACTATGTTTCCTTTGATTCATCCACATCTGGCTCTTATAATCCTTCTGCCTCTTCTGCTTGGAGCCTTCATTCTTGAGGTGTAGGGTTTAATCATGACATTGCACTTATTGCTAAGTACCTCTCTTTCTTTTTTTAAATTTTTATTGAGCTCTACATTTTTCTCTGCTCCCCTCCCAGCCTCTCCCCTTCCCCCTTTAATTCTCTCCCAAGGTCCCCATGTTCCCAATTTACTCAGGAGATCTTGTCTTTTTCTACTTCCCATGTAGCGCCTCTCTTTCTTAACATGTTTTCCAGATTTGTGTTTTCATGCTAGTTCCTATCTATTGAAAAAGAAGCCTCTTTGATGAGGGTTGGACAATGAATATGTCATTAGCTGTTATTCTATTGCAGTGTCATTTAGCAGAATAATAATGGTAGGATTTCCCCTAGGTGCTGTCAATAATCTAGATTCAGGTTTTTGGCCACTTTAGCAGTATAAAGTATGGGTTCCATCATATGAAGGGTGCTTTAAAGCAAATCAAAAGGTAACGGTTGGTTGGTTACTCCGATAACATTTGTGTCACAATTGAACTAGTATGTCTTACAGACAAGCCACTGTGGTAGGTTGTGGCATTCATAGCTGGAAGATACAGATGCTTATTTTTCTCATTTGGTAGTGCACATGGTACCTTCCAGCACTGAGAATGCTGAACATCAGGGGCGAAGCTTCTAATTGTATATCAGCTTTATTGATTTCTCCATATAAGTGCTGTCCTCAGCAACAGGGCTTTACCATCTGGTTTTGAAGGGCATCCAAGAGCACTGGCACAGTCTGGTATTTGGGATGGCATCTATGGGACCCCATTTGGTCAACAATTATTTTTGATTTTCAATTTTTATGATATTCTAAGGATTGAACCCCTTGAAACAACAGTATTAGCAGAAGGTCTTGCTGTGTTGAAACCTTACTTTCCATTTGCAAGTAGGTAAGAAAAACATTGTAATATTTTATAAGTGAGTAAAGAACACAAAACCACATAGGATAATGAGCTGATCATAGTATTTTCTCCTTAAAATATTAATGTATACTGTGGATATGCTGCATCTAGTCAGAAATTATGAACTGACGTAAATAATGTAGTCTTCCTTTTATCGTTTAAAATGATAAGTGATTATTTGGATGTGTACTTGTTTGCATTTAAAATCCTAAAATTTCACAGGATTATTTTGTTTGTCTAAAATTTTCTTTGGTTGTTCTTTTGTGGCTCCATGTATATTTTAGGAGTGTTTTCTTTTCTTTCTTTCTTTTTTTTTTTTTTTTTTTTTTTTTTTTTTTTTTTTTTTGGTTTTTCGAGACAGGGTTTCTCTGTGGTTTTGGAGCCTGTCCTGGAACTAGCTCTGTAGACCAGGCTGGTCTCGAACTCACAGAGATCCACCTGCCTCTGCCTCCCGAGTGCTGGGATTAAAAGCGTGCACCACCACCGCCTGGCAGGAGTGTTTTCTATTATGAAAGAAGTTTAGTGTTTTGATGAATTGCATTGTCTGCATGGATTGCTTTGAGCAGTATATTTGCTTGGGATTATTCTGATTATGAGCAAGGTATATCTTTCTTTTGCTTTGTGTCTTAGGCAATTTATTTCAATAATATTTTGTCATTTTCTTTACCAAGGTATTTCACTGCCTTGCTTAAATTTTGTTTTTAATTGTTTATTCCTTTTGTAACTAATATAAATCAAATGGCTTTTTCAATATTTCTTTTTTTTACAGCAAGGTCATATTTCATATGTAGAGATGAAATTAATTTCAGTTGAATTTGTGTCATGTAACTTTATTTATATTTATTATAAGTTACATACATTTTACTTCAGTATCTTGAATTTTTATATGTTTAAAATTATGTCATCTCCAAACAAGGATAACTCAACATCATTTTTTCCTATTTGGTGTCTTTTCTTTATGTTTACTACTAACTCTTTATTTATGCTTTATTTTTACTTGATTCCCTTCTAATCAGTTTGGACTTTCGATTATTTTCCTGCATCTTTGTGGCATGTTCATAAGTTACTTGAGGCAATTTCCTTTTTTAATGTATGTGTTTATTGCTATAAACAAACCTCTTCGCTTTGCTTTTACTACTTACAGCTTTGGATACGTAGAACTTTTTTCCTTTGTGTGTAGATAGTTAATACTTTATTTTAAATAGATTTAATTTTCAATGTTCATTTAGTGAAATTTAGTTCAATTTGTGCTCAACATGTGTTTATATACTTTCCATTATTTTTATTTTTATTCCATTTGAGAAGTTATAGTTTCATTTTTTATAATTCACCAAAAGATGATTATATCCTTATATGATTTGTCTAGTGAATTTTTCATGAGTATATATATATATATATATATATATCTTTATGCATTTTCTTAAATTTAACATTTCATATAAGTTGGTCATAGAGTCTGAGATTTTATGAAAGTATTATTTAACTTAATACAAGATACAAACATCTCTAAAATGTATAAATATTTCATTTATTTAAAATATTAAAACAGAATTGAAAACCTTTTTTGTGTATTCATTCTACACAGGCAGCATTTTTATAATTTATTCTCTCTTACACATATCATTTTCATGTGGTGAAGCTAACTGATTTGCCATATTCAACTTTTTATTTCAATCTAGTAGCTTTTACTAGTTTTAGTGCTATAAACAATATTTGGGAGCAAATGTACTAAGTGTACAGACTTTTTTCATTTTACTTAGGCATATAGACAAAAAGAACATTTATTAGTATATTACTTAACTTTCTGTTGAAGTGACAAAATGTTATGACCAGGACAAATTCACGAAGAAAGGGTTTATTTGGGCCTATAGTTCCAGAGATAAGATTTCATCACAGGGAGGAGGATTGGCAGCAGGAGGCTGGCATGGTGGTCAGAGCATGAAGCTGAGAACTCACTCACACCTTGAACCACAAGTTTGATACAGAGTGGGTGACCTGGAAGCAGGGCAAGCTTTTTTTTTTTTTTTAATTGAAAAAAAAAATTTCCGCCTCCTCCCAGCCTTCTATTTTCCTCCCCCTCCTCCCACTCCTCTCCCCCTTTCCCCACTCCTTTCCCCCTCCCTCTCCAGTCCAAAGAGCAGTCAGGGTTCCCTGCACTGTGGAAAGTCCAAGGTCCTCCCCCCTCCATCTAGGTCTAGGAAGGTGAGCATCCAAACTGGCTAGGCTCCGACAAAGACAGAACATGAAGTAGGATCAAACCCCAGTGCCATTGTCCTTGGCTTCTCATCAGCCCTCATTGTCCACCGTGTTCAGAGAGTCTGGTTTTATCCCATGCATTTTCAGTTCCAGTCCAGCTGGCCTTGGTGAGCTCCCAATAGATCAGTCCCTCTGTCTCAGTGGGTGAGTGCACCCCTCGCAGTCCTAACTTCCTTGCTCATGTTCTTCCTCCTTCTGCTCCTCATTGGGACCTTGGGAGATCATTCCGGTGCTCCAATGTGGGTCTCTGTCTCTATCTCCATCCATCGCCAGATGAAGGTTCTATGGTGATATGCAAGATATTCATTAGTATGGCTATAGGATAGGGCCATTTCAGGTTCCCTATCTTCAGCTGCCCAAGGAGCTAACTGGGGACATCCCCCTGGGCACCTGGGAGCCCCTCTAGGTTCAAGTCTCTTGCCAACCCTAAGATGGCTCCCTTAATTAGGATATATTCTTTTATTCCAACAGAAAATTGTTGTCAGGGTTTTCTGTCCTGCCTAGTCCCTGTAATCATTAAATTCCAAAGAAATCATACAGAGGTCTACTTTAGTTATTAAACTGATTGGCCCTTTAGCTCAAGCTTCTTATTAACTCTTATAACTTGTATTAGCCCATTATTCTTGTCTATATTAGATACGTGGCTTGGTACCTTATTCAGTGGGGCAGTCACATCTTGCTTCTTCTGTGGCCGGGTCAGGACTGCAGAGGAATAGACTTCCTTTTTCCCAGAATTCATCTGTTCTCCTTGACCTGCCTCTACTTCCTGTCTGGTTGTCCTGCCTATACTTCCTGCCTGGCTACTGGCCAGTCAGAGTTTATTTAACATATAATTGACAGAATACAGACCATGGTCCCACACTAGAAAATGATCATATTTCCTTATATTTTAAATTTTAGTCTGTTTTGCCTATTGCTAGAACACCTTTCCCCACTTACTTGCAGTTTTAATTTTAACTATCTGTTTTCAGCTCTTCAATTATTAGTTATGTGTACCTAGAGCAATGAAATTAGTTTCTTGTAGGCACAGATACACTTATAGCTTTTTGTTTTCTCTTTTTTAAAATTTTCCAGTATGCCAATGTTTCCTGATTCATGAATATAATCTGCTTATATACCAACTTCTTATTGATAAATTTGAATTTCTATTTTTATTTTATTAACTACATTTGAATACTATTTTATTAATTCTTTGAGAACTTAATACAATAAATTTTTATTAATATTCACCCCCAACCTCACTTTTTTCCATGTCCACTCTCTTATTCTTGCCTCCTTATCTACTCAACTTCCCAACTTTGAGTGTTCTTCCTACTCTTTTTGTTTTTCATCAAGCTGTCTTTGCATTGATGTACTGATCTGGACTCTACTAGAATTATGAGGAGTCACATCATTTAAAAAAATACTTATTTTCCTCATATAAGCAACTATCTATCAATTTCCAGTAGCTCCTGACATAGATTTTGTGCCCATGTCTTCCTCTCCACACTTGTTTGTTGTCTGGTTGGAGGGGAACAAGTCTGTTTATGTGTCTCAAATGCTGTGGGTTCACAATAATACTCTCCTTGTGTCCAGAAAACATTGTTTTTAAAGTTATCCACTATTTCTAGAGGAAAACAAAATAAAACACCCAATTAGAAAATGTGACTATGAAACTAAACACAAAATTCTTGACAGATGACATATGAATATCTGAGAAACAGTTTTCTGAAAAAAAAACTATTCAATATCTTCAGTCATAAGGGACATATAAATTTAAAGTACTTTGAGATTTTATTTCACTCCATTCAGAATGGCCGAGATCAAAACACAAATGAAGAAAAAAGATGCTGAACATGCATGTGGGGGAAGGAGAACACATTCCCTTCTCATGTAAGTACAAACTGGTACAATCATTAAGTGTATTTTGTTTGTTTTATTTCTGTCTTCTCATTTATTTTTGTTACTGGGTAGATTTTTGTCATTCTAGAATTAAATTCCTTCTTATCTTTTTTGTGAATCTCTTAATAAATTTTGGTATATCCTTGTGTTTTCAGGATAATAGTTATCCTTTTGTTTTTAGTGTGACTCACTCAAGCATGTGATTTTTGTGTGTTGGTATGGTTTATGCATATATACATATGGGTGTCTGTGGGTCTGAATGTGCACATGCACACAGAGGTCAGAACACAGCTTTGGGGAATTTTTGCCTTCCACCTTGTTTGAGCCAGGCTTCCTCTTGTTTCTTGCTGTTGTAGCGCATACTCCAGGCTAGCTGACCTCCATGAAGTGTGACATTTGATCCTTTATCCTCACCTCGCATCTCTGTACAAGAACACTGTGATTATTGGTGCTGATTCAGCCTGACTTCTTAAATGGTTTCAGGTTCTCTGAATTCAGCTGATCAGACTTGCACAGCAGACACCTTTACCTGCCAAGACATCTCCCTTCCAAAGTTAAAGAAATTGTCATTATAGGATGGACAGGACATGTAGAATCAACATTTTTTATTGTTTATTTGTGTTTTAAAGTTATTGATTAATTTATTGAATCACAGCAGAATTATAGGGAACATAACAACCTAGTAATGGACTAGAAACATAGTAGGAAGCAGTTTTCAGCCTAGCTGAGTCATTGGAAAGAAATGAACATCACAAACATATAAGGGATTGTTTTAGTATTAAAGTTTTGGGGTACATGATCTTCTTTATAAATTTCTATCTTTGCTTGTTACTGTATAAATTGAAAACAAATCTATTTTTCTTTTTACTGTCTCCTGAAACTCGAGCCTGGACCAAAGGTTGACATAGTGAGAACATCAGAGAAACCATAAAGGACCTTGGCTATTTCTTGGGAACACATACATTAGCTTATTTTAGAATAAAATAATGCTCAAAAAAACTATTCATAATCTTGTTTAGGTACATCATTATGTTAGATAAAAACAAACACATTCCAAATAAAACCAAGCAAAACAAAATCATTTCAGACTTTGTTTCTGTCCAGGTAAGCATGAAGACATGTTTTCAAGTGACAAACACACTTTCAGGTGGTCCTTGGAAGGTGAGACAGGAACACTTTCTCTGCTCGGTAATTAGAACTGGAAGGGGTTACGGCTAAGTATAGCAAGAAATTAAACCCCCCAAAATGTCATTTTTCAGCCACAAACAAAGACTTGCTACAACCCTAGGCACTCAACCTTCCAAATGGTGCCAATTATGTTCACCCTCCCTGCTGTGCTCTGTAAAGGAGAGACACCACAGGGATGAACATTAAAACATTTAATTACTTTCTGTTTTAAGTGTGAGCTATCTGTGGAAAACAGCAGGCCAGTCTTTTTTTTCTATCCACTCAACAGAAGTCCCCTTGGTCCCTCGATAACTCCACTAATCATCCAAATTTAAATACTTTTCAACTGCTTTGCATTCTCACTACAAACGTCTTTCCCTTCTCTTAGACAGGCCCACACACTTAGTTACACTTTAACCACTTACCCATTGAAGTAAATGGCTGAGAGTTAAAGTTCCCTGGAGCTGGCTGATGAGCATTTACTTAGAGAAAGTATGAAATCCATCTGGAAATTAAGAGCTTCGGGAAAAGGGAGACTAGCAAATGAACACATTTCTTAGAGCAATCTTGGAATCAACAGGATTGTTGTAATTGGAAGAAATATTTAAGTGCAACCAAATGCAAATTTCCACATATGTATATTTCATCTATATTTTAAATTTAAAATTTTAATTTCTTTAAAAAAAATCTTCTTTGAGAATTTCATACACATATACAATGTATTATGATCATTTTTATCTATGACCCCTCCAACTTCCTCTGAATGTGTTCCTCTCTCAACTTCATGGTCTCCATGCTATCTATATTCATATCTATTGATGGATGCCGGGAGGAAACACTCATGTGTGGATGGGTGCAGGGCCATGCACTCTTTCCCAAACAATACACAAGTGGCAATGACTCTAAAGAAAAATGACTGTCCCTCCTCCAGGAGTTATCATCTGCCAAAACTGCCTAGCGAGAGGTGAGCCTCAAGTTCCCGTCTCTTCCAAGTTGGTATATTGATCGACTCAGTGTTGTGCAGGTCTTCTGCAGGCAATCTCAGATGTTATGAATTCATGAATGTAAAAGTCACATGATGTGCAGAAGAGAAGATTTCACAGCACTCTCTTTCATCTTCTGGCTCTTACATCGTTTCTACTTCTGAAATGTTTTCTGAGCCTTTGCAGTGGTCCAGGGTCAGGGGCAATGTAAGAGGGTAGAAATTAACATAGGCGTCCCATGAAATATTGATCAGCGGCTATCTCAATGTTCTTAGCAGAGTAAGTCAAGGCTTGTAAAATAACACAACTCTTTCTGTAGATTTTTAAAGTAGCTGATACTACAAACTTTTAAGTAGTTTCACTTGAATTTTTTTGTTATTTTGTCTTAAAGTTACACAGAATACTCTTTTCAATTGAAAATAGGTGTTTTAACATCTTTATGATAAATTCTGTCATGTGATACCCTTAGTCAAGAGATGGTAATTATCTCAGAACAGCATGTAACATAAGTTGCTATCCTTACCTAACTTTTCCATTAGACTATGGCACTTTCTAGATCCTATTCTGTAACTATTTAAATATGTTAAAGGCAAAGTCAACTAAGAGACTTTTGTTTACAAGAGTGATAGAAAAAATTTATTAAATGATCTAAATGAAGATTTCTCAGAAATAGAGTTCATTCTCCTTTTAATTTTAAAATTAGTATTAAATTTTAGACATCATTGTGACATTCTTTTGGGAAAAACGCTATATATCAAAATCTCTTATCTTTTCCTTTCTTCCCACATTTCTTATAACCTCTACCCAAATCCCTTTCCACTTTCTATCAAGAAGTTTTGTCAAAATGCAACTCTTCTTCACCAGGCTTAGTTACCTTTCTGCTTTTTAGGTTTTTGCATACTTTTTGCTCCCACTTATACCCATTCGTATACATACATGTGTACATTCATATAAAACAGAAAATGAAGAGATTTCTGTCATTTTGTTGAGTACTGAACATTGTAGAGTCATCCATTTCTGTAAATTTTCATTTTCTTTAGAAAGGAATGAAATTTCATTGAGTATGCATACCACATTTATATTATACATTCATCTCTTAGTGCGCTTCTTGGTATATAAAAATCCCTGGCTTTTGTGAACAGGGAAGCAATAAATGTGGATGTTTGTGGTGGGATATGCTTAGTAGTGGTAAACTTGCATCCTATGGCAGTTGTATTTTAATTTTTTAATGAAATCTTCATTCATTTATTATTCCCATAATATTTGTACTAGTTTGCACTTTAACCAGCAGGGAATAAGGATTTTTACATATCCTTTACCTCCTCCCCAGCATTTATGCTCAGACTCAATGGCATGAGCCTTTCTGACTGTGGTAAGGTGGTATTTCAAAGTAGTTTTCATTAGCATTTTTTTATTGATGCTTAGGAACGATGAATGCTTCAGAACAGTGTTGAGTTTTTGTGTCTGTTTTGGAAAACTGTCTTTAGCTTATTTATTGATTGGTAAGTCTTGTTTATCCATATTTAATTTCTTTTTCTTTCTTTCCTTTTCCTTCTTTTAGTTCTTTATAAATCTTTGATATATGTACCCTACTTCAAGTATAGTTTCAACGATTTTCTCCAATTCTGCAAAGTATTTGATCTGTTGATAGGTTTTTTTGCAATGCAAATTTTAATTTATGCAATTTATTCTGATTAACAAAAATATATAGCTTGCATACAGCCTATCCAAAATGCTTGAAACCTGAGGCATTTCACCTTTTTAAAAACTTTGGAATAATTTTATATAGAATGATGTACTTGTGACAAGATGCAAATATAAGCACAAATGTGTTATCTTCATATGTACTGTTTTGCTTAGCCTGAAGGAGTTTTTCTATATTATTATACTCCCTCTGTCTGGTATTTTTCTACTTTTGCCATCCTGTGGGTATTCAAAATGTTTAGATTTGGGGTCAATTTGCATTTTTAGATTTGGAAAGCTCACCTTTGTATCTATAAATTGAGACACGTTGACCGATTGCCATATTACCAAAATTACAGAGTGTGTTTGTAGGGAAAGTTCAGGTCATGTGGGAAGTAAAGACAATGGGTGGTGATAAAATGTGGAGACAATGGGGAGTCTGCACAGCATCAGAAGTTATTTTCCTTTTCATATTGTCTCTAATGACTGTAATGTGTGGTACAAAGGGTCAAAAACAAAATACCACATATCACAGCACGAAGTCGGATGATTCATCCTTCTTTTTGATTCTTAACACAAAATTCTGACATCTTCTAATTAAAGAACCAAGACAGGCATCTCCTTGACCCTCCATTTGACATCTTCAAATTTAAAGCAATTCAATTCTCACTCCCACACTCATGTTAATTTTCACTAGGAGAAGTGATTCTGACAGGTTTAGAAAGTCAGGTTAAGCTCATATGAGGAAAAATGTGTAAAATCTTCTTCTGAACTTCAGGGGAAAATTTTCCTTCAGCTGTAGGAATTGGTGGATATTGTCGGAGAATAACATACAGCCAGATATATAGGGCCTGTGCTGAGATTCAGAAATGTGTGCGTTACCCTTCATTCTTCCTGATAGACTGCCAAGTGCATGTGACCCTGGGGATAATTCTCACATATGGCGTCTTCTCCTATGAAACTGAACTAAGAATAGTACTTCAATTTAGATTTGTAACAAGCTGTACATTGGCTCTTTCAACAAATCGAGTCATTCTCGTAACCTATGGAATCTATGAAAAAGATTTAATTTATAAAATATATGTGCATATTAATTGATTTAGAGTATCTGAGAGGGTCATTCTCTTTTACCTTGGTTGGCTCTACATGTAATACAAGAACCTTTATGAAGTGGATTAGAGAAGATATCAGAAATCTAAAGTCACAGCAAGCATAAAAAGCCTTTCTTTCGAAGGAGAATTGCCTTTGATCATTTCATAGTTTCAGGCTTCTGGTTTCTAGTCCTTTAAAAACAGAACTGCGATTTAAGCCAGTAAGCTTGTCTCAATAGACCCAAATGAAGAAATATAGTATTACATGTGTATAGTGAAATATGGATAATACACTGCATTAAACCAGTTTATAAAAGTTATTATTCTGTCAAATCTAAACAGTATGGGAGCCTATATCTGAAACAGTATCATTACTAGAGAAGAGTTTGCTATGGACTTGCTATTTTCTTGCCTAACATTCTACTCTATATTGCATTAGGTAGCTTATTCTTTTGCTTATAACAGAAAGTCTGTACATTGAAAGCCTTGGAAACATGACTCCCCAAATGTGAAGCCACAGGATGACACTATGAGCATGCCCGTCTCCACCATGTACAAAGAAGTGAAGGTGATGGAGGAAAGCTGGAGCAGAAGAGGTGGTCCTCTCAGGAAAAGAGCACCAATTACTTGTCAAGTATGCAATGGTTAATCCTGAAAGTAGACGTACAATTGTCATTCTATGGACACAACGGGTTATATTTAGGAGTCTATATGTATATTTAGAAACAAATTCTTATATACTTGGAATCACAATTGATGACAAAGAGGCTATAGATTTGAAGGAGATGGGAGAGTTGCATTCAGGACAGTTGGCGGAATGCTAGGAGACGGGGTGTTGTAACTTAATTTAATTACTGCCTCAAAAATAAACAACAACAACAAAAGATTTTTTTTGACAGACAAGGGAAATGAGACATAAGAGTGAGCATATTTTCTAAAGGCATAAACAAATTAGGAGAATCATATTCTGGTCCTGTTCTCTCTGCATTTGCTCTCTCTTGTTCATGCTGCTTTAACACACTGTAGTGTGCAAAGGCAGTGAAGGTTATCGTGAGAGCTAGATTGCTGCCCACAGCTTATATAGTACTAGCTTCTCAGTATATACAGGCCTCATATGGTGAAAAGTTGGGAAGCGAAACAAAGAAAAAGATAAATCAAGAGAAATATTAGAATAATGCAATTGGTAATCTTTTTCCTAAACATATTGTGATCTTGGTAACTGAAGATAGGAATCGTGCAGACCTAAATGATGTAAAATGTTATCAAAACTTAAATATTGGGACGACCAATGTTCTAAATCCAGATATGCTTAATGAACCCACACCAAATTTAGATATTACCAACCGGGAGCATAGTAGGAGCTCATGAATATGATGAGATGTCATTTCTGCAATGAGTTTGTATTTTATGACAAGGCTAAAGAGCAACTTTCTCATTAAATTTAGTTTCAACTTTTGTTAGGTCAAATCAGTCATAAAATATTTATCTTTGTGGGCCTTAGTAACCAGATGAAGTGCCCTGATTAACAACTCAACACTTATTGAGATTAAAGAGATTTCCTGTTGGGCCTTGAAGAGCAAGTCATACAAGCTGTGTATATTGAGGGACATATTAGAGTGTGTTGACATCAGTCATCTGGACTACCTAGCTAGTATAGAGAAGACATAATAATCTCAAAACATGAAAGAAATACATTTTGTCACTGAAGTGAGCTATCTTGGCAGCAGTCTTCCTTCCTGAAACTTACTGAGGTTAGTACAGCCTAGAAAATGCACTGAAATAATCCAGTAGGACCCCAATCAGTACCCAGTCAAGGTATGCCAGGACTCCTGATGCACAGGGATTGGGAGACAATGCGTATGCACCACTTACAGCATCTAGATTGTACTATTTGTGGTAAAGCAATAGGAAACCATTAAGCCAGCTCTCTTCAGGAATTTTCACTTAAAGATGATTTGTCAGAGAAATTGGTGCTGAAACCTAGTAGAGATCTTGAAGGTGCGTAGTGATGGTAAACATGGGGATTTTTGAGTCCTGCATTTTCCCAAATACTGACTATAAATATCCTGACTTTATATCTTCTCCATATTTCTTTCAGCCACTGACTATGTTATCATTACTTAAAGTGCATACTAGGGAATCCAGATACCTCTTCACTTTCACGTACATGAATTGATGCACACATAAGAACAGAGATCACATAGACTCACATTAACTTAGATATAAATTAATTCAACAGGTGCATATTATGTACTCATGTAATGATTCACACGCACATAAAATATGCACAGGGTTGCACTGACCTTAGAACAAGTATTAGCCCCTTCTCACTTACATGAAAGTTACCTCACTCCCCATTTATTTCCATGTTTCTTTCTTTTTTTTTTTTTTTTTTTTTTTTGGTTTTTTGAGACAGGGTTTCTCTGTGGTTTTGGAGCCTATCCTGGAACTAGCTCTTGTAGACCAGGCTGGTCTCGAACTCACAGAGATCCACCTGCCTCTGCCTCCCGAGTGCTGGGATTAAAGGCGTGCGCCACCACCGCCCGGCTATTTCCATGTTTCATTAGTTTGTAAAAGATACTTCTGGCCAAGTGCACTGCTGTGGTTGTATAGCAATGTATTGTTAACACATTCATCATATCATAAACTAGAATGAAGGCTATACTTTAATGCTAACTGCTGCATTTTTGATGGGGGATATTTTGCTTTTCCAGAGGCACTCTGAGTTTGTTCTGATCCACAGTCATGATAGCCAATAAATATGATATGGGTCAGACTGAAAATGCAAAGGACTTGGTGAACTCTGAATGACTTAGATGTGCTTTGAAAATTTCCCCCATAACTGTAAGATTCTGTTTCAAAATTAGTGTCTTGGAGTTTGAAAGCAACTAATTTTAATGCCATAAATGGTTATTCTCACATAAGGGAAGAAAATTGATTAATTCAAAAGAGTTTCAGCTTGCTACTTTCCCATCTAATTCTCTAAACTGCATTAGCTGATTGCACAGTGATATAGTTTGAGGAAAGACTACTGAGTAAAAGTTCAGTAGGTAAATGCAAATCTAGGCAATTTATTTATAGCTGACATATCAATTTCTCAAGTTGAGTTCAAAATCTCTTCCATGAATTAAATTCATACTCTCATATATTTTGTGAAATGGTTTTATCAGTATTGTTGAATAAGGGTGACCTACCAGTTTGAAATTTTAATACTTTTAAAGTAGATAACTTGTAACAATGAATACAAATGCAGAAACTGAATGAAATAGTAAGAGAAAGAAGATTATGAAACCCTACCCAATACAAAAGTAATATTTGGTAATGTTATAAAAAAAATCAAAAGTTCAAGACAAAGTTTACTATCAAAATTAGCAAATATCAGTCTTGGTGTGGAAAGGATAAAAGAAAGAACCTATTAGAAAATTTATGTATCAATGCACTTAAAATCCTATGCAATACACAATTTTTGAGAAAGTAACTCTAATTTATAATTTCAATCATTTCCAGATGACAATGCAATATAGTTACAGACCCCAATAAACAAAACAGATAAATGAAAGGATATTTCATACACAGTCAACTTAGAAAACACTGTGTTGAACGCTACATAATTTAATACATATTATGTCATTCTAGCAGCAATAATGGAAAAATGTTGCTGCTTTATACTAAATATAATCTCAAAATAATGCTTAACTGTATGCATTCATCCTAAGTAATGACCTATATTTTACATCTTTATGAACATTCATTTGAATTATTCCTATGTATGAATATAATACATGCTCATTATAGAAACTTTGATAGTATAGTCATAAAACAAAAAAGAAGGAAAGTGTGAATTTTTATTTTAACATTAAATTATCATTGCACTATGATGTATGTGTGTATGTGTGTATTCTACCGATTTGTGCATATTCCATCTTTATTATAGGATTTGTGAAATCCAAAATAATTTCTTAATATTTTAGATATTAGGTAACAGATCTCATTTAAATATGCAGCATTTAGAAATTTTCTTGATTTATATCAACTCAAGTAGATGCTTAACTGATATACAAATATAGACATCTTTAGCTTTATTTTACCAAGTCTTTCTTCAAAGTCTTAGAGGTAAATTCAAAGCAGTGTTAGATCTCATGAATATGTATGTATGTGTAGCATTCTAATGCCCCAATTTAAATGAGTGACTGTGTGAAATTTCTTCTATTTCCAAATATTGTAATTATAAATTATATTTGTATAAAGAAAATGAAAAATCCAGTTAAACTGATCTCTTCTTTGAGATTTATTTATTCCTGCATTTACTTATTTTGTGTGCATTGGTGCACCTCTGTGAGGTTCTGTATACCACACTGATGCAGGTGCTTGCAGAGGATAGTGACCTTTGACTTCCTGAACTAGAATTACAGGCTGTTAGGTGCTTCTTGGTGTGAATACTGGAATTCAAGTTTGGGTTTGAATACTCTGAAAGAGAAATAAGTATTATTCCTTTAATAGTCAATGTTTTGAAATTATAATATAATTGCATCTTTCTTCCTCTCCTTTCCTTTCTGTAAACCTTCTCCTATAATCCTCCATGCTATTTTTCACAATTTGAGGCCTCCTTTTTTGTTCTGGCTACACACACACATTTATGAGATTTTAATGAAATATAAAATAATCCAAATATCAAAATCTAGTATATACTACTTTTAGTCCATTATCAGGGAAGAATAATAGCATAGAGATAACAACAAAACAGTATGGAAATCATATTATGTGTACACCCCCTCACACACTATGAAGTACATAAATACAACCTGATCAGTCTGCATAATGATACTGTATTTATGTTTTTCAGGGATGACCATTAAGTTTTGGAAACCTGGGCAGTGGCACACACCTTTAATCCCAGCACTTGGGAGACAGGAGATTAAGACAGGTGAATCTCTGTGAGTTCAAGGCCAGTCTCGTCTACAGAGCTAGTTCCAGGACAGGCTCCAAAGCTACAGAGAAACCCTGTCTTGAAAAGATAAAGAAAAAAAGAAAAAAAGTATTAGAAAACCTATTGCTAGATCCTTCCCTGAGAAAGATTATTTCTCCTGATCTTTTAACTGCTTGTAGCTCTTTTTGTTGAGTGGATGCCTCATAAACTCTCCTCCTGTCCATGGAAGCAGATCTATTGTTTTTATTCTTGTTCATCTCATTGTTAGACAGCCTTTGTGTTGTGACTTTATAGCTGCAGCTCTAGCATTTCTAGGAGACACGATCTCCCAAACTCCCTGTTCCTCTGGTTCATCTTTCTGCTCCTCTTCCAGGATACACCCTGAACTTTAGGTACAGATCTATGCTACAGATTTATCAGTAAATACTGGGATTTATAACTATTCATTTTGATTGGTTCTGGTCTTTTATCGTGGTTTCTGTATATTGTGAAGAAGACTTTCCTTTTTGAGCGGTGTGAACTACACTTTTCTGTGGCTATGCAGACTAATATTTAGAAAGTAGTTAAGAATTTTACTGTTTTAGACAAGTGGTAGTTCTAGGTACTTCTCCAAGATACACGACCTCACTAACCCTGTGCAGTCGACTAGGATTTGAGGAACGGTTAATAATTCCCTTTTGTTGAGTGGGACTTAAGCCCAATTAGATAACTATTCGTTATAGCCAAGGTATGTGTGCCATGACTGTACCCTTACGATTAATGGGTTCATCACTGTTGTGTGGTTCATAGATATCGCAGCTGGGTTGGAGTGTGGGTTGTATCCCTCCTTTAGAGCATTCGTGGTGCCTTTTAGCACATGAAAATACTCCTGCCTGCTCAACTATCCTTCTAGCCCCACTTTAAACTGACAGAGAGGTTTTCAATACAAAATGAATCTTCTTTTCATTCTTTCTATTTTTCTTTGTTCCTCATTATTTATTTTCTTTTCCCACCCTCCCTCCTTTCCTCTTTTCCTCCCTTTCTCCCTCCTTCCCTCCCTTTTTTCCTTTCTTCCCCCTTCCCCTCCTGTATTTGCCTGTGTTCAATGTGAATATACTCACCACATACCATTTTCTGTGCTTGTCTCAAAGGGCAGGAATGTGTCTTTAAAAAGCTTATAATCATGGTTTTTGACTTTAAATTAATCATTTGTAGTGAAATACGACAAGTGATAAAAAAAAAGCATGCAAAATGTTTATTAGTGGCGTTTGCTAATATCAGGAATAAGAAATTTTATGAAATAGTTTGTAGATAAAATTTCATTTAAACTAAAAATTAAGGATTTTTACAAAATTAGGCAGCAACTGTTTCAACCTGATAAGTTTGTCTAGTTTTACCTTAATGTTTTGCCTCTTTCATGCATGTTTAGTATCTACGGAAGTGCCTGGGATAAATATACAGTCTAGCAAACATTGATTTAAGAAAAGACAAAAGTAGTATATTGATAAATCAAAATCTGATAGTTTTGTTTGCAGTCGAGAAAATCAGAACAGAAAAATAAGTTTCAAAACCTTATTATTATTGGCTCACTACTAATTCTTGATTATTTATTTTCTTTTTGTTATGTTCTTCTTCATATTAATTTTTATTTTTGGTAAAATGCTGTATATTAGTTTTAACCTTTTAAATTTATTTAATTTATTAAATTTTCCATGTTTTTCAAAGTTTAATGACTTTTGTGATATAATTATATATAACATTACAAAGTTATAAGATATAAGTTTTCTTTGATCATAGTCCAGTAGGTATAAATAGAAATGTAAAAAATGATTAAAAAATAGTTTTTTGTATTAAATACTTACTTTAAGAATTACTTAAATAAAGCTTGCATATTCAATTTATCATGCATATGCAATATAAACAAATTTATGGTACATTCAAGATCAATCATTTAATTAAACTAGAAAGAAGTCAATTTTAAAATGTATTCAAAAGTCATTTGGTAATAGGAAGATTTAATACATATGAAATCACTAGACTCATTCATTAATTGAAAGTTACAGAGAGTAAACCAGAAGACAACCATGCTAATTTTGAACGCCATGGCAACAAAGCATCTAAAACTGTCATTCAAAGTTATTGGGGTCAGGAAAGAAAATGAGTGTTTAAATCTAATTAAGAATTGAGTCCACCAAGATCTCTTAAGGATTTTATGACTCAAATGAGTATCAGACATAAGTTTATGCCCATTCAAATTAATAATATCTCAATTCCTTTTTACTGAGTATTAATAGCCTGAGTTTATTTTTTACAAGAAATAGGATAATAAAAATGACAAAGGTAGATAGAAATTAAATGGGCTCTTGCTTTTTTCCTTCCTTCCTTCTTTCCTTCATTCCGTCCTTCCTTTTTTCCTTCCTTTTACCATCCTTCCCTCCCTCCCTGCCTCTTTCTCTGTGTCTCTCTCCTCTTCCCTGCCTCCCTCCTTCCCTCCCTTCCTTTCTCTTTTCCTCTGTTTCTCTCCTCTTCCCCTCTCTCCCTCTTTCTTTCTCTCTCCTCTGCCCCTTCCTCTCTCCCTTCCTCCCCATCCTTCCTTCTTCTCTCTCCCTCTTTCTCTCTCCTCCTCCCCTCCCTCTTTCCCTCATTTCCCCTTTCCTCTCCCCTCCCTCCTTCCTTTCTTCTCTCTCTCTCCCCCCCCCTCTCTCCTCCCTCCTTCACATATGTGACTTGAATATGCATGTGAAAGAATTTATTCACTTTTAAAGACCTGTCCAAGGCCAGAAGTTGATGTTTGGATCTGTTCTTCAATTTCTTTTTACATTTTTTTATTTTTGAGATGGGGGGGTCTCTCTGTGTAATTCTGGTTGTCCTGGACTTGCTAGGTAGATCAAGCTCATTTCTTTTCTTTTTTGGCTTTTATATTTTTATTTTATTATTGTTATTTATTTATTTTTATTCTTTTTTAATTAAAATTTCCACCTGTTCCCCGTTTCCCATTTCCCTCCCCCTCCTCCCACATATTCCCCCCTCCCCCCACTCCCCTCCCCCATCCTCTCTCCTCTTCTCCTTCCCCCACTCCATTCCCCCTCCCTCTCGATACTGAAGAGCAGTCCAAATTCCCTGCCCTGCGTGAAGACCAAGGTCCTCCCACTTCTATCTAGTTCCAGGAAGGTGCGCATCCAAACAGGCTAAGCTCCCACAAAGCCAGTTCATGTATTAGGATCGAAACCTAGTGCCATTGTCGTTGGCTTCTCATCAGCCTTCATCGTCCGCCATGTTCAGAGAGTCCAGTTTCAACCCATGCTTATTCAGTCCCAGTCCAGCTGGCCTTGGTGGGCTCCCAATAGATCAGTTCCACTGTCACAGTGGGTGGGTGCACCCCTCGTGGTCCTGACTTCCTTGCTCATGTTCTCCCTCCTTCTGCTCCTCATTTGGACCTTAAGAGCTCAGACTGTTGCTCCAAATTGGGTCTCTGTCTCTATCTCGATCCATCGCCAGATGAAGGTTCTAAAAACAATCCTCCTGCCTCTGTCCCCACAGTGCTTGGATTAAAGGTTTGTACCACGAGGGCCAGTATTTGCTTGTCATATTTTTGAGACAGTCTCTCAGTGAACCTCAAGTTTCCCATTTTGACTAGAATGATTATTGAATCCCTTGGTTTTTTCTTATGTGTACCCAGTTTGTGGGTTACAGAGTTCTTTCAAAATGTCTGCTTTTTTTAAAAATTTTTTCATGAGTGTTAGATACCTTTGAAACTTTGAAAAGAGAAAACCTATTTGTTCTAAGCAACAGGGCTGATTTCATAAAGAAGAAAAAATTTCTGGAAATGAATTAGGTAACACACAAGCACAAATTCATCCAAAGTTAACACATCATAATTTAGAGTATTAAGTTTGTTCTGAACAAGAATTTAGTTAAAAACTGATTTATCAAGTATTGATTTTAATTAGAAAGTGATTTTGAAATTTTATGAGTTCTAAGTTTTCCACACACATAAAATATAGTGCTGACCTATAATAGAGTAACATAAGAATGTGAGTTAATACTATAACATGAAACAGTGGATTAAAAGAAATTTGGGAAGCTTTTAATATTTCTAACACATTTCACTTATGCCATTTGGTTAAATTCATAGAGCATGGTAGTCAGAATATGAGCACAAAGAAGAAAATAGGGACATATGGAAATGTACCAAAGAAAACCCCTGAAATACACAATTTTACTCAAGATGTTCAAGTTATGCTACCTATATGTAAGAGAATGTATACTATATAGGAATGAAAATACAAAAGGAAGTAATGAATAGAAGATAGATATTAGACAATAAAAATATCCAGAAATAGATGGAAGTAGTTGCAGAGTTCCACAACTAACCACTGGTCTGAGCTCCCCAAGTACAATTCAAATAAGAGATGAGTGATAAGAACAAAGAGGTCAAGACCATGATGAGGAAACCCATAGCATCATCTGATCTGAGCTAGTGGGAGCACACTGAATCTGGACTAACAATTGGGGAACCTGCATAGAACTGAACTAGATCTCCTGAACACAAGTGTCAGTGGTGTGGCTAGGGCAGAATATGGGGCTACTGGCAGTGGGACCAGAATTTAACTCTAATGCATGAATTGGCTTTCTGGAACCCATTTACTATGGAGTGATACCTTGCTCAGCCAAGGAACCAGTGTGCGGGTGAGGGCTTTGGTTCTCCCTCAGTAAGGTCATGGAGAAGACTTGGTTGGCTTCTCATGGGAAGTCATACCCTCACTGAGGAGTGGTCGGGGTGGGGCAATGTGCGGGGAGAAAAAGGAGAGGAGGGAGGGACAACTGGGATTGGTATGTAAAATCAATAAATAAGTGAATAGAAAAAAAAGATTAAAATAAATAAGTCACTAGATGATTCAATGTCAAGCATTTTCATATTTTCTTTCTAATGATAAATGCAAGTTAAATTTTGCCCTTTAGAATAGTAAAATTTCGCCGGGCGGTGGTGGCGCATGCCTTTAATCCCAGCACTTGGGAGGCAGAGGCAGGCGGATCTCTGTGAGTTCGAGACCAGCCTGGTCTACAAGAGCCAGTTCCAGGACAGGCTCCAAAAAACCACAGAGAAACCCTGTCTCAAAAAACCAAAAAAAAAAAAAAAAGAAAAATAGAATAGTAAAATTTCAAATAACTGGTCATAGCAAGTGTTGAAAGTGAAATAGAAGATCTCAAATTTTCACACATCAATAAGTAGAATGGGTAATGCAAACGTGGCTTTGAAGCGATAAATAGATACACATACGTCATACTATTAGATTACTTTTTCAAAGGATGATAGCACATTTTGATAAAAGGGAAAGTTGTTGTGAGATATATGGTTGGGTATTGAAGAAACATAGGCCTCACTCACGAGGCCTAAATGTGGAAGTAACTCAACGCCAACTGGGATATTTCTTCGAAAAACCTTCAGTTTTCAAAGTAAAAGACACGTTTTTCAATATGTTTCATTAAAATTTGTTGGTGATAATAACACTGAATTCAGAATAAGATTTCTAGTAGTGAGTGAATCCAAATATCACTTCTTCATTCCTGAGTGTCATGGAAATCTTCACAGTCCTTTGGAAACTGTGTCACTCTGGTAGAATGGTATTCTCGTAGATAATGGTACCAAACTTTAGAAACATGCTCCTCTTTCCTTACTTTTCAGCTCTTAAAAAGTAACTTTTCTGTATAAAACTTTCCTCTGAAAGCAGATTTCAATAAACATATAATTTTTAAAGAATAGCAATGGCTAAATCAGATCTGGAACATTAGATAATTGCTCTGTCCTAAACATCGGGCTAGTTGAGCTATGAATTTGTCTAACCACTAATTTTGGTTTTAGCTTTGGCCAACACTGAAGTTTACAATGCAAGCATATTGGAATCTTTTAAAATATCTCAAAATTTTCTGATACTCATGAGACAAATGATGCTTTTTTTTTTAGACCTCCAAGGATAAGGTAAAAGAGAAAAGCGATTCCACTTGAACTTGTGCAACATACCTTGATAGACAACCTATGTTACTAGTGATAACACTCATCACATCAGATACATTCCGATGACTTTACTGGCTTCATTTTAGCTTTTTCTTTACTCAAATCACTTTAACTACATTGAGTTTTTTTTATTAGTTATATATAGTAAGAGAAAAATAAATAAATCAAGCTGTTGGCACTAACTTGCAGCATGAGAATAACAACTTTAGTACTGTCATTACTGAACCCTTTACTCTTTCTACTTGATCATGTGCGCCATGATGCTTAGATATGTCACAGAACAGGGAGAAACATCTCTGGTGCGCACAAACATGTAAGTGAAAATCTCGCTGCCAACTATATGACCTGGAAAGGTGGACTCAGCTCTTCAAATCCTACATGCCTTAAAGAAATAGTCATCTGTAATATACAGAAAGCAAATATTAAATTACCATTGAAAACCAAAATTTCAGTACAATTATACAGCTGTGTTAGTCAATGCATGTGCTTTAGATCCTATGTGAAGCTTCATGAAATAAAACTGTATTCCCTAAAATGCTTCTTTTCTAGTGGGGGTGAATGTAAGCAGACAAAGAGAATACATAGTGTGACAGATAGGTAAGAACAGTGGAGACATAAAACAGAAAAGGTTAAACAGACTGCAAGGCTAGTGAGTGATGTCTTCACTTGTGCAGAAAATGCAGGTGTAAAAAGCAAGGATAATATCAGAACTTTGAGGTGAAATGGGCACTCAGAAGAAGTCACGAAGCAGCAAAATACAGACAGACTGACATCTGCTTAAGACCAGAAGTCCAATTTTATAATTCTGCTCTCAAATTTATTATATTCTGAAGTATCTGAAAACAAGTCACCCTTTACTGATATCAGGCTTTGTTAAAAGAGAGCTCATTGAAAGAATGGAATGCGTTTTGTATTTCTTTAGAAAGTATCCCTCTCCTAGGATTCCCACACATTCTCCTGGCAAAGTCTCAGCATAGGATATGGTATTAGTTTATATATGAATTTACATTTCCCAGTAAAATTGACCATTTGCAACCTCTGGAAACCTTTCCCATATGTATTCAGTTTTGAAGAATTACTTCATTAGTAGAAGAGTTCAAATCAAACACAAATACCATTGTCCTGGATGTTTTTGTATGTCAACTTGACACAGACTAGACTCATCAGTTGAAGAAATGCATGGAAGAGATCAGGCTGATCTCATTTAGTGATCATTGAGGGAGGGTCCAGCCCATGGCGGTGGGGCCATCCCTGGGAAGGTGGTCCTGGGTTCTATAAAAGAAGGTAGGCTGAATGGTTCAATAAGCAGCTTCCCTCTGTGGCCTTTCATCAACTCCTGCCTCTAGGATCTTGCCCAGTTTGAATCCCTTTCCTGACTTCTTTTAGTAATGAAGTGCAAGTCTAATAAACACTTTCTTCCCCAACTTGCTTTTTGGTCATGGTATTCCATGCCAGCAATATAAACACTAACTGATGTAGTCATCTTAGATGGAACCCGACAATTCAGATCTGAGGATCACAAGATGGTATGCCTAACATCTCTAAGTCACATCATCCATATCTATAAAATGGGGTGCACTGAAGACAGCCTTGCCTATTTTTTTCAATGATCTTCAATGATTTTCTTCAATGTATCCTGCTGGTACAAAGCTAATCTCATGGATGTGACATTGGTCATGAGCATATTTTCAAAATAGTCCCTCAAATTAATTAGTACTATAAAAATAATTGAAAACCACCAGCTAATTTTGATAAGTAAACCAGAAAATGATTACTCATTAAACTTAAATTCAGTGTTAAGTAGCTGATCTTCCTACTACTTACTCAGAGAAAAAAAAATGTGATGTCTTTTAACTATTATTATTTTAAGATTATTAATTGAAGGTCAAGTGGTGGCAATGTACATCTTTAATCCCAGCACTTGGGAGGCAGAAACAGGCAGATCTTTAAGCCTGGTCTATGGAGCTCCAGGATATCTGTGGCTACACAGAGAAGTCCTGTCTTGAAATACAAAACAAACAAAAGATTATTATATGAAAAGATAAAAAAGGATAAAATGATGGATCGTGCTGACATAAATTATTTTCATTCTACTTTCTCTCTTGTTTTATTCATGCCCTGATGATTTTCTCCAAACATAGTTTCTTCAGTACATTAAGGCTTAGGTTTCCTTAATCCTTGTTCTTTATGTATTCCATGTTAAGCAATTGAACTATGCCATACACATAATTTTATTTGTTCTTAATATCTCTGAAAATCATCTAAAAGAAACAATTCATTATTTAAATCTTAATTTCAGGGATATTCTCCTCAATAAAATTGTCAAGAATTATTTTAAATTGTGAAATTAGTCAGTCACATACTGTCATAGTTACTTTTCTATTACTGTGAAAAGATACCATGACCAAGGCACCTTGTAGAAGAAAGAGTTTATTGGATTGCACAGTTCCAGAGGATTAGAGTTCATGATCATTGTGCCAGAGAACATGACAGTAGGCAGGCAGTTTGCTAGAGCTGTAGCTGAGAGTTTATATCCTTACACGCAAGTATGAGGCGGAGAGAGGTAACTGGAAATACTGTGGGCTTTTGAAGACTCCAAGTACACCTGTAGTGATGATACACCTCCTCTACCAAGGCCACACCTTTAATTCTTCCCAACTAGTTTCACCAATAGGAACTAAGCATACAAATATATGAGCCAATCAAGGTCATTCTCTTTCAGACAGCCACTATCCACTCTGTGGTTCTGATTAACTTGAGGCAGTATCATACAAAATGCGTTTAGTTGAACTTCGAAAATGCCCATATTCTTTCAGAGTTCTCAATACCGTTTCTTTGTTGTTGTTTTCTTTTTCTTTCTTCCTCATGTCTTCTATCCCCCATCTACTTCTCCCAATTCCCGTTTCCAACCTCCCCTCTTATTCTGATCCTCTGTTTCCCTTCAAAAAATAGTAGGCATCTAAGGGATATTCAGGAATATCCACTGAACATAAGATAACATGTTAAAATTAGACCAACCACAAATCCTCATATCAAGTCTGGACAAGGCAGCCCAATTTGAGAAAAAAGGGTTCCAAGACCAGGCAAAAGAATCAGAGATACCCTCCCTCCACTGTTAGGAGTCCCACAAAAACTATCAAGCTAAACAGCTTCAATATATATGCATAGGACCTAGTGCAGAGAGAGCCACAGGGCTTTGTGATTGCCACTTCAGTCTCTGTGAGTGCCTATGAGCCCTGCATAGTTTATTCTGTGGGCTGTGTTCTACAGGTTTCCTTGGCTCTTACAATCCTTCCTCGCCTTCTACTGTGGGGTTCCCTGAACTCCACCTAATATTTGGCTGTGTCCATCAGTTGCTGGAGGAACTATTTGATGACTATTTGGACTAGGCACTGATTTATGTTTATAGCAGAATGTCATTAGGAATCCTTTCATTTGATATTTATTTATTTACTGCCAGTCAGTTTTGGTTCTAACCTAGATTTCTGGGTTATTCAGCTTTCAGATCCTGGCCACCCAGGCATCGCTGGACAGTGTTCCCACTCATGGTATAGACTTAAGGCTAGACAGTCATTGGTTGTTGACTTCTACACTACCATTACTTCAGTGCATCCTGCAGACAGAAGTATGAGAAGCATCAGTTCTCAATTAATCATAGAAGAAAAAATTTGAGAAAAATGGGGTTTCTGGGAAGGATTCCATCTATTTCTTGCATAAATGGCAAAGGGAAGTTATAAAACACCGAGAGAACCATATACATTGGGATAGAACAGAGCGTGTAGGCTGCATGGTCCCAGCAATATTTGTGCTGTCTTGTCTTGTCTCATGAAGATCTTCTATAAAATAAAATATATATATATACTTTAAACATACAATGAGACAGGCTATCCATTGACATTCCAAAGAGAAGAATTGGAGGATAGTGAGGAAACACTGAACCTGCAAGAACTCAAACAGGAGAAAAGTAAAATCCTGTATTTCATGGTTGTTATCAAAGAGCTAAGATGGCTCAAACCTTGGAGATTTGCTCACTACAATACACTACTCTTTCTTGGGTTGGTTCCAATCCCTGTTTACAGCTCTCCTTGGCAGGAATCTCATGGTTCTAGTGTCTAACACAACCCAAGCTTCATTTCACCACTTCAAGCAAATGGGATCTTTAGACCTCCGTATCAGAACGTTCCTGTTGCGTGGTCAACCTCTTCAGCTTTCCTTAACTGTGGAGGAAAATAACCTTAGCCCTTTACTGCTACATCCTTTGAACTTGGAAGTTAGAACACTGTAACCAATGCTGCCAGCTCTCTGCCTACTTAGGAAGGAAATTGGCCCCTCCTTGAATTACATCTGCATAGGCTTTGAATTATTGCTTTCCTTTGTTGAGCAAGCTTCTCTTTGTTTTGGAAGAAGAATCCTTAGACATTTCTATTTTACTAATCTGAAGTTTATCAGTGGGGCCTGGTCATGAGGGCAACACTCCCTTTATTTCATTTCGCATCAAAACTTTCTTTAAATTTGTCATCTCTGAGTTTCAGCCGTGGTCCTAACATTAAATTTTCCAGTGTTCTATTTCTCCTCAAACTGCTGTGAAGAGTCACCATGATCATGACAACTTACAGAAGAAAAGGTGTATTAGGCATTACAATTTCAGAAGTTGAGAACATGACCGTCATGCCAGGTAGCAGAGCAACAGGCAGGTAGAGGCAGGCAGGCATGGTTCTCTATCAATAGCTGGGAGATAATATTCTTATCCACAAGCAGGAGGCAGAGAAAGCTATTTGAGAATGGCCATCTTTAGCAAGGCTACACCACATAATTTTCCCTTAACAGTTTTTCAGTTATAGACTAAGTACTAAGTATTAAACTATATGAGTTGATCGATGGGGTCATTCTCATTTAGATCACTACTGTCATTTTTCTTTGTAGTATTCCTCTTTTTTCATCTGTAGCTTTTTAGTCATTATTTCCTTCATGCTACTACTTTAAAAATCTACTGTGTTCCATGCTGTATGCTATTGTGTTCTGAGTTATTTCTTAAAGTTATTTCCAAGTCTATTTTAACTTTCAGAGTTTTGTAGCCAAAGTGAGATGAACATGAGATAAAGAGAAAAATCAAAGGTAGAATCATGAAATATTTCTGACAAATATTATTCCACAATGTATTTGAAATACCAAACTCTAATTAATGTTTTGATTAAATTTTATATCCTATATTTCTTACCTGAATTTATATTTATATGGTAAAATGTTAATGAAGAGTAGTACAATTATTTTGTACACAAAGAGATCCCTTCTCATACTGGTGGAGATGAAATTGGTATTTTCTGATTGAATTACTGACCACATGGCTACCCTGGAATTATGTGCTCACTTATATAATCTACATTACAGATAAATATCCTGTTAGGTGAATACTATTACCATTATATCACTGCTAGACATTGTTAGTACTGTTAAGGTATATTAAAGCTTACTTATGCTAATTATTATATGTCAATTTCTTTTCAAGAAAATTCATTTAATACACTTGTTTTGCAAATTTTTAATATAAATAACCATAATAAAATGATAGAAAAAAGCAAATCAGATGCTATTGTAAATGTAGAGTATTATGACCAACTTATGACCAACACATCAGGAGAATGAAAGAGGATATGTTTCTTAACCCTGCAAGGTCAGGAAGAAACTTCAGAGGAGAAAGTATTTAATTGAACTGGGCATTGGTTTTAAGATATTAGAATTTCCCATGCAGAACTGCATAAGTTAGGGAAATTGTATAACATGTAAACACCTTTCCTGTAATATTAGAGAAACTTAAATCCCTGTAAGAATTTCTACAATTACTTTATGATTTTAAACTAGATTAACTAGCCATCATCACACTTGCGTTATTAAGTTGGACCTTTTTCTATTCCTGTGAGTTAGCTTGTTATACATCACTTTCATTCATTTTCTTTTCTGTGAACTTTTCTTTAGAAAAAATTACTTATTTACTTAGTTATGCATCACAGGATCTTAGATAGAATTTAATTTAGAAGAGCATTTGGTTTGCTCTGTAACTATATATATTCAATTATATGTCATGAGAACTATTGTTCTTAGAAGAAATCAGACTCACCCACTGAACATCAAATGTGTCCATGTCTTAGAACATTTACAGACCTTTTACTATTGTTTATAAGAGCACAATATTAGCGCCATCTCATAAAAATGGAGACACATTTATACATTGGCTGCTTTTCACTATTTTTAATTAACTTTTTTTAATTTACTTTACATACCAATCACAGTTTCTCCTCCCTCCTCTCCTCCATTTCCCCACTCCTTCTCTACATTCCCATCAAGCCTGTTCCCCAGTCACTACTTCTCAGTCTCCGTTCAGAAAGGAGCAGACCTCCCATGGGCTTGCACAAAGCCTGGCACATCAAGTTGAGATAGGACCAAGCACCTCTCCTGCATCAAATCATATTTAATATTTTAAAAAAGTCGCTCCTATAAATTATATTGAACTTGAGAATTAACAAATAGTGATACTTGGGCAAATATTCTATTTATGTTTCACATTTAAGTATAGAATTGAGTAAGTTAAACTCCTTTATTGTTAAAGTTATTTCTATTTCTAATACACACCGTATTTTTTTATTTCCAAACTTGTGCTAGGAATACATTTTAAGTAAATATCAGTCTCCTTTCATGTTGTGGATTATTAAAAAAATTGTTTATCTGCCTCCTTTCTTCAAATTCAGGAACTAATGATGAGTATTAACATAGGATGATTCTATAGGCATCTAACGAAATTACGGAAAAATGAGTTTGAAAAATCACTATGCCAGCAGACATCATTGTACAAAGAAAAAAAACACTGGTTAAATGTTAGAGACTGAAAATTTGAAAGTGAACCTTCTTTTAGAAACCTCTTTGGACAGCCGTCAACAATAAAACATGCTCCCCAGGCCTTATGGAGAGGAGTAAATTGTTCTTAGGATATGAGGAGAAGGGTGGTACTTGGCAGTGTCATTTCAGCTCCTTAAATAATAATTCAGTGCACTCACAACAAACTGAAGTACACAGATTTTAAGACTTTAATTTGTCAGTCATAGCAATTTGTAAGTCTTAGTACCAAAATTCCAGCCATTGAAATATATCAAAGCTCTCTTTTGGTATCAAGGGCAGGGGCTATTGTTCTTGCTAAGAGTAACTTTCATATAATGGAGAGATCAAATTGAAAAGATAACCTTGAGTTAAAGGAGAGTCAGCAAGAATGGAGCTGGTGTCCTTATAAAAGTAGGCATGCTAGACACTAGCAGTTGTCTGAATCCTTGGCAATTTACAGTTTAGAAAAGCAGGTAGTTATGAGCTTTGGTATAACCAACGACATTTGGACCTGAGCTTGTTAGCATCCTGGGTAGTTGTGGACTGAACTTAAGACTAGGACATTTCATTTTATAAGAACTAGAAAATTAAGTACATATTTAAATGTACTGCATAAACCAATATTTATCAAATTACCAAATATTAAATTTAATCACAATTAAACTCTACATGGTTGTTAAATTTTTTGAATTTTTCTTCTGACTTTTCCAGGTACACAAAGTAAGCATAAGTAAAATACAATGATTGTCTTGTATCTAATTCTTTGTACTGGCAAAATAAAGAAGTATTATCAAGGATAATACATGAATTTCAGACATAAGCTAGAACTGTTACAGATCTATGTCTAAAAGAGGCCTAATTATGGCAACTTATTTTTATAACAGCATTTATAGTGACTGAAACAAGATTTTTTTGTGGATATCATTATTTTTATTATGTTTATTGAGCTATATATTTTTATACATTCCATTTCCTTCCTCCCCCTCCCCTTCTATTCTTTCCCATGATCCCCATGCTCCCAATTTACTCGGGAGACCTTGTCTTTTTCTACTTTCCATGTAGATTAGATCCATGTATGTCTCTCTTAGGTTCTTGTTGTTGTCTATGTTCTTTGGGGTTGTGACTTGTAGAAGAAATAAAATTTTGATATGATTCTGGGGATTAATTTTACTTTGATTTTCAAGTCAATCTCACAAATTTAAACAAATAACATATAGAGAAATGTTTTAACTTGAAATTTAGAAGTGCCAAATTTAGTTTTCATATGATTTCAAGTATTCATTTTTAAAGTTGTTCTTGGATTTATTTAGTGACTACATAGTAATAAGTTAAGTGGTAATATTTTTATTTTATATATACTAAAATTTTTAATAGAATTTTACACTAAAGGGAACAAAATCTTCCTGGATACTCAACTTTTCTCAGAAATTATTATAATACATTGATAGATTATGGAAACAAGGATAAAGTGGTTTAAAAACCTTAATAATGCTAAAATATATTTTAAATTAATGATTACATGATATCTGGAGAGAACCAATTCTATTGTTTAAGAAAAAACTTAAAATTTTAATTACTCAGTTTTATTTTTATCATCACTGACCCTAAAATCTCATGAGGATTCTAATCCATTTCCACAGATATTGTGACATCATTACTGTGAGAACTATTTTATATGACAGACATTTCTTTTTCTGGTCACCAAACTGTATGGCCAGCACGTGTCTTAGTTACTATTCTTATCACTGTTATATTGCATGGCAATAAGCAATGTAAAGGAGAGATTTGTTATGGTTTATTGTTTAAGTAGCTTTGGTCAATCATGTTAGGGAGCAAAGAGTTCATTCCACTGGGAGAGTAGCTCAACATTATTACTGAAGAAGCAAAAGACAAATGGAGATGTTCATTTTGATTTTTTTCTTTTCCTCCTTTTTTCTTCAGTTTAGATCCATTCAATGGGACAGTGACACCAGTATTTTGGAATGTTTTCTTCCCCTGGCAAGGCTCTTTGGAAACTGCCTCTTGGTAGTCACAGAGGTGTGGTTCCCAGGTGGCCCCAAATCCAGTCATCCCTGAAGATTACCATCACAGCATGTTTTGGAATGCATTAGGTTCTCTGGATGTAGCCCTATTTCTAGTAATTTACATATTGCATAAGAATTATTTTATATACCTGCTTACAACTGAGTTGGTGTTCTAGATTAAAAAATATTTTCTTTACCTTTCTTAGGGATCTCCTATTCTCAAGAAGACAGATACTTATTTTTCTCAAATAAATGCATTAATTATATCTATGTATCATTAGATAACTCACAAGAAGTACATGCTCCTTGTTCTCATGCATATGCACATAAATATTTGTTTATTTTTCTTTTTTAAAAATATTGAGGAAAACTTAGGACTATGCATAATTTTCTCTAATTTCTATGTTTCCTTAAGCTTATATAAACTTTGCCAGAACTATTAATTCAGGAACTGGGCTTAGTTTGACAAGCCTACCTGAAAAAAAATTATTTTTAGGTGATTCTATATTACCTTTTTTCTAAACTTGAGGTTGTAAATTTACTTTGCTTCTTAATAATTCATCATTAAATTTGTATCATCAGGAAGGTGGATAATTCTATCATTCTGCCAGTGGAACAGGCCCCTATATGCTTGCAGAGGTCACTTTGCTAGGGGAGAAGTGTGTGCTTCTATTTCTTTTCCATGCTGGCTGTATTGCAGTGATTTTCCTCATGCTCCTTTTAAGTAGATAGATACTCACAGAGCCACCAACCCACTGTTCAATAAAATGACATCATAAAAATTTCCCCTTCTCTTTTATCCTTCAGCAGATGCAATTCGACTGGAAATGGAATATGACTCTCTCAGTCAAGAAATAATGAACATATATGGTCATTCTCTCTCTCTTTTTTTTTTTTGACAGAGTTTTGCTAACTCTGATTTGACAATTTTGCCCCAATCTCCCAAGTGCTAACATTATAAGTCAATGTCACCATGAATATCAAAGTTTCCTATTTTTATATCAAATAAGGCTATAGTTAAAATTCTCATAAAGGATAATTAAGACCTAGTGATTCGTTCCTTTATTTTGATATTGTAATATAATTACATGATTTCCCCTTCTCGTTCCCTTCTCCAATCGTTACTAATATAATTACATCATTTTTTTCCTTCTCATTCCTCCCTCCTTGCTCTTCCATGGCCTATGATTTAGCATAGGATAACCAGTCAGGGTACTCTTCTCTGAGGAAGATGCCTTCTTCCATTCTCAGCATTTCTTACTTGTCTGTAGTTCTTTGTGTAGAGGTGAGGCCTTTTGGTCTTTCCCCTGTTCACTTTGGCATGCTTGTTGTTATTCTTGTTCAGCTCATGTTTAGACACTCATTTGGGTGAGACTTCTTAGGTATAAGTTCTGACATGAATAGGAAACACACTAATTTTTCTAGTCTAAACTTGATGTTCACGGCTACATTGTATATCTTCAGGTACAATGAAATCCACATATGTCTCAATTGAAGTAGTACTGCTCTGTGAAAAAGTTATTTGATTATGGGTCCTCTTAGAATACTGGTAATATTGAAAAGTAACTGATGTGATCTGCCAAATATTAAGTATATTTATATTAATCGTGTTCCTTATGGGCACTAAAATACTGCTAAAGAGTGCTCTTTTCATGTCTTGGCTAACAGAATTCTTTTTGTTTGTTTATTTTTCAAGACAGAGTTTCTTTGTGTAGCTTTGGCTGTCGTGTAAGTCTCTCTCTATATAGACCAGGCTGTCCTTGAACTCACAGAAATCAAGCTGCCTCTGCCTCCCGAATGCTGGAATTAAAGGCACATACTACTACTACCCAGATTTTTTCTTTTGATACTATAGTTCTTTCATATATATATAATTTTGTGGTAATAGGCAGCAAAACTTGAAAAAGACAAAAATGCATCCAGAGTACAGCATACCAACCATTACCGCTAAAATGACTCTAATCTAGAATAAAGCATTATTAGATTTGTTACATTCAAAATCTTCTTTCTACAATCAACTCTTAGACCTTTGGCCTACGACCAGTCTGTGCACATTCTGGGATGCAGCATTCCAGTGACAGCACATCAAAAACTGCCATTAAGTTCAGTAAATCCTCAGCCATTGCTTATTTCATGGGAGATCTAGTTTCTTTGGTCCACTCTAAGTCAAATTGACCATAATAATGCCTTGACATGACAATTTCCTATTTTTAGGCAAGATTTCCCCTTGCACCATTCAGCTCTCAGCATGAATATATCTGGAGAAATATCAGGATGACTTGCCCCCTACCGTAAAAGCATGATGGGAGCAGAGGTCCAGTGACAGGTACCATCCTAGAAACTCCAAATGTCTGACAAGCCCTGTCAGCCACATGACACACTGCTGCAGGTCTCGAAACTCACTCAGCGCAGGATTAAAGGATTAGATGCATCACCTCTTCATTCAAATTCCAGCTGTGCACACAGAAATCAGGGAGAAACCGGTGACTTTCTAGTGTACAGTACCTATAAATTCCTGTTTACATTGCATGAAAGGTGTGCACTTTTATGGGTTTGAGCATCAGCATATTTCGCTCTGTAATTTCTACCCTAGTTTGACAAACTGTCTTTAGGCTGCTCTTGGGAACTCTAAGCACGATTATTGCATTCATTCATGCGTGTGTTCAGGGAACATTTGAGTCCTTGTTATCATAGAGTATGTGGTAGGTGATAAAGTTTAGAGGGAGAAAAAGAAAACCTTCTGCTTAGAAGAAACTTCAGCTCTAATTTGGATATACGTTTACAAACATGATGCTGATACATTGTGGTACATACACCAATGAGTGATGTGCAGGGAAGACAGACAGGGAGATCATCAAGTTCTCTTGAATACAGATCAGTTAAAACTTAACAGCTGAAAAGTGTAACTGGGGAGTTAAAGGAAGAGGCCATGTCCTGAAAAATAGTTTGTTCTACAGATTTGGACTTCCTCCCCTGGAATGCTATGCTGTTCAGAGCACAAACCATTGTTTTGTGATATTTAAATTACTACTACCTGAGAAGATAAAGAGAAAGAGGGAGAGAGAGAGAGAGAGAGAGAGAGAGAGAGAGAGAGAGAGAGAGGAGAGAGATTGTGTCAGGGACTATATCTATCCTAATTGTAAATAATAAAGGGTTTACCTTCAGTAAAACATTTCTAAATTACCTACACAGATTAAAACATATAATGTAAGAAAACCAAAAACAACTGGGGCATTAAGCTAAATAATAACTAATTGTATTCCTTAAAGATTTAATTGTCGATGCCATTTAAAGTGTTAAAAATATATTAAGTTGGGGCTGGAGAGATGGCTCAGAGGTTAAGAGCACTGCCTGCTCTTCCAAAGGTCCTGAGTTCAATTCCCAGCAACCACATGGTGGCTCACAACCATCTGAAATGAGATCTGATGCTCTCTTCTGGCTGCAGACACACAGAATATTGTATACATAATAAATAAATAAATATTTAAAAAAATATATTAAGTTGACAATTTTTTTTTGGTGGGGAGAGACAAATATTATTTTAAAAGGGGTCGTTACATAAGTGCCTTTCTAATTCTGTCTTTCCCCACACAGCTCTAAGCTGCTTCCAGTGCCAAGTGGAACCAAGAGCAGACGTCCTTTGAGGAAGAATCTCACCTTTAAAATAGAGAGATTTTTATATTATGATTTAAGGTTTATGCATATCAAAAGGAGCTCTCAGGGTGTGTGATAAATTCTTGACATCCAGAATACCCACAGACTCTCTTGTCATTTACAGCTCAAAGCTGCTGCCTGGGGAGGAATATTTGATAGATAACTCACAGTTTTTAAGATACAAGGTTTTACTCTGCAAAGATGTTGATTAAAACTTTAACATGAAGTTGATAACTTTCTAAAAGAATCTTATACTGCTACAGGGAGAATAATCAAGAAAATCCAAAGCATGCTTTAACCAATTGTTTTCAAGGAGACTGACATTTAAGGGAAGTCTTGAGAGAAATGTGCAACACATTTTAATATCTATAGCAACATATTTTTTTCTAGCCACAGAAATATACTTTATTCCCAACCCTCATCTTTTGCTGCATGTTTCTCTGATGATAACTGGGCTAGGCACCAGTCTATGAGTATAACAAATTATCATTACTAATTATTTCATTGCGTCTTTCTTCCTCTTCGCTCCCTCTCTTCCTCCCTCCCTCCTTCGCTCACATTGCTCAGGCATTCTAAAGGCAGGTGTGGGGAAGAGTTGAAGAATCATAGAAATAAAACCAGAAATCAATGCAGAAGGCCATTATTGGGCTGAAAGTATGAATTTTAATATTACATTCAAATTTTTGTGACTACCAATATTTCTTAAATGATGTTAGAGACCGGAACAGATTTCATAGTAAAATGGTTGATATATTTAGCTCATATATTTAGTTAAGTCCTTTCTCGCTGCCTTCCAAACCACTGGGAATGAATTCCTCTAAAACAGGCAAAGAAACAAAAGTCAAAGTTTTGCTTTTAGTTGATTTACATCTCTGCCTTATGTTTCAAACGTTTTGGATAGGAAGAATATAGTCTGGCAAAAGAAAAACCAGTAGCTATCAATACATGATTCCTGTTGAATTGGTCTATCTAACAATTAGTCCTCTTCGTACGTTACATAATTTTCTGTTGCACAGCTAGATAAGCCAATTATCCTCCTTTAACTGAGGGTGTTGTTCAGAAACATAAGGACTATGTGATGTACGATGAGAATCAGAGTGTGTTTATCAGTCGTGACCTTTATCGTGCATAGTATCAAAAGGCAGTTTAGACACATACACTCAGGGAGAAGACCAGGCTAAAGATAAAGAGGGTGCTCTTCAAAGAAAGGCCTCTAAATGATATTAAATTAAACCACGGAGTCTATCTTTTATCCTAAAGTCTTATGGGATTCTAACCAAAGGGTAAATTTTGTTAGTTATGCTTTTAACATCAGTTTAGCATGTCACTACATGAAAATGATACTTTCTGATGCATTAGAAAATAAATTTGATGACTAAAACAATAAACATTCAACAGGGTATTTAAATGCAGATTGGAACACTGTATCTTTAGTCTTATGTAAACAAAACTTCTTAATAACCCTTTCTGTTCGTCACCCACTCAGTAAATATAACAGTTTGTGTTTTGTAATTGTCAGTTTGACTCATGTGTTAGTCTTAGATTACTTTAATTAGCAGAGGTGAATTCTGTCTATTTCTCAGCCTGAAAGCATATTTGCTCTTTGTTGGCCTATATGAATGCTTCATAATTTCATCTACTTAGTTCAGTCATTGTTGAGCAAAATATGGAATCTACATGAGAGCTTCAAACGTAAGGATATGGCTCGGAAACACAGGAGTGTTACTTAGAAACTCATATCTACGCTGGGACCTGTGTGGTCTTGTAGGATGCCCCTTTAGAATCTTATGACATCTTGTTGTCTAAGTGTTCAAACTCTTGAAATAACACATTGTGGACAGTTTTCCCAAATTATACATAACATTAAAAAAGTAAACGCAAAGTAATGGTTGTAATCTCAGAATGGTTCAAGGCTGCAGTAAACAAGTGCCTGACTCTAATTTTAATTATTTTGGGGAGATAAATCATTTGTAGAAAAGAATTCTTACAGACTCTTGACTTACTTCAGTACCAAGATTAACTCTCACCCTTTGCAAAATTTATGAAAAGGAGAACTGTCGCTGGCTCTGTGCGGTGCTCCCTGGTCTGAGGGCCTAACACTGGTAGCTCACAGTGATACTTCACACAGCCTACAAAGGATCTTGCCTAGAGCAATATTTAATGCAGAATCCTGAATCTGCCCAAAATCTGATTTTAAAATATATGGTCATTATTATTCATTCTTAATAAAATATAGAATCATAGACAAGGGGGGGGTAAAAATCATTTTTGTTCAAACATTGTGTGTGAGGCATATGTATGTGATGCATATTATCTCAAATGAGTGTGTCAATACTTAGCTTTGTTTCAAAATATAATAATTTTTACATAGGAAGAAGTAGAGCAATTCACTCTTTAGGGTCACAGTGGGAACCCTAGAGTTGAGGGTCAAGTTGACTTCATGTGCACAAATCTGAAAATTGCTTTCGACATGTGTTTGAATCCAGGGGCTTCTGGTGGGATAGTGCTTGAGAGAACTCCAAATGGGAAGAATAATCTGAGAGTCCAGATGGATCTCGCAGCTCAGATTCTTTTGTGCTTAGGACACTGTTTTCTCTTTCCCTAAGACCCTGGCACTATGAGCGATACAGTTCTGTGCACTGATAGTAAGACCTCTATTTCACAGATTAAAAATTGTGACTGGTGTTTTAGAAATCACTGTTCACGTTCAGAATTGATTGGGTAGTATTCCAATCAAGTCAAAAAGAAACTTGATTTGTGTATTTTAACTAATAGCGTCATCCTTGTTCCCAAACTGTAATATTCGTAACCTTGTCTCCAGTGTCACATACCACTTTCTGTGTTTTCAATTTGTGGGCCACCCATTCCTAACTATTGCCACAACCTGTCTGTCACTACGAACACTTTCACTTATCCAGCATCTTCCCCACATGCTGAGAAGACGAGGAGTCTGATGTTCTTCCTATCACCCCCTTACCCTCTGCTCAAACAGTATAAAAGTGCTAGTTCTAGTTCATGGCATCCACAAGCGATTTACAGGAGACCTTTAAGAGCATGTGTTATGCTCATTGAATAAGAAGAATAAAAACTGCAAACTTACATAGCTCCACTTTCATTTGTTTAAAATATCTGGTTACTATGTGATGTGATCATCTCCAAGACTCTCATTTTACACATCTGTGATGCAGACAATAAAATGGCTGAAATGAACAGCAGTATTACATGACATATGGCTATGATAGTTTTGATGCACAGCCATGCTATGTGGTGGTCCGGACTGGTCTTGAACTTTTGAGATCAAGGATTTCTCTGAAACAGGTCTTGACATCCCAGGCTCCAGGATTTGTAGAGCCCATCCCTCTGAGTGCTGGGGCTATAGTTACTAAAATTGTGTGCTTTTATTATATGCCACTTGAAGATTAATGAGAGAAGGTTGTGGTGACTGAATCCCTCATAGAGATGTGTTTCCTATCTTTCTCCCCTCCATTTTCTTGAATTCTACAAAAGTTGTTTGAAATCAGTGAATCTGATCAGACTAGGTCTCACAAGAGTTTCAGTTACATCAATTTTTCCTACTCTGCCACACTTTCTCACCTGAGTGGGACATCTGGAAATGACTGGATATGGGGTTGCTCTTTGGGGGAATTATTACATGCCACCTTTATCCCAGTTCTTTATATGGGAAAGCTGGCTCACTGACTGCTTCATAACATTAGGCTCTTAGAGGTGATAATTATCACAGGATGTAGGACAAAGCCCCAGGAAAAACGAACGAAGGATAACATTTAGTAAAGGGAAAATAATTTTCCACAACTAAATACCCACAAAGGAAGCTGACATGATGCCATATACCTCAGGATCTTCATGAGAGCCAAGTTCAATACACAGGCAGGGACAGATTGGCATGTAAACATTCTACAAGAAGACTTAACTCCAAACAATGAGAACCTTCTAATATTTAGTTTTATTCTTGCCACTTTTAAAATATTTTCCAATATTTTTTCTTTGACAGTTTCATACATGTATACAATAAATTTTAGTTTTTTCCCCCATTCCCTCTCTTATGGATTGCTGTTGCTGCCACATCCCTTCTCTCCATGATACTTTTTTTCTTTATTTGTGTGTGAATACTTAGTTTAAATAGCGTTTCTACCAGCATGGGTGGGACATGCTCTCCAAGACTGAGGAACACGTAGGAAGAGGCAATGGGAGATGTGCAACAGAAAGACATCTTCTGGAAATGATATACTGTCACCCTTACTAACTGGCTTTCAGCTGTGGTTGTCTGCACAAAACCCACACAGCATTTACCCACTTGATCATGGATGGAGGGCAAAAGGAGAGGGAAAAGGTGACCTAGCCATGTTGAATTCAGATACTGCAAACAGGGCTTATGTTTAACCCCGGGAAGAGCTTCCTGTTTCCCTGCATTGTTTCTTTTCAAAGCCTTGGGATGTTTTATTTGCTGTTTTTCTACTGAGATCTAAACCAATAGAAGGATTTTCTCTCAAAAAGATGGAGGTGTAGTTCAGTCTGTACTGTTTATTTATCATTCATAAGCCTTAAGATCAATTCTCCTCACTTTCTAAATCCTTCAACTTGGGTTGCTGGATTACTCAAAAACTCCATGGAGGCAGGTAGGAGGAAATGACATTCATTCTCCTCTCCATATTGTTTCAATATGTCATATGAGTTAGCTGTAGTCTAACAACAGACTTTTGTGCATTGAAATCCTGCTTCTGCTACTTACTAACTGACTTTGACTAAATCATGTAGTTACTATGTGTCTATTTCCATACTTGTGAATAGTGGCTTAACTCTTGCAAGTAAAAGGCCTTTCTATAATGCTTATAAAGTGCTTTGCATTGCATCTGATGCATAGAACACTGGTGCATTCTCATGTCATTAATATCTATGAAATACATCGGTATTTACAGAAACATATCATTTGCCTGTTCTCCTACGTTTCACCTCAATTTATGTCTCAAGATTTTATTAGCTTTTTTCCCACTAATAAAATAAGTAATAAGTAATAAAATATGTCCATGTCCCAAGAGAAAAAAATTGGCTGGAGTAGAGCTACAAAGGTTGTCCAGGGATAACATTTTAAAGATCAATTTTCTTGTGCAATCATATTCCCTTACTATGCTCTAGCTACTTACTCTCATGACTTCAAACTTATTTGAATAAGCATTCAGAAAGTGTTACTTAAAAGGAACAACTGAAACAACAAGAAAACCCAAGCTAGTGTATTCTAAAAACATCTCTGCCATGAAGATGTGGCTATGTTCTTGATTATTCTGATACATAGATTTTCTTCAGGAAGTGATCGCAGTCCTAATCACTGATGACCTTGTAGAGCTTCCCTGATTGTGAATTGAGGAGGTAGAGGATGAAGTAATTTTCTGTGACTGACTTGCATTCTCAAGACTCTGATCTTTTAGCAGGTGGCAGAAGAGATCAAGCATTGTCCTGACTTGACAAACAAGGCTAATGAAGCACGGTGATGCATAATACAGACCAATCCATTTCGGCCACGTGGTGTTTGCAACCCTGTTCCGTAAGCAAGGTGTGTGTACTCCAGAAGTCTTCCTGCTTTAGCAAGTTTCATTAATCAGAAACGGTAAGTGTATTTTAGGTGCTTACTTTCCTGTTGAGATCGAGAGGGGAGTTAGTCATCAACAGAATTTCAGTGAAAGTGGAGTTTTCCTTACAGACGACAATTTTACACATGAAAAACTTCATAGATGACTTTAATGTTTGAACCAGGGTCGAAAGAATTCATTTACATAATCTCATTTTTATTCTATTTTTCAAGACAGCTACAGGATTCTGCTATATGAATGAAATATTTTGTTAAAAAATACAACACCATAATTATCCAAATAATTAAATGTTATCTATAGAGGGAAAGCAAAGCTAATCTAAGAAGGATTTCCTCCTTCCACCTGATTAGAATTGTTCCTAAGATTTCATTTTCTTGGGAATTGTTATATCCCCAATCATATATTTTTTGGGGGAGTAAGTGAATTTTTTTCTTGAAGAATGTGCAAGTGGATTAATGAATGGGCTTCTTGGCCCATCATGAGCTGCTAAACATATGGACTAGCCCAAGAATATATATCTTTACTATGTTACCAAAAAAAGTGCTATTCTCAGCAACTCTATTCACTGAGAAAATTCATGCTTTTTCTTAATTAAATGTTTATATTAAATAAATTTTATATAATTTAGTGAATATATATATCAGAACTTACTTTATTAAACACTTTCTCTACTGTTTTGCTCTTACCCTTCTCTGTCATCACTTATAAAGGACCTTTTCACAGTCACAGGTGAGTGTAGTGCTGTCCTCCCTTGGGACCATATGCAATTTATACTTGCAGATACTGAATATTGTCCTCAGTCACGAAGATAAGACATTCCTATCATTGCCTATTAGCAATTTCCATGCTCTGTCTGATACTGCTTTTCAGAAGAGAAAAAGTTAATAAAGATTAGAACGTTGACCTTCCTGTGACAGCTGTGTGTCTTGGTCTGTTTGTAGGATCCTAGTAATGAGATCAGAACCAATCCCCGGCGATTGAGATGGCTTTTGGGAACCCAGTCCCCATAATGGGTTGCCTTACCCAACCTTGATGCAGGAGGAGGAGTTTGTTCCTGCCTCAGTTTGGTGTGCCTGCCATACTTTGTTGACTCCCATGGGAGGCCTGCCCCTTTCTGAATAGAGAGAGAGGATGAGTGGATGCTGGAGTGGGTACAACAGGAGGAGAGGAGAGAGGAGAAACTGGGCTCGGTATGTAATTGTTTTTAAAGTTTAGAACCTACTTGATTAGAATCCAGGAGGAAACTGAAAATTTTTCAGACCTCTTTACTGACTGACACAGAAGATTTCTCTACCATGGGAAAAATTCTTTCTAACACATCTTATCAGCTCTTGAAAATGAGGATAAAATTCAGCAATGCTAAATATAAATTTATTTTATGTTATTGAATCTTTTATTGACATGAGCTATGGTCAGTACAAATCAGCCTAAAGATATTCAGAATAAATCATTGAGTAAAAATTCAATGCATACAATCTTTAAATGATATTTATGGAAGAGTATTATATTTATGAAACAGTATGTACAAAATATATTGTATTTTGTGTATATTATTATTTTGAGGCAGAGTTTCATTAAATCTCTTAGACTGGACTGGAATTCAAGATCCTTTTGCCTGACATTATTTAGGATAGAGATTACAGGTGTGCACCATTTTACTTGGTTAGTTTTTGTCTTGAAAGCTTTCCTAACTTGAAACACATTCATTACACAATAATTAGTCAACAGTCCTAGGGGTTTATCTTTAAATTCCATGTATGGATTGAAGTATAATCTTCTCTTTATGTGTCTATGATACTATTGTTGTAGATGTTGGGCTTGGTAAATTATCATTTTGTAATGTCATTCTTTGTGAAATAAATCACATTTCAAAATTACCATTACTGTTTTCCACGAATGTCTGAAATTTTATATCTTTTCCACTTAGTAAGTTTTATATGGTAAACAACATTTAATAATTGTAAGTGAAAAAATAAGTGTATAACAAATTTTCAAATTTTACCATCCTAATGTCTTAAAACATAGGCATCCTTACATAGTTATGATGATTCTTCAGTGAACTAATACATTAATGAGAATTTAAGACATTAGCATTTATGTAAGTGAGGAATATAAATTATGATTTTGAGATGTTGGGCCTCTTTATCTCCTTTTTATATAAAAATAGTATGATATGAATACCTTGCTCCTCTTCTAGGTCAGTTGCTAATTCACTAGAAACTTTCCCATATTTTCTAGCTAGATGACAGACCAGTTGGTAACCGTTTTCATTAGTCTTATTGCTTTCGGATAGGACACTGAAGCAAAGCATATAGGCCATCATTTCCATAAAAGGGGGCAATCGGGTCAGGGACTGAAGCAAAAATCATGGAGCAATGCTCTTTTCTGTTTGGTCTCTGTGGCTTCCTCAGCTTGTTCTCTTAGGAAACCCAGGAGCACCTGCCCAGGAGCTGAGGTGTTCACTCATGGTGTACTTCAATTGCTATTCAAGAAAATACCTTACTGGCAGTCTGATGAAAGCAACTTCTCAACTGAGGTTCCATGTCGTCAGGTGACTCTAGTTCCTGTCAAGTTGACAAAAACTAGCCACAACAGTACCTTGCCTACTTCCAGTCATTTACAAGGTATTTACAAACATAATACTTTCATTCTTCCTACTCTGGAGATGGGGCTCTGACTCTGACTTACAATGTTATACCACAAGACACTCAACATTTTTCCTGTAACTTAGCAGGTATTTAAACCTATCTTTTTGTGAATGGAAGAATAAATAAGCACCATTCTGACAGTGGATCCAGAGAAATTGGTATATTATTCAGTGGGTGAAGAGTTGAGATGAAGGTTTTGCTAATTTCGCATCTGCCTCATCTACCAGAAATCATTCATCTTAATTGCTATCCAAAATGAAATCCTTTTATCATCAATCTTTGCTCACTTTCTCACTCTGGCTTTTACGTCTATTGGTATGACTTATCCTTTATCCGCTCCCTGGTCCACAATTAAACTATGACTTCAGATATCTACCTATGGTAATTAACAAAGAGCCACATAATCATGCTCACTCTTTATCAAAGAAAGTTTTCATCACCAATTTCCTAGTGTCACTATGCTGGAGTCATTATTTCTATTTTTAGACAGATTTCATGAATTTTCTATGCTTCTTTTGTGTGTGTGTATGTATGTGTGGAGGAGTGCATGTAACCTTTTCTCTCATAGTCTCCATTCTCATAAAGAAAAAAAATAAATGAGCAAACAAAATCTTTTTTATTTTAATATAATCATAATGTATATAATGTATTTTTGGTTGTGTGCCTAGCATTTAACAACCAAGCCATTTCCCCGAGCCTAATGCAATCGTAATGTAAAGATTATGTCAGCAGATTAATGATTGTGATAAGCATTTATCTTGATTTCCTTTTTATGTTACAATTTCCTTTTGAATACTTAATAAACCAGTATTATTTTACATATTATCAAATGCATAACCATGTCTTTAGTGCATCCTTCTTTTACTCTACAAGTCTTATAAAAGTATACAATACGTCTGTGCATATATAATCTAGAAACCTAATGTTCAACAACTTTGCAATTTTAATAATTGTTTATTGCTTAAACCAAATTGTCTTCTAGCTTCTCTGACAAATAAATATATTAGCCCTTATAATCAACTACATATATATTCTTCCAGGATTTTCAAGCTTCTTTCTTCACCTCTTGTCCAGTCAATTTTAAATCCTCATTGAATCCACCGATAGTGTATTTATCAAACTTATAATGCTTTTCAGTTTCTTCTACCAAAATTCTCCCACAGTAAACATTTGCTGGGAGAAGTGGCTACTTGGCTGGTTTAAGTGTCTGTAACTTTCCCAGGAAGCTCCAAGGATGCAGGACATTCCTCTTCTGGACTTGACTTTTTGGTGATACAGCTGCCATTGAGTCTTTAGGAACTCCAGTCCACTTTTTGATTCACCAAGGGGGACTTTGGTAGAATTGTGACCTTGATCTACCTTGGTTTTCTATCTGACATAGAGGTTTATTCATCTCTCTACAGGATAAATAACATGCCACAGTAATCACTGGTCCAAGATCACTGATCGCCCTTTATTGTTTCTTGATCTTTCTTGAGTAGAGACATTCATCATATGAAGAATATGACATACTAATCATATTTATATCTTTGTAATCTATCACAGAGATGGACAGAGATGATCAGTAAACAATATTTTAGTGTGAAAATATGCATATATACTAAAATGTAATCTTGGGTTACCAACCATTTTAGTTGTTAATATTGAAACTTTCTAGTGTTTACCAAATTATTTGAATTCATGATTTTTTTCTGGAATTAAAGACAATGAATAATTCATTAAAAATTCTATGTGCATGTGTTTAGGGTTGACCACTTGGGATTGGATACCTACCAGGAGCTCTTACCAAAATAAGGCTGATTTCATCTCTCTAAGCAACCAGTGACTGCCTGTAGCTCTTCATCTAGGAGTTTGAGCCTTGGGAAATTTTCCTTTTCACATTGTCATGTCAACTGATGCTATTGAGAAGGTAACCACAGTTTTCAGATTACATAGGTCCAACATCCCTGTTACATTTAGAAGACAAAAATCTAACAGCAAGTATTCCGAACTTTTGGCACTGACAATCTTTCTGTATAACAAACAAACATGAAGAACAGTCAAAAGGGGGAGTGGAGGTGAAATACATAGCATGAGGAGACAGCAGGACGGTAGAATGATCTGCCAAGGTACAGAAACCTTGCAAAGGAAACACAATCACATTGAATATTATAGTAGTCTCTAAAGGATAGAACATCTTTTAGAGATTTTAAATCTGGCTGCATATTGGGATCACTGAAGCAACTAGATGATAGAGAGGAAGGAAAACAGAGCAATGTGAGACAGACAGATCAACCATGATAGAGTCTAACCACTTATGTGTAAATTCCTGGTAATAGATTACAGGTATTTTTAGTTTAGTATATTGTTCCCACACTGCTTCTAATGTTCAGTCACTCACAAATAATTGATAGACTCCATTATCTCTAATCCATGGACATTCCCTTCATAGGATTTCAAGCAGGTTCCATTCGTGAGGCTGTGTGTATTTTGTTGACTTCCTAGATCTTCTCACTGGATATTTTTGGTTCGCAGTATCTAGTTCTGTTGTTCTTCCTTGACTCTAGCTCACCCCCTGCCAATCAGTCATAGTTGTCGATTTGTTAAATTTGTTCTCTTCTTTTGTTGCTTTGACAAAAGCAATGTGATTCAACACTGCATGCCATTTTACTGAAGTGTTAATAATATTTTACTTGATCTTTTCAGATTGATGTCTTGTTCTGTGAAATCTTTTATTTCTCTGTGAGTTCGAGGCCAGCCTGGGTACAAGAGCTAGTTCCAGGACAGGCTCCAAAGCTACAGAGAAACCCTGTCTCGAAAAACAAAAACAAAAAAAACAAAACAAAACAAAACAAAGTTTCTTAAAACCAAATAAGTAAATGAAGACAGAAACATGAGAAAATATTAAGCAGGGTAGAATTCCTTAGACTCAGCCTTCATGCTTGAAGATCTTTACAACTGAACATGTGTACAAAAATAACCCCTCCTCTCCAAAATCTCATTTCTATGACTAATTGGAGTTTTATAGGAATAAATGTGACTATTTACAGACCATTTAATACCTGTTGGTTTTCATGATGTAGCTATGGCATTCATATGTGTATGAGTGTGTGGAGCGTGTGTATGTGTGTGTGTGTGTATGTGAATTATAATTACAGAAGATGTCATAATTTTCTTTTACAGTAATGGCATAAGAAGAGTAGAACTTTATACTCATGTATGAACCTCTCAAAAAATTTTAAATGGAATCAAAAAATGGAAATAACAGGAGTAGATAATTCTGCTAATAATATTACATTCTTAGTAGTCATGTTCTATTTCTTTGTATTTCACTTCCTCGATAAAATACAGTTTTAATTAGCCTCTGTGCTAAAATAGGATTAAATAAGAATGACTATGAAATAGCATATTCAACTATTGTGTCGATTGTTTACTGTGCTGGAATGGACATTACCTTGAATATCTAGTAAACAGATATCTAATTATCATGAAAAGAATCAAGCTTAGGATGCAGATGCTTAGTAAGGCATTTGTCAGCGGTGAGTAGGCCTGTCATGTGATTTTCATTAAAATATATTGGAATATTAGTGAATCCCAGCTCGCTTAGGGATGGGTAGAGGAACTGGTAACAATATATTGTAAGGCAATCCTGAAGGATTTCTTGTAATTAGTTGATAGTTTTGAAGCAGAAGCAGGCACCACAATAGCATGAACAAACATTCTAGACATCTGAGCAGACTCCTATCCTGCCCTGGTCCACACCAGGTAACTTACTCAACTGTAAAGCAGAGCTATTTGCTTACTGTCTAAACTTATCAAAAAGCTTAGTGGACCAGCAAATGACAACAATAAACATTTAACCATCTATGAAACAAGAAATCAGAGTTTTCTACTTGTATGCATGCTTAAGTTAGGAGAGATGGCAGTCAATGAGTTTAAAGAAAAAAAGTGTATATAAGGAAATAGCAAGATAGCTATTGGGAATCTTTCTCGAGGCCGAGGGGGTATTGAGCCCAGTGATTGGCATAGGAAGTGAAGTTGTAGCTTCTAGAAGCTCTAGAAGCTAATAATAACTGACAACCTTTAGGACAATTAACCTAGAGGTCCCAGAAGCTAATAATAGCTGGCAACCTGTAGGACAATTAACTCAATGTGGCATCTGGCTACTTGGTGGAGAAGTTGCCTGTGTTTCCTCAGGAAGCTTCCATGGTGGGCTTCTTTTGAGACTATCTCTCAGAAGTGAGTCATCTGGGCTCCACTTCTCTCCTTAGAAAGAGCTCCTAAGATCTCTTTCCTCACATGCTGAGGTCAGAGCTGTACTGAGCAGACCCAGAGGACCTGAGAATTGCGGGACTGGAGAGATGCCCCACTCGCAGGGGATGAAAGGGTATCCTCGGCTTCTCCACATTCTTCGTTCTGCTCAGACTTCAATTATTTACCGGAGGAAATCCAAAATCATGCATTTTAGCCCTTGATTAAGAGATGATAATGTTTTGTTAGAAAAGCCAGCTGCAGAGATTCCATGTGAACGTGGCGGCGGCTGCGCTGAAAGGTTTTGATTTGGCTAATCACTGAGGTCTTGCTCGAATGCTAACTAAGGAGCCCAAGCAGAACAAATTCATTCCTGATGAAGTCTAGCAGCCGACAACGTGGAATAATTTGAATCACAGACCTGTGAAATTTGATCAGGATAGAATTAAATGACTCCCGAAGTGAGTTGGCAAGTCAGTTTTAACCAAGAAAAGGCAGCTTAGCCTGTGAAGGCCATCTTCTTCTGCATTCTCCTCAGGTCTGTGCTCTCCGGAGCAATTTTGAGGCCCACATCATGAACTCAGGCCTCTTTGAAGTTAGACTAGAAGACATGTCCTAGCACTCTCACTCAAATTATGACACATATATGACTGTATCATTTATAATACGTCTACAACTTTCTAGGGTTCTCTTATGTTAGATCTGTTCTTCAGCACTGATTAGGATCTAATTAGGTCTAATTTGTGTGAAATATAATTTCTTCTCATTTCTTCTATGCTTTACATCCTTGGTATTTTAAAGGGTATGAAGTATACACAGAAGAAAAGCTGGAAAGCCACACAAAACTATCATCAGCCCAACGCTGAACTACACTAACCCCAGTACAGAAGTTCTCAGTGCTGTTCTAATGAACTATATGAACTATATTGAATCATTCATTGCTGTTCTTTTAGTTTATGGGTAAGACAAGCAGCTTATGATTCTTCGGAAAGGGGAGGGTGGAATAAAGAAAATCAACACAAAGTAGAAACTTCTAAAATGTTACATCACTACTTGTGAATTCTGTTGTTGAGAAGCCATTTATACCACAACGGTGAAATACTTTTTCCATGGAAGAAAAAGTTAGAAATTGTTATTTGAGTATTTTGTCACTGCAAGTGGGATATCTGAAAGGAAATACTAATGTCACATTCTACTGCATTGTTTCTTAGAAAGTAGTCATGATAGGTGGGGAAGTTTTGGGAGAATAATATATAGTGAAGAAATAGATAAAATTTAGATGACTTATATGGTCATGCATAAGAGGTGATGATGGTCGCTGTTTCCAAAGAAAATATGTAGTAAGGAGAGCATTAACATGGAAAATAAAACATATTATTGAATTTTAGAGAAATGAAGGAAATAAGAGCTGGGCATGGAGGTGCATGCCTTTAATCCCAGAACTCAGGAGGCAAACACAATTAAATCTCTGACTTGGAACATAGAGAGTTCCAAGTCAGCCAAGGTTGAGAAGAAAACCAATGTCTCAAAATTTAAACTAAATATTAAAAAAAAAGGAATGAAAAAATCCTAAGATGTATGTGGTGATTTGAGAGAAAAGGCCACTAAGGGGAGAGGAACTATTAGGATGTATAGCCTTGCAGAGTAGGTGTCCTCTTGTTGGAGAAAGTGTGTCACTGTGGAGGTGGGCTTTGAGGTCTCAGAAATGGCCAAGCCACGCCCACTCAGACAGACTACTTCCTGTTGCCTGTAAGTCAAGATGTAAGAACTCTCAGCTCCTTCTCTAGCATCATGTCTGCCTCCATGCTGCCTTGCTTCCCACAATGATGATACTGGCCTAAACTTCGGAAACTGCTAGCCCCACAATGAAATGCTTTCCTTTGTAAGAACTGCCATGGTCATGGTGTCTCTTCACAGAAATAAAAACCCCAACAATGACAATGTATAGATCAATAAAGATCATCTAAAAACTGAATTATTAAAATATTTGGCTTTTCAACAAACATAATACTATATATTATTTATTTATATAAATGCTACCAATGTTTGAAAACAAAGGAAATAATACCAATTGATCCTGGACTAAAACCCTGGATGTGTTCTCTTAGTATGAATTTACCTTCACATCTAGTCATTAATGCAACAAAACAATAAAAACTCTAATCCTAATATTAAAAACATTCTTCAAGTTCAAATAGATATCCTTTGAAACTGAGCTTATTATAAACTATCTAGAAATCTTTCAGACTGGAATGAGTTCAGCAAGTTTCATCAGGTAATAATATTTCCAATAATATGCTCAAGATGAGGAAATATGCAATTAATGTGAAATAATTACTTCTGCAAAATATAAAAAAATACTAAACAGATTAGCTCATTCCATGGCTTAGTCTAATTTATAATGTATTCTTTTAAATTTTGTTTTCCCTTGAAGAAGAGATGGCAAAAAAAAATGAAGAAAAGCAAGCCTTTTTATTAATTTCAATTCTATGATATCATAATGTTCAACATAAAAAAATACATCTGGGCAGTGGTTGTCCATGCCTTTAATTTCAGCATTTGGGAGACAGAGGCAGGTGAATCTCTGTGAGTTCAAGGTCAGCCTGGGCTACAAAGCAAGTGCAAGGACAGGTTCCAAAGTTGCACAGAGATCCTGTCTCAAAAAAAGCACATTTTCAGCTTTAGATATAACCTGTATAAGAAGAAACATCATTAGAAATCTCATAATTTCTTGTGATAATAAGCAATATATATTTGATGAATATATAGCCATTTATATAATTTTGCAAACTGACAAAAACCACAGTTGTCTCCAGGCTTGAAATATATGTCTAATTCTTGAAGAGTATGAATACGTTCCTCTTTGCTTTCTGCACAGCCTTTGTTATTGAAACTCTGACTTCAGTATCCATGAACTTACATTTTCTTAGCTTCTCTGCTGACTTCTACTTTTATTCTCTTTTCCAGGTCTACATCACACTTCTGCTGCTTACACACAGTCAATTGCCGGGCTTTATTTTCTCCGATGCTTTCATCTTCATACCTTCTACGTACGCATACAACTTGAAATTTTTCTTTTAAATTGAGGACATCACTCATCCTTTTATTCTTTCTTTCTAAGTATTGGCAATGGCTACTCCACTCTCTAGAGAAAGCTAATTCTTTTGTGTGTTTGTTTTAATTTTTTGTACTTTTTATAGAAAATAAACTATTTTTTTATTATACATACCAATCCAAGTTCCCAGCCTCATTCCAATCCACATGCCATCCCACCCCACTCTCTTCCAGTCCTCAGAGAGGGTAAGGCACATTGCCTTGTGGAAGGTCCAAGGCCTTCCCTATTATATCTAGGCTGAGCAATATATCCAGGAAATCTGGGAAACCATGAAAAGATCAAACCTGAGAATAATAGGGGTAGAAGAAGGAGAAGCACTCGAGTTCAAAGACACAGAAAATATATTCATAAAAATCATGGAAAAAAAACTTTCCCAATCTAAAGAAGGATATAGAGAACACCAAATAGACTGGATCAAAAAAAATCTGTCTCCTTGCCATATAATAATCAACATGAAAAACATACAGAATAAAGAAAGAATAGTAAGAGCTGCAAAGGAAAAAGGTCAAGTAACATACAAAGGTAGACCTATCAGAATTACACCCGACTACCCAATGGAAACCATGAAAGCCAGAAGGTCCTGGACAGTTGTGCTGCAGACAACAAGAGACCACGGATGCAAGTCCAGACTACTATACCCAGCAAAGCTTTCAATCACCATCGATGGAGAAAACAAGATATTCTTTACAAAAACAGATTTAAACAACACACATCCACACACCCAGCCCTAAAGAAATTTCTAGAAAGAAACCCCCAATCCTAGGAAGCTGACTGCACCCACAAAAATATAGGCAACTGATAACCCCCCACCAGCAAACCCCAAAGAAGGGAAACACACAAACACTACTACCGAAAAATAACTGGAATTAACAACCACTGGTCAGTAATATCTCTTAACATCAATGGGCTCAATTCACCTGTAAAATGACACAGGCTTAAAGAATGAATACTAAAACAGGATTCAGTCTTCCACTACATACAAGAAACACACCTCAACCTCAAAGACAGACAGTACCTCAGAGTAAAGGGTTGGGAAAAGGTTTTCCAATCAAATGGACCTAAGAAGCAAGCAGGTGTAGCTATCCTAATGTCTAACAAAATAAATTTTAAAGAAAGCTAATTCTATCTTCCCTGTCATTTCTTTAGAATTGAATGTCCCTATGTCCTCACATAAAAATTACATTTCCCACCTTATACTTATATGATTTACTACTTTAGTTTCTACCTTATTCACATCACTTGTTACTGAATAGTGTATTTTCTTAGATGAACTTGCTTTAAAAATTTCTATCCTTGGATGGCCTAAGTCACTTGACTGGAAATGAATAAATATATTGATGTATTACACTGACCATAGTCCTACACTAATGTCACATAGTTACAGTCATTCAAGCTATCATATGATAAAATTATTGATTTTTTTGTTCTCATACTGACTCATTTAACATAGTCTGCACACAGCTTCCAAAACAAACACACAGACTTTATTTTTGCTTCAGATACAAAGTCACTATAATCCGCTCATGACTTACCACACCTTCCATGTCTTTCCTCATATTAACACACAGATTTCTAGTTTCCTCATGTATTTTTATCTATTCCACTATCATGACTGCAATTAGATTGTATCTTCCTTGTCAGTCTCTTTATGTATGTGAAATTCTGTTCTCTTTTAAAATTCTAAGATTTGATTGAATTCTGGTTTACACTCCCCTGTGATCACTACTTGCCCTCAGTTTTTAGTTTCTAAGGAACTGCATAATGGTAAGTGCATATGATTGGTTACACCCACTTTACCAGCAATTGACTCAAAACAGGAAGGACATAATGAAGGAAGGAAGGAGTGTAGCACGAATAATAATAACCCAGAGACAGATATGGGGGTTCAACCTGAAGATCAGAAAAGCAAAGCAGCCAGTCAGGCCGAAATGGCGATCCTGCCTCCACGAATCCTCAGAAAGAAACTGAGCTGGAACCTGTCTCTTCCTGTCTTATATTCTTCTCCAGTGCTGGAATTAAAGGTATGTACCACTATCACCTGGCCTCTATGTCTAACTAGTGTGGTTACTGGGATTAAAGATGTGTGCCACCACTGCCTGATCTGCAAGACTGACCAGTGTGACTGCTTTACTTTATTTATTAGATACATTAAAGTTTTATTTACTAAAATACAAATGAAATATCACTGAAAAAAGGAGGGAGGAAGGAAGGGAAGAAGGAAGAAAAAAAGGAAGGAGTGAGAGTGGGAGAAAGGGAGAGATGAAGGGGGAGGGAGTTAAGGTTAAGGATAGGGATAGGTAAGAATAGAGTTACCTCAAGTTTCTTTCTTAACTGGTAATTATCTCAGAATTGAATCAATGTAACTTAAATTGTATCGTTATCTATAGGACCACCCCTTCAATCTTCAGTCCCGCTTCTCAAAATGCTATTACTCCCATGATAAGAATCTAGTGCTTTTTTTCTTCTCTATTGGAATTAAAAATTTCTTTAGTCAGAGACCATTGATTCATTCACTCAATATTGGTCTGTACTCTAGGGTCTAGGAATAGTGTTGACATCTCAAGTTTCACATCAATTGCTTCCAGTATAAAACATACAAGATATAAGATGTTAGTATTTCTTAATAACCCAAGGGTATGTTCTACTTTTTATTCTAGCACCATTAATAATGCTCTTCAGATACATAAATTCATAAATTCAGCTACAGGAATTTTGTAAAAGTAAACTTTCAGTTGTTTATGTTATAATGCAGGTTCAGGAGATGATAGATAGATAGATAGATAGATAGATAGATAGATAGATAGATAGATAGATAGATAGCACCCTTTCAAAGAAAAATCCACATAAAATATTCAGAGGTACAGCCAGTTTTTAGTACTCTGTAACCTATCATATAAAGTTTAAAATGGATGGCATGTTTAACAGTATACATCATAGAAGGTCACACACTAGTTCAGAAACAAATCAGACACACGTCAGTAATAGTGGGATAAGAGGCATGGTTTTCTTGTAAATGAAAGAGAGGGAACTGAATGGTGCAAATGTTCCCAAAAAAGCTACCTTTCTGAAGCTTGAAAAAGCACTGTAAAAATTTAAGATTTCCTACGGGTGTTCTGAAAGCTCTTTCCCATCCCCTAGTATATGCATATCTTGGAGAGAACAGACAGGTCAATCAATATGTATGATAACAGAGGAGGAGGTCACTATGTCTAGCTAGAGTACTTGGTATAGCTCAGATTGTGGAACTACAAAACTTCCTGAGAAGGATCTCTAGTAGATGAGTCAGTCATCCATGCTTCAGAGGGTTTCATTACTCAACAAAAACAATCAGAGCAGGCAAAACAGTCAGAGCAATGTAGACAATGTTAGAGGAATCAGGAGCGCTGTGTTCATCAATCTGTTCCCAGACAGCTGCTTAAGTAATCTGTCTATTGGGGTCATGGCTGTGTTGATTATACTGTTTATACATAGCCTTACCATCTCTACCTTTCTTTCTCCTTTACTCTGTTACTGTTGCAGAGAAGGAAGTAGTCCAAAAGGTAGGGGTGATGTTTGTGAGGGTCAGGACAGAGTCAGGAAATGTCTGGGCTCTTGTCCACTGGTTCCCACTACAGCATGATTTTTTTTCTTGTCACCATGCCAATCATATGAGAAAGAAAGGCTCAGTCATGGCAAAAATAAAAATACAGACTTTGCACATTAAGCCAACCTCTACCTCAAATATTTAAAGCCAGGCCCAGGAAATGAGAATTCCTTTAGAGACCACACATCCAAAACACTTTCCCAAGGCTGGCCCTGTCTAGATTCCCAGTGACCTACTGAGCCAGAATTTCTCTTTGCTGTCTGCCATCTAGCAATTTCTGCTGACACTTTATTGTACTTCTTCTCTTAGTGATTCCTGATTCTAGCTATGTCTGCTACTATCAACGGTCTGGTCCTTGGAATACCTTATAGTGAGGACTTAGAACACAGTTATCTCAGCTAGTGCCACTGTGACAGTCGGATGTCCTTCTTTGAGTACATCAAAACGCTAAATATTAGTACTGCCAAAGAGAGGGATTGATATTTAGTTTCAAGTGAAATGGACTCCTGTACTTTGATATTTTCAACTCATATAACATAATTTCCCTCTAGTTTTATGGTTTTTAATTGCTTCTTAATTTTATTTCTTATTCGATCTTCACCAAATTATCTAAACTGAAGATTTTTACATACCTATTTAGTCAATCATTTCTAACTAAGTGAAGTAATAATTTAATAGTAAGCTTATTAGTTTTAATGCTGTGTATTATCAATGATTGGACAGACATTTCCAGAAAAACCTATTGCCAGAAATTTAACCCTATATCATTATTACAATAACTATTTCTTATGAGGAGTTCAGTGGATTATCACACATTAATTTTACTTACAATTCACATTACTTTTATGTTAAATGTTTTTAAGTGTTGGAAAAATATTAGCTTCTGGCTTCTCAGGAAACCTGTCAGCTTCTGGTTGACCCTTATGCGGTAGTTACATCCTGAGCATGGGATTGAACCTTTTTACCTAATTATGTGATAAATCTTTCTGGGGACAGAATCACTCCATCCCTAAATCATGACTAAGCAGCCTGCTCTCAGATGCATCCTGTGTTGAAGCTACATTTTCCTCACTGAAATCGCCCAATGAAGCCATAAGTCTCTGATGCTCTAAGGTTTATGGTTAAAATGGTTGATGGCATTCTGCAGCTCAGTGTGTTTTTGTACATTGCAACCTTTGTCATGTTGTAACTTCACATGAAGGGACCAGATGGAGAGTATGTTGACCTCGGCTGTGTTCTCAAAAATGATCAAAACAGTTCTCTCTGTGAGAATCACATCTTGAATTTTCTAATTCTACTGAACCGAGCTACCATATGCGACATACTTCCCAATTACCTTTAGACTTGCAAAAATGCATCGACAGTTGAGAACTAGCAGTAAGAAAAATATGGTGTATGAAAAGAAGTCTTTTTCATACTGCTCCTTATAAAAACCCAGGCTTAAAATAGATTGAAGTAGATTTATCTTTTAATGAAAATCGCTGAGAGTTTGAAGTTAAATGTTCTTATCTTCTCCTCATGCTACCAGTGCAGAGTTGACCTTGCAGTACCATCCCAGTGAGAACTACCATGGCTTTTCAGATTGACTTACTTCACAAACTATACTTGAAAGAGAAACTGAAGCCAGCATGCCTCCTTTAAGGTTGCATTGTCTGGAGCTGTGCATGTTGGCTTTTGCAGAAGTCAGAGGACAGGAAAGTTCAGGCAGAATGTTTAGGGAAATAAATTTCAAAAAGTGAGTTCCTAGGACATTGCTAGGTGACTGGCCTGGCAAGCTCAAGGGTCCCTCTGAGCTACTTATGCGGGTCCTTAGTTGGTATTTTCACCTCCAGGAACTCTCTGAAATCTACAGATTGGGTATGTGTGTGCAATTGACTTCATTATTCTCACTGCCTAAATACAGCCAAGCAGTGATGCAGCAGAACTCACAGAAACATGAATTCTTAGCATGCAAGTCATATAGAAACATTTCTTTATTTTCATAGCAGGCTTGAGACACTTGAGTTGATCTCTCAGAACCTGGAAGTGACACGAGTAATTTCAAAACCAGATTCTCAGTTTAGTGTCTTCTTCCTCTTCCTCCACTTCTTCTTCTCCTTCCTCCTCCTCCTTTTCCTCCTCTTCCTCCTGGTCCTCCTCTTCCCCTAGATCTTTCTCTTTCTCCTCATCCTCCTCTATGTCCTCCTCTTCCGCCAGTGAGGCAATGATAATTGAACCTTTCTTTTTCTTTGTTTTTGGTTCATCCTTGTATATATTTCAAAATCCATAAAAGAGAGAAGAGCTGGTGCTGGAAAAAAAAAACCAATGTGTTAGCAAGAAGTAAAAGGCAAAACAATTAAAAAAAAGAATATGTTCAGCTAGCATTTTATAAACATATGTAAAAGACCACACAGGGAAGATACAGTAATGAGAATTTAATGTCAAAATGATTGTAATTTTATGCTTAAATAGACTCAACACAACCAAGAAATATGTTCACTTTAATTAAAAACAGAGGCATTTTAGGAGCTTTCTCCAAAATTTCATAGACCCTGAAACTAATACCCTTCCTAAGAACAGTAATTGATGAAGAAACATGAACCCCAAAGCAGCAATGATGCTCTTTGAAGCAAGGGATAAAGGTTCTCTTGGATCCTTCCCTCTCCACAAAGGTAGAAAATAATAAAATTCTGTAGTTGTAAGTATATTATACAGTTCTTCCTATATTAAGTCCACATGCAACAGGCTAAGAAAGTCAATTGCCAATAATTTAGGGAAGTATGTTTTATATTTACTCAAATGAAAGTCTTTCTGAAATTGTGCCACATAGTTTTTAAAGATTTTGTAGAACAGTGAAGGAAGCTGTGATGGATTGAATAAGAAATGTTCCCCATACTCACAGCATTTGAACCTTTGTTCTCTACATGGTGGCACTGTTTCAGGAATTGGGGCCTTGTTGAAGAAAGTATGCCACTCGAAGTAGACTGAGAATCTAAAAACTCTTGCCCTTTTTATTTCACTGTCTATGCTCTGTGTTTGCAGTTCAAGATGTAAGCTCTCATACTGCTGTTCCAGCTACCATGCTGGCCACTTGCTCCCTCATTGTCTCTACCACCGTGGACTCTGACCCTCTTGAACCATAAGTCCAAATAAACTCTTTCTCCTGTACGTTATCTTGCTCATAGCGTTTTAACACAGCAACAGTAAAGTGAATAACACAAAAACAGACTTGCCATATAGATATGCATATGCAGGACTCGCTTATTGTATTAAGGTCTTCTTATTATCACTATTTCCTGCATTCGTTTCTCAGTGCTTTACAAAAAAATGTTAGAGGCCATGGGATTTTGCTAAAGCTACATAGTGCTACAGTAGATGAACCTCAAAAATATTTTAATATTAATTGGAACATATAATATGCTTGATCAATTCCACCCCATTCCCCCCTTTCAATTATTCTTCCAATTATCCAATTATTAGTCCCTTACCATATTTCCATTCTAAACTTCATGTGTTGTCTTTCCTTCTTTAATAGTCATTGAGCTTCTTTTGTTTTTTTCCTTTTTCAAAAAAATATATTTTTGATTGTGATGGAGGAAGGTCATTGGCTAATAAAGAAACTGCCTTGGCCCATTTGATTGGCAAGCTTTTAGGTGGGTGGAGTAAACAGAATAGAATGTTGGGAGGAAGAGGAAGTGAGCTCAGATGCAGGGCAGCTCCTCTCAGAGCCAGAAGCGATGAAGCTCCGACCCAGGATGGACGTAGGCTAGAATCTTCCTGGTAAGCGCACCTTGGGGTGCTACACACATGAATAGAAATGGGCCAGGCAGTGTTTAAAAGAATACAGTTTCAGTGTAATTATTTCGGGTATAAAGCTAGCCGTGCAGGAGCCGGGCAGGATGAAAAGCAGGCCCGCAGCTCCTACTACATGATTGAAATAGAATTATATCAGTTTCCACCCTCTCTTTCTTCCCTTTAACCCTTCCCAGCATCTATGACTCAGAGAATACTAAACAGGCAGGAAAAGTCATAGAAACCAGAATATCAAGAAGCATTCTGGGAAATAGTTCCTTCTAGAATTGGCTGCATACATGAGCAGAACACTGACAATATCAATGGACATGCTAACTAATATAAAAAATGGTCAATTTCATGAGGTTCTACCCATAAACATAGAACTAATGACACCTATTTACTACTGGGAGATTTTTATTTGTTCATTTGTTTATGTCTGTTTATATTCATTGAGTTCATTTAGTGTTTCATATTTGTGCATGGCTGTGGAGCCATCAGATGGAATATGGGTAACACTCCTCTGTTGCTGATAGGAATGCAAACTTGTACAACCACTCTGGAAATCAGTATGGCAGTTTCTCAGAAAATTGGGAATCAACCTACTTCAGGACCGAGCAGTACTGCTCTTCAGCATATACCCAAAGTATGCTCAATCATACTACAAGGATTTTTGTTCAACTATGTTCATAGCAGCATTATTTGTAATAACCAGAACCTGGAAACAACCTTGATGTTCCTCAACTGAAGAATGGATAAAGAAAATGTGGTACATTTACTCAATGGAGTACTACCCAGTGTTACAAAAAAAACCAATGAAATTCTGAAATTTTTATGCAAAAAGATGAAACTAAAAAAAAATTCTGAGTCAGGTAAGCCTAGCCCAGAAAGATAAACTCATAAAAACATACAGGTTGAACAATGGAATCTAATTGAAGACTCCAAATTTGATTCACAAACCTATGAACACCTAATTTTAGACAATTAAGCTAAAATTATACAGTGGAAAAAAGAAAGCATCTTCAACAAATGCTGCTGGAATAACTGGATGTCAATATGTAAAAGAATACAAATAGATCTATAATTATCCATGCACAAAACTTAAGTCCAAATGGATCAAGGACCTCAACATAAATCCAGTCACACTGAACATCATTGAAGAGAAAGTAGGAAGTAACCTTGAATGTGTGGGCATAGGAGACCATTTTCTAAATGTAACACCATCAACACAGACACTAAGAGCAACAATTAATCAATGGACACTCCTGAAATTGAGAAGTTTCTGTAAGGCAAAGGACATAATCACTAAGACAAAACAGCAGTCTACTGTTTGGGAAAAGATTGGAAAGTGAACTCTTAGCCACTGAGTCATCTCTCCAGGTAAAGAACATTTTACCATAAAATACAGATCACGTTTGTCTCTTGTGGGAAGCTTTCACCTGATACTTATTGTACTTGATGTACTATAACAGTTTTCCTCTTATCTGCAATTTTCATAGAAAAAGTCAACCTCTTTACTTTCCACCTACAGGTATTCTTGAGGATATGCTGAACACATTGTAGACATTCTAAGGCTTGATTTTGTATTTTCTTTTATATTTAATCTAACCACTGTACATGTTTTAGTGTGAAAATTTAATCAGTTTTCATTTAGTACAATTATTGATCAAAATTTATTAGTTAATTGTTTTTGATTGTTTACACATACCCTTTATACTTCTTTTTTATCTTTGTAATTACTTTATTTCCCATAGCACTCTCTTGATTCATTGCTCTTTATAATCAGAGTATCATTCATTTTATAGCAAACATGAACTTCACTTGAAGTATTCTAAAAATATGGCACTTTTAAATCATAGCAATCTAACTTCATTGTATTAATATCTCTAGTCTTTTAGATTCCCCTTTATAAATTATATTCTACATATTATAGCATTTTATATTAAAAGTTTCTTCAATAACTCATAACTATGTTGGTTTTACTTTTTGATGTTTTACTATCATGTTGGGGACAGGTATGACTTCATAATTATTCTGTGCCACACACAGAATTTAAAGTACAGAGTATAGTTAAATTAATAATTTTAGAGTATTCTGGGTTTGACTGTATGTGTGGTAGTAAATATCATGTTTCTGAATGCTTTTATGTAAGTAATTATTGTCCTTTTTTCTTTATTTCAGAATTCCCTTAAGCATTGCTTGTAAGGTGAATTTAGTAGTAATAAATCTTGCTTATCCCAGATGTCATTGCCACTTAAACTACTTTATATCATGAGATTATATTTATAAATGATCCTGTTTGAAATGTTTTATTTTCTTCATATTAGTCAAATGTGTGGAATCCTTTCATCATACCTGCTTCAAAACTAAAATGATCAAATTAAAACTCAAAAATATATTTACCACAATGATCAGTGCAGGCACTGAAAATTTTGTACCTATACACCTGTAGAATCATATATCATCCTGATCAAATTTAATTTGCCTCTGTTATTCCCTTTAGAAGAAGATCTAGAAAGGGATTACTTTTCTGTGTTATAGGTCTAATATTAGGAAAGAAAGAAAAGAGAATAAGATGAATAATTGTTATTTTGCCTTATTTGTGTAAGGGTCTAAAACTTTGCAAAACCAGAAAGCATGTGACATATTGTTGTTTCTATAAAAGCTTTTGCATGATAAGCAAAACCAACTTCATGGCACCCTAAAAGTGTTAAGGATATTGGTCATCTCATAATCCTGCATGAAAAGCATAATGCATGGGAAAATAAATCAGTTCAATTATAACATAAAATTATGTTAGTGATCACCTGGCAAATGAGTTTTAATTGAATATTTTTATCAATTTCTTAAGTGAATAGTCAATGTTGCAGTAAATTCCAATGCATAAAATCAACAAACTCTACTCATAAGTAGAGGATTTGCGGAGTTAAACGTAAAACACCTAACTACCATTTCAATCAATTTGTCAGTGGTCAAAATTAAGGCTTGAATTTTGTGGTAATCCCGATCCTTGATTTAATTTTTTTCTCTCAAAACTATTATATTTTATTGTTTGTAATGTTGATAGACACTGAAATTCAATGGGTAGTTCAATGAATAAACTCAATCTTTCTCTTCTAAGGGAATTAGACATGAGTAAACTATTATTAATGAAGCTAGTACAGTAATGAGTATTGGGGAATAGTGGGATAAAATGAGAGGGGGTTGTTTAACTTCAACACAGTGTTGAAAAGATTTACTGAGAAGGACATATTTGATCAAAGTACAGAAGATAAAGACATGGACCATGGAGACCTTCAGGGGTGGTACTAAGGAAGACAATAGAAGTTCAAGGGCCCTGTGGCAGAACCCTGACTTTTGAGAAGAATGTTTTGGAAGCCAGTGTGGTGCAGTGAGATAAAGGACAGTATGTGGGAAGCTTAGGAGTGACACTGCATAAGTGACTTAAATAACTCAATCCACAAATCTGTAGATTTCATTTCATGTCAGAGTAACTCATTTGAGAGATTTACTTTTTCAGTAAATTTTCAGCATGAACTCAAAACAAGGGAAAATCCTGGAACTTCCGCTTACTTCTTGAGCAGTGAAGAAAAATGTAGAGTTGTATTTTGTCATCAAACTATCTATATTGCCAACACACATGAAGCAGATAAAAACCAATAGCCGGAAAGTGCTGTAGTTGAGTGCTAAACTATTCTAAAATGCCTAGATGTGATTTTCATCATGAAAAATCTCTCGAGAAGTTTAGGTGTGCAAAAGGCTGATAAGCACAGTGGGAAGCTGAATATGGGAGCCCAATGCCTTATCAGCAGGTCTTAATCTCAGAGCCAGATCTTTAGGAAAACCTACAGGCCAAGGAATAAAACACCCCTTGACAGTAAAACTCAGAACAAGGAGTCTAGCCCTACCAATCCGCTGAGCTATGAGAGTGTGCATTTTGGGACAAAGGCCCATGTCCCATTGCTGCCAAAAGCAGAATTTGGCTTCAAAGGAAGTCTATGTTAGTAATTTCAGATGCAATTATATGTTCTAATCTTTTGTAGGCTATTATGATTCAACACGCATTCAAATACATGCACAGATACACACTAAAAGTTGAAATAGTTTAATTTAAAATACACCATGAAATGTTCTTTTCAACATTGCCTGGGTATCGTGCTCAGATCCTCATTACTTAGGACAATTATTTATCATATTTAATAATTGAGTTTTTAAATGAATAAACACATTGTAGAGACTTTATTATTTTACTACAGAGAAGTATTTCCAGCTTTGATTATATGTTAGAGAAAATATTATCTACTTATACGGACTCTAAAACTTTGACAATACATCTTGTTAACGTTAGTTTGATTTCCTGTTTCAAGATGCAAGATTTCCGGGTTATATTTGCAGATAATTTCTGTTATCAACCTATTTGTATAACTTTGATTAAATTTTAGTTGTGGCAGTTGGCACTATTGAAATTAAACTGAATAAAAAATTCAAATCATTTGTCTTGGGAATAAAGATGAGGTAGAGATGTTTTGGCCAAAAACTACTTCATGATTAATAGTTAATAAATATATTTTCACATTATTATTAAGTTTTTTTTTTTTGATACAGGGTTTCTCTGTAGCTTTGGAGCCTGTCCTGGAACTCCCTTTGTAGACCAGGCTGGCCTCGAACTCACAGAGATCCGCCTGCCTCTGCCTCCCAAGTGCTGGGATTAAAGGCGTGTGCCACCTCCGCCCGGCTCACATTATTATTAAATCCAAAACAAAATAAGCAATACGTAATTCTAAACTTCAAACAATCATTATCATTTACTGTTATTTTTAGGTAAAATTAAGAAAAACCAAAAACTTCAGTTATGTCATTACCAATATTAAACAGCACTCTCTTTATAGAGATGTATAATTTTTAAAATACGTGAGCTTTGGAGCTAATGATTAAATAAATCATTCACCTAAAAGTATCAAGCATTCACCTTATTCTATATGGTTTAATAACTGGTATTTTAGTCACAAAATTTATCCTCATAAAATACAGTTTATATATCTAAACTATGTGCAGGGTTATGAATCAGACAGATAACTGTTAACAATAGGTCTGGACAACATGGTGGGAGAAGAAAAGGTTGATCCTGGAACTAAGACTCAATTGCCACTGTACATCAACTAGACTATATGCTGGGAGTGGGTATCTGGAAGGATGTTCTAACTTAAAGAAATTAACCAGAGGCAATCAAGAGATTGTGGAACACTAAAGATCTTAAAACAGAGAACTATGGACAATACATAATACTCAGATGTGATGAAATTTAGAACAGGTAACTGTGGAGTACTGGGAACGTATGAGAAGGGAGGTCCACTGTCCTTCCTTGAAAGAGATCATAAACCTTTAAGGAACCGTACATTTTTTCCTCTCTAGAAGCAGGCCATGAGTTTCTAATTGAAAGGAATCTTTTCTATTCTTAGACATCTTATCTTTCAAAATATTATGATGAATAAAATAATAATCTGAAAACCTGAGTTGACCAAGTTTCTCCTGTACTCTTTGTAATTACTTGTTGAAGCTTCTCCGTGAATGACCATTCACTCGTCACCAAACCTAAGCATGAAATTCAGTTTTCTTTATTTATCTGAGTCTTTATTTCTAAAGGCTACTATGTCACATGACACATACATTAAATATACTTAATTCATTTTCTCTTGTTAATCTGCCTTTGTTTCAAGGTTCTCCGGTACAAACCTGCTTACAGGAAGCAAAAAGCAACTTATTTCCTTATAGCTCATAAAGTTTAGGCACCAAGAAACACAAGTAAAGAGACCAAAACAAGTTTCTGAGAAGTGATGGGCACAGAGTAACATAAAACTACATTTAGATCTATAATAGCTATCATTTAATACAGTCAGGGTCCTTGTCACGGTGTATTTATCCTTAAGATAGCCAGTTTCCTTTGGAACAAATAGATTTCAATTCTTGCAGGGAGAAAAAAAATGCTTACCTAGAGTTTCAACCTATAATTAACAGAACTTTTTGAGATGTGCAGGTGCATATATGGAGTTCATTTTGACCCACGCAGAGAGATGGGTGTCACATCTGGAAAACTGGTAGCAGGGTATCACCAGAGAAACATTCTCTAATTTGAGTATTCCAACAGAAATACATTTTGAAAAGGTTTATTCATGGACTAGAATATCAAATAATAATTTAAGAATATGAGCAGTCATAGAAATACTATGCAGAAGGATAGTTATAAGAGAAATATCCAATAGTATATGATGAGTCATAATTCTGTTTTTATTCACTGTAAAAACATGCAAAATAAGCCACATATAATTGAAAAAATACAAATGTGCTATTTATTACCAAAAGAAATTGAGGATTCTAAATTCTACCGTGTTTTAATTACATGTTAATATTTCCACATTGTATAGGCTAAGTTATTATAGTTTAATATCTAGTTCTCTCGGTGAAATATAAAACTTTTCTCAACATTAGCATTATATTCTACCAATTATTGAATCTCAGGCTTGTCAAATACTAGATTTTGTGATAGTGTTACAATTTTCTGCAGTCACAGAGGAAGCAGTTGGAGCTAGGAATTTCTGCCAGAGCTTCAGGCATTTGGACTGTTTATCCCCAGTTGGTGCTCTGTGGAGGTTAAAGAACCTTTGTAAAGTAGAGCCTGTGGGAGGAGGGACGCACTGGGCTGCGTTTGAGAGTTGATAACCTTGCTGTGCTTCTGGTTTCTTCTCTGCTTTCAGCCTGTGGATGAAGATATGATTGCTTTGCTAGCTTTCTTCTCTGGCTGTCTGATGTCATGTCTCCTCTGCCGTCATGAACTATTTTTCTGGAACAATAATCCCAAGTTAATCCTTATTTCTATAAATTGCCTTTGTCAGGTTATTTTACCATGGGAACATGAGTTGAAAAAGCTGATTTCAAGGCAGACCTGTGGTCTGTTTCTGTCACTTGCTTATGCACATCTTGGTTATATGTAGTGAAGGTGCTCCACAAGCTACCAAAGAGATCTATGTAGTCCTTAAAACGTGCTGCCCTTAGTTTAACATGAATGTACTTCAGAAAAAATACACAAATTCAATATTTGGGAAGTTAATTCCCTATATATTAGATACTGTATATTTTTCACTTCCAGGACCTAAATTTGATGAAGCAATCTCCTTTGTTAGAAAGTTTTACCTTTTTAAAAAATTGATCTGTTATATAGGTAACTAGGTAATTAGCCTGATATACACATTTTTTGCCATTTTGATATACATACATATATATATTTACACATACACTCATAATCATTTGTAAGTATAATCTATATATACATAATATATAACATCTATCTATCTATATATAATCACCTACATAGCAGTTAGATCAGTTTTTTAAACAGGCAAATTTTCTAACAAAGGTGATTGTTTTTATGAAAATTAGGTCCTGGAAGGTAAAATTATACAAGTATGATTGTATGTTTTATATATATTATATGAAATATATATTATATACAAAATATATTAATATATATAAAATGTGTGTTAATTGAGGTTATTTTGTGGTTGATTTTTAGTGGTATTTTTTGTGTCTCAGCTGTATTTTGTACTTTAACAAGAAAGGCTTTGTATTTCTTTGCACAGTCTCTTTGTTATATTTGTTATCTTTCTTAATATATTAATTGCTGTATTTTCCTTAAGTTTATGATGTTGGATATGAAAAATTTAGACTGCTTATATCATGGGATATTTTTCTTTTTCCCTTAGCTGTGGAGGATAGTTCTGCTGTGTATTTTAATCTATGTTGGCATCATGGTGTCTAGGACTTGGAATGCATTGCTCCTGGCAACTCTGTCTTTCAAAGTCACTTCCACTGACAAATTATGCTCTATTGTGATGGGGTTTCTTTTATATGTAACTTCTTGTGTGTTCTTTCTTTTTCTTAAGGCTTTGTTCTGGATACTTATTATTTTAATCAGAATATACTCTGTGCTTTTCTTGCAAAATCTTGTCTATTTTGTGTTCTGCATGTTTCTTGTGTCTGTAAGGTTGTGTCTTTACTTCAGCTTGGAAAATTTTTCTTTTATATTCTTGTTGACTATCAGGTCTATGTCATTGTCTTTTGTTTGTTTTCTTTCCTTTATGTCTTTACTTTAAAGGTTTGGGCTCGTCAAGTTTCCCATATGTTCTTTTCCTGTGTTCATTTTTAAAATTTCATCTCTTGCTTATTTGTCTAGAACCTGTGTCTCTGAGTCATCTATCTTTTAGTTGATCTATTCTACTAGTAAGACTTACCTCTAAATTTTTCATTTATGATGTTGGACATTTAATTCCATCGTCATTTCAGTAGGAGTTCCCTTCAACCCTTCTATCTCTTCATTGAATTCCATTCTCAAATCCTAAATTAATCTTTGTCATTTTTATCCACTTTAAGTTTGTACTTTCTTGGGCATCACTCGGATATTTATTTTTCTTAAATTCTTCCTCCTTAGTTACATTAGCTGTGTGTGTGTGTGTGTGTGTGTGTGTGTGTGTGCATATGTATGTGTGCTTTCTGAAAATCCCTTGATTTTTTTCATGGAGGTTATGACTGTTCTTCTAATTCCTTATCCTGGGATTAATTTAGGTAATTTTTATTGGCAAATATGTCTATGGAACTGGCATGTTTTGAAAAGAAGACACTATTTTGATAATTGACATTGTATTTTTCCCATGAGAAGTTAACATGTGAATTTTTTTTATTAGTTCTAAGTTTGATATAGATAGAACAGGTTGGAGCAAAAGATCGGATGCGTATGTAATTTGAGAACACAATTTACAAATGGTGTAGGTGGAATTAAGTCAGTGGATAGAAAGGACTAGGCTGGTATACAGGGTGTGTGCCCTCCTCCAATCATGGAGACATAGGTGGAAAGCCTTGATGTGTCATGAGGTAGGAGGCCATCTGTTAGGTAGAGGCAGTGTATGTCCTGGTACAAGCCTAGAGAAAGCTTTCTGGGCAGACAAGGGTGACCAGACTAGGTCTGGACACTGGATATGGTACTGAGGTTAGATATGGCATTTAGGGAGGGTGAATGGATGGGAACTCAGACAGACTCACCTGGTTTGACACAAAAGGATGTATAGGATCTAGATGAATGGAGAGGTTGGATGTGGTGTGGGAGGGGCTTGTTTATCTGGTCAGGCAGAGTGAGTTCTGGTGGAAACCTAGAAGTTCCTTGCAGAGCAGGCAGGGGTGACAGTATTAGGCAAAGGGCACTGGATGGGGGACCCATGCTGGATCTGGTGACTTGGGGAAGGTCAGGTAAACTCACAAGACTAGTTCCTGGAAAAGTAAGTGCAGAATTTTGGGATGTGGGGAGGTTGAATGGGGCATCACAGGACTCTATGAATGAAATTTTTTTTAACAGGTCAATTCTAGTTTATGCCTAGAGATATTTGTGTATCACCTACTAAGAACAATGAAATGGAGCCTCTTTCCTATTAATTAACATTCTTTTGAATTTTATTTCTCATCTACCTACAGCACCAATTGTAATCTAGATTCTTTTGAAGCAGGCATTGCAATCGAGTTTAATGCTAGCTTGATGGGGCGATAATGCCAGTGAACTATAAAAGGAAGAAGAATGACTAGACAGAATGGAGTTCCACACTCTAATGGAGGTTTCAGCTAGTATCACGAAGGTATAAAGAAGCTCAAAATGTATGGAGTCTACTTAAATTAGCTTACATTGACACTGATATAGAGATTACATATTCTAGTCTCAAGCTATTACTGAGTATGGGAGGTCCTGATATTTGGCAAGACATCTCTCTCCAGGTGAGACAAACCTTAAATCACTGACAAATGTACCAGTCCTCTACAATGACAGTTAAGTGGTCCTATTTTCCTCCTTAGGTTCACAGTCATATTAGTCATCCTAATTTTTTCTTCTGAATGCTTAGTGCAATGATGAATCATCATCCTTGCTTCACCTACATCTCTCTCTCTCTTACATCAAAATTTCTATCAAAAACAATTGACGCCAAACTTCTGTTGTGCATCTGCTATCTAACCACATCTCTCCTCAGTTACCAACGGTCCTAACTTCTGTGTGAATAGCACCTCTTAACTGGAGTGGGTACAAGAGTTTTCAAGAGGTCTCACTGGTTTCAAATTTGCTCAACATTGTGTGACCTCAATATTTGTGAGGGCTTATCTTGATTGTCCACTGAACATGTGTGGAAAGAATAGAATTCTTGCCTCCATCATATTTGCTTGTCAGCATGAGCGTGTTACATATTCTTGATTTCTATTTGATTTAGGAGGCTCCAGTTCACTCTGGCCAATACTATCCCTAGGTGAGTGGGACTGAGCTGTATAAGAAAGTAGATTGACATGATTTGAGGAATAAGCCAGTAAGCAATGTTTCCGTATGGTTTCTGCATTCATTTATTGCTTGAGTTCTTCCCTTGGTTTTCTTGATGATGAACTGGTATTTAAAAATATTTGGTTAAATAAGCCTTTTCATCTCCAAGCTGCTTTTGATCAGAGTGTTTGATCATAGCAGCAGGGCACAGAGTAGAACAGCATATTAATTAAAGCATTTATTTGCTTCACAAGAAATTAGAAAAAGGAAAAGAATGAGAAAGGAATAAAAAGAAACAAGTGAGATTCCCAGTGTAACCCAATTATTGTTATGTTTGATCAGGTAATATCAGGCTTCTCTCTATTTTCCCACCCAGTTGCCACGTTCTTAATTTAATATCTCATTATTGTTGCCATTCTTCATTCTGTTCTCACTACTCAGTACCGTTGGTACCGCTTACTGTTACTTTTCCATCATTCACTACAGTCATCTGACTACCAGCTACTCATCTTTTTGCGGTATCAACTAAGATCAGCTAGAAATGTCTTCATCGATAGTTTTAGTTTTTTAATTAACAGCCTCCTTTGCTCTCTCTTCATAAAGAATGAACAAAGTTTCCTTGATCTTATTAATAAAGACACTTAGTTTATTCATGAACTCCTATACTGGTGAGGAGGGAACTATGGATAGATCAAACAGTGAAGGTTCCCTCTTTACTCCCGTTGCTGAATGGTCAAACTGCCAATGGCTCTAATCTGTGTCAGGTTCCCGAAGATGATACAAATACAAATTCAACAACTTAGATGTATGATGGAATGTGTGAGAGTGGATTATATTGGACCATTCATGTTGGAGGAGGTAATAATTAAACCTTATCAGAACTAATGATTCTGAATGCAAATTTTATATATGAACATAATGCAACTGCAGGCTTATCATGCAAGCGCTTACAAAACCTCCAACTCATTGGAAAATGGTTCTATATTTTATTTTCTAACATAAATTGACAGTTTCTTCCAAGCAGGGAGAGGCAAAAGGGTATATTACCTCTGCTGTGGAAAACATTTCTCTCTTAATCAACAAAAAGTGTGCTAGCCTAATGTAATGAAACGAAGTCCTAACTGCTCAGCAGAATGACAGGTCAAGGATGTGCTTTTCAGTTTAAATAAGCATTTTACGATCAGTCTCAATATCTAGTTTCAGTCTTACAAAGTGCATAAAAGTACCGTTTACTTATCTTCTGGCTACTTTTGATAATTACTGAAAGTTCGTTTCTTGCCTTCACAATTCAAACACTATTAGATTGAATGGTCTGATATTTTTTCAAAACACACAATAAATATCTCATTGAAGTTAAATCTAAGATTGCAGCTTCATTAAACTGGGTTTCTTCATGACAGAGAGTCATTAGTCAAGGAAAAAGAGTTCTCATCCTGGCAGAGATAATCGACACTGATGGTAGCAAGAAGGCAGTTTACATTGTGAAATGCTTACAGGGGAGAGTAAGTCTGAATCCCAGAAGGTTCATTTAGTATCTCTTGGTGACTCATTCTAGAAATAAATCTTAGTTCACAGTTGTGGTAATCGATGTCTAGAAAATTAAAATCCAGTAACTGCTCAGACTCTTGAAGAAGTGTGAGATCTCAAGTGTGGGAGAAAAGAACAGAGTGAATAGTAACACATTCGAGATGGTTTGTCGGTAATGGGTTTATCATTTCCAAAAATCCATCTTTAGTGTTCTGTTAGTTTGACATGCTTGTACCAAATTAGAAAGTTGGTTATTAGATTAGATTTGGTAGAAAGAACAAACCTATTGAAAAAAAAAATGCCTTAAATTTATCATTCGGGAGCCTGAATACTGTTTCCTTTCCCCTGACTCACCTGAGATCCAGAAACTGTCTTAACAAACATAAAAGAATAGATGATAAGAACCTCTTAAAATTTACACTGGCAAAATGGCAAGTGAGATATTTAAGGGATTATTGAAAAATATCCAATAAAGGGTGTAGTCTGATGCACAATTTGTTGTCTCATTCCTTGAATCAAAATCTTATCACAAATCTCCTCAACTTATTCAAGTAAGATTGAATCCCAGCATACAGAATCAGACAATTTAAAACATTTATTTATGTGGACTTTATCTCATATCTCTCAGCTTTACCTGACTCCTCATTTCACATTTCAAGGAACATTTGTCAATTAAATTATCTTCCTATAAAATCTTTCATGCTATATTTTAGGTGGAACCTAAAAAATAGAAGCTTATTTATTTATTTGTACATTTTTAATACATTTTATCTTACTTGATTTTGCTCTGGGTAGTCCTTAATCTTTCAAACTTTACAAATTTTTTAGAACTGATAAGATCAATAAAAGGAAAATTATAGCTCAATGAAATCAATAAAAAAATCAATAAAGGTATATAAATAGAAAAAGAAAAAATTAACATGGTCTTCTAACACTTTAGAGAACATATGTAAGAACATCTACATAAGAGAAAGGAACATTGCTTTCCAAGTCAATATTAATAATAACTTACCCCTATTCTATATTCTGAGAGTTGGGGATGTTGGATTTTAAAGCTCAGTGTCTTCATAAAATATCACTTTAAAATTACACCAGAAGGATTAAAAAATTATTAAAAATTTTGTTAGTTAGGACCAAGAAATTTTTTTATCAGTACATTGTTTCAAGTTGGTAGCATAAAATGCATACTAAAATGGTTATGTTGAAACTTGAATAATGGATAATTTCAGTAATGATGGTAATTACTTGTTTTAGATTGGATTTTGATTTTATTTAAACTTAAAATTCAAAAATAAATTTAGGAAAGTAATGTGAGGATGGAATATGTAATTTTTTATAAGGAGAGACTTAATGAGATTGCAGTTCTCCAAAATAGTAGTTATTTCTTTTCCAAACTCTACCACTTATAATAATGGAAAAACATCCACTCTTTTCTTCTGTGTTAACAAAATATCTTTGTCCTTTCTCTAAGATCTTGGCTTCTGCCCTGGCTATCTCAAGCTTCAGAAGTTGTGCAATGCATCTCTCCCAGAAACACGGGTCCTGATGTACTAGTCTTAGATTGTTTCTGAAGGTTCTTAGTTTCTTGATTTCTCAAATCAACTGCCATACTGTAGATGATCAGTATTCTATGTTTCTTGTTATTTCAACAACTAAAGTGACACATATAAAACTATTAAAATGTCGTTATTGACATAATCCACACTTACTGAATCATTGTCATATTAACCCTCACTGAAACAGCACTGGTCAGGAAATACAACTAATGCTTCAGAGAGTATCTCAGAGTATTATTATACCATAAACATTGAATAAATATAATCACTGTATAGAGAAAGTAGCTTTTAAATTTTTATGAAATAAAGATTTACAAATACATGCATTGAAAATTAGCTAATAGCTCTTAGAAGGACTATATGTTAACAGAATCTGTGGAATAAAATAATGCCCAGAAAAATATCTAGCTTTTTGATACTCTAGAGAAAGCTAAATTTAGAATTATTAAAACAGACAAGTGTTAGACTATCACAGAAAAACACAAACATGACTTACACTACTAATGCACAAAAATATAAATAATTATTTTCCTTTAAGTAGGATTTATATTTTGAAGATATTAGTAAATAAGATTTTAAAGTAGCATAAAATTTTATTAAAACAACACAGCAATAATAGACCTCGACCTAAAGGGAAAAACTTTATACAAGTTTTCATGTACTTGTGCCTGATGAATATCAGGTGAACAAGCCTACATCAGCCCTGTTACTGTTCTAGGCCTATGAGTGAAGGATCTGTTTGTATAGAAGGGCCTATGTCCAAGCATAAAGATTAACTAACACAGAAGCCCGACCCGAACAGCACTGATGTTAGTGATCTTTCCCGGAAAACATCTGCTCCCAGCTGAGTGTGTTTGTATCTAGGCAGCACTGGCAGATGTGCTTAGATTCAACCCATCTGTGTGGTGTTGAGAGCCTGGGGCTGAGGAAGCAGCGCTGAACAGAAACTGGAGAGTGAGCGTACTGTAAAACACTAAGTTGTAGAAACTGCGAATTAGCACCTCAGAAACCTAATCTGTCCTGCAATAATACTGTTGCCTTAAGCTTTGTCATATGTGTATCTAAGTTAGCATGAGCAATAGTTGAGAAACAATGCTTAATAATGGGATTCTTCATAAACGGGGCTCAGTCAGGAACAGTTGGTATTTTTCATTTTGTTCTTTTAAAATTTGAAAATGGATTCTTTTCTTATGCAATATATCCTGTTTCTAGTTCTCCCTCCTTCTACTTCTCCCAGTTACTCTTCACTTGCCCACCCCTCCAGGTCCATCCCTTTTCTTTCCTTAATTAGAAAAGAACAAAATTATAAGAGGAAGAAACCAAACATGACAAAACAAAATATAGTAATAACTATCATATCAAAATTGAACTTGATAGTCCAATTGGAGGAAAAGAGTTCCAAAAGAAGGCACAAGAGTCAGAGACCCACTTTTTCTCATAGTTGGGAGTCCCTAAGCTATCAGCTAAAATATATGCTCAGAGGACCTGGTGTAGACCCATGTAGGACCTGTGTTTGCTGCTGCAGGCTCTGAGAGATCATATACATCTTACTTAGTTCATTCAGTGGGTCCTTGTTCTCCTGGTGTCCTCCATCCTTTCTGGCTTTTCCAATCTTTCTGTCTCCTCTTACACGGAATTATCTGAGCTCTGAGGGGGAGGAATTTGATGGAGAGCTCTCATTTAGGCTATCTTTCTGCCAAGACTATCTTTCTGACTGTGGGTCTCTGCATCCGTTCTCATCTGTTACCAGAGGAAGCCTCCCTGATGATGACTGCATAAGGCACTGATCTATGGGTATAGCAGAATATCATTAGGAGTCATTCTATTGATAATTTTGTGTATTTGGTTTAGCATAGATCTTGGGGCTATGTAGTCTCTGGTTCTTAGTAACCCAAGCATTGTCTGTCTTGGGTCTTGAATTCCTTCTTGTGCAGTGTGTCTCAAATCAAATCAGATATTGACTGATAACTTCCTTAAGTTTTGTGCCACAATTTCCCTAGCATACTTTTCAGCAGGACAGATTTTTAGGTCAAAGGTTTTGTCTTTGGCTTGGTGCCCACATTTCTCTCTCAGTAGCCTGTAGAGCAAAGTATCAATTTTTGTGGTTATTTTGTTTTTTGTTAGTTTGTTTTGTTTTGTTTAATGAATGAGAATAATTTATTTTACAAATATAATTTAGATAATAAATTAAAACATTATTAAGAAAATGCCTGGTTTTTGAGAAAGCAAAACACTAAGTTAAACTTCTGGCTAGATGATAATTTAGAGTGTAAAGCGTTTCCCGAGAAAGTATGAGTTTACAGACTTGATACACAGAACACTTGTTATGAAGTTGTGCATGATAAACCTACATTTGTACTTTCAAATCTGGGGAGACATAAACAGGAAGATTCCTAGGACTCTGTGGTCATACAGTCTAACTTAACTTTTGAGCCCAATTCGGTGAGATCCTCTATCTCAAAAAAGCAGAGCATAACCATGAGAAATGACACCTGGAGTTATCTGTTGGACCCCATACTTACGTACACACACTTGTTTATACATAAGCATGTATCTATACCCAAACAAATGTACATACATGTTTTATCTTGTATTAAAATTTAAATGATGATGTTAGAAAAATAATTTCAAAGCTAATATAAATTATTAAATATTACCTGATTCCTGAAACTAAAAATTATGGTTCTCTGTTTTGTAAGATACCAGTTCTTTTACTGTGTTACCAATTCAGAATTTTCTGAGTTTTCTTGGAGAATAATAGCATCATAGAATTGGATTTGGAGAAACACATCATCATGGATTTCTTTAGCTTAATGAATACTTTAGAAATTCAGTATTGGTGATTGTGCCAGAAATCAGCAAACTATCAGAAATCTGTAATCTGAGAGCAAAGAAATAAATTAGCTGTAATTATACCAGCATTCAATATTTTCATTGAATTTATTATTGAATATTTTAGTGACTATTATCTTGAATTTCTTAGAATTAAAAATAGCCTTATGTCTATTAGCTGATGAGTGGGAAATCAAAGTTGGTATTTGTAAAATTTGATATTATTGAAGTATTAAGAAAAATAAAATTGTAAAATTCAGAGTCAAAGGTATAGAAATGGGATTAAAAAAAAGATTCTTTTCTTCCTTCAGTCAGGTCCTACAGACACAGAAGGACATGTATTTATTTATCATTTGCTTATATTAGCTTGGAATCTTCAGATATGTGTGTTATTGGGAATTAGTAAGGAATTACGAAAGCGAAGGATTTTCAAGGAATGGAAGATAGAATGTACTAGTGTTGAAGGAGCTGCAGGCCGCTTCCTGGCACCCAGCTACCAGCCGCCTGGTTAGCTTATGCCCCAAAATAATGACACACACACTGTATTCATATAAGCACTGCCTGGCCCATTATATCTAGCCTCTTTTGGCTAACTCTCATATCTTGTCTTAACCCATATCTAATAATCTGTGTAGCACCAGTCTTACTGGGAAAGATTCAGCATGTCTGACCTGGCTTCTTGTTCTATCGTGTCTGCCCTGGAGAGGAGAGGCATAGTGTCTGTCTGAGGCATCTTACCTCACTTCCTCTTCCTCCCAGCATTCTGTTCTGTTTGCTCCACCCACCTATGTTCTAACCTATCAGGGCCAAGCAGTTTATTTATTAATTAACCAATGACCTTCCTCCATCATACTAGCATAAATAAAACAAAGGAAAGAATTGGAGGGGGATTGTTGAATTTGGTTCAAGGGATAGAAGGCCAGTTTAGAAGAGGACTGGAGGGAGACACAAATAGCGTTAAGGATTTTCAGGGAAGTCATGAGTTAATCTACTGCTGTAGAGTTTCCAAATATATTTATGTGTGTGGGGGACTAGTATTATTTTAAGTGGAGTTTCCCTTAGTTGGGGTGAATATGTTTAATACTATAAACTAACAGAAAAAACCTCAGATAACAGGCTCAGTATAATGAATGAGTTGACTCTTTTGGAGTTGTTCATTGAGGTTCCAAGGACTCCAAACATCATAGATTATAGACCTTTGGTCAAGTTTTGAGAAGGCAATAGAAGAACATATCACTTAAACATCAAATATTTGAGTCAGAGAACATGGAAAATCTAAGCTTGTGCTGATCTAGGCACTTCAAGTCAACCCTCTTCTTCCCTATCCATAAAATTTAACATGCTTTTATTCTCACTCATCAAGTCTAATTTGTACTGATGGCATTTTCTTGGACATGTGGCTTCCCAGTGAACCATGCTCGACTTATTATGAGCTAGACCTTTAGAAGAAACTGATTCTCCCTCAGCCAGCAGCTACCAATCAAGAGTTGCTTGCCTTGGAGTGGGACTTTGGGGTAACATAGTGTCTGAATACTGAACTGTGGTCTAGCTTGAACTTGCATGGATCTTAAGTTTGTTGCCATAATTACTAAGAGTTAATATGAGCAGCTGCCATGCTGTGTCAGAAGCATCCGTTTTCTTGTAGTTGTGCACTGCCTCAGGCCCTAAGATTTCTTTCCTGTCCTCTGACACAATGACCCCGATGCTTTAGGATGAATGACTGTGACACAGATGTCCCATTTATGCCTGAACATTCTGCAGCCTCTTCCTCGCAGCACATTGACTAGTTGTAGGTCTCTGTATAGATCACTGTGTATTGCAGAAAAATAATTTCTAACAAAGGACATCACTGCTAGTGATGAAAAAGCTTTGCTGATGAGAGGAAAGAATCTAGAGTCAAGAGAGAGAGTAGACTGTGGAGTCAGTGAGTTCAAGTCCTGATTCTCTTACTTTTGAGTCCTAGATGACATCACATAATCTATTTAAAAATATATGTCAAATTTGAATATTTGTAGTACCTATGTCTCATACTTTTTCTTCAAGTTCTGTCCATTTAATATGTGTAAACTAGTTGGAACAGTATTTTGTCCGACGAGTGGACAATTTAAGTACTATTAATATAAGATAGGTGAAAGACAAATTGGCCAAATAACTGGTGAGATACTATAAGTGTTTATTCAGTCTGTTTTTCAGTATAAGTATAATCCATTGCAAATTAGTTTAGGTTTTGCTTTAGCTTCCTAGTTCCTCAGAGTATATATCATATTATAATGTTGTATTTTCCTGTGTGCATACTGAAGCTCTGTGAGGGCATGCTGTTCAGTCACTTGCAAAGCTAAACAGCATATGAAATAGAGTGATGATAGGCTGGTTAGCCACAATTTCAGACACTCAAATCTATTGTAAATTAAAACACACGTTAATATTTGACTGTAAAAGTAGTACTTTTTTCAGCATGATGTGCTTTGACCATATCTCAGGAGCACATAGAATAAACATTATTTATGATACTGGAAAATAAATTTAAGTACAAAAGCATGCAGAACAAATAAAGTGACCTCTAAGCTTATCAGGCATCTCTTATGATTCCTTGATGGAGTCCAGCAAAGATTCAAAATTGTAGAATGTTGAAAGGGAAGTCATAAAATTATTTCTAAAGTGTTTTCCAGAAAAGAGAGGCTATGTTTGAAAACATAAATTTGAAAAATGCTTTAAGTAACTAGTCCTTCCAAATCATCTTCAAGAAGTCAATAAGCAAAGGGTCGCGATTTGTAGATGAATTCACAAATCAGCAGGTGGCCCTAGAAACTGTTGTGTGTTCAAGTCAAGCAGCACACTAGCCATGGACATTAAACCACACAGCTATATTTGCTGGTGCAAGTGTAAACCAGAAAGAAATTGCAGTGATCTGTGTTGTGAAATGTTCCAGAGTCAAAACCACACACAAAGTATTCCACCCCAAAACTGTTAAGGACTTCCCAATATTAATGTTGGTATGGCAATTACTCATATATCCGTGAATATTTTTTAAAACGAATGTTTAGATCAATTGTTAATCAGTGAGGCTGAGATGGAGAGGATCCCAGCAGTAGTAAAGACTTCATAAAATCAGCCACCTAAACATTGGCATGTGAAGGGAAATCGAAGGTGCAGATAGCAAAGATTAGAGGAAAAATTGGAAAAAAAAGTAATTTAATTTATTTTACAATTGTACAAATGATAAAGCAAGAATAGCTAATTACTATACACAAATGACAGGGAACAGTGTTGAACAGGATACCTACCGAAGAAGCTTTATCTTCCCATTCCACGGATGGTATAAGAAAGACTCAGTAGCAACGATCCTATGCAGCAGAGCTATCTGTAAACACTTTTTTCCTTCCTGCTATATACATTTAAAACACTTGTGCTTTCAGCTACACAAAGAAACAGTATTTCTTAAAAGGTGCTACGTATTGGAGAAACACATGGCCTAGACCCACAATCAGAAAAATTGCAATTTAAATACATTGCCAGCTTGAAGATATTTTTTTTCTTTACTTTTGTTTGGAGAGATTTGAACATACTAGTCTCTTTACTATTACTCTAGGAAAGAACAAATAATTCAGCTATAAAGTAGGTCTTCCTTAAAGCAGAGTAGTAAATGAAGTCTCAAAAGAACTTCTCTTTTTAAAGTGGTCATGATCTCCAGGGAAGATCACAGTGCAGACCCTGAAGATATGTATAACACATCTAGTTGTGCACATATTACAGACTCAGTGTGTACACACAGATATACATATATAACATGGTATATATGCATCACACATGTCTATTTGTACTATATAGATATATTTATAGCACATATATAATAAAATATCTATTTCTAGAAGGGTTGTATTTGGAGTTTGTTTATCAAATACAAACAATTACCTTTACCTTTTATTAAAACCTTGGTATATTGACAACATTTAATGGGTAAACTTCCAAGCTTGTAGAGATAACAGCTAACTATACACAACGTTTCCCATCCCCCTTCCAAAACTATAGATAGTCCTGACAGTTATCACATGAAAACAACTCTGGGAACCAAATATCACATAATGTGTTTTATGAATAAAGTGTCACAACTAGAAAAAAAAATCACTGCTCACTCCTTCTTCAGTAGTAGCTGAGGAACTTGTATGTACACTACCCTTGGCACTTCTTAAATAAAGCATTTCTGTAAGCATATATGTAGAGGATTTCAACAGCAATCCATATATAGTTCATATGATGTACAATGCATGAAGACATTCGAATGCCCAGCACTTTCCCCCAGAAAGAAAATCTTCCACAGTAATTCCATTATTCCCATGGGCTGCATCACTGGATTGGCCCTGAAAATCTGTTACTGATTCACATTTTCTTCCAGCAACTTGCGATTAAGTACAGATCATACTGAATAATAATAAGAAGAATATTTCTATGGTCTCTTCATGTCAATAGCACAGTAGCAACCATGTGACCTCAATGACTGGGATGTATCGCAGTCATTTGCCTGGGCCTTCCCAGGTGCATGACTAAATCATGAAAAAGGAAAGAAAACAATAAAGCTGTGGGCATATCATATAAAGGAAAACACAGGTACTTCAAGTATATACTTATAATTTGATTCTGTTATGATCCCTCAGGCCATCGTGTGTGTTATATTGTAACTCTTTTCTTCACTTGAACTATTAGCCTTTATCACTCTCTGCCTTTTCCCTGTAAGAAGGCCGTGATGGGGACCGAAGTGTGAGGGCGAATGCAAAGGTATATGTTAGAGAATGAAATTCTCTCACGCGGCATTTCCTCTGTGAGCACTAAATACCTTCAATTGAATCCGCTCTTCTGCATTGAAAGTTCCCTGAGATGAACAAAAGTAGTTTTCTTTCAAATCTGAAGCCCTTTGGATGCTGAACATTTTGCTAACTGGGCAAGTGTTTACAGAACACAAAGCGGGGGTGAAGAATCGATGTGAAGACGTTAAAAAGGCACTACCCAATGCGGCTAAGGGGTAAACAGCGATGCAGGGAATGGTGGATGGTGCGGTCTGCTTACTGGGGACTGAGTGTTGTTTAACCATCTATTTCTTCTTTCTGAAAATGCAGTCAAATGGGTATGTTGCTGCTTTCAAATACATACTTTGAATAAGTGCCAAGTTGGTATATCCTTGTTAAAATATACTTGTGACTTCTAAATTTCTATGGAATTCATGTTAGGTGCTGCTGGGAAGACTTATCTGCACAGAGTTCAAAGTAAATTTTATGTTACCCACTTTTCAATTGTCAAACAAGTTAGACTTTAAATATAGCATTCATATACCATGTATCTAATACTTTCAAATTTTCAAGTAGATAAGGATTTTAATGATAAAAGCATATTGAGATTATTCATAGTATTTAAAAATCTTCCGTATGCACTCAGTTTTGTTTTGTGATAGATACACAGATTCTCAGAAAGTGTTCCTTTTATCCCGAGATTCTGCAGATTTTTAAAAGCAGTAAAAGTTATTATTAAAAATAATTGGTAACTGCAGTACTGTGACAATTCTTTTCCATAGTATGAATACATATATGTATACTATAAATGTATACTTCCCCTACTCTCTTCATTCATTTTGAGATTGCCTGTCCTACAAAAAAACAAAACATTCACAGTTTTCATACTATTTCTGCTTTCTTCAGAGTGCCTTCCCCAAGAAACGAGAAGTCATATGAAGTTGCTGTGGGCCAAAGCAGAAGTGAGACTACATAGCTTCTGCTTTCAGAAGAAACAGAAAACCGGCCCACTGGTAACTTCAGTCATGGATCTAATCATTCTAAATTGCCCCATGAATAACTTTATGTTTCTTTAAAATGCAGTAATAATGGAACTGTCCTTAACTGCAAAACAAAAAAAATCCTTGTCGATTGAATTCATTTTAAGTGCACAATGCTGATATATTATTGTTAAACTGCTTTGAATTAACCATCTCTTCTGAAAACGAATCTCAATTAGTCATGTTACTTTGTAGAGAGAAATCTTAAGATTGTGTTAAGTGGTGCACATTGATCTTTGCATCTGAATAACCAGGATAATATCACAGAACTAGTAGTAACATCTCAGTTACACCAACCAATATTTGTTCTACAGGGCAATGTGTTTCCATGAAGTTATTAGAAAATATCAAAGGTATAAATTAAAAATATTTGAATTTGAAATTTTTTAAATATTTAGAGCCAAGTTTCACAGCAACGATGTGCTCATTTTAATAATGTATCCCTTTAATGTAAGGAGAATGGCATACTGTGTAGGAACATGATTTAATCTTTGGTACCAAGAGCAATTTTGCAATTTTGAAAATATCATTCCTTCACAATAGTTGACTATTATTGAGCGCTATATTTTGGCTGGTACCTGCCACACCGTTGATGCATAATCCAGAGATTTATAGCTGTGCAAAACAAAACAAATAAACAAAAATTTGGTGTGATTGCTGCTTAAAAAGCAAAAGAATTTTTTGAAGGACTGTTTGATGTTTATTTTCCCCATCTATCTGTGTTTCCCACTTCTATACCTCAAATAAATTTCTAAGCACCCTATACCCCAACCAAAATAAGTTTCAGAAGACAAACACAAACACAAGCATAACCTAAACACGATCATCATACTCAGTGTCCTGACTAAAGGTTCCCTCAAGTTGCTTCATCTCGTGGATTTTACTCTTTGAACTCGTTCCTTCTTCAATTTGGTGAGTGAGGATGTTTTAATTTCCCAAGCTCCGAGTCATGCTCCATGGTTCCTCTTCCAGTGTGCTTGGCATTACAGTGGCTGCTCCACAGTGATGAACATATTTGCTTTGTTGATTAATGATGAGTGTACTGTTGGATCTTGTAAACACTACCGAAAATACATTCAAACTGTATTCTTCGTGGAAGTGGCACTTACTAGGACCCTTGCAGTCAGAATATTTGCTAGGTAGAGAGCACTTTGCAGGTATGTCATCAGCTGGTGGTGGGTTCACACGGATTTCCATTTCAGCTATTCAGTCAGTTGGTGGAGGCAGAAACCCAGCCCTGTTTTGGATCCCGTTTCTAAATCTCCAGAAGCATCTTTAGAAAAAAGTTTGCATCCAGGTTTTACCCTTCAAAATGTGCTTTATTGCTTCATGCACTTCCCCGTGGTCAGTTTTAGCGCGCCTCTATTGTGCAGCACATTCAATGTTTTAAATTCTAGTGGCATTCGGTGAGGACTGGCGTTGGAAAAGTATCTATATTTTAAGTCGTCATAGTAATGGTATTTGACAGCTTTTCCGTTCAAATCCTTAGGGAAGGGCCAGAAGCCATACAGGTGAATTTCATCACAGAATCTGGTAGCCAGTGTGTACATAAGGAGGCCTGTGCTGGGTCTCTTGATAGGAACTTTGTTGGTCAGCCAGTAACTAGGGGAAACAAAAACAAAAGTAAAACAGAAGAAAATGTACAGTTGCATATGACATATTCTATAGAAATTACAGCCTATAGCAAACAAAATGCACATTTGTCAGTAAACTTTTCAGTGATTAATGCAAGTAGTATTTATGTACTTAGAAAAATTTATACTTTTATGTTTTCTTTGATATTTATCATCTAACAGATTTTTAAGTCCATAAAAACAGCCAGAGGACTAAAAGCATAGATTAATTCTGTTCTATAATATCCAGTTCTAGATTGATTAGGGATAAACATTTATTCAATATTCAGAGTAGAATCTTCCAAGAAAGGTATAAGTATCACTGCAGAGGCACAGCATTAAAGATCCAACTTTTATTGTCAGCAATAACATTAAGGCCTGGGATGGTATGCAGAGACAGGTGGATTTAGAATGTCACCTATAACTTTGTGAGTCCTGATTGGTGAGCCATGGGGCCCTGGAGTCAAGCTAGAGACATATGAAGAAAAAGAAGAAGAAGAAGAAGAAGAAGAAGAAGAAGAAGAAGAAGAAGAAGAAGAAGAAGAAGAAGAAGAAGAAGAAGAAGAAGAAGAAGAAGAAGAAGAAGAAGGAAGGGAAAGATGGAGAGATGGAGAAAGGGAAAAAGATGTACAGACAGACACACACACACTCTCTCACTCACAGGCACAAACAGAGAAAAAGAGGGGGAAGGGGCATTCTTGAGAAGCAGCACCCACAGTGACCTTCTGCCTCAAACATACACATGAACAGCCTCAACACACAAAAAGAGCCAAATGAACGCTTAACTTGTATTATGTTAACTGACTTTTTCAACTCCAGTCATAAAACCGTATTTTAATCATGGATATTTCTTTACCTCAATCACTCACACACACACACACACACACACACAGAGAGAGAGAGAGAGAGAGAGAGAGAGAGAGATGAGCAATAAAAAATAAATCTAATTTTATAATAAACTAATGAAGAATTCATTCTTTATATAATTTATACTTTCAAATTTTTTTATTGATAAAATATGTTCCCAGACAACTTTTGTTTACTCCTACCCCACCTTTTCATCTTCCCCCACTACTGCCACCTATTATTCCTTCCTACAGGTCCCTTCCCACATTCCTGCCTTTTTGTTTTATTTTTTCACCCTTGGTTTTTAACCAGGACTGCTGTGGGACCATCAGTTTCTTTTTAAATAGGCAAATGCATCTCTACATTGAACATTTTTCATAACATTAACTTGTAACCACAATAAGATGCTTCAGAATGTTCAGATCCATTGTCAAATTTTGCTGGCCGTAAACCCTGCAAATCCGCAGTTAACCATCACCTTTAGTAGGAAGGGAGTTTCCAACGCTCTGGACACACTCATTTCCTTAAAGAAAATGGTGTCATGAGAAAAACAACTAAAAGGGGAAGAATGTGACTGTCTCGTTACTTTAAACTGGTTTTGCTTAAAAACAGTATACTTAATATATGTATGTTTTTAATTATTGTCTTCACCATCATCTCAAACTTTGAGAAATATCCCTGCTTTCCAAATGTAAAGAGGTGATTTTAGATACTGCCCATTGCTTCTTCTACCGTGTTACCTTTGGATTTTATGCATTATCTTCTCTTTTTAGAAGTTTTTATTTAATTTTAAAAGTATTATGAGTGTGTTCATTTATTGTTTTGTTTTGTTTGTTTTTTGCTTGTTTTGCCTGCATGTATGTCTGAGTATTACATGTATTGTATACATCTTTGGTGACAGTGGAGGCCAGGAAAGGGCATCTGAGGCCCAGAAGCTAGGTTACAGACAAGTGTATGCAGCCAGGTGAGTGCTGACAATTGAACACAGATCCTCTTGAGGAGTGGCTCATGCTCTTGACCATGGAGCCATCTGCCTGGGTCTCTTTGCAGACAATTTAATGAAATGGTTCAAAGAAGTTCAAATAAATTTTGAGTACTAACTATGAAAACAATCAAGAGAAATTAAATGCTATTTTACCCCAACAGCTTATCAACATAATTGCTTTCAGAATTGACCCAAAACATGCAAAAAAGGGAAGACATATCAGTCTTGTCAGTCTCTTGACTTTCCTACTTTTTCCTATTTATTTCAAGTACAATTGGTGTGATGGTCAATTATCAGCTCCAACTAACTGCACTTCAAATCCCCGAGGACACTGCTCCAATCCTCTCTGGTCTGTTTGTGAGCATTTCTGGAGCAGACTTCCTACGTCTGGAGAACTCATACCTCAGCTGGTACTGCACCATGGGCTAGCAATCCACAGAGAAAAAGGGGGAAAGGAGAAGATGAGCAGATCTCAGACTTTTCCCTTTCTCTGCTTCCTGAAACCTCATGTCATGAACTGATTTGCTAAGTCCTCCCTACCATGGTGGACCCCTGAAACCATAACTCAAATGAATCTCCCCTGCTTTAAGTTGTTAGAAATCTTTGTCATGCTGACTGAAAAATCGATATAATTGGTCTTACACTTTCTGCTGTTTCTTTGCTGGTGGCATTTAACTCAGAGCCTTAAATGTGGAAGGAGAATATTCTAGCACAATACCCAGTTCATAGAAATTTATGTTTTTTTTTTAATTTTTTTTCATTTGATAAATGCCAACTCTAAACATTTTGAAATATGTAAAATGTGTTGCAAGGTTATATCATTACAACTGTGCATCCCTGTTTTCAAAATATATGAGTTATAAATATTTTTTTAAAGGCAGACTATCTGAATCCTCTTTTGATCAAATAGTAGATAACTGAGTAAAACTCATAGCCTATGTGTTGTTAAATTCATTCAGGAACCAGAGTGAATCTGCTATTAAATGCTAATGTGACCCTTTTGAGAGGCTGGTTATAAGTCTCTGTGTGTTCTAGTAAAGGAGAGGTTTTACACATGGTATAATTATCACAGGAAAGTTTAGATGATTTGAGAATCATCACAGTGGTCAGGTAATGAAATTGGTAGTTTTAAAAAGATGCCTGTGTTATTTACAACTGTCGAAGTTAAGCTTAACAAAGCCAATACAAAGTCAATCTGAGCAAAAATATTCCCATCAATGGTACTGACTGCAAATGTTTGGAAGTATAATAAAAGTTATATAGAATCATTTCTACCATATTACCAGCAGGGAATAATGTAGTAGTTTACTATTTCTGAGAATTCATGTCCTTCTTATCAATAAATATGTTCTATTTTATAAATCATAAGGAATCCTAGAAGTTCTTTAATTATTTTTGGACAAAAATATATGAGAAAAATTATAAGCCACACAATTGTTAAGTGCAATGTCAGCAAAAAATGCTGAAAGAAAATTATCTACCTAAATGGTTCAAAACAGGGTAAGAGGTATAAGAACATCCAAAAATTTTTGACCCATGGGTTTCTTGGTAGGACAAACAGAATATAATTGTAGCAAAAATCCTAAAAGTGTGTTTTATCTGGAAATAGTTTTGGAAACTTGTAATCCAAATAAATCGATTTATGTAGTTAACAATGTAGACTAAATAATTTAGCATTAGCAATGCTAATAGAGAAGCAACTTCATTAGTAAGGCCTGGCTTCCTAATGAAGGCACAGCTATGTCTCCATTTCCTGTCAATTATAAATAGAATAGCAATGAACATGGATGAAGAGCAATGAAGCAGGTATTTATATAATAAGATGGATAATCCTTTGGCCATAATGCCCCAAAGTGCTGTAACTGAATCATGTGTTAGTTCTATTTCAGGGTTCTTTTCAGCAACCTTCATATCACACTGATGTCTATAGTTGCTGTAGCAGTTTTCACTAGCATTGAATGACTGTTCCTTTTTCTCCACATCCATGCCATCATCTGTCCTCATTTGTGGTTTTGATTCATAGCTTTTCATTTTGGTCATTAGGAAAGATGAATTTTCAACGTGGTTTTAGTTTTGTTTTTTGTGAAGACTAAGAATTTTGAACACATCATTTTTTTTTAGCAATCTGTATTTCATCTTTTAAAGCTCTCTGTTTAGCTCTGTGCCCCATTTGTAACTGGATAGTTTCTTTTCTTGATGATTAGTTATTTATAGTCTAGACGCTATCCCTATGTCAGATGTATAAATGATAGTGCTTTCTCCCATTCTGTAGGCTGTCTCTTCACTCAACTGATGGTGTCCAGAGAGAACTAACAAAACAGGAAGGGTTCGTTAAAGAATATGTGGACTGGGAGAACCAGGTAGAGGAGGACATATGTGTTGCGGGAAGTTCTTCCACTCCTCCAGCCAATAGCTGCTGAGATACCAGCCCATTGGGGCGTGGTCTCTCTCCCTTTTAAAAAAGCGGCCACTTCCCTCCTCGCACTCTCTTACTTCCTGCTCTGCTTCCGGCTACTAGACTCCCTTCCTGATTGCACAGAGGGCTGTTGTCTGGGAAGGTGATCTGTAAGTTTTTTCCCCTTTAAATAAATAACCATTATATTAATCATAATTCCAAACTAGCATGGGATTGTTTGTGACTTAAGCCTTCGCCTTCACATATAGAATGGATAAACTAGGTAGAAAAGGAAATATGGGACAGATAAACTAATACTAAAGAATTATTTTAAGCGATATGAAAATCTAATGTTACAAAAGCTTCCTATAATACATATATAAAATATATAAAATAGACTGAGAGAACAAAATAATCCTCTAGTGTGATGACAGTACCCCTACTAGACACAACAGGCCAAGAAATGAAAAGCCCAAGGTGAAGGAATGGGTTACATTTTGGAATTTCTGACTAAAGTGGAAGTGGTTCATAGACCCCCAACATTACAGGTCATTGCCATTGTTCTCTACAACCCACCATAAATTTATAGTAAATACAACTTCTGAAGACCAGTGATGGAACCCAACAATATAAAGCAGTTGTTTCCTTAAAACCTAATCCTACTGGCTAGCTTTCATAGTGCTGTAATAAACTCCATTCACTACCAGAGGGGGATGGTAATTGTCAACCTTACTAAGCTGTGAACCCTAGGAGTTACAATAGCAAGCATCCTGAAAAGACATGCCCAACAAGGCAATAATGACACAATTGTCATGGGAGTATCCAATCAGTTCTTCCTAATTGGATTTAATGTCTGCTTCATAAGATAAAAATTCACACATGGAACCATTATTGGTGCCCAAGACCCATGACGAGATAAATCATAGATCATCAAAAGGAACTTATTATTATTATTCGGCTATAGAGATACAGTATTGAACAATTCATGGCCTATTGCTATACTTATAGATAAGTACACCTCTCAAGCTGCATTGTAGATTTTGCTGTTGTTTTGTTTTGTTTTGACCCCATGTCTAAAACCTGTGCAATCTCAAGTCAGATAAAATTCCACCACGGTGGAAGGGAGGTTGGCAAGAATTCTCACCCCCGAATGAGAAACTATTGACAGCTGCTGATAACACAAATTGGACCCAATTTGGTTTTTGTTTGTTTGTTTCTGTTTTTGTTTGTTTGTTTTTAAATGAGGGCAAAATTTGGGTGATCATGAAAAGCGGTGAGTAGCCTCAGAATACAAAAAATAAAGTTCTCAAAGATTTATCAAAATATGATTAATTTTTAAATGCCGGACACACATTTAGATTCTACTGGCTTACATACTTGTAATGAATATGAAAAACAGAAGATTCCTGCCAACTAATTACCACAATGATATCAAAAAATTTTGAGACTAATATCCTTTCTTTTCCCATCACAAATGGGAGTACGGTGATTGCCCCTTGAAGACAGCAGTCACTCTAGCTGCACAGATCTAGGAACTGGAAGAAAGCATTGCCTCCATCTGTCCTCCCTCTGGGCAGAATTAGATGGCCATCTGTACTGTGGTTTTATATCCCCTAATTTATAGTCCTACTCAGTGCCCAGCTCCTCCATACATTTTGTCACCCAGGTGATCCTTTAGGCTAAATCACCCTATGTGAAATTTCCTACCACCTTCTGAAAGGATTTAAAGACTCTGTTTTGTTTAGGTGGATTTCTTAAGGTGAAATCTGGACCAGTGGTCATTCAGTTCACGATGGTTACCTCTCTTACTTTTACTGTTCCCTATCTCTCCTAATGAAGCTTTTCTCCATCTTTGAAAAGATGCCTCTCCAATCATTTAAGACATCACTCACAGCTCTGACACAAGGTACTATAACTTTCTAAAGATCTCATACCTCAAATTCTGTACAGGGAAAGCTTATCCAGAAGGGTAAGATTGTGATAGCACCTCTCTGGAAACAACCAACATGCTACTCTACTATTTCCAAATTTGGGAAACAGACTGACAAGTGAAGTCGTAAAATCTTTCAATTTACTCCTCACCTAAGCATCCCAGGAAAAATAAAAACAAAACAAAACCCTACATTTGCATATGTACTTGGCTCTTCGTGTAGAATAGAAGACAATGGGCTACTTTCTTTATTGTTGTGCATTTCTATATAAATATTAACCTTATCAAGGCTATCAAGCATTCCAGTACTTGCAACAATCCTGATAAGAAAATTATCTAAGTAAATAATGAGGTCTATGGTAACAGGTCTGTGAAATTAAAAAAAAGTCAGAATCTTAGATAAATGCATATATTAAGTACTATACAAATCTAATGGCATGCTTGAAACTGTATAGACCAATCTAAATTACTGATTTGCTACTTCTCCAGAAGTTAACTTTGTTCCAGAAAGAACAAGCACAGGCATTTTTTAACTCTGTTTGCATGGTCAGCTAGATAATATCTGTCAACTTTGCAATCCATACCCCAAGTACTTCTTTTAAAATCACAGCCATGAGGCGGTAGTGGCGCATGCCTTTAGTCCCAGCCATGAAGTGATGGTGCACGCATTTAATCCCAGCCCTTGGCAAAGGCAGGTAGATCTCCCTGAGCTCAAGAACAGCGTAGTCTACAAAAAATTTTCCAGAACAGACAAGTCGGCTACACACAGAAACCCTGTCTTGACAAAACAAAATGAACAAATAAAATAAGTAAATGAAATCATTTCTGATGTATTTATCCACAAATACACATGATGACACCTAAAAGCAACTTTCTTCCTTCCTCCCTTCTGTTCCTTCACTTTGCTTTTCTACTATTACAATGTAAAGCAAATATGTTTTAATATTGCTGTGCAAAAATTTCATTAGAAAGTTAAATATGACTTCTACATTCTTTCTAAGTAGAGAAACTGTTATAGGTCCGATATAATCCATATAAACATGCCTCATCACTGTTCCATACATGAAATGTCACTTCTTACTAACTAGAGAGCTATTACTCTTCCTCCAATACAGTATTCACATTCTTCAAGTAAACTAAAATCTGGAATACTACGGAAGGCCATATATACATGATTATAAAATCCATTTCCATCAATCCAGGAAGAAGCTGCTTCACCTGTCTGGAATCCAGTTAATAATATTTGGCATGTTGTAAAGAGACAGCAAGTGTGAAGGAATACAACACGGTGATTTGTACATAGTGAACAATATTTGTTGCCTCTCAAGATGACACAAAGGAAGCTATTCTACAATATGATGCACGAAACATCTTGCTTAGAAATTATCTCTTAGAATTACATATTATCCAAACAATTGTGATGATGTCATTTCACCTCAATGCACATGTTTCTTATTCCAAGGACCATAAACATTTTGTTCTGTGCCTTAGGATTTGCTTGCTCTATTAATTTCCACTGCAGAAGAAAATATTTTTCATGAAATTGTGATAAATATCCTAAATATGGTTCCATCTAACCATTTAGTTGTTTCCTTTTTCAAATATAACATCCCAAGTAATGTGTATGATTGATGAATTATTTTGATTTTAAAATGGGTAGTCTTAGATTTTTACATGGTAATTATATCAAATAATAATCACCTGATAAATGAAAATATTCGCTAACTTCAAAGAACAACAATTTCAAGAAAGAAAACAAAAATGTGTTGTTGAATTTTACTTTTTAGTGCTTACCTTCAGCAAATAAGCAAGTTACGAGTAAGAATTTGATTTTGTATTTAAATAAAGAATTTTAAGCATTTTGATATAACAGAGAATAACCTAAAATTCTGTATAATTTTGAAACTGTTAGAACTAAGTTCACTATATTTTTCAGGATTATAAGATGGCTTAAGTTGCCCCCAAAATTACAGTTAATAATAAATCCCTTAAAAAAAAGAAGCAAATGTTCTTGCCTTGCCTCAATGAGAACGATTGAGTCTAGTGTGGATTAATCCTTATTCTTCACCTATGTGGCAGGAATGCATAGATCCTAAACCTGCTTCTACTGCAAGGAAACAAGGAGACAGAAAGGGGGTTTAGCATGATTTACAAAGCTAAGAAAAGTTGATGAGAGGTACCAAAGTACCATTCTATAGAGTTTCTAGAGGAATAGAGACTGTGCTACACTCTCCACATAGGAGTTTCTGAAATTACAAACAGCTTTTATTTCACAGAAGAGACCTCTCAGGCTTAGGGAATTAGGAAAGGCTAAATAAGCAATGTAAGCTCCTGTAGAACGAATGTGGTAGAGTCTGAACTTCCTTTGCATTTACAATGACCTCAATTTCAAATAGCCAGGACTTGGATTCCCCAGATTCTCTAGATCATTCAACTTGGGATAGAATTGATGGAGAAAATGAAAATAAGGCATTATGGTGACTATCAGGTTAATTTTAGCAGTGCTCTGGTTTATGCACGGGGCTGTTGTAAATTACGTCAATAGTAAATAGAACCCAACTTTATCAGTGTGCCCTTTCATGTTAGAAGGCGAGTTTCTAGCCGGGCAGTGGTAGCCTCTGCCTTTAATCCCAGCACTCGGGAGACAGAAGCCAGTGGATTTCTGAGAGTTCAAGCAAGGCCAGTCTGGTCTACAGAAATAGTTCCAGGACAGGCTCCAAAGCTACAGAGATACCCTGTTTCAAAAAAACAAAATAAATAAATAGACAAATAAATAATAAAGGTTACTTTCTGATTTAAGTATGCTAATATTTATTCAACCACACTGTCACTATGAAGAGCATTGTCATTGTACCAGAGGGTTAGAATTTCACAGTGGATCTGAATAATGCTTCTTAAAATATTTTCAAATTTTTATTAAAATGAAAGGACAAATTTTTAATTTCTAGAAGTCACATATTAGTGCCATTTCTTTTGTGTCCTTTCTATGCAAGTTCTTTTTTTTTTTATGAAGGAGGATTTTATTTTAAAAATAAAATATTTTTGTATAGAAGCCCTTCGCATAATTTAGAAAAAGTTGATCAAACTTTAGAAGCATAATTCGTGGCAAGCATAAGGCACTCATGGGATGAGAAAGCATGGCAACATGTTTGAGGCTCAAAGTCTCTACATAATCTTCAAGTAGAGTAGCTCAGAATAATGATGCCAACAAATGGTGTATCCTATGGAATAATCTTTCTTCTGTATTCCATGTGGTCTAAGTATGTTATGGAATGTCCTTCTATATATGTGTTGCTTTTATTGGTTAACGAATAAAGAAGCTGCTTTAGCCTATGACAGGGCAGAATAGCCACAAGAGGAGAAAGAAGCCTGCGTGCTGGTACCCATAAACCATTAGCTTTGTGATAAAATATAAAATAATAGAAATGGATTAATTTAAGATGTAATAGTTAGCTAGAAATATACATAAGCTATTGGCCAAGGAATGTTGTAATTAATACAGTTTCTGTGTGATTATAACAGGTTTGGGTGACTGGGAAACAAATGAGCATTCTCTGTCTACATAAGTTCATGAGTTTGACTTTAAATGCAGTGTTAAGAAACTTTAGATCAGATTATATAGTGTTGCATTTTCTTTTGTGCCTCACGGTTTATTAATAAATGATTATATTAACTACTGGAATTTCATTTCATATTCAGGTTTAAACTGCTACCTGATATTCACAATATCTCATGGTGAATACTACTGTACATGAAAGGCTATCATGAGAGATTAAATTCATGGCTCCAGAAGAAAATATGTCCTGTCTGATCTGTTCAGTTGACAAATTGGCGATGTGTATTCTGTTGAAGATTAAGAGGAGTAGATCAAAGGGAAGAAGAAGCCACTGCTGTCTTGTATATTGTCAGTATCTATGGTGGAAATATTCCTCAGGTTATTTATGTCAAGATAACCTCCTAAGATCATTAAATATTTAACTGGAAAGACATGGTTCAATCATCTCTCAACAACAATACAGTTCAACTTCAGTATATGTTTGCAATACAAGTGCAAGATAAAAATACTTCTCCATATACACAACACTATTAAATCTACATTTCAATAGTAATTAAACAATGCACAAGAATTTCTAAAAAAACAAACTGTTTTCCTTACTTCTCAAGATAGGAATGGATGTAGACGATGTTTTATGCTTCTAAAGGGGAACTAACTGTGTATGGCCACTTTCCTAAACAAGTATAATTCCAAACTGCATTCTAAATACTGATCCTTATGTGCACAATTAGTGTAGCTTTTATCTCGCACATAAGAAGACTTCTTGTCACATCATACAGAGTCTATTACAGAAATCCACAACTAAAAAGTGCGAGGAAAATTGGCCAGGGTGGACCCAGTCCTCAATGTTATATTCACAACACAACCTCTACATCTGAGGATGAGTTAAGATCATAGAATGACGGATCAAGACTTTCGCTGTAAAATTATACCTTCTATAAATGACAGGGAAGTTGCCCCCAGAAGTCTCAACAACATGGCCATGTGAACAGGACCTGAATGTTGACACAAGCTTATATATAACTTGAACAGGAGGAATTCACAGGGCCCCAACTGTAGATGAATATTTATAGACAATCAACAGCTGCTGTGATGGGGGAGAACTAATCTTCACTAGGGATGAGACCTCTTAGTTGTTAAATACCAAGTGGTCAGTCCTAAAAACATATACAGACATGCCACACTAAACAAACTCAGCAGATTTTACACAGACACACTCAATACACTAATATAATATTACACATATTAATGATATGTACATGTATATAATAGAGAGTATTAACTTGATAAACAGTGCTTGGGAGGGAGTGGTGGCAGGGGTAATGATCTAAAGGTATGCTATATGACACTTCAAACATTAACAACAAAATATCCAGAACTACCTAGATATCAAAATTCTGAAAGTAATAATAATGAACTTATTCAAAGCAACATGAATGGCTCAGATCATTACGTCTTGATAGAAAGACATGAATGAAGGGGAGTTTTAAAGAGCAGTTATCTATAGACAGTTTCCAATTGTACTTAAAATCTTTTAGGGCATCTTAAAGATAATACTTGAAATTTGAAACTTGAAATCTATAACACTATTTAGAAAGATGTCATACAATAAAACCATAAGTTTTACAAGCCCTTTACTTTAATCCAATTTTCATCTGGGAAAACCTGAGTACGTAATTGAAACCACACAATGAGGAAGTACTGACATATAAGAAGTGAAATAGTGGACAGAAATGGGACTGTCATTTGAATCATGAGGGAAGAGCAAAATGAGCTTAATACTAAAGTCTCTTCTCAATGACATTTATGGGATCAGTATTGATAAACAAAAGTCACAAAAGCCTTTCCTCCGAAGGCTGAAAAGGAGGAAAATGCAGACACTTATCTTGGGACCTGAAATTAAAAGACAAAAAGGGGGGGGGCGGTATTTGTCAGGAGTTAAGCCACCCAAATATTTAGCAACATTAGGTAGTGGGAAAATGGATAAAAGTGATTATGCAAATGTTTCCTTCACATTAACATTTAGCTCAAGAAACAACTCAGAGACTACACTTTCAGACCTCAGAAGGACTTTCCCAATGAGAGCCAACTTTACTATGAAAACAGAGTAAACAACTCTTAATGGCTTGTGGTTTCTTTTTGACTGCACTGGACTGTGTACAAATGAGCCAACACAGTAAGTTGGGTGACATTAAGCTGCTCACAGGAGCTGAGCTGAAACCTATTTCAAAAAGAACAAGGACCAACAAATGTGATCCTTACTGCTTTCATTCTTGCATATTTTTTACCAGCAAAGTTCATACGTTCTTAAAGGTTTTCCCAACTTTAAAGCTTCCTGTCTAAAAAGGCTCAATTTAAGCACAATTCTCTATTTTTATACTTTCCATAAAGGACTACAAGATGACAGCAATGCTCACTTAGGCAACTTTGCTGTCCGTTGCATTAATGTATCTATAAAGGACTATCTATGAATGTATAGATTGGAGAAAGGGTTTCTATTGAGAGAAAACCCCATGAAGGAGGAACCATGTGGCCATGCCAGGGGTGCAGGCCTTGACATCCGATGCATTTTGCAAAGATACGTAAATCTCTGGGAATGTTATTGCTTCACATTCTACTCTGCAAGATGCATGAAGGGAATCAGCTAGCAGTATTTTACCGCTGCAGTTTTGCCAGGTTATAAGACAGCATCCAACAGTTTTATTCTATCACATGTTAAATTAAAGTACTTTTTCATGTCATTTGCACATCGTCAGTGCTGAGGTGCCAGCCTCGTGGAATCAGCACTCTGTTAGATGGAGTCACTTCATTTACAAGCCGCACACTGTTATAGCTCGTGAAAAGTCAAACCTTGCTATATAGAAATTTGAAAACCATGTTCCTGTGAAGAAAGAAAGCAATAAGAATTGTAGCTGAAAGATAATTGCTACATAGCATAGGCTGTCTTTTGCTATGGAAAGCCACAAAGTAAAAATAGTGCTATAAAGTCAGGCGCTTCTGTGATGAACTGTATACTTGGTATACTCTCATTGTGAGGTTTGTCATAACAGTGGGGCAAAGTATATTATTGAAAGGCAAAAGTTGAATACCTTCACTACCGTATAAAGAAAATTAAGTGACTCAGACTAAAATTTAAGATTTCAAACACTAAAACATTTTGAAATTATTTTTAAATGTTTTTATTATATGTGTGTGTGTGTGTGTGTGTGTGTGTGTGTGTTCAGGTGAGTACAGGCATCAGTGGGGATCATAAAAGGGCAACTGATCAAGAGAAAATAAATAAATGGAAAAAACTCACAAAATATATAAGAAAGCTAAATCACACATCTGGTGATGAACTTTTATCTAAAATACTTAAATATTATCAGCAACTCAATAATGAAATATGAAACAAATTAAAAAATGAATAAGATCCAAATGGATAATTTTCAAAGGAAGATATACAAATGGCCAGTGTGTGCATGAAAATGTTTTGTATCTTTCTCATCGAGGGAATGCTCGTGGAAATCTAAAGAGATAGTAAGTACTGATGATGATGGAGTGCCTTTGTATATTGGTGATGGAAAAGCAAAGTAGTCAAGTCCTTTGGGAAACAGCTTAGAAGTTTCTGAAAAGATTAAACTGCACTGCTACAATATGTAGCAACTGCATTCCAAAGTATATACTTACCAAAATTTGTTCCTTAACAATGCTAAGCTCCCATGAACCTTCTTCTGATGGAAGGCCTACTTCAGATTCCATGTCCATCCTCACAGAGTCTAGCTTCAGCACATATTCCCCAAAACAACAGTGTGTCTCCCTTAGTAAAATTTCCTTCTTCAATATGCTCCCTGGCTATGAAATACCATTTGTCCCTTGCTATATTCAGAAGTCAGCTTACTTATGTTTAAATTTATTTTTCATCTGTTTTTAAACACACTGAATAAAGTCTATTTACTGTTATTTTTAGTCTTCTCTTGAAAGACCAAGAATTAAAAAAAAAAAAAAACTATGTGTCCAAAAATTGTTTACTTTAATGGTCCCAAAATAGATGCAACTCACATTTCATGAATAGACAAAGTATAATATGTTCCACAAGAGAACATGATTTGCCACTTAAAATGAAATGGTGATCCTTGCCATAACATAAACCAATCTTTAAAACAAATATGGTAAGTAAAAGATGGCAATTACAATGAAAGTAATCGACATATGAATCCATTTAAATGAAAAGTACAGGGTGCTGTAGTTCTTTTAAACAGAAAGTTAATTACAGATGGCTGGCCAACAACTGAAGTTGGGAGCACACAGGATTGTGGGGAATGGCTAAAGATACATAAAGATTTTATTTGGGGTGAAGAAAACATCCTAAAATAGGTTGTGATGATGGTAAAGTAATCATATCAAAATAAAAACCATTTGATTTTATTGTTTAAATGTGTCAGTAAAATAAATCCAGAAAAAGCTGATAAGCTGTTATAATAAAAAGGTACCACCGAGTGGTCATACCGGAAGGTTCTGTATCAAACACAGTACTTTCTCACAGTGTCAGAAAATGATCTGCTGCACTCAAGAACCGCATGGGAAATATAATTCTAAAGATACAGAACTGTAACATTTTTATAATGGAGGTTGTATAACTATCAGTACAGTAATCATGTACATGTCTATAAATTGTAGCCAGAGTTCTATGTGTCATGTTTCTCAGACTGAGAGTTTAAAAAGCAAATAACTCAAAAACAAGAGTGAAGTTCAGTGTGATGGCACATACCCGGCAACCCTGGACTTGAGATGTGAAGGCGAGAGGTTCTTAAGTTCAGGTTAGCCTGTACTACATAGGAAGACTCAGTAACTAGTAAAGGGGGGGGGGGGATGATGAAAAAAATGTCCATTTTCTTGAATAAATGGGAAGGTTTTGTTTTGTGTTGTTTTCCTAAGGGGGTCACACCATGTTTCCTTGGACTGCTTGGAACTTGTGGTCCTCCTGTCTCTGGATTTCTGGTATGATAGGTCAGCTTCACATTTAACTTTGGCAGTTGAGTTGCAATGGAAATCAACCCAAGGCAATCTTTAAATGAGGCCCTTATTCCTGGATTTCAGATTCGTGACTTCATGAGGGGTAAATATCTTACTCCAGGAATGCAAAAGGGACTGAACCCTATACTACGAATCATAGTCCAGTGAATTATGAACTTACAGACAAGTGAAATACAATATGCTGTATTTCTATAACTGCATTATGAAGGTTCAACCACATTATTAAGTCCATGCATGCATAACCCCTAAGTGTAAGTCTGAGTTGAGTTTAGCTCCTATTTTTGTTTAGAATATTTAATGAATCCTTGTCTATATTATACAACTAGAGCTTGAAAATTATCTGGCAAAACAAAGCAAAATAAATGATCAAAAAAGTCTATTGTTTGCTTCTTTGAAATTTGCGAAATTTTTAAAAAACTGGGGAAAAAAGTCGTGAGATAGCCATCCATCTTCACTGTGAACTATCCAATTTAACTTAATGTGCCAATCATGAAATTCATGGGGATTTAAATCACTAAGAAAACCACAATCTTCATACCATTTGATTCCTTTTAGCTATACGGATATAGTAAAAGTTCAGCGTAGAGAGTCACAAACTTCTTTTCAACAGACACTTTGAATAAGAATATAAGCTGATGGAGAAAATTAGCTCAGATCTCATAACAATAAAAACTTGAAAAGGGTGAAACAAGGCTCTCTTCACAAAGACAATGTGATTGAAATGGCCTTTTGTTATGATTACTCAAGAAGAATATTTCCATGATAAAGCATCTCTAATTCTTTGTTTAAGATTGATTTTACATGGGGAAAAGAATTTGAAGACAGGCAACAAGGAGGTGTTTCTTTATAAGGACTATGTACAATATTTTTGACTATCTTTGTCTCTGTTACTAGACCATGGAATATTGTTTTGTACGCTGTCTCGAATTCCTTGTATAAAATTCTATAATGCACAAATATGTATCATGTACAGAAAACAATAGATGAATCCTGGTTGTAGAAGGAATTAGAAAATATTTTTGACTGCCACTTAAATATTAAAGGTGAGAAAAGCTTAAAATATTAATAAACCACATATTGAAGCTGTAATACTCTTACTTAATTCATATATCTAAAATGCCTCCATGGTTATTATAAGATCCATTACTGACAGAAATGATAAATGATTCACCACTAATGAAAATCCTTAAAATTTTTGGGAATTCCAGGAATTATACAGAGTCCTTCAGTTATGAAGCTATAATAAAGAGATGGCTCTGATTAAACTCTGTGGGTCACAATATAAATAAATATGATATGAATAAAATATAAAAAGGAGACTGGCAGTAAAAACAGATGATAGGGAAGAAGACAAGAGAGGATGGGGTAAAGAGTAATCAAAGTCATATAGTTGTATAAAATCATTTAAAAAGGTTTTCCTTTGCCTCACGAGTGCTGGGATTAAAGGCGTGCGCCACCACCGATGCAAGCGGATCTCTGGGAGTTCGAGGCCAGCCTGGTCTACAAGAGCTAGTTCCGGGACAGGCATCAAAGCTACAGAGAAACCCTGTCTCGAAAAACCAAAAAAAAAAAAAAAAAAAAAAGTTTTCCTTTTCTGTTATATTGACTGTGAATTAGAGATAACTCAAGAACTCATCTTGGATTTGATGTTGAACCTATATAGATTAACAGAACCTAAGGGATAAAAGGCCAGGAAATGAACAGTCATTTCTTCGTGTGGATTAAACTGTAAAACACACAGAAGTATTTCTTAACATGGCTGTATTCACAAGAGACTGGGGCCTGGGGCGGGGATGTTGAAGATAAGAACATACCCAGCATGTTCAAGATCCTGGGCTCAACCCACAAACAAAAGGCACATAGGTGATCTCATAACATACTATTATTTCTCTGTTATCATGTCAACAAAACTGCCTGTATTTTCAGAGTTGTAGTCTATCTGAAGGACACTATAGCTAAAGAAAAATGAACCTGGATCTTTGGTGGGTACAGAAAAATTTAAAATTTGTATATATGCTTTATATAAACTAAAGAAACTGGGACCACATTGCAATACTACATGGCATTCTATCAGCTGTGGCTGAAGTCTGCAAATATCTTTTTTTTCTTTTTCCTTTTTCCTTTTGGCTCTTAAATGTAAATTTGAGAACTGAGTATATATCCCAGTGTGGGAAACATTACTGCTCTCCAAATAAGTGCTCTACATAAGTTTCAATCTTTAGTTGATTCATCGAAACAAAGCAGGAATATTAAGGGGAAAACTACAAATCGCTTACATCTGTTCAACATAAAATATAATTCCTTATCTGCCAAGGTTGATGGTTAAGTCTTCTAGGGAATATAATACATGCTCAAGCAAAGTGATTCACAGTGCAGTAGGAAATGGTATGTAAAGTTTCAAGGTTATTCCATGGTTCATGGAAGTTTTCACCTAGTTTGAGATACACAATCTATGTTGGCACACACACAAGCTATATGCACTTACCACTGAACAATTGTTCATGGCAAAGTTCAATATGCTGTTAAGTCAATTAGTTAATCAATGACTTCAAGAGTTTCTGAGATGCAGATATAAAATGAATGTTTATATGACAACATAAAGGACATGACATTCAAACTGGTAAAATAAATAAAGGTAAAATACATATCTCAAGCAATGTCTTTCAGATGCTAAAGAACTGATGCACATGTGAACTCTCAGAGACTGTGGCATCATGCACAGGCCTTGCACAGGTCCAAGCCAAATAGGGTTCCAGCACTGAGAAGGGAAGTGAACTTTACACCGCATCTTTAACAAAGGAGGTATTTCAAACTGATAACTGTTCACAAAGTGAAAACCAGTTTTCTCCAATTGAATCTCGCTAGATTTAGAAACCACACTGAAGAGAGTTCCCTTGCCTAGCAGTAGATGACCAAAATGTGGGTGTGTGCACGCGCACGCATGCACACACGCACACACACACACACACACACGTACACACACGAGAGAAAGAGAGTAATGAATAAACAAATAACATTAAATAGACCAGAATGAGCTTTATATAAAGGAATGGATACAAAATCTTTCTATTAAATTTGAAAGACTAAATAGTGAGTGCTGGAGAGATGACTCCGCAGCTAAAATTACTGGTTACTTTTCCTGAGGATGCAAGTATGATTCCCAACACTCAGATGGTGGCTCATAATCACCTCTTGTTGACCTCCGTGGGAACTGTTTACATGTGGTACAGACACACATGCAGGCAAAACAAACATAGGACTATAGTGGTTTTTTTTTTTAAAGTTTAAAATATTAAATCCAAACAGTGAAAAACTCCTTTTCAGATGTTCCAATGAATTGACTCAGAAGTTCTGCAACTATTTTGTGTAGGTCGATGAAAAAACAGTGTTAACTTCAGAGCTTAAATATGCACAGCATCAGATGCTCCCCCTCCCTTTCAAATGACTAAGACAAATCTACTCCCATAAAGTGCCTGGCCATTGGACAGAAAAGGTCCTGGGGTCAGCTCCACTCATCTGCATATGTAATAAACAGCATTCTGTAGGAAAAATGTCACAGTCGAGTTATTTTGCTCTGTACAGTTGTATTCATCCCACGACGGGAAGAGTTTTGAGTGTTTCTCTCTGGGGACGCACGTATCTGTGTGACAGCTGCACTGCCACACTATGCTGAAGAGCCTCAAGTTGACAGGTCACATCCTGGCTCTCACATGCTGAATGGCAGCTGGGAGATGCCAGAGGGTTTTCGCACAGTGGGTCAGCTCGGCATCTCATATTCATCTATTATAGTTCTCTTGGCCTTAGAAACAAAATGGGTTTGTACACATGACTGTAAAAAGCCCAGCTCATATCCTTATCACTCTACTTCTGCACTGAGTACCAGTGACATTCTAGGCAGAAATAACTACACCTCCACAAACACAGCACAGTGCCTTTCAGGATCACCTCACCCTCTGCTTTACTTGATCACTGTTTACTGATGCCAGAAACAGGGTCAGCACTGTGCACACAGCAGCTACCACGGATGAATGCTGGTTAGGAGCACAAGCCTCAGAAATCTCTATATACAGTTATGACTGTATGTTTGTATGTGTGAATGTGTTGTGCATGTATGTGCGTGTGTAAGTGTGTGAGTGAGTGCATGTGTATGTGTATGTGCATACAACACTAAGACAGATATCCTTTGAATGTTTGTATTATTGGTGTCTCTAGTGTACAAGGGTATTCATAAGTACACAGACAGGGCAGACACATGCATAGCCAAGCATAAAATAATCAACTTAAAAAAGAGTTAGGAGATAATTTCTACAGAAAATTCAATATATTATTATAACTGAATTTTAAATCTAATTAAATTAGCTAAAATTTGCATATTTTAATATAAATATTCTTGATTTTTCTTTACCGAGTTCATAATTCTATCAAGCATTTTATTAACTGCTTGTAAAAGTTAGGTCTGGTAATATTTTATGGTGTGGGAGAATTGTCTTTATTCTGTCAATCATGTTTTAAATAAATGTTGATTGACTAGGCAGGAAGTATAGGCGGGAAAACCTAACAGGAAGTAGAATTGATGCAAGGAGAACAGGAGAATTCTGGGAAGGAGGAAGTTGATTCCTCCCACTCCTGCCCAGACCAGCGAAGCAGCAGGATTTGATCTGCCCCACTGAAAAAGGTACTGAACCACATGGCTAACATAGATCAGAAAAATAGGTTAATCAAGATGTGAGAGTTAGCCAGTGAGAGGCTAGAGCTAATGGGCCAATCAGCTTATAATTTATGGGACCTATGTGTGATTTTCTTTGGTGCTAAACAGTTGTAGGGTACTGGGCGGGACAAGAACTCCAACAAACAACCAACTAGGCCCCCTCGTGTTGCAATTTTATGTCTTAAAGTTTAAATTTATAATGTTCAAAATAAATCTATATATAGATATTTAGCTTGTATTTAATATCCACTGATGATTCTCTTCATAAGTATTCATTAAAATGAAGATTGTTGAATAGTCCTGAAGAGATATGTAATAGATAAAGACACTTTCTCACAAGTATGTCAAGCTAATTTCAATGACTGGGGCCCATGTTAAGCTGAAAAGAGAGATTCAACTGCAGGAAGCCGTCCTCTGACCTTTATGTGTGTGTTATGGACACACATACAGTAATAATAAATAGATTTATTTTAAAAAAGATTACTAATTTACTACAGGATTTAGTAACAATATCATTATATTAATCTACATAAGTAATTTTGGAAATAATTTTATTTTCACTTAATTCATGTAGTTGCCAATCAATTACTTAGATTTGAGACTTTTTATTTGACTCTTCTGCCAAATAAACAAAGACCAGGACAAACAGAGTTCATAGCCAATGCTGTTTCATCAGTGAGATTTCTGTAAGCTGTCGGGCATGGACAGAGGAAAAGACTGTGGGTTGTGCTTGAATGTGCCAATAACAACATCCTTCAGAAGGGAGCTAGAATAATGTGAGAATTACAGCTTAAGAAATAAAGCACCTTTTTTAAGTTACCCACTTCCTCTCTTGGGTTTCCATCTGTTTCCTTGTGGCTACTGGACCTCAATTCTTCTCCTCTTAATAGGAGACTCATAAAACCCATTGTTATAACATTTAAATAACAAGTGTACCAATAACAAGTGTATGGTTGATCGGGTTTGTGGCTCACAGTCCTATGATACAGACAGATGGCTCTTCACCATTTCCAATCATCTTGACCCTATGTCATCGTCCATACTCCTTTCTTTCCCTTCTATGTTTTCTTTCCTCACTCGTAAATGCTCCATTGCAGCTGTAGGCCAGTCTAGCTAAACTGTCCCTACAAATTCATGTCTGATCAAGACTCTTAGAATCCAAATAAAAGGTTGTACTTAAAGAACTTTCTCCATGAAACTCTTGGTCTAAATTGTCCACCCTATTTTTTTTGAGCAGTTAGGAATGTATAAACAGGTGGTAGAATATTAGGAAGTAGAGGATTGGTAAGGATGGGTGAAGGATAAAAACAGTGGGGTACAGTGTGACTAGAGTGTATTATAATCATGTACAAAATTTCCAAAAATAAATTAATATTAAAAAAGAAAAAATATGGACATGCCATTATTGTACCACTTCTAAAGAAGATAACGTATGTATTTATCCTTAATCATATTTTATCTAATTGTCAATGATAAAAAAGATTTTTTATCAATAAAATTATATATTCATAATAAAAATTAGGACATAAAGAATCCATAGATTTATGTCAAAAACATATGACTGCATTACTCAAGTCCAGAACCAAAACTGTATTTGAAACATCGACCCTGGGAAATACTTAGGAACAGTTTTTCTTTGAATTCTGCAGAAGATCCCGTTTAGTTTAAATTCTTTTGAAATACTGTTTTAAAAGTCACTGAATGAAAAACAAATAATTAAATGCATTATGTTTATTTAGACTTAATGCGGGAGCTTGGACAAACATCCGTCCATGGTTTAGGATTCATCTACTTTCCCGTTAATTCTCTATGAACCAGTCATTCTTTGTAGGGTCTCGTAAGACATCACAATCCTTGCAATTATCACTGAAATATAAAGGAGTGTATCTGGGGCATATGCCCGAGGGAAGCCTTCCCAAAACCTACAAAAAAAGATTGAAGATATTTCAGTATCACAGATGCTTCCTATTGAAGATATTTCTGTATCACAGATGTTTCATTTTCAAACATGCTTTAGACAACAGAAACTGAAACAAAAATTAGAAAGATTTCCTGTCTCCATCAATGACATAAAGGAAGGAAATCATTCTTATTTTCAGAGTTTGATGATCTTTTTCAGTTTTGTAGGTTTTGCCCTAAAATGTGTTCTGGAATTCTAACTACTCCACATACCTTTAACTAACACCCTACCCCCTGTATTTTCCTTCTGTTTATGTTTTTATTTGTCAAATGTAGATCATCAATGATTTTTGAAAAGTTAAATAAATATTTTTATAGGCACCCAATAAATATTTTTATAGGCTCCAGTTACCCAATAATATGGAAATCTTTTTAAAAGCACAGCTCTGATCTTGTAACTTCTAGCTCAAATATCTTTAATTGCTAACTTTCCATTTTTAAAAAGAATAAAGCTCCCTGATTAGCAAATGGAAATCTTACAGTAGACAAACTGGTAGGATGTTCTCATTGTTCTTGTTTCAACGTCTAAATGTTTTGATGTTTTCATTCATCCTCCCCCACGTCAAGGCTCATTTATGCTTTCATCCTGTATTAGTGAATTACAGCCTGCTCTCCAGGTTCCTAAGTGTCACCTTTTAAAGAAAAACTATTGATTTGCCCTACTAAAACTAATTCTTCCATTTGTACTATTTTGTGGTATTTAATCTGTAGACCCCATTGTACTATAAATTTAAGGTGACTGCAATGAAACCTGTGCCCTCTTATCATATGCTTGTTTCAATTTGTCTGTCTTCCATAAGTATTATATATTATTAGTTATATACATAGCATTGAGTACAAAGTTTTTCAGCAAGTTAAGTCAGAGTTGAGAGCAATGTATCTTTATATCTTTGGTTTCTAGCACAGAACCTTGAATACCAAAGACAATGTTGCTAAAGTCAACTGAATGCCAAATTGTGTTGCTAACTTCTGATTTATGAAGAATGACATGCAGGACTTTACTTATTTGCTTTTTGGTTACTGAATTATTTTATTGATTAAAAGTTGGTATCTATCACAATTTTAATTGCTGTTTTGTGTTGGAAAAGGAAGCCTACTATAATGAATTTATTTTGCATTTCAGTGCCTTTCTAAAACTTTCATACTGAAAATATTGACAATATATATAACAATAATCAAGTATTATGTTACAAAATTATCTTAGGTGTCATATATCCTTTTCTCTGCCTAGATGAACAAAGTTCCCAGTTACTAATTATAACATGCCAATAACTTCATATCTAGTAGTAGATAGAATTTAATTAATTGTACAAACATTATTTTTCCTTAGGTTATCATGTGCTGTTAGTCACTTGCTCACAGAACTATGAGATATTATCACGGTCAAATATCATTAGCTATTTATTTTGAAAAGTAATTGGCTTTTTTCTCAAAAGAAAATGAATTATGTTATACTTACATAAATATAGTCCAATTAACAGAAATACACACCAGATAAACTATTGCTATTTTAATATTCAAATAAATGTGGTCACTTGAAAATTGAAAACATTCCATTCTGCAAAAGATAAACATTCAGCAACCATCTTTTTATAGTACAGTGTTACTACTGGGAGTTGAGATTAGTTTTTCACTAATTTACTCAAAGTCATGGCAATTCTCATCAAAAATTGGCTATCAGTCATGGAAAAGATTTAAGTTGAAATTCAAGATTAAACCAAGCCATAATTGATACTGTGATTAACAATAAATATTTCAGAAAACAACTTGTGTGGAAACTGTCATGGCTCACCAACACCAACACATCACATAGTCATTGAATCTGCTGAGGTTAAAATGGATGCATTCTTCTGGGAAATATTAGGCCAATTTATCTATTATTAACATTTACCAGAGTGGAAAAATAAACACCAGTTGTATGTTTTCAATCCAAATTGAGAGAGATACAGAAATAAAACAGAAAACAATCACAGACATCCCTCTTCTTTCTGAAACCAAGGCAGTTCAAAAGGTATGCTCATTAGGTCTTCCAATCAAGGTCCTCTATATTGATTGCAAGGCACTGTACTAGAAATAAACAATTGAATTTACTGAATCTATTCCAATGACATTTTAATTTGTGCTAAGCCTTCCTTCCTAGTCAGTATGCTCTAGAAATTCTTCCCAGTAACTTGATATCTAACTTGGTGTTGATCTCAGCAAGCCCTTTGAAGTAGGGACTCTAATAGCTGCATATTAGAAATCTGAAGACTGATGAAAAAAACGACAGTCTGAAGTCATTGAGTTGCCAAAATGTGAACTAAGAATTCCCCCAGAGTCTGTGCCCTAAACAACTGTGGAACTAGGTGTCTCTGCATTAATATTAATATAACCGTGTTATTTTCGGTGCATTGTATTATTTCAAAATCAAATACTTAATTCTTTTAATGTAAGGTGTGATAAGTTCTAATTGCAGAATTTTGTGATATTCTAAGATTACTTATCAAATACATTGTCCTAAATGATAAGAAATAAAGATAGCAATAGATATGCTTCTCAAAACCTAAAGCAATAAAGTACTTTCAAAATCAAACGTCGTAAAGGTTAAGTAAATAGTTTTCCTTACTAAGTGTAGCCTGGGCTTTATTAAATTTCACATTTATATGATCAATGTGAAATCTGATATTTATATACTAAAATTGCCAAATCAAAGGTCTTATTTTGAATCTTCAAGAGGAACAACTAATACTTAGAAATAAAAATGATTTAAGCTACTTATTTGAAATATGTGTAATTAGAAAAATACTTAAGAAGGTAACATCATTTCTAGTTTGTATTTTTGCTTAGATTTGACATAGTATGTTACTACTCTGAAAAGGATAAAATTCATCAGAGCAAATTGCTCTTGTTTTATGCTGACATGAAAGGAAAAACTTTGGAGACTCACATTACAGTTTAGAGGTAAAAATAACCCCAGGTCACTCACTATCATTATTGACTTTACTCATAGGAGTTCTAAAGAAAGCTTGGGAATTTTCTCATTAGTGATAACACACACACACGCACACACACACACACACACACACACACACAAATAGGGTCTGAGAGAAATCAAGATTCTGAGAATTGATTCTACTACCCACTTATGAGATCCAAATCTGTCAAAGACGATGTGAGGAAAAAGTAGGGAACTGTTTTGCAAAGAAAGATGTAGGGAGAGTGAGAAGGAAGAGAAACAGGCTATAGGCATGAACACTGCAACTTTGTTCATCAGAGTCTTTATAAATGTTTTCCAGAAATATGCAACCAAATAATATTCTAGTTTGTACCATATTCTTGGTTTCATAGATCAGTTTCAAATTCAGCTTCATAGGCAAATCTAGGACACTGGCATGTAAACTCTAACTCTTATGTCTTTGCCTTTTCTCCTACACTGTGGAATCCAGAGACAAAGTCCTAACCCTTTCTAAATCATGGTCATGGCAGCTGAAACTGAGCAATAATTTTATTTTGTGGATGAGAAATTGTCAACAAAAAACATGGCATTTAACAACTGCTCAAAGTACATATGCACACACACACACACACACACACACACACCTCTTTCATTTTGCAAATATTTCCATAGACAATATGTAAAATAAATCGAGATTCGACGAGTCTTGCTAACAGTAGCAACCTGTTACTATCATTTCCACGGCCATCAACAAGCCCTACCTTTTGTACTTCTCCTAAATCAAATTCTATAGTTTTCAATTATAACCTGGCTTATTGTCAACAGACAGTGCATTAATAGAAACAAATAATGCATATTATTCATCTGTCTGTTAGCTTTAATATTTGAGCAACACAAGGTTAATCTGCTAATAAAAAAGTGATGTACATTAGATGTGAGGGTTGCCATGGACTAGTATTACACAAATATGAAACAGCCAATGTTATTAGCATAGTCCTGAAAAATCATATTTCAGACAAAAATCAATTAATCATATTTTTGTTTTAAGATTAGAACTGACCAATTTGATAAAGGGTAGGGGCCATTGCAGGAGTCAGAGGACAGGAGAAGTTAAGTGATACGGGGTGTTAATGGCTTAAACCCCACAAAATATTAAATTAAACAGCTAATAAAATAGGGATGATAAATAAAGATAATAGGAGTGATATTGAGCTATCTTTGATTTTAAATATTACAGAAAGGAATACGGTTCTAATTCACTTTTTTATGAATAATTTCACTGTGGAATAAGGAAGAAATGCTACTTAATACACAATTTAAAAGTTCCACAAGCAGATGAGAACCATAACTAAACACCACAGTGAAACCAATAATTATTTTCTCCTAAAAATGTTTACCATACGTATTAGACACAAATATCGCTTCCTTCTGGAAATGGAGCTTATAAAATTATCATTAAAGTTCTTAACTTAGAAATAGTTAGATGTATATTGCCTAACTTGTACAGTAATTGTAATATATATGTATATATATGTATATATATAAGTGTTTACATGTGCAAACTATGCTATGAATATTTGTCATTTTAATATGTATTATTATTAATTGAAACATATTTCCTTGTATAGAATTTTATTGAAACTTATTTTTCTCTCAATATACCTAGGTGCAAGCAAAGAAAATGATTTTATTTTCTCAGGTAATTTGTAGCCATATTTATTAGTATATGTGATGTCATACTAAGTCCTTAAGAAATTTAAATTTTCAACTATGTAGGCAAATTTGCATCTTGTGAAAGTTAATGTCACAACAACCATGCTTTCAGAATAAAATATAAAAACATATCCAAAAAATCATCTCTCAAATATTTACAGTGGAATAATTATAATCTGAAGTCTGTGTTTAAGAATGATTATGAATCCTAAGATTTTTATAGCTTATAAATGATTTAATTATTTACAATAGGATTAGAATGACTATCAATTTCTAACAAACACTGTAAGATTTGAAAGCTATTTAAAAGCATGTACCTAGGACAAGCTCAATAGCAGAGGGAAAAAATGTAAGTACCTTTTCTTTGATCAATAGCACTTAAAATCTCCTCTTTAAGGGTTATTACATAAAAACTCCATTATGTATGCTTATATTTGATTATCTTAATAAAATAAAAGACAGGCATTAAGTAAAAGTGACTAAATTTTCATTCCCAGACCTTATTTGGCCAGTGCTTTCGTGCTAGCCAATCTAAACTACGATGGCAGACATAATAAAAGGAAAATATACTACTACATGAAATAGACATTTCCAATAGAGTGCCCAGCATTAGAAATATTTCATTTAGTAACAACATACATTAGTGGATTCAATTTGGCTTCTCCAACACCACTCAAGACTCTGCTTGACATTGATATCTATTCTGGTCCTCTTGCTTGCCTTCATTCATACATAAAGCAGCTGTCAAATTATTGGTAATTTGCAAACTGTTTGGTATTTTGTCCTTAATGTGAAGCCAGATATGCTGAGCATTTGAAGTATGAAGATGAGCTAATATTATAAATCCAGATATTTTTATTTCTGCAGAGAACTCATTGTTGAACAGTCACTGTCATACATTGCTTGAAATAAAATTCCATGGGTGAATGATGATGCCCAATTTTATGTAACCCATTTACCATCATGTTTATTAACTGCAGTTTATTAATTGAAACTTATAGTTTTTGTATATAAGAAGTAGATGATGCCTAACTTTCTGTAAGCTGTTTAAAATCATGTTTCCTACATTTGTGCCCAAATAGATGTACTATAGACAAAGATGTATTCTTTTTTTAATTGATTTTATTGAGCTATACATTTTTTTTCTGCTCCCCTCTCTCCCTCTCTCCTCCCCTTCAACCCTTTCCCATTGTCTTCATGCTCCTAATTTACTCAGGAGATTTTGTCTTTTTCTACTTCCCATGTAGATTAGATCCATGTATGTCTCTCTTAGGGTCCTCATTGTTGTCTAGGTAAAAAGTCACCCACTATCCTAAGGAAAACTTGATGACATTTTTTTAAAAGGCATAATTACAGTACATACAGTCTTTTTTCCTCTAAGAACATGTGAATTAATTATTGTATATACTTATAACTCATTCTAAAGTACCAGAATAATCAAATGCATGGCTAAAGAACTGTCTGAAACCAGAGAACTGGCTGAGCGACTCAGTTGGTATTACAATGGGCCAGGAAGTTGTGTACACCAACACCAAAAAAATATCTTGAAATTTATTGTTTTATCCTGTGTCACTGGTGTCATGAAGATATTCTTATTTTATTAGACTACCTAGAAACTGACATTTCTATTTAAAACTACAGGTTTCTCTAATGTCAATAAATTCATTTCAAATATCTGTGTTGCTAAATGTCTGTAAATGTAATTAAATTGTTAACGATTAATATGTTGTTCTATAAGTAGAAAAAGCAACAGAAATGTCAGTATAAAGTTTCTATGCTTCAGTGAAGGAGATTATATCTTAAACTGCTATCAGCTAGATATATGGTGAGTAGACATTGAATAATATATTTTTAAAGTCTTGATCAGGACTAATAGCTATGCCATAATCAAGTCTAAGCACCTGTTTCTTATAGAGATAGATTAGTGGCAAAAACAAAGAATTCAAATTAGGCACTAAACTAGCTATCCCATCAGTAAAAGAATTTTCTTACAAAAATGTACTTAGCTTAACACAACTTGAAAATAAAGATTATTTTTTTTGTGTGTGTCTCAAAAACTCAGCTCCAAGTCACTGACTTAGATGCTCAAATTGTGGGTATTTACAATACATTCTCTAGGAATTTCCTCAATTATACAATGATGAATATTTGCTTTGAACAGAATACTATATATTTGCAAGAGAAAATAAAATTGTCAGTATGAACAAATATCAACAAATCAAGAAGGTGATAGTTTCCTTATACAATACCATACATATTCAATTCTCCATAAAAATCATTCAACAGGAAAATCACCTAAATTATGTTAAGGCATATGCCACAAACAGAAAATATTTATATACTCCCTTAAATCTTGACTGACTTACGAAGTATAAGAATTGCTATACATTTAATATATAAAATTTACTTGTTCTCTGGCCAAGAACACATGGCAAGCTTCCTTAGTTTGTCTTAAATTTCATTTACAGAAAAATATTTAAAATGTGGGTGGTTTGAGCTTTGCAAATAGCACATCACGCCATCCATCAGATCTCTAAAAGAGAGCTTGATTTCGCTCTGCAGACGTCAGCTGAAAGTCTGAGCAGATAAATGAACTTGGATTTAATGAAACGCTTCGGAATGCAGTGATCAAAATTTTGCTATTTCTTTTACAGTTGGAAAAAATAACCATTGAAATTCTATTTTAGAATTATTTGAAAACTTGGGCTTGTAGTTTGACAGTTCATTTAGTTATTTCTTCTCGACTGTAAAAAAATTACTGTTTAAATCTGTGTCCAACAAGCAAACTCAAGTCATAGATTTAAAACTAGTGTAACTCATATAAATAAAGATGCATTAACTTTTAAAATATTATTTTAACATGATACACAATATTTGCATCAATGGTATTATATGAAAAAAATAAAGAGGAACGATAGAATGGACAATGGCTGTGATGCTAATATGATGCTATATTGTTATGTAAAGGGCTTGGTACAATATAGACCTAGTCCCCTAAACTGAAACTCTGGCAATGCCACTAAATGAGGGTTTGTAGATGGTGAGTCAGGCTTAAAAACCTGGTAATTGAAATAAGAGACTTAATTATATTACCTCAGATTTATTTCTTTAAAACTCCATATAAATTTATTAGCTATGCAAATGAGGTTCTTATAAAGAAACTATTTTCAACTTATCTATAAGTTTAAAACTCCCCATTCTCTATACTGAGCTTTCATGCTGAAAACAACTCATTTAATACCTAAAATAAAATACTGTCTTTGAGTGTGCTCAGATATTCAAATAGTTATGCATTTTTCTTACCTGATATAGTATTTCAAGACATTTTCACTTGTTTTTGTGGAGAACAGTACTTATTTCAGGGCTTTTATAAACTAAGTTTGAAGTAGGAATAGAGAGTATGATTTTTCTGACTGTGTACCCACCGAACGAAACTCACACACATGTGATCAATCCTTGAGCTTTCCTAGGGTAAATGATGGGGGAATTCGAAAGGTTACAAAACTAGTTTCCAATGTATGTTTATAATAAATAACAAGCTATAGGAATGTGCCCTAATATCATTAGCATTAGTCAGTTAGGAAGTCCCATCTCAAAAGGTTGAGATCATTCAGAAGATAGCAAAATTCCCCCAAGCAATTCATGTCATTATGAGTCAAAGTGGTGTTCTAATACAAATTTCTGGAGAGGTTGCTGGATGGTAACACAATATACTCCCCAGTCTTGGAAGCATCAGCTTATAATAAATTTTTGTCTAAATAGATTCTATTCAGTTATGTTGGAAACTTTTCAGAACACTGGGAACTATGTTACTTCAGGGAGTAAAGCCCTAACCTTTGTGAGTGTTCTCATTGTATAAATCCCAGAGAATACAACAAAGGAAAACAGTTTGTCCAGTTTTCCTCTTTACAATGACATCTGCATGTGCTATTCAGGAAGCTCCCTTCCCTTGGCATTGACAATGTTTCTCCTTATCACACTCTGTAACAGCAAGAAATACAAGTACATATTTCCTGAGTCCCCAAAGTTAAATGAGAAAACCAGAATGGGGACATATCAAACCTACCATACCTCACAGCTGAGAGAAAAGAGGCATTCATGAATCTGTCTTGGCCATATTTTTTTCAGCTAGAATTATTTTTTTTATTTTATTCTTTTTTAATTAAAATTTCTGCCTCCTCCCCGTTTCCCATTTTCCTCCCCCTCCTCCCACATATTGCCCCCTCCCCCCTCCCCTCCCCCTTTCCCCACTCTTCTCCTCCCCCCACTCCATTCCCCCTCCCTCTCGATACTGAAGAAGAGTCCAAATTCCCTGCCCTGCGGGAAGACCAAGGGCTAGAATTATTTTTAAAGATGTTCCTTATTTCAGTAGTTGTGTAATCGTTCTTATTGTCTTATTACTCTTTGCACCATAGACTTTAACACATAGAATTATAGAGCTTGGGTCATGAACATTTTAGTAAATTTGGAATTTTAGTAATATGTCTAGTATTCAGTACATTATTATTGGTATTATATTATTAGTGGTATTGTAATTGATATTATTGGTATTATAATTGGTATTATTGGTGTTATTATTGGTATTATTATTGGTATTGTATTATATTATTATTGGTATTATAATTACTTAAAATTTTGGTTTGTACTGCTTTCTACCCTTTAATTCCGGAAACTCCTCTGTGATCCTCTGACTAGTTATAGCTCACACAGCCCTAAGGATGTAACTCAAGTCCTTGCCTGCCCCACATCTGCTCTGTCAGTTGGCAATTCTGTCACTTCTGAAAGCACATAAATTTGTTTTCTTACTTGCAACTAGAGACTATTCGAAGCTCCTTACCAAAGAAGCCATCTGCATCTTCATGGGAAAGGAATGACCATGCTGTATAGCTGGCCTGTTTATTTTCATAATATATGAATGTTTGGAACTCAAGAAATTCTAAGTATTATTCTGCTGCAGTAAATTTTCTTAAAGAAGATGTATTTTGTGTTTTAACAGTCTGTACATTATAGGAATATTTTTGGGAATATAGTATGTGTCAGTTACTTCCCATAAAATAAAAATCTGAGCAAATTTTCTGGTATAGGAATGTTTTCTAGAAAAGAAAAAAATAAAAAAAATGTTACATGAACAAATTAAAAAAGAAAACAATGTTAGCAGTGTTAATTCTTGCTGGTGGGACTTTTCTTAACGATTATTCATGGTGGGCTAGTTGGTCTCAGCATACACCAGTTAACTCCACAAATCTCTAAAAGAAGACTTCCTCTTAACAAATAGAAATTAAAGATTAAGAGTTTTTCCTCGAACATTTATGATTTCTACACAACAGTTTCAAGCACCGATGAGAAACAAATACTTTTGGTGCAAAATCAGTGTGTTGGATGAAGATGTTTTCTATGTGCCCATGAGAGTTCAGTATGCTTGCAGAATTCTACTGAGAGCAGTAAGATCATCCATGGAATACAATGTTGATTAGAAATTTCATGCAGCAAATCATCCTACTTTAAGTAAAATAAACTTGAAAAAAGAAGAATATGTTATTCTCTAGACTAAAATTGGAAAATATTAATAGCAGTAGAAAATGTCAATTGGTAGCATCAACCCTCTAGTTCTGAATGCTGAACTATAACCAGTTACCATGTAGTGTTTCAGTTATTCACCGTGATTCGCCTTTGCAGTTTGAACAAGTACATTTTGAATCTTTAATGACATTATTTGAGTCTAAGCTCAGTTTTAGGTATTAATGTTTAAATAGTTCTCTCGTGTCGTTAAAATTCACTGCCTAAATGTGAACTAAGCAGGGAGACACTAGCAAACATGGTGATCAGAATGGGGAAAACATCCTCAGGAGGCCTCAAACATACAAAAGGAACTACAGGCAATTGAGGAAAATTGGCAACAGGATAGGTAGCCCTCTCCAGGGAGGAACCACTCTAACTGATTGTCCAATAACAATTGTTTGGCCCTGTAAACATACAGGTAATTTTATATGGGCTCAGTAGGTTTATTTATGAATATATATGCATATACAAATGCATATATGCATGTCATAGCATTAATGAAGAAAGGCTGTGACTTTGAAGGAGTATAGAGGAGGGTATTTGGGATGGTTTAAAGAGAAGAAAGGGAATGGAAACATAATTAAAGTACAATCTCAAGAACAAACAAACAAAAGTATTGTTACAATGACCAAGGAATCACTGTCCATACAATTGATTAATGAGAATCTGTTCCAACAAATTCTTAATTACTTCGTGACACTATCTCTTTACACCTTTATGTTCTGCAGAAGAGGGAATGGATCCTTGCGCCGATGTCATCTCTACAACAATGACAAAGAGCAATTTATCTCTATAGCAGCGTGCTTCAAGCAACACAGTCTGCTTTCATTATGAAAACAATCTGACCTTGACAGCGAAAGTCTATACTCTCGGAAACAAAGGCAGTCTACGTTCATAAGAACTGACTAGCAAGAGCGGTACAGTCGGCCTAGACCTTACATAACAGTCGGCTGGAGTCACCCACATGGTTTTTCTGGGACAGTATGGAGGATAGAAGTTGAAACGGGCTTTGTACTTGACAGTTTTGATCACTGGCATTTGATTGATGCTCTCATCATAGACAAAATTCTTAACAATGGGAATAAAGCTAGGCAATGCCATGGCTGTGTTGAAACCACCTGTGGAAATAAAATGCAGCATGTGTTTGCTCAGTTTCTCTGAACAGAGGTCTGATTTATCACCTACGTGCTTTTGGAAGTGAGTCCCATTGTGCTGCCTTTGACACAGTTGTGTGAGGTGGACAGTTTCAGAGCTATTATGAGGAATGGGAATCTGAAGTGCTGGGACCTCATCTTCTTACCCCCCAAGCCACACAAAAACATCCACAAAAGCCTTGGCGATTGCTTTTTGTCTTTTGTGGTTTTTTTTTTTTTGTTGTTGTTGTTGATGTTTTACTCCAACCACTTAATTACTCTTAACTGGGACAATTTATAAGCTATTTACATTTCTCTATGCAAAGAACTCGTTTTTTAATATTGCTCATATATTTTAAGGTACTAATTTCATAATTGAGACTAAAAGACTTCCGAGTTACATATAAGCAAAATATTTTTAGGGTTAGAAATTCATTTCATATAAGAGGTTTCTAACATGTTATACAATATTTACTTTACCCACAAGAATTTTATTATTTTTCTTCTCTGTGTTTTAAGATGCCTATTTGTTTTCTAATGAGAAAAAAATAAGGATATGAATTTGGGTGGGCAGGAAAGTTGGGAGGATCTGGAAGAGTTAGAGGAGTGAAAAAATAATCCAAATATAATGTATGAAAACTAGTTTTTCAATAAAAATAATTTTGGTTCATGACAGGGTCAGAACCTCAATTTATATCTTGAGAATTGTAGTTGTTAGCTATTGGCAATGTAAGCTCTACAATATCAGTAACAATAATAAAAATGGTTGATCATGATCAGTCTCCCAGGAATACCTCTAAAACCTACTATTATCCAACTCAACCGCAGCTAACCCACTTCAGAAACAGAACAAACTATTACCTTCTTTTAGTGTTAAAGGATAAACCAGGGTCTGTGGCAGAGGGGACAAGGACCCTGTCGCTGAGCCATCTGCTAAACTGACACTTTCAAAAGACTTATTGGATGTTTTGAAAAACACTTAGGTAGTGTGTGCACATATTCACTGTGTAAGCACACTGTTTGCTTGAAGTCCATAACGGATGATTTAATGTGCATTATCAATGATCCAAATAAACCAAATATCCATTTCCTTATATATAAATTAGACTGTCTTAGTGCAGATTAGTCCAATTTCAATTAGTATGTAATGTTCCATTTTCATCCTGAAAGTTCAGAGAAACAAAGGAGTTTCTGGAGTTAGTTGTGAACTAGGTACCCTAACTAGAAGAGTGAATTCTATATGGACAAAGATAGATTGGTTTGCTTTCTAAAGAGAGACAGAAAGAAATGGCTGGATTTAGATGAGCCAACTGGAAGGAGTTGGGGGGGATGGGAAACCACAATCACTATACTTATGCTTTTTTTTTCTTCAATTAAAAAGGAAGAGCAAACTGCAGAAATGGAGAAACATGGAATAAAAACCATTGTAATGAATATAACTTATGAACCAAATGCATCTGCTTCCTGTAGCTTTTATATGTACATATATATGTATATATAATATACACTTCTGCTGTGATTACTAAATTGCAGCATGGCATTTGAAAGATTCTTAAAATCAGAGTATTTTCCCATGCGAAAATGTTTAGAGAAATTTTGGAAAGTATCACAATCATAAAATACCATTTTAAATTATTAAATTAATAGAGTAAATAAATTGCTTAAAAATAAAATGTTTAAAAAGACACTGGCAGATAACATGCAAAAGAAAAATAAGTAACTAAATTATATTACTCAGTTGCTTTTCTCCGACCATAAGGCAAATTTGTAATGGTTGGTCTTGATATTCTAATTAATATACTCCAATTGCTATTTTTAAAAACTATGTATATATTTTAGTTTTGAAATTACAATATAATTATATCTTTTCCCCCTTTTTTTTACTCCTTTCAAATTCTCCCATCTATGCCTCTTGCTACTTTACTATGTTACATATTTATGACCTCTTTTTCTGAATGTTGCTATATGTGTATGTATGTGTGTGTGTTTGTCATGTGTGTGTGTGTATACATGTGCATGCATGTGATTGTTCCTCAACACATACATACAAACAACCCACTCCATATGCAAGGTTTTACCTCTGTGTGTGTTTTCAGGGCTGATCATTTGGTGTTGGATAACCAATTGTGCTCTTCACTGAGGAAGGCTATTTCTCCCTCACTCAACCTACCTTAGATGGCTGTAGTTGTTTATCTAGGACTTAGGACTCATGAGCTTTGACCCTTCTGGGTTACCATGTTTATTGGTGTCATTGCTCGGGTCATGTTTACACATATATATTTGTGAGGTTTCAAATGTTGTAGTTTTTGTCATTTTTTAGGAGATATTGTGGAGGTCACTTTTCATCACAATTTGCGCTTAAATTTTATCACTACACTACTATAAGAAGGTGAAATTTAGTAAGTATCTACTTTGCAACCTAGTAGATAATGGGAACAAGCTGATACTTATCTGCTTTATTCTTTTATTGACATAGGATATGTTATAAGGCTGTGTTTTCATTACCTGGATTTGAGCCTCGAGGAACAGCTTTCCTCTTCATCATAATTCCCCAAGGAGAACATAATTTCTAATTAGTATATAATTACCTCACTTTCATTATTTTCTGTGTATTTTCATTTGCTCTACAGACGACTCCTAGCCATACTTTATAGAGCTACTTGTGTGTGTGTTTGACCTTTTTCAAGAGTGCATTTTCCTTTCTGCTCAAATGTGCCCCCATCCAGCAGAACATGTCAAGAGACCTTAGTGCTTCCTATTACGTATGTAGAGATATCAATACATTGATCCTTGCTGTCATGAAAAGTAGGGACACATTTTAACAACTTACAATAGAGAAGCATACGACTTGTGAGAAGAACACAGAGAAACAGAACTCAAGACATTTTTGGAAAAAGAAAACAGAGACAGAACCTGCATGCAACTTGAACTTTTCAACTGAGATTGAGAAAGAAAACGCAAACTGTACACAGACCACAGGGAGAACGCCTGTCCAGGAAGTAACCCAGTAACCCACATTTTAAAATGTGTCATTAGCGTTTCGATTACATTGAATTCACTCATGCGAAAGTCTTGAGTTATGAGCCACCTACATGGTCATATTTCTTAGTATAGTGTAAATAATGAAAGCCGCAAGGAAACAATATTGTGACTAAAGTTTAATTCATTGGCAAAATGATGCTGCCTCGGGTTGCTCATCTGAATATTCTCAGAGACATAGAGAGAAATACTCTTTCAGAAAAAAGTTGCCTTCAATTTGAAACAACTACTATGCTTCATTGTCTTGCTAATCAAAAAGATTAAACTAGGGCACGTGCTTTATAGAGAAATATTGCAGTTGTACTGCACATAGGTCAAAATAGAAGCCATATGGCAATGTTTGAGAACAAGCTGAAATCAAAACAATTAAGCCATCTTCTGATATTACTTGTAATAAATATTTTTCCTTTTCCAAATCTTTCCATTTTGTCCTTTTGAAAACACGAGTTTGAGTTTATTCAGTACTCCAACACAATTTGTTTGAATGACTGTGACAGACGCAATTTCCTCAAGTATACCTGGGAGATATTTCTGCCTATGCTTGACTGGACACTCTGCACTCTGCTGGTATCTGGCCTGAATCACACTTCTGAAGGGTAGTGGTGCACACGTGAAATTTTCCCGAGAGAAATACCTTACATTGACACAGCACTTTATCTGTCTTTGCACACGATTATGTAGGCAGATTTCCACATCTGAATGACAAACTCAATAACTGAAAATTTAAATTTGTATTGTGTCATTAGTAAAATTGAAAAAATGCTTCAATCTATAAAGCATGCAGAATTTTTGTTGTTGTTAAGGTCTATAACTGTCACAGGATCTAGCACACCAAGTACTCTACAGTTTCATTCTTTTTATAGAAACATTTCTGTGTCAAAGTAGAAGTCTACCACACAGAGATACCTCCTGTAGAGAAAAGAGGGCAGAAATTATCCATGTTTAGTTCCTTCTAATTTAATGTATCTCTCCTACCTTAGTTAAGAACTATGCTTTTAGCTGGGCAGTGGTGGCGCACGCCTTTAATCCCAGCACTCGGGAGGCAGAGGCAGGCAGATATCTGTGAGTTCGAGGCCAGCCTGGTCTACAAGAGCTAGTTCCAGGACAGGCACCAAACACTTCAGAGAAACCCTGTCTCAAAAAATCCAAAAAAAAGAAAAAGAAAAAAAAAAAGAACTATGCTCCTGTGGAATCTGTAAAGTAATAATAATACATATAGGTGCTTTTAAGAGTAGATGACAAGAGAATATATCAACTGCTCAGCAAATTTCTGGAAACTTTAGCTCAAAACTGCATTCTTCACCATAGTTTTATTTGAAGGATAATGTAAAACAAGAAAAAAAAATGATGCTATCTACACAACTGTAGAGCAGTTAGGATATTATGTTGTATGCCGGATGGAAGAGACAATGAGAAATTTAGTCACTTGAATAACTAATGCAGAAGAATATGTTTTCAACACAAGGTGAAATTACTAGAATAAATTCAAAAAATACGCATCAAATAACAACATACTTATAAAGTAGGGGATTTTTGTTATATATCTGATAATGACAACATGTCATTTCTGAGAACTGCAAGACATTCCTGGTTTCGTTTGAGTCAGGAATGTATCGAGAGTTAAGGGAATTCACTGTATGTTGAAAGTGTGGTTTGTGTGATTGTTTGTTTAGGTAGAACCACATTTTGTTTCCAGTACAGCCTTATTGTGTAGCACAATTCATCAAGCTGAAGCTCCTTCTACCTCAGTTTTCACAGTGTTGTGATTATAGGCCATATTAAACCCTGGAACTTCATCTCATGTGTGAATAGATAACAAACAGCATGAATGGAATAAAACAGATAATCACTTTTCTGTTATATAAACTACAATTAATGCATGAAATATTAACATATTATATGCACTTGCCAGTATATATTCGTATACTTACTAGCATACCAAGTAAGCAATGCCAATATACACAAATGTATACATGATCATATATAGAATATACATGTTTATGCTATTACCAGCTTATCTTTTACCTGTACATTTACTTTGTGATCATTATATTAGATTTTAAACATTTTGTGGACTTCCAAATATAACATTAGTTATTGTATTTTCTAAAAAACATCAGAGAAAAAGTCCAAAGTAATTCTCTAATATACTTAGTATAATGTGTTATGAAAGCTATACTAGTATACAAGCTTTCTGTGTATATATTATACATAAATAATATATAGGAAGATAAATGAATGTGTATTTAGAACATACATGTGCTTATTGCATTTTAATATCCATGTAAGCCACAAATAGAATATACTTCATGACTTTTCAACAAATTTATATTTATTAAAAAAGATATGTATTTTAGAAAACTTTACTTTTATAGAAGTACTATAAAATTTAGAAGGACTAAATCCAGCATCAACATGTCTATCTATCTGCTTGCCTGCCTGCCTGCCTATCTGTCTATATCTCTATCTATCCATCCACCTATCTACATATTTATTTACTTATCTACCTACTTATCTATTCATCCATGCATCTATATATCAACCCTTACATGCATGCACACAAACACAACTTCGTATACATGTATATGTGCATAAATACATCTCTTTAACTGTGGGGAATAAACATTCAGCTAAGTAGTAATGGTTTTAAAGTGTATGGACATTTTTTTGTTCCAAAATATACTTTAAAGTGGAACATTCATGAAGGATGTGTCTGCTTTCATAGTAAACAAACAAGCAAAAAATTCAGTTAGTTTTTAAGAGACTGTAGACAAGAAACATCTGAGAATATTTAAGTAAACTTAGCACAGAAGTGAGCATTACAGGAGAGTTTTACATATCCTGTGTACACAAATTTACAGTTTTGAATCAGTAAAATTCAGAGGGCAAAGAAATGTAATTGTTATTAATGTCTTAATGTCAACACTCATAGTTTAATGATTAGAAAATGTGGCACATTTACACAATAGAGTACTACACAGCAGAAAAAAATGTTATCTTGAAATTTGCAGGATAATGGATGGATCTAGAAAATACAATATTGTCTGAAGTAACCCAGACCATAATAATACTCATTCACAAGTGACTTTTAGACATAAAGCAAAGAAAAACTAGCCTACAATTTACAATCCCAGAGAACCTAGATAACAAAGAGGACCCTAAGAGAAACATACGTGGATCTAATATACATGAGAAGTACAAAAAGACATGGTCTCCTGAGTAAATTGAGTGTAGGGATCATAGGAGAGGATGCAAAAGGAGGAGGGAGGAAGGAAGGTGATGTGAGATTCCCCTCTCTATTCTATGAATAGGTTTTATTGCCATTGGTTAATAAAGAAACTGCTTTTGGCCAATGGCTTCACAGAATATAGCAAGGCTGGAAGAGATATATAGAGAGAGTGGGCAAAGTCAAGGAGATGCCATGTAGTTTTCAAACCTTGCCGGTAGGCTTCAATCCTGTGGTGATGCACAGATTAATAGAGATCGGTTGATTTAAGATATAAGAGTTAGCTAGCAACACAGTAAGAGATTGACCAAGCAATGTTTTGATTAATACCGTTTCAGTGTGATTATTTTGGGTCTGGGAGGCTGGGAAACAAACAAGCAGCCTCCTCCTACAGGGAGGAAAGTGGACAAAAAATATAGCTGTATAAAGACAATAAAAAATAAATAAACCTGAGATTTAAACCTGTAAATAGTTTTATCCCAAATTAGCACTGCAAATTCCTTAGTAATAAAATTCCTCAAAAATTCTTGCCTCAGTTGAATGTGTCAGGCTTTGCTGATTTCCCATGGGAGACCTTACTTTTTCTGAGGTGTGGATGGGAGGGGGTAAACTGGGGGGAGGTGTGGCAGAGTAAGAGGAGGGAAGAAGGGGCAACTGTGGTTGATATGTAAAAATGAATAGAAAATTTTTAAAATGGGAAAAATTCCAACAAAGAAAAAATCGATAAAAGTTAAATTAAATTTTTTTTAAAAAATCTAAAATAGTCTCTAAAGAAAAGGATCAGCAGACCCAGGGGAAATAGGGACAGCATTAGAACAAGGCAACAGAATTGACCGAATGGGACTCTTGGGGGCTCACAGAGAACAGTGAACCTGTAGGAGCCTAATCCAGGTCCTCTGCTGAGCAGTTTGGTGTTCTTGTGAGATTCCTAACAGTGTAATTGGGGGTTAACTCTGACTTTTGCATGCGTATGGGATCCTTTCCCTCATACTGGGTTGCTTTGTCCAGCCTTGATATGATGGTATGTGCCTGGTATTATTGTTAACATATTATTCCATATACATTGATGTCTCTGGGAGGTCTACTCTTTTTGGAGAAGAGACCAGCTGATGAGGGAGTGGATCTGAGGGAGAGTGGAAGTGTAGAGGAGAGACTGGAGTTAGGAGTTAGGGGAAACTATGATCAGGAAGAAATATATATGAGAAAAAAAATGATACTAAAGAAATTTCATTCAAAAATGTACAATGACTTTAAAAGGCATTAAACAAACTTTATCTCACTATTCAGCATGGACATACGAACTTCTATACATACAACACTATGTTCCCTGGGTAGTGACAATGAAGGAAAGCTGGCAATTGACCAACCCAGCTACCACCCAGGCAAAGAACCAGGGCTATGAGTCGGCCCACTCCAAGATCCACAGAATCTATGAACTGTTGGAGCATGTAAAGGGGACTAACCTAGAGATTTAAAAGTGCAGAATCTCCATGACACAGGACAACAGAATATCCCAAAAGAGCCCCAGTGAGAGCCCATTAGCAGTGGCGTACCAGAAACCAGAAGCCTCTAGACCCACCAATGACTCAAAAATGCTTGCGACTAAGGATGAATGGATGGGATATGAGAGAACGAGGAGAGACGTGGGACCCAACGCATGATGTAAAATCCACAAAGAATCAATAAAAGTTAGAAAAACAGTAGGATAATCATGCAGCCCATGCAGCATAGAATTTGTACTATTTCCTAGGGCTTTCAGAACATAGACAAAAAACCCCACTATGTAAGTTAATAAATGATGATTAAGCCTTAAAATGGAATATCTGAATTCAGTGAGATGTAGGTTATTTTATAGTCAATTTTTCTTATTCTTGCTCCATATTTAGATTTTAAGCCCAAATATTCGCCAGGCGATGGAGGCGCACGCCTTTAATCCCAGCACTTGGGAGGCAGAGGCAGGCAGATCTCTGTGAGTTCGAGACCAGCCTGGTCTACAGAGCTAGTTCCAGGACAGTCTCCAAAGCCACTGAGAAACCCTGTCTCGAAAAACAAAACAAAAAAAAAAAAAAAAAAAAGCCCCAATATTCGTTTTGTATACCAGGTTACCTTTTGCTATTTTACAAGACTTCTCAATTTTTTTCTCTGGTTTCACTTCATATGACTTTCAAAAATAGATCATACATTATGATAAAACCTAAGACTTTCCTGAGTTTGGGGGTTGTTAATTTATTTTTTTAGTGCCAAAAAAAAAAAAAACTAAACTAAAATTAAGTCAGAGTTTAAAGTCAGAAGTTTCATTATTTTCAGATAACATAGTCTGACTGTATGATAGCTTCCAATTGATCCTTATATTCAGCAACCTTGATACCCTTCACTTTGTCAACATTCTGTCTTTGACTGCAGCACTCAGAAAAGCCATCATGTTTCAGCCAGCATCATAGTGGTACTCTATGGAAAATGTGTGTTCTGCTCCCTTAACCTTTCATCATTCAGTCAACACCAGTAACCAATAGAGGACCTGAAACTATTTCGTTAAACTGTTTAACCACAGGTTTTCAGATGAAAGAGCCAGTAGGACTTACCGCTCTAAATATGTAAAACTTATCTTTTAGATTTTGATCTTGTTAATTTCAGATAAGTCTTGTTTTATCATTGCCTTTTAATCTTGTTTTGCCGGTGTTTACAGTTTATTATTCTCTTTTAGGATTCCATCTACAGAGAACATGTTGAAATGACACGACACACTGCCTGTAATGTTAGTTTTATAACTCCTTATATGCATTTGCTTTTTGATACACCATGTCTACAACTTTCAATCTCATTTGAAAGATGATTGGCTACCTCAGAACTATTTTTTATGCATGCCACCTTTCAGGATTCCATCTCTTTACCTTAGAGGAAGCTATACAATTATTTGAGTAAGAATGTTATAATACACCTTCTAGCAAAGTCAAGAATCACTCTGGTCAAAACTACAGAAAACATGGTGACCACAGTTTAACATGTCACACATTATGGCTATTGGATTTATCTCAAAGCTCTTTGTTTTACAGCACTTACTAATTATTGAAATGGTTTTCAAAAAATAATTATGTGAGAAATATAAATAAGATGAAACATAAAATATTGACAAGTGAAGGAAAAATAATTGATTTTGTTTACACTTTTTTACAAGGTGAAATAAATATAACTGTTGACTTAGTTACTATAAAGGCAAGGCAGGCAATTCATTTGAGTGTCCCAGGAGTTAGTTGCCTGCCTGGGAGGGAGCAGATGCTTTCAAGCACAAAAAGAAAACAAAATAAGACATAAAAATGTCTATAAATCTTTCATTAATATTTTGTTAAGTATATTTGTTTCTAACTGGTTAATAACTTCAACTGTACAGTTGAAGTTTCAATTTCATAATTTGTCTTGGTATTTAACTGCAGAATATTAGCTAGAATCTAGTGAACATATATCAGTTCACATATTAAATTTGCTTTATGTTTGTTCTAATCAGGAGTTGAGGATGTGGTTTCTAGTCCTAATCATCTATCTCTGGAGAATATATGTCTAAAATTAGAAAGAGATCTATTTTTAAGAACAATGTGATAGCAATGATATGAGTTTTTAACATAATGCATTCAAACTGTAATCTCTGTTTGGAATATATCATTCTTTTCAGTCAAATTTAATTAAAAGGATACTTGATAATTTAGAAATAAATGCTAAATTAATTATAATCTAAATGAATATGTATATATATGAAACCTCTCATCAAACATAGTAATGAATATTGAATAATTTGATCCAATTATAACACTTAATTGTGAAGAAGATAGTACCACGTAAGAATTTCTGGAGGCTTCAATGAGAAATGGTAAAGATTTTCAGGAAAATGTTTCAATAATAAAACAAAACAAAAAACTTGGAAATAGTTCCTATTCTACAAGGAAACTATTTTAACTCTGGACTTGGATCATTTGTTTTTCTTTTAGGAATTCTATTCCTGTATTTATTTGTTCTCCTAAACCTGGTATTTATGTCCCCATCCACCATGTCTAGCCTATATCTTTTTTTCCCTGTGAGTAAATTAATTAAAATATCTGTTCATGTGCAGGATGTGACATCCCACATTCAGAAATATTATTGTACTTCACGCATAATAAAGGGGATTCCCTCCCAGCAAATTCCCAAATTACTTTCCCAGCCTGTGCTTTAGTATTCACAATGGGCTCGCTCTCTCTCGCTCTCTCTCTCTCTCTCCCTCTCCTCCTCCCCTCTTCCTCCTCTCCTCCAAATCCCATGATATTTGTCACTCCAGTCTGACTTTTATGCACCAATCCGTTCTTTATTAATCATTACAATTATTATTCCCTTTTTAAATCTAGTCAAATAATAAGTCTGCATTTTAAGCTTTTGCGAACTTGAGGAAGAAATTACACATCCCTGCCAGTATGCTCTGCTACAATGTCGCCGAAACATCACATGCCTGTGGGTCCACCATACAGCCTCTGCATTTACCAATGTTTTCTTCATATTTATATGTACAGTATTTAATACTTAAGATACTTTCATAAACAAACAGAAATATTTATCATGAATCAATTTATTTAACACACTTACTATGTGCATAATACCACTGACCTTTCTGTCATTTCTGATTTTTAAGTAATGTATTATTCCTTATACAATTTTTGTTATGAATTCATTTTCTTAAAAGGGAAATGGTACCTTAATTTGTAAAAATGGCAAGTGTGACACTGGTATGAACCATGAAGTTATATAGTCTAGGTTGAACTCCTGTCTTACTGATTGTCCTCTGACATGTAGATAGTTGCTCTTTTAACAAACCTAACACTTGTTTGCCCATCACATTGCCTAGTAGACATTTAGCATGTCATTAGTTTTACCACAAATTCTTATTACCCTCAGTCACAGGAAGAAATAAAAATGAGTACTTTGCTCATGAGCGGGCATCAATGTCAAATTCAACAATTTGCGTTTCCAAAGCAAAAAAAAAAAAAAAAACCTAAGTACACAAATAAAATTCATATTTGAAAATATAGAAAGCACTATAAGATAATGAAAATGTGTTTACTGTGGAGGTCTTCCTGATTCTCCTTCCTGGCTAGAGAAAATCTTTAGTTACGCGTTCCATTGTGCCAAGGACAGACTGGTCCTTTCCAGCCACTTACCCTCTGACAGCATGAATAAGTCTCAGTGATGGATAGGCAGTTCGCACTTTCAGCTTATTCTTAAGGATTAATGCATTAACCCATTCCACGTGCTTCTCTCCTCCTTTGACCATGAAAGCAGGAATCCAAAGGACACTGTCATTCAGCATGGAAAGTCTATGCACAAATTTCTCTCTGTCACTCTCATTCCGAAAGCCTCCAAATGCTCTTTGCACAACTGATGGATTCATGGTAATAAAATCTGATTTAGTCCCCACATCCGCAGCAAACTCCACCACGGGAGCTAGATTACACCTGAGGAAAAATTAATGGAAAAACGAAAAATAAATATGAAAAATTCACTCGTAAAATAATGTGAATGAAAAGAATGAGGAACTAGCATGTTTTTTATCAATAAGCATATCAAAACAAAACAAAAATCTTCCCCAATAAACTTCCTGGCCAAATTACATGTTCAATCAAGCAACAATATTATTAGAAATATAATATTAGAATATTACTTTCAATAAAGAAGTTAACTCCCAGTAGAGCTCCAGTTCATCTAATCTGCTAGATTTTTCTTTTGTTTTCACAAATCTGTATAATAGAGTTTATAACAAATAGACTTATAAGGCTAAATCTACGAGGACTTTGTTGTTATGCAGCAGGAAATCTAAGCAATATGTTGTTCACATAAAGAAAACATAATATACTTTCTGGTCAATTCTGTCCTGTTTATTGGGCTTGAGTCTTTTCAACACCTTTATAATTATTTCTGAATAGTTTGACTGTTTAATACTCTGCGCTAAGGGAGCCTATATCATTTGTGCAATACTGTCCACTACCTTCTATAGACCTATACAGTGAATAAAATAACAAAATAAAATTATCTTTTTTAGCTCGACATTCCGAGATTTTAGATGTGTAGGAGAAATGTCCTCTCTAATCCTTCTTAGGTTACTCTGTAGATTCTTGCATTCCAGGGCCTTCTGCCTGGAATAGGATATGTGTTTCTGATTTTCCCCATGAAATCAAGACGCTTTAGAAAGAACCTACACCTAACTTTATTCATGCAGCATGATCTCATTCTCATATTGAAAGACAATGTAGGAAAGTATCTTCAATACATGCCCAACTGATTTGTGATGCTGTATTGAATATTTTGTATTAATCATGAATCATGAAACCCTTAATACACTTATTTTAGCTTGTTGGCATGCATGTTTCAATTAGTTTGTAACACTTAAATTTTCTTCAAACAAGGCTTTTTATTCTGTAAAAGAAAAATGTCTTTTAAATGCATTCCATCTATGCATTCATGAAAACACACCTGCTTATACCTAAAATACAGCTTCACGCCTTTTTTGTTAATCCTTCGAAAGAATGAATATAGATCTTATAGTTCATTAGTTTTACAAAATTCTTTATTTCTCTTCCATGAATTTGCACATCAATTAAATTCCGAAAAACTTAAATTTTAATTAAAATGGAAATTGTGTATCCTATTGCAGAAACATTGTCTTAGATATAAGTCTATACCTCTCTTAATTAATATATGTTATTTCATAGATCTCTTACAACTTTACCTATAACAATAGATATTTTATATCTTACACTATTAGGTAAAGTCTTTAATATCCAGAGTGAGCTATTAAAAGGGGAAAGGAAAAATATTGACACTTAATATTTGCATATTAGAAATTAAAGGTTATATTTTAACATATATCTTTATGCACGCTGTGTCATGTAACAGAGGTTTTACCTTTTCTTAGTATGTGTCACTAATTTACTAACTATAAGTCACTTCCTTTATAATGTAGACAGTCAGAATAAGAAAGCCCTGAATGGCTGTTGCACTGAGAAACGCAGAAATTTCCAGGATGGTGTACAAAAGAATAGAAAGTATATTTCACCTAATACTCTAATGTGAACCATTGTCAAAAAATCTGTCATGAGAATCATGGCATACTTAAGATCTAACACCTGATATTATTTGTTTGAATTTACTGGGTAACAGGGTCTCCATGTAGCCCAGTTTTTCCTCAAACACCTATAGATAGTTTTAGCCTTATATGTCTACAGTCTACAGGGTAACCATGTGCTCCAGATCCTTCTGCCCCCACCTTTCAACTGCTAAGACATCAAGTGTCCACAGAAACATATGAAATACTAGCACCTGCATTACACCAATATTTAAAATATCTAACACGTTAATCAATCTGATCATAATGTGAATTTGGATCATGTAGGAAAAAGGCTATTCTAAGGGTTATTATTATAGATGCTACTTTGAGTAACATGCAAGATCACAAATTAACAGTAAAGCTGACAAGACCCTGTCAAGATAGATGACACCATACATATCTTACTGCTAAACATAGAAAAAAAAACACCCACAAAACCTCAGCAGATGCTTTCTCTTTGTAGATAGCATCTATACTTCATACCAATAATATAAAAATAATCAGAAACAACTCTGCTGAAGAGAGGGAAAGTTTTTACTGCTGAATCATCTGCTGAGTGAGAAAGAGTTATGATTATTATGTTTATATTCCCTTATAATCCCATAATTCCTTAGCATGCAATATTTTAACATGAACTAAACATAGTTCTGACACAAAATTGTATGGGCATGTACGTGATAAATGAACATAGTATTTAAGTACCTATAAATTCTTACCCATAGACCCACATATTAATGCATCTCTCACCCTCATTGGGGAAGCCTCAATGTGAAGTAGACAGTCATTAACACAGAGACCCACTTTGGGACAAGACACACAGAATTAGAAACTGTGGTATCCTTAGTCCTAATGGATCATGTATTCAGGTATATCACACCCCTCCCTCCAAGTCTTAAGGATCATTTTGAAAGAAAAAAGGCTATAAGGTCTAGAGACGATGGGTAAATATAAGGAGGTTTTGTCCTGCTGATACAGCAGGGCAGATGCAATTATGAAGTTACAGGAATTTTAACAGCATGAATAAGCTCTATGAAAGCTCAAGCCAGATCAAATCCCAGAGGAAGAGTGGGCACAAATTCCTACCCCAGGAGCTATTGCCAATTGATAGCTGCTGGGGGTAGGGGTGGTTAGTTCTTTTAAGAGTATTGCACTTCCTAAGTCTACTGCCCTGCAGTGGAAGACCACATATCCAGGGATGTATGAGGAGCACAAATTGGACTTGATGGGTGGAAATAAAGAACACAAGGTTGGATAGTCACTGAAGGAGGATTAGACCTGTGAGGAGTGGAGAGGGGTCTGAATGATCAAAATTATTGTTCAAAATTCTCAGAGGACTAATAAATAATGAAAATTAAAATTTGGCAGAACCTTAAAATAAGAAGGAAGAGTTAAAAAGAAATTCAATAATTAGAGATCAGTACTAACTGAAGACATTTTTAACTTTGGAAGCATAAAGATTCCTCTATAAAGCTTTTGTTTGTTTGCTTGTTTGAGAATAGGGTTGATCTTAAAGAAAAAACAACATGTTTAATGCAAAAAAATGAAGTTCAACGAGGATGATGATGACATAAAGAACATTGTATCTCCTATGAATGTCAAAAGCTGTATCTATAAATTCTTACTAGCTTGACTGCCAAAGGGCATTTAGACCTGCTAACCTGGGTGGAAGAGAGCTTATCCCATAGAAAGAGCGATAGGAATGCAGAGAGAGAGAGAAAGTGTTCTCTGAAAAGAAGCACTTCAGTTGGTAATCCAGTTCCAAATAGTGAGCTCTGAACACATACATATGAGTACGCATTATACAGACTGAGAAGGTTATATCGAGGAATATATGTGCATATGCATATATGCACATAAAAATTAACAAATAAAATAGGTGTTATGATATGAAAGAAAAATAAGGACGGTTATATGGGAAGGTTTGGAGAGTGGAAAGGAAAGGGTGAAATAATGCCAAATATTATAATCCCCAAAATAAAATTAAGAAAAGAACAACTGGACATGGTAGAATAAAAAATAAATTTAACCATGGTATTTTAACAGCTTGGGCATAGACCAGTCAGGCTTCAAGAAGAATGGTAATAAATATACTGAAAATAAGGAGACAAAAAGATACACCATAAAACGTAGCTTATGTTGGCCATAAAAGGCCATTTTGTCATTGTTGTGGAAGTGAGTAGACTGTTTTTGCCCCCACTGGAAATAAAGAATAGAACCATGACTACATGTAGCTGGCAAATTCCTATACAGTTAAGTCAGATATCTAGTCATATAATTAGGTGAACCTCACATATTCAAGTAAAATATTAAATAGCTACTATAATGAACCAGCAGTGCTTCCCTACCGCAGTGCAGACAACTGGCTAGCCTAGATGCAGTAAGCAGCAATGTTGCTGATAAAGCAAGACTGTAACTGTTTCTCAACATAAATTTTCAGTCTTTCTAAATATCTTCTTTGAAAGTGAAGAATGTGGGGTTAAACAGAGTGTCTCAAAAAGTTACGAAATGCTGTTTGGTTACTCAGTTTCTTTTTAACATTGTAAGACAGAGGTGGCCAATTTCAGAATGATATATCTTTAGAAGCCAAACTAGTGTGAAAATATGAGCAGTTACAGCGATGAATTCCTTTGTCTTTAATCAAATTAATTTTGTATTTTCAAATTATTCTTAACAAATAAAAAATTTAAAAATGCACAAACTTGGAAGCCTTGGCAAGCTTATTCTTAACTTATAAATTCTGTAATTCCACACTATTGACAGAGTTTACAGGAATGAGATGGATCCAACATCAATGAAGTATTGAAATTTCTTTTGTGACCCCATACTGTAAATGATTGTTTTTTTATAATCCTCATGTGAAGTGAAAGTGCTTCTTTTTTTCAAGACTATATAAATTATCTTATAATCCACAAAGAAAGTAATGATTGCTGCGTGTATGAATTCTAAAGGATCATGGAACTCCCAAGCAAGAAATTACTTATTGGATTTATCATCATTCTCAACATTTCTCTTATATTATGTTTCTATATTCTAAATAAATAGGATAGCTCTCATTCATTCATTCATCGAGAACTCACTGTCCAAACAGCACTATTTTCAAAATGCTTCCCTAGCTGTTCTAATGGTCATGTTGTTCTTCAAGGATCTTATTAATCCCAAATATAATGTGGACAGATATTATCAATACTTTCACCAAAACTTGGCCATTCAGTTATTCACTGTTTATTCACTCAAGTGTTTTTTTTTTCAAATTTATACTATATATATACTTATTCACTGAAGACTCTTTGCTGAAACATGATGATCTGTGTATCTGGAGGGTGTTAGTTAAATACTTATACAAGATATATTAGATTAAAAGAAGTGGCTCTGAGTGGGTTGTATTTGGGTATTTTCCATACCTGTGCTTGATATCCAAACAAGCTTCTATATATATATTTTCTGCTCTGACAAAATCCACCTACCTTTCTTTCAGTTAACATTAATCTCTCAGCCATAGCTAGTGTTAGCATTTGTCAAACCATATCTGTCCCATAAAGGAAGCTTTTCAGGCTTTCTGCAATCTTCTATCTTAGTTCTCAACTTGAAGAGTCAAGCAGAAGAACAGAGACAGTCTTCCACCTGTCATATTTTAGACTTTATGTTGATCTCGGTATTGCTGATAACATTGGAATATATGACTTGCCAGCCAACTGCATTTTCTGGGTTGAAGTTCTGAGGCTCCATATAGACGTAATACCAATCAAATCAAATGCATGAAAGCTTTTGAAGAAAATAATTATCATGCATTAGGAAAAATATCATAAACCATCTGATAAAACTTTTTATATATGAAACAGAAATCCACCTACATGCAGGTATTTCAATCTGAAAACACGGTGGAAGAAACAAAACAGGAAAGTCATTTGCTTGTCACAGGGCAGGGTGCCTTGTCCTGTCTTAGGATTGGAGGGGGGAGGGTGGAAGGGTGTGTGGAGGGAGTGGGAGAATGGGAGGGAATGGGAATTTGGACTAGTATTTTTAAAGTAAAAAATAATAATTAAAAAAAGAAGAAACAAGAAATATATGCATTTTTCATAAGGTGTTGCTATACAAACATACAAACACACAGAGATAACTACCACATGTGAATGTTGTTATTGTTACAGGCATTGATGAAATCTTCAACTGGATATAAATGCAGAGATGTCGTCTCATGAAAACACTGATGAGTAAAGACATAAGAGTTTTAAGATTTTTTTTTTTTTTATTTTTACAAACTCAGGATCTTTTGCGTTACTAGAAAGTGTGGAGCGAATAGGGATCTTCAATGTCTAAAGAAATCCCATTCTAAAATGGAAGTTTTATGCACAAAGAAACTTGTTAGACTGCCATTCTTGTACTTGAGTTAAACAAAGAAGGAAATGTTCAGAAGTGCTCCAATCACAAAGATATTCTAGAATGAATGATTTAAGAACCACCTATGAGTGAGTACATGTGATAATTGTCTTTCTGTGTCAGGGTTACCTCACTCAAAATAATATTTTCTAGCTCCGTCTATTTTCCTGTAAAATTTAAGATGTCATTATTTTTTCTGCTGTGTAGTGCTCCACTGTGTAAATGTACCACATTTTCCTTATCCATTCTTCGGTCCAGGGACATTTAGGTTGTTTCCAGGTTCTGGCTATGATTTAAGTCAAATAAAAATGTTAAATACGCCTGACATTTGCCCAGGCTTGTGTTAAACTTGAAGAATTAGCAGTCAGTCAGCATCATTTCTGTTTTCATCTACCTCTACCAGTATACTCTAACTCAAACCTATGTGACTGATGATAAACTATTTTAAGTTTAATTGTTCTCTTTTATATTTTCTCTCTTTGTAGATGTTCAGTTTAGAAACAGAAAACATCCATGAAATTGTATTTATGTGCCTATATATACATATATTCCATTTTGAATAGAAAAAAATATTGTTCAGTAAGCAATAAGGCAAGTTTAAAGGTTCATAGATATGCCTAATTGTACATAAAAGATGCCTAATTGTACATAAAAATGAAAGTACAAATTGAAATATAATAATCAGGAAACCAAAGAGATCACATTGAAACTTAATAACTCATGTATGATAAGTAATTTATTATGATTATAAAAACTATTTATGGACCCTGATTATGTGCCAGAAATCTTATTGTCTTTGCATATAGTATAGTGTGATTCTAAAATAGTCACATAATAGAGACACCCGTGTTAAACATTTCCATTGACATAAAAATTGAATCAAAGAAAAACTGTCCAAGACTTCATGTCCTATAACAAGAACAGGCAAATGTGAAGCTCATGCTCTTTCCACTGTTCTTAGGCAATAGGCAAGTTCTAGAGAGAATTTGGTCACAAGTTTTGTTACAAGTGATGTTGAGAATGACTATGATCGCCATCACACTACTGATTCCAAGTGTGTTGACTAAAGAGGAGTTCTATTTTCCTCACTCTTCTATGTACTCCTTCCCAAAAATCAGGTGATTTTTCAATAAGAGTTGGCTTAGGTGAGAGGGATGTGTTAATCTTATTATGGAGTTTAATGAAAAAATATATATAACAAAATAATTATGTTTCTATTCCTCTCTTGCAAAATTCTATCATATTAAAAGCATGAATATTATTTAAAAAGCACAGGAAAAGGGACTGATGAAAAATAATGAATTAGTTTTGGTATACATGTATTTCTCCGATAAAAGATAATAAAAATGTCAAAATACTCTATAAAATGTATTTAATAAGTATATGTGTAATAAAAAAAATCACATTATCTGGGACTTAAAGGAAGGCACTTTAGAAAGACAAACTATCCAAAATTTTAGATAAGAAAAAAAAGATTCCTTCTTATTATATTAACTACCAATAGACAAGATTTGGAGATCAGGACACCATTATAGAATGTTTCCTTGCAAATTCACAGTTTTAATCAAATTCAAGCTTCATATTTATCAACTTTCTCTTTAGGTTCTGGTTAATATTTAGTGGTGTGGCTAATTCAAGTCAGCATTTGTTTTTCAAGAAAGATTCAAATAAGGGGGATGGGGAAGATTGAAATGCAGCAATAAACGGGGGGGGGGGAAGGTGGGGTAGACACCACATGGACAATGATTGGCAAGGATTATTTTCCTTAACTAAAACCTAACTGTTTAGTAATCAAAGATTGTGTACTAAGCTGTATTGGAGACAAGGAAGAGGTCACTTCCATTTCCTCTGTGTCTTTATATATTTATAGATGAAAATTCTGAAATGTCAACAGACTGCAGAACTCAAATTAGGGCACTACTCATCTGGTTCACAACCTAGTCCTCATTACCTCAGAGTCTCAAGGTATAAACTCAGGGAACATTTAAGCTTTCGTCCCTCGCTTATTAATAGTCATAAGCACACATAACTGCAAGACAATATGTAACAACAAAATACCAAACTGTTAGAATACTCTTCCTAGAAAGTAAGCAACACCTAAATAATCTTTAATGAAGTTGGCTTCCTAGGATGTCTGTGTTTTATAATTCAAGGCTGTCCTTTTTTTTTCTTTCCTTCTTCGACTCTCACCTCTTCTGTTTGTGGAAAGCAGTTAGAAACCAACTCTAAGTAACTAAGATGGGGAGTTCCTTCTCGAATGGATAATAAAATTCCCATAGCTTTCTTAGATCTCTCAAGTCTCCAAAGGTCTCCTGCCAGAGCACTTATAGACATTTGGAAATCTCACTGTATTCAAGCCTTCCTCTCATTGTTTAAGACCACAAATAAGAACATCTGTTTAGATCGCTTGGTCACTGGTCCTTCCTTTGTTGTCAGGGACAGAATTAAAGTAACTGCTTTGTTTTCATTTTACAAATGACAGCAGGCCCTTTGCTCAGTGAGTAGACCTATTCCAGATAAGAAGATTGGTAAGTCAGACTTCAAGCAGTTCCAGAGAGCAACGAACGTCCAATTAGTCACTCAGCATCCATATACAGTGGCTACCAGTTTCTAGAGATTTGTACATGCCTTGCCCCTTAAGTGAGCCCAGTGATGAGTTCTAGCCGTCCAATTTGCACAATATAAAAATTACCACCTATCATGCCTTTTGCGTGAACTCCTGTCTCCTACTGAACTCCTCCTGGGCTGTCTCTGAAACCCTTCAGATATGTATGTACACAGGAAAACACTGTAGAGCTCTCTTCACTCCTCTGAGTCATTTCCTATTTCTTAACTGTTACTCCTGCTGCCCTGACAAAAGCAACATCTTGGAGTCTCTTTCTACTCGTTTGGCCTCCGATGGCGTGTTCTCAATCATTCGTCCATACCCTTTCTTTTTACTCAGCACTTCTCCATCTTGGCTACATCTTGCCTAGATTTTTCCTATAAATTCAGTGAATTTGTAATTTCTAATTTCATCTTCCTCTCATCTTTTGTTAACATTTACTATTTGTGATCATTCTCATTTGCAAGGCTTCACATAAGTGAGATTTTAATACTTATATTCCAGAATTTATCTCAGATTTTTTTATATAAATGACAAATTGATTAGTTAAGATTAAGCATTCATTGGCAGGAGTAGACCTTCAGAAGTAAGTCTCAAATCATAGGGTAAGCAAATATGACGCTTGGACCAGGAGCTCTCTTGCTTTCATTTGAGACAATAGTAACAGTCTCTCTCTCTCTCTCTCTCTCTCTCTCTCTCTCTCTCTCTCTCTCTGTCTCTCTCTCTCATATTATCATTCTGTTTGCTATGTCAGTTTTAGCATTAGACTATGTATTCCTCAGATCGTATCTATTTTTTTCTTTGTGTCATTCACGCTTACCAGTAGTGAAGTAAATAATTTGCAAAAAAAAAAAAGAAAAAAAAAAGGTAGTTAAATAGCTTGCGTGGAGTGTATGAGATTTGAGTTTCATTCGTAAATCCACGTGAAAATACCAAGTGTAATAGTACACATATATGACTATGTGATGTGGAGGCAAAAACACAGGATCTCTGGGGCTTACAAGTCAACCAGTCTAGCCAATTCAGTGTGCCTCAGTCCAATGAGAAGCCCTGTCTAAAGGAAAGGGGTGGTATTTTTGAGGATGCCACTTAAGTTTGTGCTCTGATTTTCATGCACACTTGAACACAATTGCACACAAACAAACACAAAAATGTGCACACATGTACATATACTCATGTAACATATTTGACTAAGTATATGGAAATAGTTGGTATCCGTAGATTCTGAAATTCATTGCAAACACTCAAATATAAATGCAAACATACACATACACAGAACTATAAACATTGAACTTCTCATACACACAACAAAGTACAAAAGTAACGTGATTATAAGTCTACTTCCCTGAGGAGCAGCCTGGGTCACACAGGGGCTCTGAGCAGCCCTTGGTCATTTGTCTCAGAGCCAGAGCAGCAGAGCTGTCAAAGTACCTAATCTACGCTAAAATATGTTTCAGATTTGAAGTAAATAATTAATTAAATACATAGTTATAAAAATATGTGTTCAATTTTATACTCCTTGTTATCAGTGCAGAAATGTACCATTATGTTAATGAATATGACCTTTTTATTCCACCATTTTCATAACTCTCTAAACACTATCATATGACTAACTTTTTGTCTTTTCACAAATGTGAACACACACACACTCCCAAGGCCAGCTTTAACTTGAATCATTATAAATATCATATTCCCTGATGTTACATATAGTCTTAAGACAAAGTGTATCTGCTAAACTCATTCACTGTCTTTGCCTTAAAAATTTATTCATAATTATTTTAAATCAAACACTGCACCTGGACTTTTGCCTGATTCTCAAACTCTGGGGTTCCTACAGATATATAAACTAAACAATAAAGGTCACCTAACTCCCCCCACGCCACACACACACACACACACACACACACACACACACACACACACACTGAGATGTCTGCTATATATGATTTATTTAACACTGTGTCCAGGAAACTCAATATAATTCTCAGAAGATTCAGACAGTCTCTTACTATCTAAGCCTCTAGGACACTATCAGGTTATCAGTGTGTAAGCATAGACATCTCAGGTTCTTATGCCAGAAGAAGGAAAGAACAACTGCACATCATTACATCATTCTTATTCCAATAGCATGTGGCGTGGGTCTTGTCAACAGTCACACGATAACATGACTGAAAGACCTCTGTCCCTCCCATATTCTTCTTGCTCTTCCTACCTCATTTTTCACAAACTTCTCAAAATTCCTTGAAAAAAAAAAAAACAACTTGCCTGAATACATTCTGTCATCTCTAGTCCTATTGATAATTTCTTGGGTGAGGTACCACCACATTCTTTGAACTATTATTGCAATTAATTTCTAATTAATTTCATTAAATAAACTAGATTCATTGGTGAGTCATGAATTAATTTGGGGTCATGAATGAGCAAGCTTGGAAAACTGGAGAATACAGTAGATTAGGATAAAAAAATGAGAGTATTCCCATCACATACTTTATGAAAATTTTGTGTAATCATTTTAATTACTGCTCATGTGTCCAAATACAGCAATTGCAGTGGTAGGAGTGACAGCGGGGGTAGATAATGATGTAAAATGCATTATTTATTATTCACCATTTGAAAAAGTTATTCAAAGTCGTTGCTCGCAAGGACTTTCCACCTTATGTATTCGGCTTTTGCAGGGGCATTCTGTGGTAAAATGCACATTTTATCATGCTGTTCTCGCAACTCAAAATTGAAATGGCTGCAGCCAAGATTCTAACAGTGGCTTTCATTACAGACCTCCTATTTCCCAGAGATTTCTTGTATATGTACTTTCTATACCTTATACTCTAGTGGCATTACCTGACACATGGACCATACAGTTTCTACCACTCTATGAATGCCAATGTGTACATGAACCATTAACTTGAAAATGTCCTGTGTTTTTTTTTCTTAAATAAGGGGTAATACCCATTTACAGTGTTTTAGAGAAAATCGATAGCATTAATTTATTGGCCTACTCTGAAGTATTTATTTATAATAATAAGTATAGTAAATTATGTAGAAGAAATATGTTCAATGAATTAGGAAAACAAAAGAAAATGATGACCATTATCTAATGTACTTTGTATGTGGATGTATGTGTTCATTGAACAATCCACAAATACTCATCTTGAAATTTCAGAGGTACTATCTATGTCCCAAGCCATATCCTAAAAAGTTGAAAAGTTGCAATCATATGTTAGCATACCTCTTATAAAATAGTTTTCCCTAGACTCATGGTTTAAGAGAAACACGTATCTTTGGCATTGTGTTGAGGGCACAGAAAATAATACTACCACATTGTAGGGATTCGTAGAATTTCATTTTACAAACCCTGTAGCAACTCTATTCATTATATACACTATCGCATCACATTTTTAAGATTACTTTTAATTACATGTAGATGTATATGTTTGTACATGGGTATCGGCAGATGCATGCAGGGTCCATGGAGGTCAGGGGTCTCAGAGCTCCTGAACCTGCAGCTACAGACAACAGTGAGCAAGCTGACATGGGTACTGTGTTTTGAACTCAGATCCCCTGGGAGAGAAGCAAGCACTGTTAACCATTGCACCATTTCTCTAGCCTGAGATTCAGGCTTCCTTTTGTTTCCACTGTGTATTTCTGTGCTGTGCAGCCAGGGCGGAGGAAAGCACAAAACGGTGCTCAGAATAGTGTTAAAATAGTCCAACATTCTTCTAAAAGAGCCTAGCACCTGGAATTTGTTTGACTTAAAACAAGAAATAAGGTCTGACAGACCAATGTGCCTATTTGAAGTGACAAGTTGTTTCTATAGGTGTGTGCAGGATCATTCAAAGCAAGTTGGGGAAGCTGTGAGGATGCTGAGGGTTAGTCAAGGCTTTCCCGCGAAATAAAACAAAACAGAAACTCTAAACCAAAATTCGTTTTTAATAAGGGTTGGCCTCAAGTACTCCCAAACACAGTCTAGGTGTGATGATAAGTAGAAAATAAACTGTAGTGTTTAAAGTAAGTCTAAATTTCAGGATTCCGCTTTAATTAAATTACAACAGGTACAATTTATTCTTTTTAAAGGTGAAAGTGCAAATTATCACTTACTCAATAAAGCCTGTGCTGTGCCAAAGACCGGATGTAATCTTGAAATATGGTAAATGTCTATTATATAAGAAATTGTCCAAGACATGGGAATCTTCTTGGCATATGAATAAAGAGGTGAGAAAGAGTTTCAATATAAAGGACATCAAATTGAACATTCCAAATAGGTGTAGTTTTCCTAAGTTGCATATAAAATATTGCATCTTAGGAGTCTAAGAAAATAGAAAGAGACCAAAGCATGTATTTGCAAAGTTAAAATTACAGTAGTTTTGTGATGTTTTTAATAATAAAAACTAAAAGCATTAAAAAGTGTATGTATTTGACAATACTTCATCAACATGGCATGCATGAAGCACAGCAAACAATAGAAACTGAGCTTGTGAAATCAATATCCTTAATTTAAAAATGAGAGCAAGTAGATCACGAAATGTAAGTAATTTGTTTAAATGTCATTTTTTCCTTTTTCTGTCAGAATCACCATCAAGTATGGAACTCTCATTTTTATAATGGATTCCTCTGCCTCATTTCCTATAATCTTCTATTCTTATTTCAATTTTTGGTGTCATGGTATTCATTTATTATTCCTCTATACATATATGACTCTTCCTTTTAAATCTAAACTCTAAATACAACATACCTTTGTTTTTACCTCTATAATAGTGGTACAGTGATCTAGAACTGGGTACCCAGAGGATGTTAGGTAATAGTTCATTCAACAAACAAAACATCACTGAATCAATGTAACAAATGAATAAAATAATTGCCTATATTTTAAACTCAAATATTTCAATATGTTAGCAATATTGAAAAATAATTCTGAAATTCAAATTTCAAATTTTTATTGAATCATTGTACAAAATTTAATTTATTTCATTTTTCAGATATCTTTGTTTTTGATTCATGACTTCATTGTTTAGTCTGATCACATATGTAAGTCACTGAACACAGCGGTATCAATTATTACTTCATACAAGATTGTAAATCTGTGAACTATCTAGATCTTAAAAATCATAAATATGATGAAGAATTAGTAGTAATGTTTTAATAAGGAGGAAAGATGTCCCATTGACATTCAAATCTTAGAAACTGGATTTAGTCTATGTTCTGAATTAAAAGCACTGAATCTAAAACTTATCTCCCAACATTACAATTTTCAATGGTTGTCGGTAATTTAATAATACATTTTTCCTCACAAAAAATAAAAATAATCAATACAGTGTCCATAACAGTGCTATAATCCAAGGATGAATACATAAAATGGTAGTTCATGAAATCTTAAATGTTCAATATTTAATTACAAAGAAGTTCTTTAGACTAGATAAATGAATGGTTCAGAAACTTGTTATTTACCCCGAGGGCAAGTTCAGTTCCCAGAATCAACGCTAGGGGCTCACAAACACCCATATCTCCTGTAATTCCTGAAGGACTCAATGCTTTCTGACCCCTGCTACCACCCCTCCCACACACACACACACACACACACACACACACACACACATATGTACCTACCCCTCACTCTCCCATAAACATATATTTAAATAGAACATAATTTTTAGCAAAAGAAACAGAGCTCACTCTTTCTCTGAAAGTACACTGTTCATATTTTTAATTGAACTTTTCTATTAAAATTAGTAGTTACAATTTTTAAAGTTGAATCCATATTCATTGAATGGAGGTCCATGTATTCATTTTATATGCATAAACACACACACACACACACACACACGAAGCCATGAAAACTCTGAAATCATTCTACCCAAAAGAAGGAAGTTATGTTTTCAAACATAAACTTATTGTAAATGCTGTTAAAAATAATCACTGTTAACATTTGGCATCATGATGGCTATTAATTCAAACTTTATGTTTCTAGTAACAGATGAGTCGATTGGCATTTCAATACAGCATTTTGTCATACCAGGAATTTTGATGGTTGCCAGTAAAGTGGCAGATACAGGAACTAGGTTATACCCCCCAAGAAAAGTGTTAGGGTCTTTTCCCTAGGGCCATCCTGAGTAATGATGACATAGGGATACTACTCTTTCTTTCAGTAATCCTAACAGTTACTTGGTTCTTCTTTGCACACTTCCTATAATCTATGCATTCCCTAGAACCTGATCTCATCACACTAACAGTCCTCTCTGTGAATCATTAAACGTTAGGCTTGTTTTTCTTCAGCTAAACAGATGTGCTCATCTCTTGATTTTACATCTTAGCCAGCTGACTGGCATTCATCAGAAGGAAATCAACAATTTCTGAACCAAAAACCAGATCAGAGAGCCCAGCAATGAGTGTTGGTTTCACAACTTCATTGATGAAAAGAATTTGGTCTATAAACTGTGATAACTAGAGGGTAAAAATTCCCAACAATGTAAGTCCACTGGCCTTGTTCCAAAGACATCCACAAAATCATAGGAAATACAGTTACAGGGTTTAAGAACCAGAGAGGGGTACAAGAGACCGTTGAGCTCAGTTTCCTCGTTAGGCAAATCAGCTGGAGAAAATGAATCCCAAGGTGTATTGTATCATTTGCACAAAGTTAAGTGGCATTTAAGTGCCATACCAACAGTAGAATCCTAAATCCCTTATTGTCAAATGACTGCCTTTTCAACTGTTATTTCCCAGGAGTGGGCATCTCACATAGCGCAAAGGGACAGTTAACTGCAAATGCTAGCATTTTCTGTGTGCATAGCCATAGCTGGGATGCTTACAACACAACTGAACTACATATTACTCCTGAGTCATCAACGGGATATTATATATTTATTGAATAACTGTTCTTAATAACTATATTGTACTACAATTTTGTACTAGAAACCTTTATCTTTCTTTTAAATACAGACAGAATTATTAGACACAAATTATTTCTTCAATGTACTTGAAAATATCTGTGATTTGGTTTGAATGAACGTTAAAGAGGTAGTCCCTGAATACTTGATTTAAAATTTTGTATCATTTTGATTAAGATGATAAGGCACTTAATGTAGTAACTCATGAGTTTCCTTGGTTACTTGTCTTAAAGATACTCAAACATATCTTTTGTTCATAGTAAGAACTTAATTGAAAGAAGTTCTCATAGTATAGACCATAGACCGTAAAAATCTATTCATCCACATACATTTCAGCTTCGTGGTTTTTACTTTGGATTTCCTTGATTTAAAAAAAAAATAGAGTCTTAATGTAAACCTGGAAATTCTTGGTACCTTTGAAAGGTATCAGACATTAAAATGGGATTCTCCCTTTTGCCCTTCATGGTGTCCCTGAAAGTTAGAATATAACTTAAAGATGTCCTTAGTTTTCTAATAAACATTCAGTTAATTCTTCTCAATCTGGAACAACACTGATTTACCTTTACCAGTGAAAGTTCTATGTGTTTTCACATAGTTCTGTGTAAGAATATTATTAAAATTTGAGTTGGAAAGAAGTATGTGTCGTTCTTCTGTCCAGTCTCTGAGCACTTACAAGAAGGCCCTAAACTTCTTGTTCTGTGAAGAAATGTGGAAGATTAACCTATGTATCAAGCACCTTAGAATTTTCAGCTAGAATGAATTCACATTCTCCATGATTGGGTTTGATATATCATAAAGACATCGAGCCTTTTCTTAGAGTTGCATACTCATCTTGCCATTTGTGTTTTTCTCATTATGCAAATTCATAGTATTGCTACATTATTTTTTTTGGTTTGTCCTCAGTTTCTCATCCCTACATCTTTCTTTTAGTTTCTCTCTCCTCTTGGAATGCTCACACTATTTTCAGCATTACAGTTTGAGCATCCCTCATGTGAACATACAAAGCCTACGTGCTCGTATCTGGAAGCTTTCTGACATTATCATGATGTTGCTAGTCATGAGTCAGAGTCAAAATGCTATGCTCTACCACTTCACTAAAAATACCTTCAGGCAATGTCGAAAAGTAGTATGTGAGACATAAGTATCTATGATTAGACAGGATCCAACCATGAAAATAGTGCATATGTGCAAATATCCTTAAATTTGAGAAAAATTGAATGTAATGGCAGACTCAGTATTAATCATTATTGTATGATAATTCATACTTATCCTGAATCAATTTTATTTCCTTTTCATTAATCTATTGTTTTAAACATCTTATTGAGCCCTGACATTTATTCCTACAATTCTTCAGCTGAATGTCTTCCCAGAACTTGTGCAAAATTAATCTCAATCTTCTTAGGTCCTTTCACTCTGTATAACATGTCCCACCTCCCTTTTCAGTCTTACTAACTCTCATGAACCAATGCACTCTTGTATTGACCCATACAAACATTATTCACCATGTCCATGGATGTTGAAAAAGATCACATAATTTTGTTTGTTCCCCTTATATATTTACCTCTTTACAATTAAACTCACACATACCCAACTTCAACAAACCTTTCTCAACTGGACAGTGGTACCTCCTCTACTTTTTCTCATCACGGTTGTGTACTGTGAGAACTTGCTTATACATTTTCTTCCACACTATTTGCTTCATGAGCTACAGTCCTTCCCTGTACTCTGGTACGTTCAACAGAAGAGATTTCTTCTCTGAACTACTTCAGGATAACTCAGGTCACTGACAGAAAGTTATTACAAAAAACTTCAAAGTAATTATGTACTCAAAATGCTGTGTTTGACTTTGCATCCAAAAATTTAAATATAGCATTCATGTACTAGAGACTTAACAGGTGACTGTTTAACTTTACATAAAAATTGACACCATATTTTTAAATCTATGGAAAGAATAAGGAACTGGTCATTTGGTGGCACTTTGTGTAAGAAAAACAAAACAAAACAAAACAAAACAAAACAAACAAATATAACAAACTCTCTGCCATGATGAGTCATGCTGCCCCAGCACAATTTTCTCTCTTCTTCTGTACTCTGACCTAAAATTCAAGTTTGCTTCCTCTAGACACCCTTATTGAGAATTTTTTTCGTAACCACTTTTTATAGCATTTTTCACTCCATACTTATTTCTAGAATTTTAAATCTATTTCTTTTTGTTTAAACAAACCAAGACTCCAATGGGTATTTCTTGAGATATTTGAAAATGTCACGGAAATAATGAATACCACATGATTATTCTTCAACATATATGTCCAAACTTGACATTTCCTTTTGCTTGTAATTTTCATTATGAACCCAAACTGAAAGCAACCCAAAACTCTTATGTTATCTTATGACCCTGGAAAACACTTGTATTTTGTTATTATTGGATCTTCTATTTCACTTCTCCACCTAGAGAATGATTAGTTATATAAGTGTCCAGTGATTTCTTGATTGTTTTTGTGCAAAGTAACAATGCTTTTGTGGTTAGGCAATTGTTTCCATTTGGCAGGATTTCTATAACGGGAAAGGACATGTAAATGAACATAAATATTTTAGGGCTCTTAGAAGGCATCATCAATTTGATTTTTGGTCAAGATCTATCTATTTATATTTCTGGATTTTTTTCACTGAAATAAGAATATCAGTGAAGCTTTTTAACATCATATATATATATAATATTAGTAAATATGTTTTAAATAGATTTTGTATTTTCCATTTTCATTTTGATTATTTTTTATTTGCAGTGTCCCTTTGTCTTAGAACTAACATAATTACAAGAACTAATCTATTCATATCATGCAGCAATCCACAATAAACTTCCTATTTAGCATTGTTAAAATTTAAAATGTTTGATCATAATAAAACTGAAGTCTGAGTTGTACACAGGACATGGATTTTATAATTAAACATAATTTTATGTATGTTAAGTTAAATTTAATTAATTAACTATAATTAAATGTAATTAGTTAAATATAATTTTATGTAGCTAAAACATACAAAGGTAATTATTTTAAAGCTGTAAAATTCTATTAGGATTAAATTATGAAAAATATGTTAAGCAAAAAAATAATGTAAAATAGAATGGCCAAATCTATTTAAGACATGGCCCAGTCTCTGAAACACAAATTGTTATTTGAATTCATACAAATGCTAAACATTCTCTTCATTTTCTGAACCGCCTTTCTGTTACACATTTTGTGGGTTTTTAATTGCCATTAAAAAATGTGTGTGCACGTGAAAGAAATAAAGATATCCTTTGCAATAACAAGGAAACCTTGTTTCTTCAAGCAAATAGTCTTTTATTTAAGTTTTATTTTTATAAATGATAGCATGCAGTAAAGGTCAGTTGTGTAATTTAATGTTTGTCATAAGCTACACACCAAGGGAAAGTCAAAATGTTTTATTCTCGAGGGAATCTGATTCTTCCATATTTCATCTCTTTCTTGGGTGAAACATCCCTCTTCTGAGACAGACAGGCCATCTTTACCATATTACTTCACATTCCCCAGGACATCTATACCTTCATGACATTTAAATCTGTCTTTAGCTATTTGTATTCTATAGATACTTCTGTCTACTGAAGCAGTGTTCCTTTGCCCTTTCAGATGAGATTCTTTCACAGCTTACTCTGTCTCATCCAGATTCTCTTACCCAGTGTCAACTTTATATGTATTTGATAAATTTAGGTAGTGAATGTGTGATTTATATTGGACAATAAGACTTTTCAAGCCTAGTCATTGAGTTTCCATGCTCGGCAAGATATTTGCATATTCGTTTTATACAAACATATATATATATATATGTATATGTTAATATACATGCATATGTAAAATAATCAGGCTGGTGGGACAGCTCAGTGGATTAGAGTATTACTAGGTGTTTCTTCCAGGGAAACAACATTTGATTCTCAGCACTCCTATAGAAGATCACAGAAAACTGTAACATAGTTCTAAGGTTTTTGAAACCCTATTCTTTTCTTCAGTTGTACCAAGTACAAACAGTGTACAGATATATATGCAGGCAGAACACACAGAGACATAAATTAAAAATAATAACATTTTTAAAATTTTTTAAATATATATATATATAAATATATATATATTACTTCCCTGTTCAATATTTTTACTTTAGACCTCATGATTATTTTACTGAATATAGATGACAATATAGAAAGGCCTAATTACTAATTTTGAAACTCAATATTGCAAAACTTGTATATAAACATATTTTAAGAAAAACTCAATTGGAGATACAGAGCTCCACAGTCAACTACTGTGCTCAGCTCCTGGAGTCCAGTTGAAGCAAGGGAGGAGGGATTATATGAGCAAGGTATGTGGGGTCTAGATTATGATGGGGAAAAACCACAGAGACAACTGACCTGAGATAGTGGGGGCTATGGACTCTGGACTGACAGTTGGGAAGTCTGCATGGGACCAAACTAGGCCCTCTGAATGTGGGTAACAGTTGCATGGCTTCGTCTATTCTTGGGGGCTCCTGGCAGTATGACCAGGATTTATCCGTGGTGCACAAACTGACTTTTTTGAGCTAATTTCCTATGGTGGGATACCTTGGTAAGCCTTGATGCAACAGGGAGGGGCTTGGTCCTATTTCCTATCTCAATGTGACATTACCAGGCTTTGTTAACTCCCCATGGGAGGCCTTTCCTTTTCTAAGGAGTGAATGGGGGGTGTAACAGGGTGATACAGGAAGCAGGAGGAGGGGAGGGATGGGAATTGGAGTTGGTATGTAAAATAAATTTTAGAAAATAAAATAAAAAAAGATTACACCAACACAAAAAAAAGCAAAATTTCATCAAATTTACACTTTTTCCTTATTGGTCTTTTAGTCATTTAAACTATGTAAAATTCAGTGCTCCAGTCTGGTTACTAGACCATAAATGCATAAGCTAGAGAAAAGAAATATGATGTTTAGCTCCAGCTTCCCTACGACACACCTCAAGAAACACCAGATCACATAATACACATTCTGACTCAGTAGGCCTGACTCAAGTTTGAGATTTCAGTTTTGTAAGGAGCATCCACTTGGTGCTGGAATCCTGACCTACAGTGTAAGATCAAGTATTTTGTATCTCTGAACCTCCCTTGTTTTTTGAAGCAATCTATTCCTTAACAATGCAATCCAAGCCGACGACGAGGGTAGAGGCGACTAAAGGAAAAAAAAGAGTACATTAAGAGAAAATGATTTAGGCTAAAGGTAAGAAAAAAGGTTAGAATGGATAAAAGCAAGATTAATAAGGAATAAAATGACAAAATTAAGCAGAAACAGTTACTCAGAATCCATGGAAAGAGTGTTTCAGCGCGAAGGTAACAACTTCTTATGTACTCACATCAGGAATACAGCAGTTGCAGCAGTTTTATTTTACAATGCACTTTTGGCAGACATAAAAGATGGTAAAGTACCCTACAGAAGAAGTTGTATTGGACTTCAGGAAAATTCAAATCACTTTAAAGATTTTGATGAGTTTTTTTATGAAAGCCCCAAAATAGCTTTAACTACTTCATCGGCTTGAACATATTAAGTACATGGCTCCAAAGTGGGGGAAATGGAATGGAAATGGTACCATAAATAAACGGCAAAGGTTGGTTTCTAACCCTGCTTTCCATAGAGTGAAATGTAAGTGGAATTTTCTGCTATAAACTAAATTGAAAAAAATTGCGCAGAATTTATTTACATACATAAGTATTCAGAGTGTCTTCGACAGCACTTCAGTCAGGGTTTGGGAGGGAGAGATTATGATTCTCTGATTGTATGAATAGCCAAGTTGCACATTCTCCATAGAGAGAAAGCATCTCAGGTTCTGAAGTAGGAAACAGGTCCATGAAGGCTGAAAACTTGTATGAGTGTGGTATAAACAACTCTAAACCCAACACTTAGGTCCTGGAGGAAGTGGGATCAGAAGATCAAGGATTTCCTCAGAAGCAGAATATGTCTGAGGCCAGTCTAGCTCTTGTCTCATGAAGACAAAAACTAGAAATGTGGCCGGGCAGTGGTGGCGCACGCCTTTAATCCCAGCACTTGGGAGGCCGAGGCAGGTGGATCTCTGTGAGTTTGAGACCAGCCTGGTCTACAAGAGTTAGTTCCAGGACAAGCTCCAAAACCACAGAGAAACCCTGTCTCGAAAAAAACCAAAAAAACAAAAAAACTAGAAATGTAAGACTAGACACTTTATTCAGTATCACTGAAAATAAAATTAATTATACTCCAAAAGTCATTATATCTACTTACAATATCTTAAAAATTGGATAGCACAAATACTAAAATAACTTTATGTTTTAACTTAATGAAGGTTTCTGTTATTTCTAGTTATTTGTGTTGTGCCAAAATTAGATCCAATTGAATTAGATTTGGCTCTGAAACACAGAAAACTTCATCAATATTTATAGAGAGAGGTTAAAAGTGTGTTCCCCTGTTATACTTTGTACATAGCCTTTGAATATGCTTTGCACATACTGTTTGGGCTCAGCTAAATAGTGCATACCACTTTGCAAAGGTAACTGTCTACTAATAGTGTGACTAATTCTGTAGCTGTATGCATGTTTGCTATATTCTGGTTGGTTTGACCTAGTTCATGGTACCCTAGGAACATCAAATATTATCAGTGGTTACCAAAAACACGTGATTAAGATATCTAAAGGTTTCTCATCTATCTAGCCTTTATCTTACCTTGTAGTATCTAATAAACTACATAAAATTCTAAGGTTGAATAGCTATATTCAATAATAGAGCTACCATTTATTTCTCTAGAACGTTTTATAAGTCTTTCTCCATTCTTGGCTATAACTGACATGGAAAACTACTTCTCATTCACCAGGTATCTTCAGAACTTTTGCCTCAGTGACTCTTTCTGACCTTTGCATCCTCAGTCTCCTGTAAAAGGATTCTGTAATGAGATCTGCTTTTGACTGGACTGTGGTATCACATATCAAGTGTTACTTGAAACTAAGTACTATCATGATTTATTAGTGTTTTTCTAAAATAAACTAGTGTTTTCCTGTATAACAGATTACTTTGAATAGGTACAAAGGTAATATAAAATTGAACTGTTCTAATTAATAATTTTATGCAATGTGAAGAACAGTTTAATGTAAATTTCATAAAATTATTTCTAGCCACCAAGTATAGTAGCACACACCTTTGGAAGGCAGAGGCAGGCACATCTCTGTGAGTTCAAGGCCAGCCTAATCTACAATGCAAGGAATTTAAACAGAGAAATCCTGTCTCTGAAAAACAAAACAAACAAAATAAAAAACCACAATAAAAATGTTACTTCTAAGCATGCTAAATATAATGATATTTTGAATATTAAGAGACAGAAATATTTCAGGTTTTACAATTTTAATATGACATACTTCTTTTTATGTTTGCACACAGTGCTGTTATTGGTACTAAGAGTATAGGTAGACTCAGAAAAGTCAATATTTGTGATGTTTCCTTTATTAGTTAATAAAAAAATCTGAAAGGCCTCAAATTAAACCTTGCTGTACTTAACAACATCAGAGACACAAATGTTTTCTGAACAATAGAAGTGGTTATCCTCAAGAGAAAAAAAATATTAGATATGAAATCATACATAGAGCTGAATTCTTTCGTATAGATCACAGTCTGTGCCTACAACACCAGTGTAGAATCTGAGATACAAAAGTAATAACTTACTGCAGTTTAAATAAAGGACATCTAAACTGAACAAAATTTCCTTGAAACTTTCAAGAATAAGCTTCTGAGATAAATAGCTGAAATAATATTTTATTCTATGCTTTTATTTGCTCATATTTTTAAGCAGGTAGGGGGTGGATGCAGCACATAACTGGTGTATAAGTGCCAGATTAAAATAATCAGTTTGTCCTCTTGCCCAAAATGACAAAATAGCCCATGCCAAAGGGTCCCATTATTCCCTCGGCCATCTCTATCAGAGGAGCTGTCAGGGCAAGATTGTTTCAACCTGAAGCGGGGGCTGGCATATTTTTGTCTTAAGATTTCTTTATTGAAGCATCAGAACTGCTACATAAGGAATCGTGTACAGGTATATACATGAGGTATATACATGAAGAAATATTAGTCATAGTGCAGTTGACAGTATTTTTTATTTATGGTTTTAGAAATGCTTATTAAATAATTTCTCTTTGCTTTTCATATAAATACACATAGTTATAAAACTTTTATATAGGACATGGTTGAATATTTAGTCACTCAATGAGAATAAAAAAACATTATCGGGTTAAGAGCCTCTGGCTAGACATGTTGCAAGCACAAGGAGGAATTACAAATATTATGCTACTAAATGGATATAGTACTAAGCTGAATCCTATTGAATTATTACTGTACCCATGGATTCATAGATACATACAGCTTTCAGCTATCATCTGAGATACCTCTGCTTGCAGTAGATGGTGATCAATAAAGTAACTCACAACTAGACAAGGTTCTGGGTGTGAGAGACAGAATGCTCATTCCCAAAGGGAACACATGTAACACACCACACCACCAAGACTTGGGAATCATTGTGGATGAGAGAGTATAAAGACTGTAAAAAGTCTTTGTGGTGGATGAGTCCGATGAAACATTATCTTCTGTATACCTCAGGGAAGCCATACATATGAATTCACTGTGGTTCTGGAAGCATGCAAAAACTGGTTCAGGCCGAAGCTAGAAAACTTCCAGAATGGAAAGGAAAGTTGGACTCACAATCCAACCCTTACACCTCAAGCTATTACAAGCTTAGATACTAGGAAAGGGGGAGGCAGTTTTCTTTAAGTGTATAGTCTCTAATTGTGTAAGACTATGTGCTCTAGTAGAAGGGCACACATCCAAGAATATTTGGGCAGGACAAATTAGTCCTAAAGGATTTTTTTAAAGGCACTAATTTGGGTGGGCCTGGGAGTGGTAGGGAGGGTTGAATATGCTCAAACCCGAGGGAAACTCTCAGTAGCTTTTTTCACTCTTATGTTTTAACTTTTATTTTGACACCTCAAGCATCATATCTTGATATGATCATAGGTTTCTCTTGTATACTATCTATCTGAAATGATCTTTAATACAATTGATTGATTAATTGTACAAATTAGTGCTATGAGTGTCATATGCATAGGGAAAAGAATGTGTTTCAATGTGTTCCATGCTTATAAAATGATTTGGGTGTTTTCTTGTGCTTATCTCAAAATTTATGGGGACATTAAGATTTGTAGTCCTCATAAGTAAATAGACAAGACAAGAGACTTATACCATTTACACTCCCCTAGCTTTCTTCCAAAAGGAAACTACTTAAAGCAAAAGATTGCCATTTGCATGTCGTTTTATGTACAATGCTTCATAGTCTAGATAAATGTCAACATACTTCTTACTATGACTGTTATAAATGAATAAAAATGTGGTTGATGTCAAATAATTATCCATCATTTAAAAAGTTTTATTATCTTTAGAGTTATACAAGTTAAACATACTACTTGGACAAATTCAATCTTGTGAATTCACTACAGTAGTTGGTGCCATATAAAAGCAGACTAGACATAATTCATCTCTCCCTCACCGTATCCAAAAGGGCAAGTGGAAAACAAATAAACAGACTGGAAACATAGGTTCCTCAAGAAACCATTTAAATAATAGTCTGTGCGTATTTGCAGGTGTATAGTGCATTTTTATTCACAAGTGACAATGATTTATTTCTCTTATATTATTCTTGCTTACTTTTAACTTCTTTTTATAGTTTTCTTTCATTTTTTCTTGTTTTGAGTGATAGATTTTAAATGATAAACCAACTTTGGCAAAATCAGGTGGTATTTAATGGTAAACAAATACTAATGTCTTATCTATTGCTTCATTCAACAAATGACGATTTTTAGTTCCTGAGTATTTAAGACAAGTTCCAAATATATCCGTTCAACTATCCTGTACAGTACAGGAAATGATCACTCAACAAATCCCTAATAAAAACCCAAAAGAATGAACTGAACTGCTACTGAATAAAAAGCATTTCTTCAACTAATTCAGAATAATAGCTTCAACTAAAGCTTTCTAAAATGGACATAGTTAAATTGGATCTTGAAAAATAAGGTGTTTTTTATCTCTTGGGAAAACAGAAAATCCTGACAAGATTTACATAAAATACACTAAATTGTAACACACCAATTTCTATTCTTTTAAAGTAAAGAAAATGTTCAAAAAGTCAAAAAATGATCATTAAGATGTTTCTTAGCAGAGAAAAATATAGAGCTCAATAAAAGTCAATAAAAAATATTTATGATAAAAAACAACGGAAAAAAAGATGTTTTTTACTTGCTTTCTAAACAAGCCTTGTTTCCTATATAACACGGATAAAAGCTTATATACCTTATCATTATGAAATTTTTATTAAACACTAAGTAAACATAGGTTCACATAGTATAGAGATGTTTCTAAAGTTCTAGAGCTAAGGGTATTGACCAGCTTCAAACACTCAAAGAGCAGTCAATTATTTCTTGTTGACAGCCTGTTTAAAACCTTTGTTCAGTGGTAACTTAATAGATGCTTGGCTTGTACATCCCAAAAGATTTGGCCCAGTTTATCATGTTAAAATATTTTGTGACATTAAGGGAATAATATAACAGATATGAGAGCAACTTAGGAAAATAAATTAGTTATGAAAAGACTACAAATATTCACATACACATTAGCCTCTTTCCTCTAAACTAGCTATAGGCTGGAGAACATTTAATTTATGCTATTTCAACTCATTACAAAAAATGTTTTGTAACTCACACTTTATAAATTTTTAACGAGAAATAATTTTACTGTAAGTTCGAAAACGTTTTCATGGGAAGAAGGAGTCGGTCAGCAGAGGTTTTCATGCACTTATTTGCGAACAACCAAGTTAAAATGATGACAAGAGATACAAGCTCCATGACCGTTTACCCTTGAAAGACACAACTTACGTAGACAGAGGTTCTCTCTTGCATGTGGATGAGAAGACTATCAATAAAGCAGAAAATTGATAGTGGGTTTTTTTTTTAATAGTTTATAGATATTATATAGGCGTATAGTCAGCCCAAGCGATATAACTTCATTTAAGTTTATATTCATGTGTGTGTTTGTGTGTGTGTATACATACATATAAACATATATCTATGTTTCTGTTTTTTCTTGTTTTTGGATCATTTCTCAGCAGCTGAAGGACTCTACTGATGTTCACACCAAGTCGTAGGGCATGAGACTAGAAAGATCTGGCTGGCTCTAACCTGAAAATCTTTTTTCTGCAGTCTAGCTTTCTTGGTACCAGAAAGTACTATGCAAGCTGCCAAGAAAGACAAGCAAGATAGTCCTATCCATATGAATCAAAATAATGATTATCATAGCAAGGTATTCTAAAGTGTAGTAGTGATATTCAAATGTTGGTGGTAACCAACAGCTGTCTAACTGGACTCATGGAACATCAACAGTATGAAAATCACACTGGAAAATAGAAACTTAGCCAACTCCCTAGTCTAGTGAAGTCATGGATTTCCAAAGAGAACCTATAGAGTACTGCCTTGTTAGACTAGCAGAATTTCTTACTGCACTCTGAAAGGTATCTATATGAGTATCCATATGAAATTGAAGCTTTCCTCCCTCATCAAGGAAGAATATTACAGAAAACCACAACTGATTTTTTTAAATATCACAGATACAGAACTCTGATATTACAGAGATAAACGGGTTGTGGGAGCCCAGTTCCATTGGATATGTCTACAACATGGGAACAGAAAGACTGTAAGAGGCAGAGGGAAAGGGCTGTTGTTATTTTGTCTACTAGCAATGACAGGAATGCTACACCTCTGATACCTCCAGTGTGGCTAACGACATAATCCTGAACATTTACAATATTAGTAAACATGCGAACATGAGAAGAGGAAAATCTCACTGGGTCCACCCCCAGGAAAAGACTACAGGCAACCTAATGACTGCTGAAAGAGAGAATTAGCCTCTCCTAGGTATGAACTCTCAATTGGTTATCCAAAACAAAGTGGCGAGTCCTGGAAACATAAGCAGCACAGCAATAAAAATGAACTTGATTGGTGGTATTTATGTACTTATGTATATATATGCAAAAATAATAACAAAAGGCCATCAGTTTCAGAGGGGTGGGGAGGCATGGAAAGAGGTGGAGGGAGGAGACATCACAGAGCTTAAAAGGAGAACAGGGAAGGTGGAAGTGATGTCATTATATCTTAATTAGAAAATTATAAAGTGGAGCACAGCAGCACATGTCATTAATCCCAACACTTGGGAGGCAAAGTCAGGCAGATCTCTGAATTTGAGGCTAGCAGGACTTACAGAATCAGTTCCATGATAGCCAGGGCTACACAGAGAAATCCTGTCTTGGAAACATACAGACAAACAAGCAAACAAAAGACAAAACAACAAAAATTAAAACTTTACAAAATAGATAAGTAAAAAAATGTAAATTTAATCAAAACAAAAAGACAGATATATATGTATATATACATAATATTGAAATTTAAGCATCAAAGGCAAAGAAGCAGAGACGATTAGAATAGCAATAATGTTTCAGATGCTGCAGTTAAGGTGGAGTCTAGCTTCAGAATGAAGGAGAAAGCATGAAGCTAAGGAGATCATTTAAGGACTAATCTCTAAACAAAAAAGGATGGTAGCAGGGTGAAAATGCCATATCTTTCCATTTGAAAATATTGTCTACGAAAATTGCTGATACGTTGACAGTGTAGTGCTAAGGGTGGTGAAGGAACAAGGCTACTTTATGATAAATATAATTTTTCCTATGTACATTTGAGACAAAATGGAATTTGAAGCTTAAATAATAATACATTAGTATTGTGCATGTAATATACAATTGATGCTGTAATAACATTCTGTGGCCTATATCTACATGTAATAATTTATAATTTAGTCCATCTAGGTCCTTTCTCTGGGAGAGAAAGCAACTGGAAACCTCCAGGAAGAGAAGCCATTAGTCAATGAATTATTTCAATCTCATTGTCAAAGTTTTTAAAGTAGTTTCCTATGATTATTGTTAGCTATTGAAGCAATGAATGGTGCCTTTTAATCTTTGCAGGTGAAAGCAGAACATTTGTGAATTCATAAGTAGACAAAACACTCATCTGCTATCCATACAAGATTGGAGGGTCAAATATAGCCTGATTCAAATGGGTTCTCATGGAGGATTTTTACCCAATTCTTTTATTGTCTTTCGGGTGAGAGACAACTCTGTTCCAGACAATAAAATAAGTCTCCACATACACGTGCCAATCAGTACTATAGCAAATCAATGATAATGAAGACACAGACTATAGAGTTCAAATATGAAAATATCATACTGGATGTAACCAGAGTTTGCTTTCCTTAGAAATGATCAAAATGTATTTGATGGTTAGCGATCAGAAACAGAATATATGAATTGTAAGTCTAAAAGTTAGATGCCAAGTTAAGTGCCCAAGTCATTAAAGGCAGAAAGGAGACATTAGCCAGACCTCTGCTTCTCAACATTTATCTAGGCAGAGTAGCATTATGATCTAAGTTCTACTTGTCCATAGTAGAACAGTCTGGGGATTGATGTTGCCTATTGCTGCTCTAGACTAAGAAAGAGAATTTTTTCTCTACAAAACACAGACGTCAAGATTCTTAGACTGAAAATTGTAATCATTAGCTGATCAGATCCTAGGGCTCTGCAAACGTACAAGCTGTTACAAGAGAATGAGACCGGAACAAAGATGGACAATTTCTAGGAAATCAATGCAAAAAAAAAAATAAATAAATGAAAATGAAAGGCTGTGGTTTGTAGTAACAAGAGTCACCAAATGATCAAAGAAGGTAGGGATTTGCTTATTGAAGGAATATTGCAATATAAGATACCAGCATTTTTAATTAGATTAATAATAATAATTTAAAAATTACAGTCACTGTAAGTGGGTAACAAAACCAAGAAAGGAAGTGTCACCAATGAACTGATATGAAGGCCATCAATACTGATTACAGCCCCTGTCACATGGAAAACAGTATTCTTATCAGCATCCAAAATAGGAGCGAATCTATCAGCTTAGTCAGCCTGTAATGTTTATGTTCCAAGGAGGAAGAACACGAAGTGAGTCCTGTTTGGTGCAACTACCGTCAGGATTAGTCCCATGTTGAAATCTACTTCTGCATGTTGCAATACTTTCTGACACACGCTGGTGCTTGCACTGCCTTATCTTACCTGCCCTGTCAATGTATGGGTGTGAGAGTGTTTAGAATCACATGTCATCTAGACACCAGTGTTTAAAGCTACTGTGGACACTCTTTACCTTCTCACTGTATAAATATTTTTTCACATAATAGTAAAATCTTTTTATTCACTCACCTAAGGATATAAGACATGACAAAAATTGTACAGATGCTAGAACTGAATAAAATTGCTTAACATCTTCAGATATGATCAGTTGTTTACTTCTTGAAGTTAATAAAAAGTTAACCAAACACATGATTTGTCAGATATGTTGATCACTAATGGACAACAAATGAGTGTGTTCAATTATGTGAGAAAGCTAAACTTAAAAACATATCACTCCGTTAGCACAAATAAAGAACAATGAAGACAATTTGACCCAGGATAGAAGATACAAACTCACTAACTTAGCTTTTTTTGCAACTGCTAAGTAATTATTAATAAAAATAGCAAAATTAATTTATGTCTTTGACAACACTACATAATAATCTTCATTCCAAAATTAAGTTATATGAAAATGATGACTAAAAGAAGAGGTATAAGAAACTAATGTTTGTCTCTGTATGTAATAATATAATTAACATAATCATTGCCTCTGTCTTTAAAATCTGTTGTGAAATACTACTCCAAGGTAATCAACTTTTCTTCCAATGATAGAGTAATTAAATTTCTAAACCAAAATAAAGGGTTGTTTGTGAACAACACTGCAAAGGATATGACACATAAATGGTAGACTTATCAATAATTCCTAATGTTAATATGAATTTCAAACAGGTCCTACAGGATTCTAAGTAAAATGTTGTTACCACACTTACAATCTCAAAAAAAACAGAAGGATGCTCACCTTATTACAAAATTGTGACTGTCAATCTCCTTGCCACATTCACTGTCTAGCAGGATGCCAGAATTTCCAACAACGGCACAGGTCTTAAACCTGCGGTTTTTCATTGGGGAAACTTCAGGCAGGAGGCTGTGCAGATCATGTGAAATATTAAGTGTCCGGCGTCTGTCCAGCACATAGTGTATGACATCACCAGGCTTAAAACTGCTCTTGACAACAGAGACATCGCGTTCGGCATCTAAGAAACGGAGGATGTTCTTCCTATATTTGGAATGCAAGCAAAGTTTTATATTAAGAATTGTGTATCTACCTGATGGGGCTATTTAGACAAAACATGCACAATATAAACTGGTAGGTACTACTGTTAAATCTTCAAGTGGTATTTAAATCAAGTAGATATTATCAGAAATGCATTTTTAAAAATACTGTGTAGGGAGTTTAGAAAAATTCTGTAAGTAGATATAGTATATACTTATATATCATCTAAAGTGAAGAAATCACTCCATTCATTAAAAATACACTTAAATATAATTCATTGAATAAATACAGTTCGTACAGTTGGGCTTTGTACCAGTAGATAGTTGGTTAGTGTTTTCAATTATCTAGAGTCTTTGCTTTTATTTAATATTGTCCTGTGAGTTGAATAGCAATACTTGGAGTAATTTTGAATTAGATTATAGACAGAAATACTAAATCATTGAGAATCTCCCCAAAATACTTTTACCAAAATGGTACATTAAATCTGTCTGCAAGTTTTCACTTATGCTTAAAAGTCCAAGAAGTAAGATGGTTTCGGTACAGAAAGTCCTGAACAGACAGAGCAATAATTTGATGTGGGAATTGTGTGTGTGTGTGTGTGTGTGTTTGTGCACATGCACAACACACCCTGGATAATCAGTAAGAACCTTTCTAAGTTTTTAAATGTACATCTAGTTGTTTTGGCTGTTGAGTTGATCTTTTCAAATTGGATGTGAATGCATCTAATGGAGGAAAGTACAAGAGAAACAACTGTAACTCAGCTCATCACTGCATTTTAAAGCCCACATTTTCATTTTTAAAATGTATCCCATCCTACAGCTATGCTACAAGCTAATGATAAGATATAGGATGCTGTGCAAATATAAATATGTGCATATTCTAAGTCAGTAACAGAAATGCAAAAATAGACAGGAGGGCAGGTGAAATGGTGCATAAGATAAAAATGTACCTGGTAAAGTGGCTGGTCTTTTAAACTTTGGAAGTTGAATGTTGTACACAATAAATTGATTGCTCATAGAAAACTGGTATAAAAGTATTTAATTTTGTGAATTAAGGTGCAAAATAGGAGAATCATACATAAAATAGCCAAGTGGCAATCAGTGAGGCAAAGGAATCTATCTATTGGAAGGGCCTGCAATCCAAAATGTGAAGTTCTGCTGTATGTACTTCCCATATTTGACTGCACCCTAATTGGTAAGGAATGAGAGCATAAATCATAGCTGTCCACACAAAAGTGATAAAATTCTATGTAAATCTATAGATTTGAATTATGCAAACAGGTATGGGTGATCAAATCATGGAATGCAGGACTATATTAGAATATTTTTTCTCTTCTTTTTTAAATTGATTTTTTTTATTGAGCTCTACATTTTTCTCTGTTCCCCTCTTTGCCTCCCTCCTCCCTGTCCACCCTCTCCCAAGGTCCCCATGCTCCCATTTTACTCAGGAGATCTCGTCTTTTTCTACTACCCGTATAGATTAGATCTATGTATGTCTCTCTTTGGGTCCTCATTGTTCTCTCGGTTCTCTGGGATTGGGATTTGTGGGCTGGTTTTCTTTACTTTATGTTTAAAAACTACTTATGAGTGAATACATGTGATAATTGTCTTTTTGGGTCTGGGTTACCTCACTCAAAGTAATGTTTTCTATGTCCATCCATTTGCCTGCAAAATTCATGATACCACAAATAGCATAAAATATCTTGGAGCAATCATAACCAAACAAGTGGAAGACTTGTATGACAAGAACTTTAAATCTTTGAAGAAAGAAATTGAAGAAGACACCAGAAAGTGGAAAGATCTACCATGCTCTTGGGTAGGTAGAATTAACATAGTAAAAATGGAAGTCTTACCAAAAGCAATCTACAGATTCAATGCAATGTCCAACAAAATCCCAGCAAAATTCTTCACAGACTTTGAAAGAATGGCACTCAACTTCATATGGAAAAGCAAACAAACCAGGATAGCCAAAACAATCCTGTACAATAAAAGAACTTCTAAAGGCATCACAATTTCTGACTTCAAACATTACTACAGAGCTATAGTACTGAAAACAGCCTGGTATTGGCATAAGAACAGACAGGAGGACCAAAGGAACTGAATCATAAACCTAAATATTAATCTACACACCTTTGAACACCTGATCTTTGACAAAGAAGCAACAAATATCAAATGGAAAAAAGAAAGCATATTTAACAAATGGTGCTGGCATAACTGGATATCAACATGTAGAAGAAAGAAAATAGACCTATATTTATCATCATGAACAAAACTCAAGTCCAAATGAATCAAAGACCTCAAAATGAAGCCAGACACACTGAATCTCATAGAAAAGATAGTGGGAATGCATTGAATGCATTAGCACAGGAGACCATTTTCTAAATATAACCCCAGTAGCACAGACACTGAGAGAAACAATTAAGAAATGGGACCTCCTGAAACTGAAATGCTTCTGTAAAGCAAAGGACATGGTCAACAAGACAAAATGACAACCTGCAGAATGGGAAAAGATCTTCACTAACCCCACATCCGACAGAGGTCTGATCTCCAAAATACACAAAGAACTCAAGAAATTGGTCATCAAAAGAACAATTAATCCAATAAAAAAAAATGGAGTACAGACCTAAACAGAGAACTCTCCACAGAGGAATCTAAAATGACTGAAAAACACATGAGGAAATGCTCAACATCTTTAGTAATCAGAGAAATGCAAATCAAAACAACTCTGAGATTCCATCTTACACCTGTAATAATGACCAAGATCAAAAACACTGATGATAACTTATGCTGGAGAGGTTGTGAGGTAAAAGGAACACTCCTGCATTGCTGGTGGGAATGCAAGCTGGTACAACCCCTTTGGATTTCAGTGTAGCAATTTCTCAGAATATTAGGAAACAACCTTCCTCAAGACTCAGCAGTACCACTTTTGGGTATATATCCAAAGGATGCTCAACTATGACACAAGGACATATGCTCAATTATGTTTATAACAGCATTGTTTGTCATAGCCAGAACCTGGAAACAACTTAAATGCCCTTTGACTGAAGAATGGATAAGGAAAATGTGATATATTTACACAATGGAGTACCACACAGCAGAAAAAATAGATTAGAGTAATTTTTTAAAGCATAAAAAGGGATCTTCGGAAGAATTCATTCATGTTTATAACTAACGTTAAGGAAATAGACCAAGATGTACTAACTTTTGAAGAAATTATTTAGACAAAAGCTTAGGAACATGGCGTACACAAGTCCAAGATTTTTTAATTGAACAGCAACCAAAAGACAATCAGAGAAAAACAATAATAAAATGTGCAAAGTAGATGTTATTTACCAATGTGCTCTTAATGCAAGCTTTCAATTCCACAGGGATAAAAGCCAGTGCCTGGTAGAAATATGTATGATAGAGACATATTTTTCTTTTGTACTAATATTGTCTATGCTCTATGACACTGGGTAAGTTTCATTATTAAGAACCAAACATTATGAAGAATCCAGTTATTCTCCACAAACGTAGCTCCTACTATCAGAAGTGGCACCACAAAAACCATCTATAAACATTTATTAACCACCACTGGATTGCCTGAGAGGACATAGGTAGGGCTTGTTGTCTATATTTTAACACATCTTTTCATTAGCGGTGAAGATGGCAAGGTTGTCTTGGAAATAAAGACTGAACGGATGTGGTTTAATCATCGAAGTGGGTGATGCTGCCATTTCCCTTTGAAGAGACCCAAAATGGGTGGCTATCGATGCATTTAAAGATTGTGCTCCACAGTAGCGTGCTTGGCAGCTTCAGATGAGATGATCAGAGTCGCACGTATAAAAGACGTTTTTGTAGCTTAGAAATCCAAAAGGGAAACTCCCTTTCACGGCATCAAAATGTTACAGTTACACACATGTAAACTAAGAGGGACTTTCCAAAACTGATTTCTTTTCTGGTTAATAGAAAATTAGAAGCAGATTCATTTCAAAATGTGTCGTCAGATGTCCAAGTAAGCAATACACATGGACTTTAACTACCCCTAGGAAAAATATTTAAAAGGTGTTTTAAATGTTTGAATAAAATTTACTGATGCTTAGGCTGGCTAACTTTGGGGAGCCAATAGCAGTCAGTGACAGAATCAGATCCTAAGGACAGTACACGTTTAAAGTTGTGTATTCTTCTAATGCTGGGTTATATGCTTAGCAATCATTTGCTTTTACAAAGCAGTAGTTAAGAAAAGAAAAGTACCTTTAAAAGCCATAAAAATTCCAAATCATATAGACCAATTAAAATTAAAAATAGAAAAAGCTTTTAGATAAGATTTAAAGCATTCTGAATGCAGAATGTGCTATTTTAAAAAGGAAAATTAAAAGGAAAAGATTTTGGATGAGTTTAAATGATTTTTTGTTTGTTTTGCTTTTTATGCATTTTTTATACATTAATTCTTACTTTAGGGCTGAAATTATGCATAGGAAGTTATTGGAGATAAGATGGTTGGTAGAAGTGCACAATATGCTGACAATAATTATTATGGATGAACAATGTTGTGGCCTAGAAGCACAAAGCTCCTTTAAAACCAGTGGGAAATGGTTAGTTTCTTCTCATTTTTAGAAGGCTAAAGCCATCTTTATCAGATTGTAGATGCAATGAGACATAAGAATTCTCATGGATTTCCTATATGTAGTGGTCACAGACTGTATATACAGAGGGAGAATATTTAATTAGTTGAAAGTCCCTGAAAACAGGAAATGTACTTCTTAGAATAAATTGAAAAAACTTTTAGGTTTCATCAGAAAGACATAAATGGTTTACTTTAGAACATAATATGAATTTAATTTTGCTCAGCAGCAGAGTAAGCAAAATTGCTTCAGAATAAACGGAAACCCAGCTTAAACTCTAAAGTTACAGACTCACAAATCAGCAAAAACTTATATTGTACATGAACCAAAACTTTGCAAGCTTTCTTGCTATGTGTTCAAGCCACTACAGTTACTTAAAGACAGAGACTGTGTCTGACTTAAAAGAACAAAGGCAGGAGATTACTCAGATCTCCAACTGTCATTTGGTCATTCTAATTCAGACCTTCAAACGTCTTTAGTTAAGCCAACACCTACTCACGGTGGCTGTTTTAATGGAAACTGGAAAAAAAATTGAAAATGTGTTTCATTTTCAGTGAGACTGAAAATCTTAGTCACAAAAACCATTTTTTTTCCAGACAAAGCTGGCTTAAACCAAAAGGTTGGTGAACTGTTAAACTGACAGGAAAGATTTTACACAGAAACTTCTCAACTGCAGTTTCAACCATAACTTCCCTTTCCACACCACCCATCAGTTGTCAGAGCAGCTGCAGAGGCCCGGGGGACTAATTTACTACATACTGTTTTCATCTGTGAAGTGTTAAATATAGCTAACCCACCATCACATGCCATTCTCTCTTCTCTGTACATTTTGTCAACAATACGCGTCGTAGCAACTGAAATTCCACTGGAGTTACATTTGTGCCACCAAAAAGGACTGAGTGACATTCCTTACAGCAGGGAAACATTAAGTGGAAAATCAAATTAGCTTCTGTGTATAAACACACACACACATCATAATGAAATTGATATCAATTTGTTACAGTGCATAGAAAAAAAGAGAGAGGAGAATCAGTGTTAGAACTTAGAAATTGGTGAGTATATGGTTTTGCCTATAAAAGGAAAGATATCCCTACAAGACTAATGTGTCTAAAAGCTATCTTCTGAAGCATTTTGCCTCAAAGGTCTAAAAGAACGAAGTCCCTTCATTACTTAGTAGTTCAGAACTTAGGAACATGTTACAGGGGGATGTTTTAGTACCAAAAAGAATATCCTAAGCAATCACACAAAATGAAAACTAGAATCACTCCAATATGTTGAAGACACTGGTTATGCACTTCAGCATTTCACACTTGGCTATAAATTTGGAAAAACTGGATGATGACAACTTATAATTTCTGTTAATTTACATCAAATAAATATCGTCTACTCCGTAAAGGAATACTATACATTTAGTACTTAAATAGTGTCTCCTGCAATTTTTCCATTAAAAGATTGGCTCAGCAAAGCTCTGAATTGGAATGCCAACTCTGGCTAAATGAGCTTCTTAGGCCACAATTAACATTCTCATCACTGGTTGATCACAGTCCATATGCGACGGTTGTATGTGGTGCTTATCTAGAAAAGAAATCTATAAATGTAACAGCAAGTTATTTTACAGAACTAAACACACAAATGTGCTCTTCTGCTGAGTTGAGCTGTCTTATATGATTAAGGACTATGACAAATTAAAATAGCTCACTAATTGTTGGTTAGGCTGTTTTGCGAGAGTAGCTGAGCTCACTCATTTCTCCACCTTTATTTGGCATTTGCACTTCTTAGTGCTTTGTTTATTTAATATGTGAAAACTGAGAAAAGAAAAAAAGAAACAAAATATGTAAAATAGGTCAGGAGAAGACGCTGAGAAGAAGCTGACATTATTAACAGTCTTATTCACAAGTAAGGAAACTGAAATGGGTCACTTCTGAAGACAACGATATAAACAAACTACTGTCGATACAGCAAAGCCTTAGAATGTGGTAGGCACTTTGATTGTAAATTTGCTTGTAAAGTTCATGGACTCCTTAAACCTTGACTCTTCAGAGCACAAGGAATTCAAATCTCCTTGGACAATTTTCTACCATACAACTGCCTGGTAGGTCAACACCTGATGTGTTAATGGAAGCTGCAGACTAAGGGATGAAGGACTGAACACTAGAAACAATTCATACCCCCAAAATATAGAGAAGGCTCCTATACAACTACTGAGCACTTTAATGTAAATTAACAATTTATTAGAAATGTCATTATATCATTATAAATAAAATCGTAATTTTGAGGAAAACTAAAAAAACCTTAAAACACAACTCAACTATTCAAGACAAAACTAATTATAGGTAATGGACCAATCAAAGCATTCAAAGTAGAATATTTGTAAAACTTGAAACTTTTACAGTATCCAACTAGCCTGTCACAGATGTGATTATTACCAACAGACTTGTAAAATCTAAGTCAAACAACAAGATGTTTTCTTATGCTAAATCTTTTATTACAGGTGCCAAACTGATTAATACACAGTAGTTATTGCTGCTAGAAGCAATTGTGATTTTTACGAACTGTTTGCACATTCTGCAATAATGAACTTACAAATTATTACTTCCATGCAAATTTCTATGTATTATTCAATATTTGTTCACTGTTGCATTGTTTACCTCTTTGACTGTTAAAAGAAAAAAATATGAGCATAGCTAGTACTAGCATTTCGTTCACATTATCAGCTATTAACTGAAAAAAACTCACCTTCAAAACTACAATTGCAGCCTTCATTCATTTATAAAGTTTCAACAGAGGACTCACAACAGTCAGTTTATATTTAACACCTTAAAACTGGCTACCTTAGTAAAAAGTGAAATGTAAAATATAAAGTCCTGTTTTTTATATATATACATAAAATCTATTTATTAAAAATGTCAGGAATGCATGTACTGAAGTATTAATTATGGAGGTGTACGAGGTGTATTATTCATTTAATACACTTTTTAGATTTTCATGGACATGACACATTTTAAGCATGGCTATGTATGTTGGTTAAACTATTGCAATTTTGTTTTGTATAACTCTTTATGGCTTTCTTTTACATCATCTATGTAGCATTACCTAAAATAAAGGAAGGTTTCCTTTCTTTTTTTGTTTTTTGTTTTTTGGATTTTCGAGACAGGGTTTCTCTGTAGCTTTTTGGTTCCTGTCCTGGAACTAGCTCTTCTAGACCAGGCTGGCCTCGAACTCACAGAGATCCGCCTGCCTCTGCCTCCCAAATGTTGGGATTAAAGGTGTGCGCCAACACTGTCCGGCAAGGTCTCCTTTCTTGCCAGATAATTTTTCTTTGAAGTCATGATTTTAAATAACTTTTCTTTTTAATCATGTTTTTTTTCCTCTCTTTTCTCTTACAATCAACTTCTGAGACTTAATGTAATGCTCCTCTATAACCTTATTCCTAATAATTAGTTCATTGCTAACTTGTATTAGATTCCAATGCAGAGCTACCTAGGAGAGACACCAAGAGAGATACTCTATAGGAATTACAAGATGACAAAAATGCCAAGCTGATGAATAGATGAGACCCCTACTTTTTAATCAGTTACTATTACAAAATTTTGATGTTAGTATTTCATCAATGAATAATTAGCATTTTGAAATTGCAAACTAATGATTTTATGTATATGGATATGTTCTCTTAAACTTCTTGAGTTCCTAATTACCAAAATGTTCTAGTTTAGGCATACCAACCACAGCAATGGTGCAATGGAAGTATAAGGAAAAATGAGATTCTTACTTCCTCCATGCATAGGAATGTCTAGCCCAATTCTCTCATTAACTTTGGGCTGAAAGAAAAGAGAGTGTTGTAATGGATATAAGGAGTCATTGGAGTTTGCTTCAATAATTCATCCTGGCTTAAAATGTCAGTCTCGTAAAGAATAAGTCAGAACTTCAGAAAGTTTATTTGCTGATTTTATACCCTTTTTCACATGAAATTATGCAGGTATGAACACTGAATAAATCAAACCAATCTATACTTAAAACAATAGGAATCAAGGAGCCTCTGTTCTATGCAGTTAAATGTCAAATCAGAATGAAGTCTCAATAAAGGAAAGTTGTGAAAATGATTCCTAAAATGAATGTCCATCCTGATCAATTGAGTGAAAACATGCTAAAGGTTAGTACTTTGCTCAATATTTTACTCCACTGATAATAAGATAGTGTATTTGAAAGTCCATCATCCTTGAAAATTTGACTATGCAAAGATTTTATTTCTTGGTTCCACATTCTTCCACGAGGAACATTAAATATAACTGATTCACTTTTTCATTAAGGATTCACACTTAAGCCATAAATCAAGTGTCCAATATAAGTTTGCCAAACCCAACATATTTAAGATCACGATGTGAAATTTGGGGGGCTTATTAAAGAAACTCACCTTATCTCCAGGACTAAGGAAGAATTGATTTTCCAGCCTTGTACAGAATGTTGGAAGATGGTTGAGCCAGCCTTCCGAATGATTTTATCAGAGCTGTTGACAAGCGACCTGCTCAAACACAGCTCACCATCTCTGAAAGAAAACAAAGAGGCAAGCTGTGTGAGAATCAGAAGCACTTTGCTTAAGTGTCATCAGACACAATTATATTTACATTAGTGATTAAAGATTGTATATTATTTTCACAAGTTAGAAGGGAGGAGAAGCATGAAGGGGGATATTCTAGGAATTAAGTGATGGATATTATCCCAGCAAACTTCTACATAATATTTTAGAACAGAATCTGTCTTTCGTATAAGACAGACCTCAGGGCATTTGAAGAAAAACAACTCTCATCAAAGTTACAATGCCACCTAGCCCCACTGTCTACATAATAAGCAGTGTGATATTTGGTCAATGACTCTGTAACCCTAAGACTTTGGCCACCAAGATTAATTTTGTTTCAGAGAAGGTAAAAGTAAAGTTTCATATAAAAGAACTGAAAATACTTTTTACTGAGGACTACAGAGAAAACCTTGTGCATAGCAGATCTGTCCATGTTCTTGATGGCATGCAGTGTTTGCTCTGTATTCTCTAGGTCACTGTGGTCTTACCTTAACAGCAATAACATTATTTAATAAGCAATGACTGTGGAGATTGTGCATTTTCTCTCTAACAAAATAGCTTTTCAAACGTTGTTGACGTGCCAATTTAAAAAGAATTGTTTTCTAACATCATAAGGATGAGATTCCCAGGAGATAGAGAAGAAAACTCATTCTGTTCATACATCTAGTGCTTTTGTATTTTTATTTTTAAAAAGCAACCATCTCTTTTAATTAATATTCTCTAGTGAATAGTTTTCCATGTGAAATGGTGATTTTAGGGGTTTGGTGGCGTTACAATGGTGATAGACAGTGTTTTGTTTTGTTTTGTTTCGTTCAGCCATGAGGACCTGTAGAACCAAGCAGTTCACTATTGAACAGACATTTGTCTTTCTGATTCTGGTAAAGGATTCAGAAAATTAGAAGGACATTCACTATCGCAGAGGAAGAAAAAGCTTAGCTCTTTCAATATTTGTACTGGTTATTTACTGTAACAACAGAGCAATTTTTTTTTCTTTTGCCTCTCAATAGCATTACTAAAAAGCAACCTGATTGTTAAAATCACAAAGTCTGAATGTGTGTATATTGCCTAGAGAATTTTCTCTACCAATAGAAACACAGCCTTTAACAGCTGTTGGAGGATTCTCAAACTGGAGGCTTGTTGTTTGTTTCTTGCTTTGCATGATTTTGTTAATATGTAGTTTTCATTTAAAGCAACCCACTGTGCTGTTTTTGAAATCATATGAAAGCCACTCCCTCTGAAATTTGGAACTCTATAAAAATTAATATTTTACACAGTTCTACTGATGAAAATGACACATTTGCATGTCTGTGCAAGGATAATGATAATCATTTTGCAGAGGTCACTTAGGATGTTAGGAAACAGAGTATATTTTACTAAGCAGTGATCCAGTCATTAATTTTCATATTATACTTTTAAATGATAATAATTACATGTGAGTGAAAATGTGGATGTGCACAAAAGTTAACCTTAGTACTTTGGCATGCACCTTTAAGGAGGCATAAATTATCATTATTTTCGTGGGAAAAGACAAGGATCTTCACTCCATTAATAGCTGTCAATATCTCTTTTTTCTACTACAGATTGCAAAGATTAGGGTAATAATTTTTCCAACCAATATGTTTTCATAGAAGGAAAATTGCACATGAGATTGAATTTTTAGAATTTATGTATTATTATGGCACTTAATCACTGGTGTATTTCTACCTGTTCAGTGGTTTTCATAATGATATACTTGGTTCGATGGAGCCTTATCAGAACTTCTAAAATCAAAATTCAAACAGCAATTTTTAAAATGTAAAAATCTGCTTTCTGTGGACACTATGCCACTACAGTGCTTCACTGCTTGAACTGCTTCTGTTACCTCGGTGATTGGCCACATATCAGGTTTTTGTCATTGGAAAGAACCTTGAAGGGAAATGGGTGGGTACAAGTCCTCAAACTTCTCTTTTACGCTCAGAAGAGTCATCTGAGCCTAGAGAGCATACTTTTTCTTTTTTTCTGCAAAGCTAGACAGGTCCCAAGGGATGTTTTTGCACATGATGTTGGTTTCACTCTGTCTTAGCACAAAATACCATCCCATGAACTCAAGGCATGATGATGGATATTTCCACCCACTGCTTGCTTCTCTTTCTAGTTTGGACATGTCTTCTGAACAGCTGCACTGGAAACATTTTTTTGTTTGCACAGAGATATCTCCCAAACATCCAACATGCAATTTTAAAAGAGAAGAGTCTAAAGATGTCAAAAAAATCACTCAGTTCTAAAGATTGTAATTTTCCAGTATTCCTGCTTATCGTACTGCAAAAAGTCAACAAAGATAATATATAACATCCACGGTTAAGGGGACACTCTTACTTTTATCACTTAATATCTACAAGTCTTTTGTTGGTGTTTTCTCCTTGATATGAGTTTCCAGACTTTGCAAATCTTTATTTCTTCAGTTCTGTTATACAGGATATATATGTGGTTAAATATGCTTTTGGATATTAGGTCTCTACATCCAAGTGCCATCCCACTGAAGCTCCTAATGACTACTTAGCTTTGGAATGAATGTGACTAGATTAAGCTTCCTCATTATTTTAAACTTCTAAAAGTAATATCAAACTAAGTTTGAATCCAAGCAGGGGGTATTTCCACGTTTTATTCTGAGAGTGTCAAATAAATAAAGGTAAGATATAGTGTAGTGTAATTATAAAGATAATCTATGCTGTAAAGTGGAAACCACTACCTTTAAACAAATTGAAACTCGCTTGTCCTATGCATAGTCTAAGCACCAGTGCTTAACTTTCCTCTCAGCTTTATGAACGCCAGAAGTCATAACTGTTGATAATTTAGTAATCTAATATAAGCAGACTCAGGGGGAGGGGGGAAGATGTGCAATGGACAAGTATGCTTAAGTCTTATTTTAGTCGGCCAAGCAAGTTCTGGGGAATCTAATCCAAACGGACACCTCTACACCATTTAACTTTGTCACACTTGTGAATTCCTTCCTCATTAGATGGCCATGTGCATATATTGCATGTGGAAATCTGCAAAGCCATTTCCAATGTATTCTGACAAACATTGAAAAGGAGGGAAAGTGGGACAAAGAGTGATGTGGCACTGATTGCTTGGGGTCTGCTACAGGAGGAAGGGCTGAACAGACACTGCCTGCTAGGAGATTCTTATGGGAACGGGGACATTGAATATGAACCCAGAGGAACGTAAGGTTAAAGGACTGGGTTGACACCATGGCCCACCTGCAAGGCATGCAGTGCCCCCCAAAGGCTGTACACTGCCTCTGTTACTTCACTTCTAAATGAAGCTTTGGTCTGGGTTCCAGAGCCCCTTGGTGACACTTTTGAGTCACCTCAAAAGTGGTCTCTCTCATAAGCTTGCAGGGAGAAGAGAGATGAGTTAGATGAGAGTCAGCTGTTCCACCAGAGGCACGGCTGGGGTGTTGAAAGAAAAGCATGTGCTTTTCTCCCGTAATGTTTCATTCTGGAGGAAAGGGGAATGAATGTCCAGAGACAACAGCTTCCCTGCACTGCTCCTGGCAACACTGGCTCCACCTTGTGCTGGAACTCCTGGGAGTCAGAATTCCTCCAGCACGTGTATGCGGGGGGGGGGGGGGGGGGGGGAGGGAGTGGGGTGGTATCTCCACAACCAGATCCCTGTTCTGTTCTGAAAGGACTGCAGTTGCCGGCTTTATTTAAAGAGGAGGAGCTTTGAGCGTGAATTTTTTTTGTTTGTCACAAAAGGTTCACTCCTTTCACAAACGATGCACCCTCCAATCCGTTTCCTTTTATCCTGCTCTGGCTGCTAGTTCTCTGAGAGGAAAGGCTAGACATGAGGCACACCTCTCTTCCTGTTTTGTTAACTCAAGTAACTGCCTCAATCCTTTTCAAATGATCTGGGACCAAAGAGGGCAAAGGGTGCAGGCCACGGCTTAGTAGAGCTACCCAGCCACGGTGCGGGTGCTTGAGGTTACCCACCTCCGTTTAGAGCCTCCCAGAGCTGCGCCCACCCGCCAAAGGTTTCCAGAAAAAGGCCACAGAAGACGTGTCACTGTGAAACGCGGAACGTCCAGGATCTGTTATTTCCCCCCAGGACACTGGGGTGCATGCCTTCCCTCAGGAGGCAGTTTACCCAAGCTAGGAAATGATTCCTTCCCAGTATTTGGAGACCCTGCTCGTCGCCACGCCCACTCCTGCTCACCAGGGTCTCAAACCATTGGAGTCCTGGGGAGGCTTGGATGCTTTGTCTAGGCTGGAGCTCATCTTCCTAACCCATCAGTTCAGAAGGGAACAAAGAGCCTCTACTCACAAGCCCCAGCCTCCGCCTCTCCCAGGAATTCCCACGCGCGAGTTCACCACCTTCAAGACCCCTTTGTCTGCCTGGCAAAAACAGGTCTGCTGGGGATGCCCACATCCCTCCCAATTTTTTCTTTCCCACCACTGACGTGGATTTTCAAACCACCCACTTCTGCGTAAACGACCTCACATGGGTCTTTTATTTATTTATTTATTTATTTATTTATTTATTTATTTTCTTTTCTCTGATACAGACCTTGAATAGGTTCGCTGAAGCATAAGGACCATTCAGCCTACTCCTTATTAGCTTTCCTTTCTCCTACAGTCCCCTTTGAATGTGGTACTGTTAGGCTAGCTTTGTACAAACTAGCAAGTCCTTCCGCTAGGATACACCTGCGTCTTGCTCACTTAAATGCGACTGATTACTCATAGAGGAGCAGGGATATTAAGAAAAGAGCTGCGTAAAGTTTCACAGTGTGTGTGTTACCAGCCCCGTGACCCCGCGCAAACAAAAATGGCAAGCATACTTCTTCGTTTTAAAAATGTCAGAGACAATTTAAAAACAGAAGGAAATCTCAGCCAGGGCAGTTTCTTTCCGACTGCGGAAACCTCCGGGCTTGGAAGGATTTCCGAAACAGGACTTTTAACAGAGTTGACAAGGAGGATCATATCCTCAGAAAAAAAGCTTCCAAGTCAGTCAGAGACACGAAGTTACAAGGAGGTCTGCTCTCCAGAGACTTCAAAGGCTGAGAGGCCAGAGGAGAGAGGAAGGAAGTGTGATATTTACAGAACTTAATGGGGCGGAGATTTTGAACCCATCTTGACAAACTCAAGAAAGAGAAAACAGACTGTGAAGGCATAGTGCCCTTCTAAAACAGAAACCACGAAACCCAGGAGTTTTATCCGTGGAGGAGCAAGTAAGGTATCATCCTTATTGGCACTGTAATTGCTAATTAAAAAAAGAAAGAAGACAGATATTAAAGACGCCTCCCACCACCACCAAAATCAAAAACAAACAAACAAGGAAGAGTAAAGAAGAGCCATTTCCTCTTCTGTGAACTTAAACTTCTGCCTTTCGAGAAAGCCGCTTTTTATAGTATTTTCCTAGACTGGCAGGACCCAGAAGGGAGGAAAGACAAGAACTCAATGAATAAAGACATCTCCTGAGTTCTGCTCAAGCATTAAAATGACAAGGGCACACGTTCTTTGTTGACACTTCTGCAGTGACTTCTTTGGCAAGCGGCACCCTGTGCCAATATATCTGTCATCACCACCACCATCACCACCACCACTACCACCACTACCGCACAGGACAGGACAAGTTAAACTCATACAAGAAACAGCATGGAACCCCTCATCTCCACACACACACACACACACACCTCCAAAGAGCCATTGTTATTTAATTCATGGCACTAGCCATACAGAAGCTCAAACCAACACACAAAGCCATCCAAACATCACTCTGTGCCCATTTCACTATGGCTTGACTGTGTCATATCCTGAACACGCATTTACCCGATGAGTTGCGTCTCCTGGTGCTCCTCAGTTCTTGCTATTTCTTTTGTCTTATAAAAGATCAGAAGTAGACTTATAGTGCAGATGGTCCAACGTTTTCTAATGGAGCGCATCTTGGGTGCCCGGGAAAGTCCTGGTTGCCCCAGCTCCGGCACCTTCTCCTGGTATAAAGGCTCCGTTTTGGGGAAATAAGCGAGGGGAGAAATCTGAAAATTGCGAAGGGAGCGTGGAGCCGAGATCCCAGAATCAGGTCGCTAGGATGTTCTGCGGTGGAGCTCTCTGGGCTCCTCAGCGCTGCCCAGCGTCCTGCCGCGCAGTTTGCACAAGCCAGGCCAGGGTCGCTAGGCGCCGTCTCCCCGGGGCTCAGGTTTCTTTTCAAATGTGACACCTTGTGCATAGGAGGTGGCGGTCGCTTCTGCAGCTGGGCTGGGGGCGTCACTGGCCCTTTCCTGGCCGTACCAGGGAACTGATAAGCAAGGCCAGCCAATCACCGGGCTGAGGGGGCGGAGGCTGCTGTTGCCTTGCGTTGCTGGCGGCAGCTAGGAGAGTAACGTCGTGGGCTCGGTCTGCACTATGCCGGGGGAGGAAGCTCACTGTCGCACGCGCGCGCGTTCTCGCGCACGTACTCAAAAACCCAGAGGCACACACAGACACACTCCTACTGTTTCCTAGGACGCCTAAACGACAACGCCACGGATCCACGAGCGTCCGGACTATCTGACTACATCAATGTAAAGAGTGTGTCGGATCGGAGAAAGAAGAGACACTCATCCCACCGGAGGAATGCCATGGATAAGACTAGGAGTGGGATGAGAAAGGAGCCTGTTATGGAAAACGTGTTTGCAAAACATACATGATCGCACTAGCGAATAAACCTGTCCGATGTAGAGTGACATCCAGCAGGGAAGTAGAAGGAGGGCGTTCATTATTTAGTGCACAACTCTGTCTAGAAAATACAAATATACACGGGAGTCAATGAGCTGGTCTTGGCCAGTATGGGTGTGTAATGAGGAGCCCAGCTCGAGGTTTGCGGTAAGCCAGTGATGTCAGAGGTGGCCTTATGAACGTTACGGGTATTTGTTTGACCCCTCGCGTCATTTGGAAACTACTCACGAAGAAGCGTAGGGAAGTCCACTGCCATTTAAACTTAACTGCAGAGAACCAGGATTCAGAGAAAAAGCAGCGACCTCTGGACTGGACTCAGGCACACCCACAAACATTCTCAGTCCAAGAGAAGAAGAACGGAAGGGTTGAAAGCAGGACCGGACCGGCAGACACGTCTTGAAAATCTAACTCAAGTGTTTTGGCCTCTGATTTTCACCCCTCCTCCCATTTTCCTTATCCCTATTGTATTGTGCAGCTGGCGCGCTTTCTGAGTTTCGTGTGTGTGAGCACCTCTTCTAGCTAGTTTCCGGCAAATCCAAGGGAGCTGACTGCAGGGGCTTATCACACGTACCATCTGCACTCTTCCTCAGCAGGAGACAGAGCCTGGAAGCCAGACTCCTTCCTATCTGTGTGCCTTAGCCCCTAGATCCCTGAGGCTCTGACATCTGAATTCCTGCTCCTTAAGACTGAGCATTGCCACAGGTAGTCCTTTAGGCAAGCCATTCAAGTTTGCACTTTTCTCATCAGGAAACAATGCGGCCCACCACCAGGACTTGGCCATCCTTGGACTGGAGGAGGAATTCTGAGTAACTCCTGGGGCAGCAAGAAACATCACCCTCTTTCTTAAATTCTGGGGTTCCAGAAGTTCAAGGATAGAGTTTGCCCAGCTGCTGAAGTTTATAAATAACACGAGAAAGCTTACTGTAAGACCTGGGTTCCTGGTTGATGCATATCTGTCCCTATTTGAGGTTTACTAAATTAAAAATCTCTCAAGTTTTGAGAGCCTAATCTCAGCAACACAGCCAAGCAAAGGACTGACTCTAAAAAGCACCAAAGAGCAAGTCATTATGAGCCTTTATTGACACTACAAGTGGCCTGCCGGGAGCCTTCCCAGTTTATTGATGTCTAGGCAAATCCTGCTTGCCTTAATGCATTTTTGTTACTCAGACTTCTCAACTAGCAGCAGGGAGAAGCATAAAACAGTTTCTTATTTGAGTTAAAGGGAAGAGGTATTGTGCGGATGTGTCTATGTAGCAATAAAAAAATACAATAACTATAAAATAAAAAAATTTCTGTTTATTGCAAGGCAAATTATTTTTACATGAAGAATATGTGATTAAACTTTTTCTATATTAATTCATTTTCACATAAAAGCCCATTTAAAATCTTTTATTTCTTGTTTTTTATATGTTGCCCTTTTGTTATTTCCATACATAAGAACCAAATATAATCTGTCCAATCAAGAAAGACCTTGACTTTAGCTAGAATGCAAAATCATAAATTTAGTTTACAAATCAACAAAATTCTATCATTGCTTTCAATTCATTATCATTGTTTCGCTGGCATAATTTACGTTCATGTTCTCTTGCATTCATCGCCATGGTTTGTAGCCAAGCATGGATGTTTTTTGCAATGGACAACAAATACTATCACTTAATCTTCAATTCATAATAGCTAATTTGAATGTCCCATGAGAGGCATCTTTTAGCATGTGCTGCTCAGAAACATGTTCATTTTTAAGAACCATTTTAACTGCTTAAGGTACACTTTTTAATTATCTATAGACCCTTGTTTCAGCCTAGGAGTTCTGTGGTTCTTGCTCTTACTACTTCTTATTACATAGCACTTTGAGATGTTAAAAATATACAGAAGCACTACCTCATCTGCATCTTGGTATATCCTACTCTATTACCTGGCTTTTTTCTTTAAAAAAAAAATGTTGTCTTTTTGCTTTGATTCTCTGATGGAGCATAATGACTGATCCTGCCTGATGGGAAGACAGTAGTGCCAGACCAACGCTCTTCAGTCCAGCTTTCTCTGTGAGTAGGGGAACTTCACTGGGTGATTGCTTGAGTCACTACCTCTAAAAATATCATTAATGGTTATATTTTTTTAAGTGTGGCTTTTTAATCTTCTTTCTTGTTCCTGGGCTAGTCTACTTTTCATTTCTTCGTTTATGAACTTTTCCCCTCACATTTCCCAACTGAAAAAAAAGAATTAGTTTCTTTTCTTATGTATTTCCTTTCCACATTATTCTCAATACATCATATTAAAATCAAAAGAAAAAGTTGTAACACAAAATCTCAATGCCAAAAGAACTATTTATTTCTTTTGAAATCTGAATATATATTCACATATATTATGACTTCTTTTAACAATTCACAATGAATAGCTTTGGAAAAAATTGTGTGATGTTTATACAATGTAAAATTACATTTCATAGTTTTTTATAACATAAATTTTGTAAACAAAAGGACATTTTAATTGAATTTACAATATGATTTGTATACCCTAATAAAAATAATATTATGGTTATTATTAGCTGGCATGATATTGATGGTATAGTATGCAAAAGACTTGCTCTCCTGAAAAGTGTGTTGAAATTAAATATATGCAATTGTGTGTATGTACACACCACACGTGCACACACACACACACTCACACACACACAAACACAAAGCAAAATAAATGTTACAATTAAGAAAAAAACAGATTCTCCTATTCTTAGAGTGACAATATTGTGGAGTTAATTAGTGGAGTTAACTGTCTTGTCTCATTTTTTATACCTTTTGTTTATTCCAGAATTTTTATTTTCCACTTTTATCTACTGAGGTTGGATTGGTTCTCATTTAAATGTACAAAGTAACCAATTTTATTAAAGGTTACAGAGTTTAGGCTTGGAGTGCTATTGTACTAAGATTCTGAAAATCTCAATTTTTGAAAAGTAAGTAATTGGACAAATGAAAAAAATCTTTCTGATAAAAAAGTTTGAATTTCAAGCATAGAAATGCCTGATCCATCAGTAAGGGAATACTGCTGGTGAAGATGGATCAATAGACACTCATTGGAGGGCGCCTTTGAGAATAAGAGAAAAATAATGAGTCCATTTTACATCTGACCTATAACTCCCCCACATAAAATAAATAATTGATCTTTCCTCTCTATTACCACAATCATAATTCCATATATCCCACTTGAAAATCTGTCAATAGCTATAGATATCATATGTATTGTGGTGAGGCACATTATTCTCACATCCATCATTTATGTGCTTATGATGATTTATATTAGCTGCAATAACAATCCTACTATTAAACAAGCATTATAAAATTGAATCACTATACAAGGAATATATAAATATCATGACTTTTAATGTATGACCTAAATGTAGAATTATTTATTTCTTCAAAACATGTTTTGGAATATGATGTAAATATGGTGGATTCATTCACTTTTAATCTTCTTGACAAGAGATTACATGTACATTGAATTCTTAGAAATGAATGCTTATTATGACATTATATGTAAAGTATTATTAAAATTGCCCTAGAACCGACAAAGATGTCAGAGTGTATGTGATCAGTGGCATGGAACCTACATGTTTGCACCAGAGTGTTTTGCAAATGAAGGTTCTTATTTAATCATACCGAAGTCTCTTGAAAGAGGAAATCAATGTCAGAAGTATCAGCAAACTGCTCCCTAGACAGTATTATAAGCTAAAAGAAACAGCATTCTGTATAAAAAAGGGGATTGATAAGAAACAAATTTCTGATATATTTTTGTGAAACCTGAGAAAAGAAAATTTAATTAAGACGTGTAGCATTGCTTGTGTCCTTGGAGCCTAACATTGATTTTAAGGAGAACTCCCACTGTGGGTTTGGGAACACAGCATTCATGGTAAAGGTTCCAGTCACAGGAAACATACATTCTTGTAATCAAGCAGTGTTGACACTGCCAGTTACTTTTGAAAAGAGAGCGGATATGTTCCCTAACAGGGCAATAAAACTCTTAATAATAAAAGAAAAACTACCAAGTTTAAGGTAGAAAAACAGAAAACAGAGAACTTCATTCACAAAATAAAAAATTCAGTGGAGTAAAGTCTCAGTTTTAATGGGAAACTAGAAAAATTAAGAGGACAAAAGCAACTTGAATTTCTGAGGTGCAGGAACAAATGGGGAGGTAAATTGAAGTAAAATCAAATTTGCTACAGGTGAGAAAGTAAATCAACGCAGAGACATTTGGGGTCACAGAAATGAGGGCAGGAGAAAGGACAGACAGTGCAAAGGACGGTTGGTTACTAAGAGTAAGTGTGTAAGTAGGGGACGGAAGTAGAGGAGGTGGAGGGGAACTCCAGTGGTGGCACTGCCATGGAAAATTAAAAGGATGCTTTCTTTATGCTTGGCCATAGCCTGCCTAATGGGTCCCCCCAAAAAGCCCCTCAGAATTGGGGGCTTCTGGAGAAGGAAAAATTCTTCAAATGGATGACGACAAACTAGTTGATTGATCTTCAATATCACAACAAAGGGACAAAGATATTCATTTAGCAACCATGGGTTGCAGAGTATTGCTTCCTTAACTCGTATTACTGTGAAATTCAAATAGTTTATTTATTCATAAATTCTCTTTATATAGCAAAGGTGTCGCCCAAAATATCAATTTAAGATTAATGAAAACCTGCAATTTGTACTATTTGTACTTGGTGTTAAAATACTTTATTGTAATTATTTTCTTTCTTTCTTTCTTTCTTTCTTTCTTTCTTTCTTTCTTCTTCTTCTTCTTCTTCTTTTTTTTTTTTTTTTTGATTTTCGAGACAGGGTTTCTCCCTAGCTTTTGGTTCCTGTTCTGGAACTAGCTCTATCTAGACCAGGCTGGCCTCAAACTCACAAAGATCCGCCTGCCTCTGCCTCCCGAGTGCTGCGGTTAAAGGCGTGCGCCACCACTGCCCGGGTGTAATTATTTTCTAAGCTAGCATTTGAGCTTCATTAGCTGGTTTTGAGCTAACAGGCAAACCCACCAGTGATGGAGGTTGCAACATCTCATTTCTTCTTCACGGCCTGTCGCCAGCTGTTTTCTACGGCTCTGTATTACTTGTCTTCTCATTCCAGAGTCCAGTCAGGAGGAGCACTCTCTCTGAAATAACAGCAAACGTCATAGCAGAACTCCTAATGCAGCCCTCAGTTTGTTTTCTCCTCAGATATATCTCAGTTTTAAGTTCCCTGCGTAGGCTTATCAAAGTTTGACATATGGTCAAGCTCGAAGTCAGGAAGATAGCTAAACGGTAGCACTTTCAGAAGTTTCTTCATTTCCTACATATCCATAAATGAGTCTAGAAAAGAGAGAAAAGAAAGAGAAACAAGAAAAAAGAAAACAGAGATTTAAGCCTGAAAAAGCATATTACAATAACTTCAGCACATTAGATAGAAATATATATTCAAAAATAAAAGCCACAGTGCAACGAGAGCATGGTTAGTGATAACTGCTAGAGAAGGGTCACTCTGCAGGTCAAGTCGACCACATCCACAGTGATGAGGAATTTAAGAAGGCAAAACTAATTTGTAAGTTCTTTAGGAAATATAAAAAAGCAAACAGAGTAGAAATATCACTGTTGGAAGGAAAATCAGCTGTTTTATATTTCTAACCTCCTCTGTAAAGAAAACCAAAGAGATAAAAACCAGGGGCAAATTTTCATAATCTAGTGTCTCACCGTGGACTCGACGATAGCATTCTATCATCATTTCCAAGTATTCTGCATACCCAAGCAGAAGCTTGCATTACTTGGCACATACAGGGAGCAGCCTTTCTTGTTCACCTCAGCGTGGGGGTACATATGCGAGTCACATCATCTGCTTTAGGGTTGTGGTCTAAGCTTCCATTTCACAAAGAGAGCCCGATGGGGAACAAACAAAATTATTGTTTCTTTGCTCTAAGGCACTGGTTCTCAATCTTCCTAATGCTGCTACACTTAACACAGTTCCCCATGAGGTAGTCACCACCACCCCCCCGAAACCATAAATATTTTCTTTGCAACTTCATAACTGTAATTTTACTGCTTTCGTGAATCATAAAGTAAATATATGATATGCAAGATATCTGATATGTGACCTCAAAAAAGAGTCACAACCCACAGACTGAGAATTGATGTTTCAGAGTTGCTGTTTTAATTGGAATCCTTCTCATTAGCATATTTATTTAGTTATTTATTTAGTTTTTTGAGACAGGGTTTCTCTGTAGGTTTGGAGCCTGTCCTGGAACTCACTTTGTAGACCAGGCTGACCTCGAACACACAGAGATCTTGCTTGTGTCTGCCTCCCGAGTGCTCAGATTAAATACATGTGCCACCACCACTCAGCTCACATTTATCCGTTAGAATAATCTATGTGTAGAGTTTATATGCAACTATCTTGACTCTCTCATAAATCTTGGTGTTTATTTGCGGAAACAACCATTATTGGCACTGCTTTCTAAACAGGGATTATTTCCTCCCTAGGACTTCCAGAGAACAAAGAGCACAGAGGCTGTCCTGGAGCCATTTTATTTAGTCACATATTCTCATTAAATTAACAATACTTTGGGAAATATTCCTCAGAAGTTTTGAACATCGAATCAAGGACCCCAAATATTTCACAGATCAAATAGAGGAACTTGGAGAGAGAAAAATTAGCTGTGGGCTTTTGGATGTTCAAAAAGCAGAAAAATCAACTTCATCTCATTGTCTTCTCAGAAAGGTAACTAGCAATTTTTACTTTCATTACATAATTAACATTTAGTGGATATTTGCAATACATTAGTCTTTAAGTACTTCTGGCCACTTAGATAATGTACGTAATAGTAATATAGATTTGCAAAGGATTTGGAGGTGTGGCCTTACAGGAAGAGGTGTATCATTCTGGGCAGGCTGTGGGCATTTGCAAGAGATGCACACTTTTCTAGTATTCTCTTTCTGTCTTGTGACTGTGGATCAAGAGGTGAATTCTTAATTGTTTCTTCGCTCAGTCATCACGAACTCTGTAACCATAAGTCAGATATAACACTTTCTTCCCTAAGGTGCCATGGTCATGGTGTTTTTCCACAGCAACCGAAGAGCAACAAGGCAGAAGTGTACTTATTTATGAACATCAGTGTTTTCTTTGCGTGTGTGTGTGCGTTACCCAAATGCCTGGTACAGGCAGAGAACAACACAGAGCAACAGAGCTCTTGGGACTGGGCCTACAACGTTGCTAACGCTACAACAGAAACTAACTACTCTATGTACTAATCTCAGGAACTTGTGAAATAGTTAATTTGGTAAGACTTTGTTGCCTTTTATTTTATCTGTTGAACATTTTTTAATTTTTGTCTTTTCTGAAATATTTGTCAAGTTTTATTATTAGACTTAAGTAAAATCATAAAATACATTTCAAAATACCTCTCTGATTTTAAGAACAAAATTTGACAAAAGTATTATTTTGTCATTATATTTGGATTGGATATAATTCAGCAGTTTACATGTAGAAATGTTTCAAATTAATCATTTTAAGGAACAACAAATCATAGTATGAAATTACAGCTAATATTGCTGTGTTTTTGCATCCATTTTATTTGGCAAAAAATCTATTGATTTCATGTGTAGAGCCACATTGTTACAGAATTGTATTTATTATGTTCTTTACTACCTACAAACCCTTTTTGGCATGTTATTTAATTTATTGGCTAATTGAAGAATGTAGGCATTCTAAAATTCTTTTTATGTACTTTTTTGTATATGTGATACTTTTTATGTGTATTTTTTCTTGGTTTTGCTTCATTTGGTTTATTTTTGAGATAAGATCTTGCTATGGAACACAAACAGGCTGAATAGAAGTTCGATTATAAATATCTATTACACTATACACTATAGAGCTGATATTTTCTTTTGATTCTAATTTGGCTAGTAATTCAATCATAGACATATACTTTTGCTTATGATTAATCTTTGTGTATGTGTATATATATGTATAAATACATATATATATAATGAGACTTAGATAATGTCAATGTGTAAAGTGCCGTGATTAATTTTTAGTCAGCTACATAAGAAAATTGTACACCAATGAATTTGAAATGTCATATGAAATGGTGATTTGTTTTCTGTGCCATGTGGGCTACATAGATAGTTTGCATTGATCTGCTCTTCGTCTGTTGGTTTTGTTCTATAGTGTCTGACATAGATCTGGAATTGGTCTAGACATCTATAAAGTCAGCACTTTCTAAATGAAGCTAGGGGATTATAATTTGAATACTGTCTGAGATAAATAGACCTTTTCCAAATAAATCCATCCATAAACCACCCAACCAATCAACTAAATAGTCTAATGCTAAGAAAGACAGTTATTACTGGCAACTTGGTACCTGTTGGTTTCCTCTTCTATGTGTTTTTTCTTTAACATATTTTAAAGTCCACTTTATAAGACATGAGAATATAGTTTATTTCTGTGTTCTTAAGATATCTTATTAAAGACTTTTCTTTTCAACTCTGATAATACCCATTCCTTTAATGGTTATTCTTTTTCTTTTATATATATATATATATGAGAGTTTTCTTTTAGCAGGTGTATGTGTTCAGAGGACAGGAGAGTGTTTGGATTTGGAACTGAAGCTATAGATTTCTTTTGATCTATCATGTAGGTGCTAAGCCTTGAGCCCTTGTCCTCTGCAAGAATAGCAAGTGGTCTTAACTGCTGAGTTACCTTTACAGCCCAACAACATCCCCTTCTGTGTTGTTTGATTTGTGATAGAGGTTTACAATTCTAAGCTTTCAGTTTTTTCTTCTTTTCCTTTTTAACTTATTGTGCTTTCACATTTAAGGAACAATATTTTAACAGTATATTATTCTGTCATGATTTGTCAAAATACATTTTTTTCTTTTTGATCATATCATTTAGGAAAGCTTACTTTAAGAATTTCCTTTTTCTTATAAGTCATACGTTGTTTATATCCTTTGAGAATAAGACACCAAGAGAGGATTAGATATAGAAAAGTTACTGGAGAAATGACAGTGAGGAACAATAGTTTGCAGCCAGTAGAAGTGGTCGGACAATCTGATACCCAAGACTTACTGCTGTGATGATCAAAGAAGGCTATTATAGGAATTGTAATCTCAACCTTAGGTATAATATAAATGTGTGTTTAAGTCATGCACACAGAAAATTTTAAAGTTTCCCAGCAGACAGGATACGTATTCAAGCCATGACCTGTAATAGGTGATAACAGTCCCCATGAAGTATAACACAAATGGAAAATGGACTCAGAGAATAACCTTGGGCTTCCTATCACGAATACTTCTGCAGCAGACATCTGAGTGGAATGTATCAGGTTGTGGACATTTGTGCCTTCCTCAAAGATATAGTTTGTTATATATTTAAAGAAGCAGCTCTTTTAATATTCTTCTCATCCTTGATGTATGGGGGAAACTTATAAAGTAACTAGTTGACTGAAAAAAAATATTCTCTTTGTCACTTCTTTATTACCATGAGGTCATATTTTATAGTTATCTTTTCTGTTTTTTATTGTGCATATTATCATATTTATTGGCCTTAGTAGCAGACCTTGCATTGTACTCAAACTTTTGTTTATGGATTATGATGTCTTAATTGTCATACTTTTCTGAAGATAAGTAGATGCATGTGTCTGTTCATAATTAGATTAAAAGATATGAATAAAAAGAGATGTCCAAATCTGTCACATAACTGACAGATACCCTGTCCCTGGTATCTTTATTCAAGCATATCATTATAATTATTATTTTAAAAGTATTCTTTGCTGTTGGGTAATATTTAGGAGTTAGGCCTTACCTTGACTGCAGGTCCTACACTTTGTTCATGTACATCCTGTCTATTTTCTACTTAAATATTAGTTCCAAATACTGATCTTGTTATCTTCTAATTTAGACAAACCTTAAGTACCACTTAAATTAGTTCACATTTTCTAAGAGGTAGATTAAAAAAGAAAGATTAGACCTTAAAATGTATATCGGAGAAAATTTTTCAAGACAAAGTAAGAAATAAAGAGAAGCAAGACATGAGAGATAAGAGATTCCAGTAAGAGTAAAAAAAAAAAAAAATTGAGTCACTGTTACCTGCTATTGTAATCCCTGCATAGAGTTGTTTGATACGTTTTGGTAAATTTTGCCATTATGAATTTGGAACACAGAGTTTGGTACTTCTTCAGATGGTACTGATTAAACCCATCACAGAAGTGACAAACACCAGAAGAGACTACTTCATCCCAAACTGAGGACAAGCCATGCTGAACTCTGGATTGGCAGCACTTTATTTTAAATCTTTCTATGGCTTGAATATGCATGCACCTCTTCAGTATACCCTGAACCTCATAGAGGATAAGTTTAATCCAAGATTATGATAATGTTAGAGATTGCAACCTCTGCAAGCAAGAGTATCTGTGTCCTAAGGAGAGCTGCCCCACGGAGCTAACTAACCTCTCCTACTGTCAATGCCTTGTGAGGACATAGGAAAAGGACTGACTTATATGAAGCAGTCAGTGTGTCCTCAATAGACATAATTTTCAGTGCCTTGATCTGAAATCTCTGAGTACCAAAATGACAGAAATAAATATTTGTTATTTATTTCATGTCCTTATTTTTAGAATAGCACAATAGACTTAGATATTTAAAATAGGTGCATGTCCTAAGACAATTATGAATATATGACTGATATTGGTGAAAGTATGTCTCCTGATATAATACTGAAAGAAAAGTGACATGCTCTGGAATTACAAATGTCTACCAGATTGTTTGTTATATTTATACATATGTATATGTTTTATTTTTTGAGACTGTTATATAATAACACATCTTTTCCCCTTACTTTCCTTCTTCTAATATCACCCATGTTTCTTCCAAACTCGTGACCACTTTTTCTTTAATTGTGGTCTGTGACACTGAACATAATTTGAGCATATATGAGACCTCAAAGGCTGCCTTCATAGTGACATACTTTCTCAAACAGGGCCACACCCATTCCAACAAGGCCACACCTCCTAATAATGCCCCTCCCTTCAAGATCCATTTTTATTCAAACCACCACATTCTACTCCCTGGCCCTTAAAAGCTTGTAGCCATTTTACATTGCAAAAATGCATTTGGTAAACCTCAAAAGACCCCTTGATCTATAATAGTCTTAAACTTATTTAAAAGTTTAAACTCCAAAGTCTCTTCTGAGATTCATGCAATCTCTTAACTATAATTCCTGGTAAAACTAAAATCAGAAAAGCACATCTCATACTTCCAACATATAATGGCACAGGATATACATTACCGTCCCAAAATGTAGGGAAGGAAGCATAGTGAGGAAATACTGGGCCAAAGCAAGACCAAAACCCAACAGGGCAAACTTCATCTCCATAACTGTTGTCAAAGAACCCTTTAGATCTCCAACTCCTTTCAGCTTTGTTGATTGCAACACACTTCTTTCCTTTGGGCTGATTCCATTCCCTGTTAAGAGCTTTCCTCATTATGCACCCAATACTCTGGCATCTCTAACATCTTGATTCTCAGTTTTCCAAGGCAATCCAGGCTTCAACTTCACAGCTGTGCACCTTGGCCTCTCTAGGCATCCATTCAGGGACACCCCTGAAACATGCCTAGCTTTATGGCTTTCCTTAGTCACAGAGGCAAATTCCATAACCCCTTTCTTCTATCCTTAATGCCAGAATCACTGTGGTTAAAGCTGCCAGTTCTGCTGCTCGCTGGAGATGGAACATGACCCCCTTGTTCATTTACATCTCTACCAACTTTCTGTTTTTGATCATTAGAACAGGCTGCCTGCAAACTCAGAAATCTGCCAGCCTCTGCCTCCCCAAAGCTGGAATTAAAGGCATGCAATGCCACACTGAGCTCTAAACTTTTCTTTAATTCCTTTTCCCAAGCTGGAAACTTAACTGGGTGTTTGGTATCTTACCCTTTGGTCAATACTCCCTTTATTCCCTTTCTTAATCTTTTTATCTTCTTGAGCATAAGACTTTGTTCCATTCTACTTCCTCCTGTTCTTTTTCTCATCAAATTTTACATTTTGTAATTTACCCTGCGAAGTTTGCTCCTTTTCATTATAAATGTTCACTGGAGTTACAACTAATCACTACTTTACAGAGTTTATAGGAGACTGTTTTGAGATTTCTTCTGCCAATGGAATTAACACAAATTTATTCATGTTAGCCTCAGGCAGACTGTTCAGGCAAGGGCAAAAGGCAACCATATTCTTCACCAAAATAACACAAGGCTTATCTCTAGGCCACATATTTATATTCTCCTCTAAAATTTCTTGGGCCAACCCCCCATAGTTCATCAAGTCACATTCAGCACCACTGTTTACCAAGCTCTTCTTAGCTTGACACATTAAGCAGATTTTAAAGTATTCAAATGCTTTTCTAATCCACAGTCCAAAGGTCCATATTCCTTCAGATAAAAGCATGGTATGGCCTATCATGGCAATATCTAAATCCCTTGTACCAAATTCTGTCATGTAAGATTTCTATTGCTGTGGAGAGACACCATGATTATGGAAATTCTTTATTAAGGAAAACATTTAATTGACGACTTATATTTTCAGAGGTTCAGTCTATTATCATCATGGTGGGACACGATGGTGGCAAGTTGGCAGACATGGTGCTCGAGAGGTAGCTGAGAGCTCTACATCTTGTTCAGGCAGCAGGAAGTGAACTGTTTCGCTGGGTGTGGCTTGAGCATATATGAACCTCAAAACCCATCTTCACAGTGACACACTTCCTCCAACAAGATGATATATGCTCCAACAAGGTCACACTTCCTAATAGCACCTTTGCCACAGATGCTGTTTTAAATTTTGAACTTTAGCTTCATCGATGATTAATCACATATACTTTTCAAATGATTATCGCTGATGTCACTCAGTAATAATATACAATTCTATACCCATTAGCCCCTAAAAGATACTGAAATATGAATTTGAAGTTCATTCACTTGTATCAGCATACCATCCCAACTCAAAAATAGTGAGAGTGTTAATAATTACCCTCCTATAAATTCAGTCTTTTACCTTCTGCTAATTACAACATTCTCCTTATCAATAGACACCCTTCCAATTTGTAGAAAAAACCTCTTAACATTGACTATCACTCACAACAATGGAGTACTCAAATTTGTCAATTCTCTTTTCACTGGACATTGATGATTGGTAGAATGTTTATCTATACTTTCAATATCAATATTTTTAGATCTTAATACTAGATTAGATGGATATAAAAAGTTTACCCTTAAAGCAATCACAAAGATAGTTACTATAGTTACATAGCCAGTGTTGCACCTGGGATGACTCTTCAAAGTCCTCTTGTGGTAAGACAGGAAAGCTATACCAATAAACTTAAATTCATGCAATGAATAGGCTATCATAATGGCAGGGACTTTGATCCAAGCATTGATGTTCTTTTAAAGTCAAGAAAATATCAAGACAGGAGCTGAACTTCTGACAGTTCCTGAGGTTAGGCAGAGAAGTTTCTCAGTGGGAGGATATTTCTTTACATATCATATTATCAATCATATACAGGTCCTGTAAATGACACAATATTGCTTATGCCTCAAAATCATGCTTATAACAATTTTAGGGTCTTTTATTTTATGCTGTCCATATAACTTTCATAAAGATAAGGACTGAACCATTCCTTTTCTTTAGCCTCCACTGATATTAATGGTGACACATATGATGGAAATTTTCAGAGAAAATATAGGATTCTGTTATTTCCATTTATTTGAGAGGTACATTATTTCAAAAAAATCCACAATTTTATGACAAAAAGAATTTCAGTCAAGTTTCCAACACCTAACTTCAGCTTATTGAACATCACTAAAGACTTTAGGAAAGTAAGTGTGGTGAATTGATTCTTGGAGGCTTACAGGATAATAAAATGAACTATAGGAAAAATAGCAGTCACTAGGAATTTTTATTGAGAAAATTATTTTATGCAGTAGGTTCTGATCACAGTTTTGCCCACCCCAACTCCTGATCCTCCGTGCCCCTCTACCTATAGAACTATGCGCTCACACTTTCTCCTCTTTCTTTAGAAAAGAAATAAGCAAATAACAATCAAATAAACAACTCAGAAAAAAATTGAGGAAAAACACAAAGCACATGCATGCATGTATACACACATACTATAGAAACACAAAATTAGAAAAAATAATTTTCAAGCAAAATATTAGATTAAAAATGCCAAAACAGAGTAATATAAAATCAAAAATAAGTATGCAAAAATACCATTGAGTTCATTTTGTATTGGCCATCGACTGCTAGGCATAGCATATATATATCCTTAAATGTGATTAATATACCCAGTGAGGCTCCACTGGAATAAACTAATTTTTCCTTTACAAGTAGATGTCAGTTGGAGATGGCTTCTTGGTTAGGAATGGGAGCTTGTGTCCCTTCCCCTTCTCAATATTTGGACACTATCTGGTTTGAACCTGGGTAAGCCTTATGCATGCTGCAAGTCTCTCTGAGTTCATATGAGTGTCAGTCCTGTTTTGTCTGAAAGATATTGTTTCCTTGGTGTCATCCAATCCTTCTAGATCTTACAATATTTCTACCTCCTCTTGCACATAGTGTCTTGAATTGGTTTTTGATAGAGACATACCATTTATGACTGATTGTTTCAAGGTCTTTTACTTTCTCCACATTATCCAGTTGTGGGTCTCTGTGTTAGTTCAGACTTATTGTGGGAGAAAACATTTCTGATTATGACGAAGGCAATCTATAGGTATAGAAGAATGCCATTTTGGGAGATCACTTTGTATCTATGTTTTTTTAGCAGAACAATATCATTTGCTTTTCCCTTAGATCCATGGCCTATATAAGCATAGGTTCTTGGCCACCAGAGCAGTACTAGATATGTGTTCTTCTCATGGAGTAAGCTTTAAATATAATCACAGAGTGGTTGGTTACTCCCAGAATGCTTGTGCCATTATTTCATCAGCATATCATGCAGGAAAGACATGATTGTAGGTCACAAGTTTTGACGCTGGGTTGGTGGTCACCTTTTTTCCACTGCAGAGATAGCCTGCAGAGTAGCTTCCAGTCCTTTAAACATGAGTCCATAGGGCTGAAGGCTCTAGGTATGAGCCAGCTAAATTTTTTCTCATTCAGTGAGTTATATAAGTGTTGTCTTCAGCCACAGGGCCTTACATCAGTTTGTGAAGAGCAAACTATAGCTTATGAAGTTCAGGAGTTTCCGAGAGAAACTAAACGCAACCCATTCCTGGCACTGGAGGTTTCAGTTGGTGTTGAAAGATATCCTATTAGGGCATTATCTTCTGCATGATTTTGTGACTCCATTTAGATTTCTTTCATATATGTATGTATTTAAGAGATTTCTACAATAGGAGGTTGTCATGTGATCACTCAAAGGGCCTTTACTGTGAATTGTCCCTCCATGTATTCCCTTCTTACTCCTGTCTTGCATCTGCCTCTCCATTTAATCCTCCTGCTCCAGTCTCCCCTGAGTCTCGCTATAACTCTGTATTTTATTTCTCATGCCCTGGGAGATCCTCCCCTGCCTGCCTTGCCTTTACTCTGTACATAACCTCTATAATTATATGGATTGTAAGCATGCCCATTGAAGGCTTGGAAGCGAACATCTAAATATAAGAGAATACATATATTTGTCATTTGCGGTCTTGATGACCTCACTTGGTATGATTTTTTTTCTAACTCCATTCATTTACCTGCAAATTTAATGATTCCATTTTTTAATAGCATGTAAGTGGAGACTGCTGGTTCATTTCCCAGCTGCCCAGACCTGAATAATTATACAGAAACTACTTTAATTACAACACTGCTTGGCCTATAAGCTCAGGCTTCTTATTAACTAACTCTTAAATCTTAAATTAACCCATTTATATTAATCTGTGTATTGGTGTGAAGCTATGGCTTACTGGTAAGGAGCTGGTATCTGTCTCCTTTGGCAGCTACGTGGTATCTACCTGACTCTGTCTACTCTCTATATATTTCTCTGTTCAGATTTCCCACCTGGCTTTATTCTGCTAAGCCATTGTCCAAAACAGCTTTATTCATTAGCCAAAAAAGCATCACATGTACAGAAGGGCTTCCCACATCAACAGCAGAACAACATTTAATTTGTACAAATGTATCACGTTTTCCTTCTCCACTCATCTCTTGATGGAATCTAGTTGATTTCCAATTTTTGGCTATTATGAACAGAGTTGCAATGAACATGAATAAACAAACATCTCTATAGAAGAATCTAGAGTCCTTTGAATATATATTCAATGGTATAGCTGGATCTTGAACTAGATCTATTCCCAGCTTCCTAAGGAACTGTCACACTGATTTACCTAACAGTTGTAAAAGTTTGTACTCCCACCAGCAATGAATGAGTGTTCTTCTTTTCCACATTCTTGCCAGCATGAGCTATCATTTCTTTTATTGACCTTGACCATTCTGACTGGAGTAAGATGAAGTCTCAAATTAGTTTTGATTTGCATTTCCATGCTGACTAAGGATGTTGAACATTTCTTTAAGAGTGTTTCAATCACTTGTGCTTCGCTTTTTGAGATCTCTCTGCTTAGTTCTGTAATGTATTTTTTATCGTGCTATTTATTTTCTTTATGTCCAGTTTTTAATATAATTGGTAAAGATCATTTCCTATTCTTTAGTCTGCCTGTCCTTTTCCATACATAAAATTTTAATTTCCACAAGGTTGCAATTATTAATAGTTGTTTTAGTGCATGTTCTATTGATGTCCTGGTCAAAACCTTCCCCCATGCTTATGGGTTAAAGACTACTTTCTCCTTTATCGGACTCAGGCTGTGTGGCCCCATATTGAGGTCCTTGATCCATTAGATTTCGGTTTGGTGAAGGGTGATAAATATAGATCTAATTGGATTCTTCCATTTGCCGCCATCCAATTTGACAAGAACCATTTGTTGAAAATGGTGTGTTTTATCCAGTCTGTACTTTTGGCTTCTTTGTCAAAAAAAAAAAAAAAAGAAAGAAAGAAAGAAAGAAAGAAAGAAAACGATTATGTAACCTTAGGTGTGTTGAAATATATTGATATCTTTAATTCAATTCCATTGACTAATATTGCAGATTTATGATAATACCATGTTTTTTATTACTGTAACTCACCAGTACAGCTTAGTAGTAGAATAACGACACCTCCAGCAATTCGTGTATTATTCAAGATTATTTTTTCTATCTTCCAATAGCAATTTTAAGTAAATTTTACTTACCTTGTTGTTAGAAAGATGTCACTGTTCGTTTTGAACTTGTTATGGAATTTAACGTTAAGATCTCCTTGAATGACAGTGATATTTGCTGTCTGGATGGAACAATCCAAGTAGGAAGAGTGCTTGCCTTCATAGCAGGCATTTCTGTTCTACTTTTATCTCTGCAATGGGTAATAAAACTCAGCTCCATTGATCGAAGCATCAGTATGTAAGAGCATCACATGGCTTATAGCACACTACCCTGAAGATGATGTGGAGAATCACACAGTAATAGGAATATTTAATAGCTCCATAGTAAGTTAATGTATAACATTATGATTGGAAAAGGAATACTTTCAGTGAGAGATTGCACAGGGAGACATTTTGAATGTTCAATATGGCATTTATTTGCATGAGCAATGAGGAATTCATATAAATGTTCACAAATGATCACATGGCTGCACATAATAGCTTCCAGTGGCACTTACCTGAATGTTTCCACAATGTTCGGAGACATTTCTACAGCAAGTCTGAAAGCACACATTATAATCTAAGAGAAATGTAAATTGGTCCTGTTTTACATTATTCCAGGATCATCTACCAGTGTAATTTTGTGTGGGTCTCTGTATTGTCTTTAAAAAAACAAAATGTGAAATGAGAGTTTTAAGAATGTCACAGGTATTTCCTAAAGATTTATGACACAAAAATACAAAGGATTCAATAGTCATTTTGGTACTTTTCATAGTTTAATGAACTACAATAATAGACTTTTATTTAATGTTTTAGAAATTTGTGGAAGCAGATATGACTCATTTACCTTGAAGTATCTGGAGAGTGCCAGTTATGTACTGCGCTGGGCATGAAATACAACTTCTGAATCTTTGTTTCCTTCCACTCCACCCATGCAACCTCCTATTTGGGCTAAACTACTCCTTTCACTGATTAAAACACGGAGGTGCTTTGGAGAGAATGGCTAGAACCAAGTAAGCACAGAAATTCATAAAAAAAAAAAATCCTGCTGTAAAGAGAATTCCTGGTAATAATAAAATTTTCTTTGTACTTTTCAGCTTTATTCATTATATAAGCTCATGATTTATCAAGTTAACATGTTCATCATCTCATGTGTTGTTATTGTGTGTGTGTCTGTTATTTGTGTGTGTGTGTGAAAAAGCACTTAGAAACAACGATTTTAGCAAATTTCAGTGTGAAATACAATTGCCAGTGAAAAGCTCTTTATTTTGTCCCCAGGACACATTCATTTGCAACTAAAATATTGTACCTCTTTACCACAACTATCACTCAACTCCCTGCCTCCACGCACTTGTATATTTAAGATATAACTTAGATTAGAAATTATACACTTTTCTATGTCTACTTTATCATATTTAGCACACGCTTTCCAGGTCATACAAATAGTTGCGTGTCAACTTCTGAAGCTGAATGGTGCTTCACTGTGTACTCACACACTACAAATCACATTTTCTTTATATCCAATTATCAATAAAGAGGTAGATTATTCTGTATCCTGAAAACTGTGAATGGTTTGTAGTATGGAAATCATTATATATCTCCTTGGCACACTGTTTTCATCCTCTTTAGATATACATCTAGAATGGTGGTCTCTGAATCACCTGCAAACATAAGAATTATCGATATGTTTTTCCTTTATGGCTGTTACCAATTTATGTTTCCATCAAAAGCATATAGGAATTCCTTTTCATCTGTGTCTTTACCTACAATGCACTATCGTTTGTCGGTTTTGATTTTAAAGCCATTCTGAGAAGCGTGTGGTGAAATCTGGTTTTAACTTTCATTTCTCTGACGATCTTGAACACCGTCCCATATACTTTGTATGATTTCTTTTGTGAAACATTGGTTCAGGCTCTTTGTCCATGCCATCACATACCATGATGTCAAAATATATAGTGAAAGATTATCAGTTCAAACAGACACAAAGTGACTCAGCAGTCACCAGGTAAGAGCACTTGCTGCTCTGGCAAAGGATCCAGATTCAATTCTCAGTACCCACATAGTGACTCATAACCATCCACTACTGCAGTCTGACTTTGTCTGACCTCCATGGGCACCAGGTAAGCATGTGGTGCACTAACATATATGTAAGACAAAATACTCATGGTCATAAGATAAAATGAAACTTAAAAGTAGTTTTAAATAGATTCATAAAACAATAAAAAAAGCTGAGTGCCCAAATAAATCCATATTTCTATGGTCACCTGATATTGCTAAGGTTGCCCCCTTCCAAAAAAAAAAGAAGTAAAAAAAGAAAAACATTTGGAGAAAAGATAACCCATTCAATAAAAGTTGAAGAAATTTTAATAGGTAGAACAAATTATACAGCATATTTTTACCATATGCAGAAATCAAGACAAAACAGATTAAAGACTTAAGTATATGCTTTGCAAATTATAAGACTATTAAAATACCACATATATGCATATATACTTGCAAACAGTCACATATATACATAAAACAAAAAAAAAAATGAAAGTACTGGGGAGGCAGAGTCTTATAGATCTCTTGAGTTCAAGACCAACCTGATCTACAGAGATAGTTCCAGGACAGCCAAGACTACCCATAGAAACCCTCTTTGAACTTCCTCACCAATATACATTTACAAATGAATAAAAGAGTTTCTGGGGCTAGAGAGATGGCTCAGAGGTCAACAGAACTGACTGCTAGTCTAGAGGTCCTGAGTTAAAGTTCCAGCAACGTGGAGGCTCACAACCATCTGTAATGAGATGTGGTGCCCTCTACTGCCCTGCAGGCATGCAAGCAGGCAGAACACTGTATACATAATAAACAAAGAGTTTCAGGATAAATAAGAAAATGAGTAAACAAATAATATTTATGCATCTTTGGGCAGTAAAATAGGATTGTATTTAGTAAAGTTCAATTGTTTAATTACTTCTACATAGAGTGTTGCTTTCTTTTGTGATGTTTACGTCAAAGCATGCTTGAGTTGTTTCTTATTCCTTATGTGATTATAACTGTTAGTAAATTATCACATGCATTGTAGGGACTTCACCCATTCTTTTCTCTTTTAAATACCAGGGGTTTGTGCTCTAATTTTGTGGAATAATCCTTTTGGACACTGTGAAGATATGTTACTCTCATTGTTAATAATAAGCCAATTGATCAATAGCTAAAGAGAAGGAGGGACATAAGGCAGGAAAGCCAAACTAAGAGGATTCTGGGAAGAAGAAGGGTGGAGTCAGGTGGTTGCCAGTCAGATGAAGACAGCAGGTAATGTACAAAATGAGGTAACAAGCCAAGAGAGATGTGGCAGCACTTAAATTGATTGCAATGGGTTAATTTAAGTTGTGAGAAGTAATTAAAAATAAGCCTGTGTAACATGAACTGGGGGCCTGCTTGTTTGGGTTTACTATTGGTCAAGCATTTATAACTAACAATATGTCTCTTAATGGTTGAGGAAGAAACCTGGTCAGTCATCCTCATTAATATCAACATGATACCCAATATGGACAAGTTCCACAGAACCGCCATATACAGGCTGCCCATGCATGCTTCAGCATTGCCAGGGCATAAATTAAGTTCATTTTGTTTCTCTTTGTGGTTATTGGGAGCTTGCTGTCAGGACCAAAAAGTGCCACCTACATTTTGACATTTACATTCTCACTAATAAAAAGCATTTGGGACAGTAGCAAGCGCTTCGGGTTTACTAACAGAATACAGGAAATTCAGCCTTGTTTCTATAATCACAGCCTCCACAGTAGTTCACATCTGAATGCATTTCATCTAGTTTTTTTCACCGTCATCACCACACTCAGTTCTTCATTCAGACTTATAAATTTTTCTTTGGTTTGCCAGTCATATATTTCATAATTTTTAATACTATTAAATATTTTAGTTATTCATAAAGCAATAGAAGTGTTATTGTTAAGGTTCGTTTGTTAGCTTAAAGGTGTCAGTTTAAAAGGTGACTTTTAATGAGGATAACATTGAAGTTAGTCACCTTGAGTAGCACAGAGAACAATTTCTAATTGGTTTCATCAGGAGATGAATAACTGAATAACTGAATGTAACAGAATCCAGGCCCTGTGAGCCGAAGTGATCAGCAGCAGGAGCCTTTGCACTCTACACATCCTGATACTCAAGAGTTTCTATCTTGCTGGCTTTTGACTGCAGCTATATTATTGTCTCATTTGGGTCTCAACTCTCCCAGTTTGCATTATAAATTTTAGGCTTAGCAGCTTCAATAATAACCACATGAGCCAATGCCTAATGCTAGGTAAATCTATCTATCTTTCTACATATAATTTTTTTGTTTATTTTCACTCTGGAAATTGTAAGAGAGCTATCATACAAAACTTAGATTTTCACATTGAATCAGAAGTTGTATATGATCAGATTTCTATCGTGTCTCTTTGCCCGTTTCCTTGGTCCTTGGCAGAGAGTAGATCCTTTGAAAGGGAAAGATCAAGACTCTACTTACATCACCAGGAGAGGGTTATTATTATACACAGACTGTACTTCTCCAGAAAATGACAATGGAATCACTTTATTTTATATTTGAAATCCCATAATACAAAAGTATTATGGAAAATGGAGTGAAAAGATGACTAAAATGAGAAGTGATATTACCTGTTTTAGGAAAAGGTGACCATATATGATTATAGAATGTCTACATTAAAAAAAAGTCAGGATCATGGATTATAGGCTCAATGTCCTTTATTTATGGCTAGAATGCATTTATGAGTGAGTACATACTATGTTCATCTTTTGGGGTCTGGGTTACCTTACTCAGGATAGTGTTTTCTATTTCCATCCATTTGTATGCAAAATTCAAGATGTCATTTTTTTTTTACCGCTGAGTAATACTCTAATGCATACATATTCCACACTTTCTTTATCCATTCTTCCATTGAGGGGCATCTAGGTTGTTTCCAGGTTGTGGCTATTACAAATAATGCTGCTATGAACATAGTTGAACAAATACTTTTGTAGTATGATAGAGCATCTCTTGGGTATATTCCCAAGAGTGATATTGCTGGATCCTGGGGTAGGTTGATCCCGAATTTCCTAAGAAACCACCACACTGATTTCTAAAGTGGTTGCACAAGTTTGCATTCCCACCAGCAAGGAAGTCAGGACCACTAGGGGTGTGCCCACCCACTGAGATGGTGGGGTTGATCTAATGGGAGCTCACCAAGGCCAGCTGAACTGGGACTGATGGAGCATGTGATTAAACGGGACTCTCTAACATGGCGGACAATGAGGTCTGACTGAGAAGCCAAGGACAATGGCACTGGGTTTTGATCCTACTGCATGCACTGGCTTTGTGGGAGCCTAGCCTGTTTGGATGCTCACCTTCCTAGACCTGGATGGAGAGGGGGAGGACCTTGGACTTCCCACAGGGCAGGGAACCCTGAATGCTCTTTGGACTTGCGAAGGAGGGGGAGGGGAGGGGGAGGAAAATGGAAGGAGGCGAGGTGGTGGAAATTTTTAAGTAAAAGAAAAAGAAAAAAGTCAGGAAATCATGGCTAAAATTTGACTCTCTTCTCCCCCAAAACTACCTAACATTGTTAAGCTGGATAATTATATAATTGTGATATATATATCACAATTTTGAATTTAGTAATTTTTAATATGACCTTAATCTCTAACATGTAAATACAAACAGTAGACATGAACATTTTTAAAGCATTATATTCTCAAGATCTTTTCAAAAGTAGAATGCCGTAATCTTAAAATACCAAAATTATCACATGCCATTGGCATTCTTTAAAAGGTATAAAGGAATGATAATACAAATATGCTAATGTTTTAGATGTATCTAAAAATTTTCCTCAAGAAAAATTGTATATATAATTGGATTCATGAGAAAATGTTTCATTTTTAAAATTACTTATGGGACTTTGACTTTAGATAAAGTTTTATTTCTTTTCATTATTAATTAGGAATTGAGACAAGTTTTTTCTTTAGGCACTAGCCAATGGCAGATTATATAACAAAGAAAAAATCTCCAGAAATGCTCTAAATCCAAGATCATGGATGCCCAGTGCACAAGATCTGTGCTAAATATTTTGTCTTGAGATGATAAAATTTAGCATGTAAAAATATTGTACTAGGGAGAGGTATGTGAGGGCCTATCACTAATGAGGGGACTTAAGAGAAAAACTCTATGAATCTTGTCAGGAAGACCCTGGCATCTTCAACTGAACATTAGTATTCACCTCAGAGTCAAATTCAATGAAGTCCATGTAAAGAATAGAAAATGAAGAAAAAAATAATTTCCCCATACACACAAGCCAAACAATTCCTGTACCTCAAACATTGCCTCAGGTGCTTCCATGTCCCAGCAGACAATGTAGAACAACTTTATTACACATGTGACCATTAATATAGAGAAACAAGATATAACACATGATAACTGGAATATGACTTAATCAAGTAAAAAGCAGTAAGTAAGGACATACAAAATGGATGGATGTTGCAAAAATGTTCATGGCCTTAAAATTTTGAGGAGTTGAATATTTATGAAATACCATTTTAGAAAACAATACGCAATCTTTAAGAGTGAAACCATTAAACCAGTTACAGCCGTGTTTCAAATGCTAATATGATTTAGTTCACAGCATCTCCCCTTTGATATGTGAGATTGTGCAATTGGCTCTTTGTATTTACAAGTTCTATATCTCAGAAGTCTCCTTACCCAGCTTCACCCATGGACTGTGCTCTGACAGGAGATTTTAGACTTGGTTCTCTGGTGGACTTAATCTACATTATTTTTTTTTTTTTGGAGTAATATAAAATTACCACAATGGATTGGAAGGTTTCTCTTTTGGGTTCTATGATGGTTTGTATGACAATGACTTTCATTGACGCATATATTTGAATATGTGGTCCTGATTTGGTGGAACTCTTTGGGAAGTATTAGAAGGGATAGATTTGTTAGGCAAAATATGTCACTTGGGATGGGCTTTGAGCTTTCCAAAGTACAGGCAATTTTCTAGTTAGCTATGTTTCTCTAAGTCTCATTATTGTTGTATCTTTAGAAATAAGTTCTCAACTATTGCTCCAGTGTCATACCCACCTCCCTGCTGAACTGACATGCTCACCACCATGATCACCATTGACTCAGCCTCTGGAACTCTAAACCCACAGTAACCTCATTATTTTATAAATGATGTTGGCCATGATGCCTTGACAACAATAAAACAAATGTAACTAAGTGAGGCTTCATTTAACAATGTTGGTTGAACTGATTTCTTTACATGTTTCTGTGTGCTCTTCACTCACACTATAATATAAATCAGTTGCTTATAATGATTAAGTACTGGTTTCTTGTAGTAATTTTGTTTACCTCCTTTCCTATACAGCACTTATATATTGTACAATATTCAATGGGTTGTGTTTATAGACATAGATGCAACACTATACTGCTTTGAGCATTATTTCTTTTAAGAGAATATTCTCTCTGTCCTTTAGATAATTTTTCCTTGGAAGATTTTGAAGCTTATTAATCCATATGGTCTTTAAATACAACTAATATTTTTTCCTCATAGACTACCACAAAATGTTCATATGACCTAATCAAAAATCAAGTCTCCATTATACTCATGGAGAAGATTTATAAATATAAACAATAAGTAATAATCAACATAAAAGTATTATAATGGTTAGTATAATATCATGTTTGAGAGTTGAGGAAAGACAAAATCTATGTGTGAAATACTCACTAAATCAGAATGTAAGAAGGAATGGATGAGCAACATGTTTCCTACAAGGCTAGGATTTATTTGTCAGTAGGCTGTTTCCTGTGCTAATTGTGGGTATTTATGTAGAAATTTAAAATATCATGTTCTAACATTTCTTTTTGCTTAGTGTTGCCAGCATCAGTATTTAAATTTGCAAATAAGGAATTATAAGTAAATAAAATGAAACAGAAAACATAAAAAATAAATACTATATGATATGAAGGTTGGAAAATTTTGTGTACCATGTAGGCTCAAAACAAACCACCTCTCTTCAGTCTTTGTCATGGTCCCGTGCTGGCTACGTAGCCATATAGAGCTCTACAAATACAAATTTCTAAATCTGGTACATTGACTTAATGACAGTAATCAGAAATGTATCTTTACACAACTTCCTGCTTGAGTATACTCTACTTTCCTCTAAAGAATGAAGTTACTCCATGAGTCCTATTTCCCCACCAGTATATATTCGTTTAACTTCTTTTTACCAAAGTCTATGGCATGTGACTATCAATAAAAATTAAACAAACTAGAATTGAGCTAGTGACCAATAAAGATTTTCACTGCTACTAACTATTATTTATGGTGCTGCTAGGTAATTTGTTCACTACCAGAGAACAAAAGTAATAATATATTTCATCCTGCTAGAAAATTGATTTATGATAAATGAAAGAAATCTGCAAGTAAGATATACAATCCTTTTTGCAGAAATGCTATGGAAGTAATGAACTACTCTTAAAAAATTAGATATTAGGTCCATACCATGAGACATAACCCATACATGACACCACTAATGTAGTCTGGAATCTAAGATTAGATAGATCTTGGACCTAAGGGAAATAAAAAAAACAAACTATTATTCTGCTAAAGGGACATAACAATTAAATGATTCCTAAAGATATACTGCTATACCCATAGAACAGAGCACTGTTCTGTCCTAATCAAGGAAGAGTCTTCTTGTAGTAGATGATGAGTAACAAGGGGATCTACAACTAGAATATGTGCAATAGAGGTTTGGAGCACATAGAGACACTCATCCCTAAACATGTACATATTCATCCCTCCGTTCAAAGCTAATGGACCTATGGGAAAATGGAGGTAGAAGTACGGTAAAAGCCAGAAATGGTGTATGATTCCGAATAAGCATTGTCTTTAAGACACAACAAGACAGATACCATATGAGCTCACGGAAACCATGACAACATGATTAAGATATGTACAAGTTCAAATTCAAGCTATCATCAATGAGAAGGGGATGTGGGCAGTATTATAGCACATTGATTGAGGCAGGGTGAACATAAAAGAAAGAAGCCACCAACAAATGTAGTAAATTGTCCTTCAATCAAGACAATTCAGGGTGACATTTTTTCTCTTGGAATGGAGACTGCACATATGTGGCACAGGAGGCTGGGAATTTTATAGGGCAGAAAAGTAATAAACTTTGGAGATGGATGATTCCGTCTGCAGGTCACTTCCCTTGCAGTCTCAAAGTGGTAAATACCACAGAGGTTGGTGTGCTCAGCTTCTTATCAGACACTTCTAGAATCTTGATAGCTCACAGCTGCTATCGGTGTGTCAACTACCCTGTCTGGAGTTTTTCAATCTACCTGGGATTTCTGGCTCATTAACACTTTATTCCGTAAACCTGAGGAAAGAGAAAAAGAAGGCAACATAATCCTGTATTGGTCACTTCCCATGAGAGGGGAAACTCGGCCTGGTATGGACTTTTAGAACCTTTATCCTACCCCGAGTGGCATACCTCCTCCAAAAAGGCCATACCTTCTGACACTTCTTAAAAAAACCCAGTGGTAAAATTGGGAACAAACATTCAAGTATATGAGACAATAGGGACATTCTCTTTCATGTCATCACTGTTACCTTGTTCATTTTTGAATAAAACATTTAGTTCTTGTTTTTCAAGGTTTTACATGTCAAGTACTACTTAGCTGTACTGATTTATCTTTTAATAGTTGTTGAAATCCCGTACCGATCTCTTAGAAGCAAGCTTACCACTGTCTAAATTTTTGCAATAAGTTTCTTCTTGAGCCACTATATTCATCAGTTTTCTTGAAAGAATATTCTTTGTAACTAATAAATGTATTTTATAAACTAATGATATTATTATGGTTAAATGGCCTTAAATAGCTACATGCTAAAATCAAGCATTCATTGATGTGTATCACTATTTTTTTTTTTTTATGTTGGAAATTTCTTGTTAACACCATTGGACTTGCTACTGGGATTCTTAAAAAAAAAAAATCAGATTTAGACCCATTACATTACTACATTTTTTTATTTAGAGTTTCTGAAATTTATGGTGTTTGTTCATATTTGTGTATCTCAAAGTGGTTAAAACATATGATACTCATTAATTTGTCAGAAAAGTCAGATTGTTTTATATTTTGACTTTCACTTTTTGCCATCATAGTTGATTTAAATTCAATGACTCTAAATGCTATGCTCATCTTACAAAATACTATTCCTAAGTAAATTAATATGGAATTTTACTATTAGTGTCAATTAATAGTAATAGTAATTATTATTAATATGTAATACCAATTGAACAGATATTCCTGTTAAAGATTCATTCTCTCTTTCCAAGATATATGGTAATAGAAATAAAATACTTTTATTAAATATTATAGCTATACTTTTAGATAATATATAGATTATATACTAACATGAGTCATTAAATTATATTTATATTTACTACAGTATTCAAACTTTTCCTAAATTATATAAGTCATACCTGTTATCTGAAATGGTTACTACTGATACATTAACCTTTAACTTGATCTTATCAAAGTTTTGTGTCTTAAATTCTTGCCATTTAACTGTGAGAGGGTATATTACATTACCAATATATTTAAATTACATTCTAATATTTAGTTTGAGCAACAACAATGTAAATCATATCATTGTAATGATTTCTTTGATCAACTAAAGCACTAAGAAGTGTAATAATGTTAATTGTGCCAGGTGTTTTTCTTATAATAAAAAAGACTCATCACTATACTGAGCGAGTTTACTATAAAAGAATACTAACAATTCCTACCTAGTGAGCCATCAGCATTTAAATTCCCTATGTTAATGTTCTTTTTGTTTTAATCAGTGGTGTAAGATGCCATCCGGAATTAAATGCTTCAATAGGACTGTGCATTTTTTCATTAAATGAAAGATTTAAAGGAGGCAAAAGAAACAATGTTCAGCCACATGAAAACTCTATCTTACAGAATTCAGTGTATAATCCATCTTGTGGAAACTAAAAAAAAATGTTGAATTTTTTTAATAATGCAAAATAAAACTCACCATAACATAAGCAGTACAAAGAATCATGTTTAAACATTCCCCATGTTAGTGAGCTCTTTGTGTTCTAGGATATGTTCTACATCAGTGCCTCCTTACATCCTGAGGAGCAGACTGAGGAAAGACACACATGTCACTCAACATGTATTGTCATCTACTGTTCAGTAACTGGCTTTGAGAAAAACTGTCCAAGATATAACACAAACTAAGGGTTCGAAGCATTTTCCCAATTTTTCAAAAGCAGTACTACATCAGTTAAACATATTATGGTAACACTGTAAAATGAAAACTTATATTGAAAGCTTTTCATTATAAATCTATGTGGCCATTATAATAAAAACATGGAAGTAATTATTAGTCAAAATAAAATAATCATTACTTAATACATGCCACAATAGTGATAACTTCTTTAAGCAGAGGGTTAGATTTCTTTATTTTTCTGAGATCAGACACTGTTATTTATCAGTTTCTTATCTCCCTGCTTCATCCTCCTTCAGGCTTGTTATTTATCTTCAGGCCAGAACACTGTCTTTACTTGTATAATTACTTCTTTCAACAGCATCTACTCTAAACTCATAAGTCACTATGCGCTCTCTTAGGAGTACCCTAGGAGACACTAAATTTATCTAGAATGAAGATGCTGCCATCTGAATTGTTTCTTTCCAAATGCCTTTAACTAAGAGGAGTGGGAACAAGAATCATCAGATAACACCTTCCAAACAGGGAGAATGGTCCTGAGAGTACTAATGTAGGACTGGAGAAACCAGAGGACAGGTTCCTGATGTTTCCATTCACACTACATATAATTATCTCTCCATACTGTTTCTTGTATTTCCATGCAGATATTGTGCCTCTGAACATAACTCGATATAGTTCTTTTCTGTAAATCTAACTACTCATCCCCATCTGCTCTGCAGAAAACAATTCTACTGTACAAAATTATTTCAAACTAATCTTGCAAGAGAGTGTCTATTTAGATTACATAAAAAATACTATGACCCAATATATGATGAAGAATGCAATTTCAGTTTTAAATGCAGATAAAAGACATCTGTCTCTTGACATGACACTTAACTAAAACAGGATCATGAAGAGAGTGAGGAATTCCAAGTATAAAATATGTGTTTAGCAGGCAAGCATGCATACTGTTGTGGAAAATTGCTGAAACCAGCCAGTTAATCAGCATACTGCACAGAACTTCAGAGGGATGCAAGTGCCCTTTGTAAATCAATTGATCTATGCCTACTGAAGGTTTATTTATTATGATTTCAAAGGCTAAGTATTTAGAGGTAATGACCCGTAATAACATTGTTAGAAGCAAGAGGATCACTAAGTTGGAAAATTTACTCAAGTTTAATTAAAAACATTCTAAATTCTTTCTATATTTTTAATACTGCTCAACAAAGAAGCAAATAAATGTGGTTTCTTATTTTTGAAAACTCCACTCTTTCAAGTAAGACATCATGGGGACAGCTCTCTAGTCCCTTCTGAAAGGAGACTGTTAGAAAGCAGACTGGTAAGCACAGCAAGACTCTGTTTCAAGAAAAAGAAAAAAAAAGTCATGCTTCATTACTAATAATAAACATTTAAAAAATAATAGGTAACTATGGATAAAATTCATGATTTAATTAAGAATTTAAAAAAAGACTAGGTGGCATACAGTGTGAACAAGAATTCTTGAGAACAGCTGTTTCTGCTGAGCCTGACTGATTGAAGCTTCAATGACTATGGAGAGGTTGGAGGGATGCTGTAGAAGCCCGATGATTTTTTTCTTCTTCTTCTTCTTCTTCTTCTTCTTCTTCTTCTTCTTCTTCTTCTTCTTCTTCTTCTTCTTCTTCTTCTTCTTCTTCTTCTTCTTCTTCTTCTTCTTCTTCTCCCCCCTTTCTCTCTCTCTTTCTCTCTCTTTCTCTCTCTCTCTCTCTCTCTCTCTCTGATTTTTATTGAGCTCTACATTCTTATCTGCTTCTCTCCCTGCCTCTGCCCTCCTCTTCAACCCTCTCCTAAGAACCCCATGCTCCCAATTTACTCAGGAGACCTTGTCTTTTTCTAGTTCCCTTGTAGATTAGATCCATGTATGTCTCTCTTAGGGTCCTCGTTGTTGTCTAGGTTCTCTGGGATTATGATTTGTGGGCTTTTTTTTTTCTTTATGTTTAAAAACCACTTATGAGTGAGTACATGTGATAATTGTCTTTCTGGGTCTGAGTTACCTCACTCAAAAAGATGTTTTCTAGGTCCATCCATCTGCCTGCAGAATTCAAGGTGTTGTTAACAATTTCTTTTAAGGTAGTTTTAGTGCCGCAAATAGCCATTTTTGCCCAGGTTTCATATTTAGATAAACAGATTAAACTTTTGAAACAAAAGGCTAAGAGTATTATCTAGTAATATCTGTAGTTGAGATTTGCTAATTTACCTGTTTTCAACACTGTAAAATGCCTTGATGCATAAATTTCTTGTTTCTGTTATTATAAAAGTACATCCATGCTAGAAAACATGGAAATGGGGTAACCTAAATTCCTTTTCCATGATCACGATCACACACAATTTGGGCTCTCTTTTTCACTATTAGTTGAGTTACATTTCTTTGTTGACATGAGCTAACATGTAGATAGTGCGATAGAGTGGTCTAATGCTAGGTGTTATTTCATTTTGTTTGTGCACATACATTTGATTAAGTGTCAATTTTAGCAGTTATAAATTATCTTTGTTGGAATATTCTTGTGTAAGTTTTGAGTTTACTGTGTAACTACATTTTTCCATGTTAAATATAAAGAAATAGACTAGTTGAGCTTATATTGAGAATAAAAGATGAAGTTTTTAAAATCTCAAAATGGGGACTTTTAGAAATACTAACTAGTGTGAAACATTCTAGTGATAAGGAATGCAGAATCCCTTACCTGTTCAAACTTTTCCTATCTGTCATTTTGGAACCCTTCACTTTCTTAGCTTACATCAGAGATAGCACTTGCATAGACCACCTTTCATCCCAATTCTTCAAGTTTGCTAATTAAATATAAAACTTATGTTTGGCCCAGTCTATTTTGTTATATAATTGTGCAGCAAGATAAACCTAAATTCATCATAATAATGTGGTTTCATTGTTCAATATATCTTGTGAAGTTGACTATGTTTTCCTGTACTTTTTAATGTTTTTCTTTACTTTGTGTCGTTACTTACCTATCTTCTCTTTGTCTTACAGGACCTCCTAACTTTAGACACTATTCATCATTCTACTAAAATTGCCTTTACAAAGTCTTGATTAGTATATACAATCTTCAAATATGTAATTATAAAGTTGCTTTCTGTTACAACACAGGCATTAAAAGTCACCCTTAGTGTTGTATGTATCTTTGATTGCAATCATTGTTGTATAATACTCCACTATTTGGTTATTTCAAGTTTAGTTGTACATGCAATTGGGTGAGTGTTGATTTTAGTGATGTAATGATCTGTTAAGACAAGCAGATCTTCCTTCCACTTCCAGTCTGGGTTCCTTCTTTCCCATCTCTCTCACAAAGAGGCAGCTTCTGCCTCTCTCTCTTCTCCCCACTTTTCTCCTCCCCATCCCCATTTCTCTTTTTCTCTCTCTGCCTCTCCCCCTGCTTTTTTCCCTTCTCTCCTCCCCCCCTTTTTCCCCCCTCTATAACCCATCAAATAAATACTCACTTTCTATGCATGGCATGCCTAACAGGTTTCTGTCTCTCCCCTGCCACGTGGCTCCCTGCCTGGGACTGGCTGCCTTAGTGGCTGCCGTAGTCTTTGGACCTACTGGCCCTTGTGGGATGCCACTGCACCCCTCCATGAACTGCAGCATTTTACTATTATCATAACAAGTGATACAAATAATTTTGGTATAAATGTTCTTGTGTAATTTTTATCTTAATAAACAATATACTAGACATTGTGTCTTTGATATTATTTGATCTTGTCAGTATTTCTAGTCTCCTAATAAGTATACATATGTCTCATTATGGTTTAGTTTTCATTTCTCTGATTATTAATGATGATCATTAGTTTTCTTTTTTTTGATCATTAGTTTTCATGTGGTCATAGTCATTTATCTTTCCCTAGAAACTTGCTTGTTCAAGTCTTCTACCTAGCTTAAAAATAATAAGCTACTAACTTTGATATCATATATCCAACATGAATAATGTGGCGAACATTGGTATAAGAGATTGAGACACAAGACACTTAATATTTGCTTCCTTAGTATATTTCAAGTAAATAACACAGTGTAAATAACTAGTTTGCATGTTCTGCATATTTCATTGTATATGTGTAAACTTTTCAATTGTTTGTCTCTTGATGTTTGTTTAAGTTGTTTTCGTGTCTTGGATACTTTACTACAGTGGAGAATATGCTACAGTGAACATAAGAGTTGGGATATGTCTTCAACAATCTGATTCCCTTTCTATTTCCATAATCTATATAACTAGACATGGGGTTGCTAGATGGAATTGTAGTTCTAGTTTAAAATCTTTGTCCAAGCTAAGTTTTATTTTCTAAAGTGCTTGTCAAAACAGTTTAAATATAAAATATCATTCACGAAGGCTAATGTATTAAAGAATTAGTTCCAGTTGGTAGTGGCATTGAGAGTAAATTGGATAATAACCATTATGGTAATTTGACTGAGAAAAGTTCCCTACAGATTCAGGTGTTTGGCATTTGTTTTCCAGTTGGTGACACTGCTTGGGAAAGTCATGTAGCCTTTCTAGAAGGTAGTCAAGGGGGCAGGCTTTGAGAGTTTGTAGCCTTACCCCATTCCAGTTTGACCTCTCTACTTTGTGTCTGCTGTTGATTATGTGATCAGTCCACTTCCTGCTCTGTCACTTCCTATCATCCCCTTCCATCATTGTGACCTCTCCTTCTAGAACCAGAAGCCAAATAAACTGAATCTATCTTGGTATGTCTTTGGTCACGATATTTTCTCAAAGAAACAGAAAAGTAACTTAATACAGAAGTTGGTGTCAGGAATTGACTGTTACAGTAAGGAACCTGACAATGTGGGTTTTTGGATGAATGTAAAAGACTTGAACCAGAAAAGCAGCTGGATGCTGTAAACAGAGTTTAATGGGCCTTTCTCAGAAGAGCCTGAAAGACAGTAGTGTTGAGAGTAATGTGGATGGATGGTAAAGGCCAGACTCATGAGGTTTATAGAAGAAGCAAAGATTTTAACAGACATTTATCAGGACTTACACCTGTGCCATTTTGACAAAAAAGAAAGAAAGAAAAGAAAAGAAAGAAGAGAAAAGAGAAAAAGAAAGAAAAAATGTGGTTACTTTTGACCTGTGTCCTAAGAACTTGCTCAAGGCTAAATTTCAAAAGAATAGATCATTTCTTTGTCAGAGGGAATTTCAAGGTTGCATAATGTTGAGTCTCTGGTATGGGTTGTTACTGATTTATTTTCTGCATGTCCCCAAAAGTAAAAGAGCAAGTAAGGCAGAATAAAATAATAGATATACAATTAAGAAAGAAAGAAGAGCACTAGGAAGCCATGTGTGCACTGATAGAGAGACTGCAGTTATAGGAATCTATGCCTTTAAGGGGAACTTCAAGCTCTGCTTTGGAATGATAAGAAAAAGTGCCCAAAGGCAAGACCACATTCTTGTAAAACTTTCTGTCACCTGACTCTAGAACTCAAAATCCTTATCAACTGATTCCAACTCTCAGATTCCTTGGAGTTTAAAACCAGTTGATAATAGCCTGTCCTGTTGAGTGGAGCTTTATTGTTTTACTTATACATTTTTACTTTATTGTTTGATTTCACTTTTCATATTCTGATTATCTTATTAAGAAACTTCAGTCGGTTGGTTTAGGTGCTACACACAGCACTCAAGAGACAGCGAGATCCAGTTCCATTTCAACCTGATATACACACTGATTTTCAGGCCAGTCAGGACTATTGAGAGACCCTGCCTAAAACAAACAAACAAGGAAACAAACAGAAAACCAACCAAGAAGGAAGGTTTAATTAAATCTTGTTAAAAATTTTCCATGTAGGGCTGGGCGCCTTTAATCCCAGCACTTGGGAGGCAGAGGCAGGCGGATCTCTGTGAGTTCGAGACCAGCCTGGTCTACAAGAGCTAGTTCCAGGACAGGCTCCAAAACCACAGAGAAACCCTGTCTCAAAAAACCAAAAAAAAAAAAAAAAAAAAAAAATTCCATGTAGAACCTTCTAGTGGAGCTTTGATATAAAACCATCAAGAATTCTGTGCACGGACTTAAGAGTACTTCTAGTCCCTGTGTTTCATTGCCATTTCCAGATTTTCTGGCTCCTAATATATTCTCTGAATATATTCTGGCTACAGTAATCAGAGTAGAGTAGGGAATAAACCTTTGAGACTGATAGTAGTTTTCTACGGTATCACAGCTACTGTCCTGTGCCATACAGATTATAGTGTTTGATCTTTCTAGGGTGAAAACTCAAGAAAATAAAATGTCTCTGCCTAGCAGGGACTGTTTTCACTGCCAGGCCCAGGAAGATCAAAGTGCTCCATCCTGAAGGGTCTTTCTCTGATGCAACAGGATATACTTTCACTGCCGTTTGATCAAATTCAAAATTTGAAAGCCAAGAGATTGATCACTGCTAGATGACAGGGATATTACCATTTCTTTTCTGGTGTTTAACTTTAGTAGGTCCCCCAACCTAGCCACAAACAAATAAACAATAACATCAAACATCTCTCACTGTTGACTGGGAAATTCCAGGTAGGACATAACATTTACATTTACCTAAAGTGTCTACAACTGGATAAAAATGACTTAATGCTGCCCAAACTTCTCCATCATGGGTTCAGTACAATGCTATAAATGGTGCTTGCTGAGGTTGAAGACCAGGAGAGCTCTGCTCTAAATAGATGCCACCTCTGCTGTGTACATTGCAGTGGACTTAGCAATAGTGAGAAAGTACTGCCTTCAATGGGACCAGTTTCCAGGAACATAGGAATGAAAGCCAGAAAGAACACAGCGGCTAGAGGCATTTTTAAAAAAAGCAATCAACACAGAAAATATCTGCTTGACTCTCCAGGAGAGTTTATGACTAAAAGAATGATTCATAAAAGTGGTAAAATGAAGAGGAAAAGATTTGACAGAAGTTTTGTATTTGTGAGAGGAAAAGGAAAAATTTTTAGAAGATTATGAGAAAGAACTGGGAAACAAGAAGACTTCTAATTCATGATTTAGGTTTCATGCTGAGAAAAAGGGCAGGGAATTCTGGAGCCCAGATTTCATGAAGAACCTCAGTATAAGTGGTTGTGCAGATTCACTAGAAATCTGAAAATTTCTAGTCAAAGAGCTTGTTCACCGGTGATTTGGGATTTTCTCATAAAATAGTCTCCAATCCAGATAAGCCCAGAGAGAGGGGAAAACATTAATTTATCCATGGTTGGAGAAAGTCTGACTTAAGTTATAAAATGACAATAGAAAGGGAAAACTCAGCAAACTGAACGCAGTGGCTGAATGGAGAACCATATGACCTCTCAGAATGCAGCATGGAAGAAACAGATATAACAGCAATTCCTTATGATCCTAATATACAATGCCATCTCTCATTCCTCAGGTATTTTTGTACTTCATAGTTCTGAACTCATAGAAATGTACATGTGACCTAAAATGCTGTCTTTTAGATTTCTAAATGAAAGTATAGGTTAAAGTGATAAATATTAGGAGATTTCATTTCAATTGATATTTAACCTAATAGAATTAGGTAAATTATTTCAATTTTCCTGTTCTAAAAAGATAGGAGAAAAATAAGCAAGAAGCAAGAGTAAAAATGAAAATTTATTTGGATACACTAAAATAAAGTGGAGCACAAGAAGAGGGAAGACAGAAAATAACAGGAAATAGTCATCAAGGCAGAGAGAGGGTGACTGGGGAAGAACACAATAGGTTTTTATTTCCTGCATTTGATCTTTCAGTACACTGAGTTATTTCCCTGAATTTTGATTCCAGGAGACTACTTGATCAAAACTATACATTTTTTTATTTGTCTGTTAATAATTTCTTTTTATTTATAATAGCATGAATTGATATTATAGTGATAATGAAAAGCCAAACATACCAAAGAGAAGTCTACACACCCCCACATCCCCCCCCACACACACAGACACACACACAGAATTGATTTTGTATTATCCTTGGTTTCAGCTATCCAATGGAAGCCTCTATGTTTGGGAAAGGCATCACTCACACAAAGGGGGGATTTTATGTTCATGCAGGGGTCTCAAATGCATTCAGAAATTGTCAGCACATACTCTACATAAGAGCAATCAGTCCCCAGAGAGGAAATTTGACTTGACCCAGCAGCAAGTACCTGTTTAGAACTCCATAAGCTGTGGGGTCTCCCTTCAGAGGGACAGCTGTATCCTCCCTGGAATAGAGCTGTTTTCCCTTTCCAAATGACAGCTGTTTTCTGTGCTTGTACATGTTCATTTGAAGAATTAATGGATGCCAGTGTCCTAATTTGTGTATGTGTTTATATTTCATTATATGTTTCTATGTGTGTTTGTGTAAGCTTATAAACATAATTTTGTTCCTAATATCTGAGCTATCCTCAGCAAAACCTATCAATTCATAGAAATCTTACTTAACAAATCGCCCCAGTCATAATTTTGTAAACTTCTGTGATTTGTATCTTATCTGAAAAATACTCTCCTATGGGCCAGCAAATGTCAGGTACCTGAAGTAGATAAAACCAGGTAAATAGTGTTTTTCTTAGCTGCCATCCTGAGTCAGCTGATTTCTGCCTTAATATATTACAGGTCTATTACACAGTACTTATTCCTCCCAAATGTTTCCTTTGCTAACTTACTGTGTCCTTCATCTGCTTCTCTATTTGACTTCCTAGATGATTTTGACTTCCTCGGTGACAGCTTTTTCTTACATAACATCATTGACTTGTCCCCCAAGACAGCAAACAATATTTGATTTTTGTTTTCTCTTTTTTTCTCTCTCTCCCTTCATTCCTTCCTTCCTTTTTTCTTTCTTCTCTTTCTTCCTATGTTTTACTTTCTATTGTTCAGTTCTCTTTTATGTTAATTAATGAAATACTTTTTTCCTATCACAAATTCCCCTCCTTCAGCTCCTCCAAGTTTCTCCCCCAACCTGTCCACTCCTCCTATTTTCTTTTCAGAAAAGAGATTTCTCCCATGATATCAGCCAGTCATGACACAACAAGTTGTAGAAAAACTAGGGACTTCCTCTCTTATTAAGGTTGTACAAGGTAACCCAGTAGGAAGAAAGGATTCCAAAAGCAAGTAACAGAGTCAGGGCCAGCCCCTGCTCCCACAGTTAGGAGTTCCACAAGAACACCACACTACACAACTCTCATATATATTTATTTATGCACAGGCCCTAAGTTTGTCCCATGCAAGCTCTCTGTGAGCCCTTATGAGCCCAAGTTAGTTGATTCTGTGGATTTTCTCGTCTTTTCCAGCCTAAAGCCGAAGTCCTTTCACAGTTCTCCCTTAAAACATGGTAAAGTCTATCACAGCACTAGTCTGTGAACCTTGTGCCAATTTCAGTGTGTCTGTCACTATGCTAAAGTGCTGTAACCAAAGTAATTTGAGGATAAAAAGTTTGTTCTCATCTGACAACTCAGATCAGATTGATCGTTGAAGCAAGTCAGGGCAGAAATTCAAGGCACAAATGAAGAGACAGGAACAGAACAGAGAGGCCATGGAAGAACATTACTGACTTGCTCCAAAACCCTAGCTTAGCCTGCTTTCTTATTCCATCTGCCCAGCTTTGAATCATACACAATGATCTGGGCTTTCACAAATCAATCATCAAAGAAAATTCCCTGCAGTTTTGCCTCCTGAGCAGTCTTTTGGAGCAATTTCTCAATTCCAGTTAAAAATGTCTAAACACTACAATTGATAAATTCTGCAGAGACTTTTTTTCCCTCTCCTTTTGATTTTACCTGAGTGCGAAGAGAATTCCTTACATTTAAGGAATCACGTGTGTTGAGGCAGTTAGAATTTAAGTGGGACATTTTATTGGAAGAAAGGGGAGGGAATGGGTAAAGTGAAGGGAGAGAAAGAAAGAGAATACAAAGGAAGAGAAAAGAGAAGAGAAGAGAAAGAGAGAGAGAGAGAGAGAGAGAGAGAGAGAGAGAGAGAGAGAGAGGACAAGTCCTGACTGCCCCTTCAGAGGAACAGAGGGGAAAGAGAGCAGGAATGGGCAGAGTTTGTCTCTTAAAAGGACCTTTTGCACAGAGACTACATAGTGATGTAGCAGCCATAGGACCCTGGGCTAGCCAGGGGACTGCCTGGATGCATTTTGGCACGTGACAGGGGCCAGTATAATGCCTAAACTCTCATATTATCATCTTTTTTCTTATTATAAAAAGGTGGGGTAAATTAAAGAGAACAGCAGGTGGGAGAGGGATGGAGTACCACATCCTCAAGACTGTTCCCTGCTGATCTGGAGTATCAAAAATCTTCGGGGGATCTGGGATGTTGGCCACGTTGGTTGTGTCACTGTCCGGACTATGTGGAACCTGGCACCTCTTACCAGGGCCCACAGATGTGAATCCGTTCTACCTTGACTAAAGGTCAGAGAGTTTAAGCCTATTTTTGTTCTCTCAAAGTTGTTGACAACAGGTGTGGCTACAAAAAAGAGATCCTGACCTAGGGTGTGGTTAATCAGTATTTTGAGTATAGAGGTGGGTCTGCTCCACTTTGACCAAAGGTCAGAGAATTCTTAGTTCCTGCTGTCAAGCTGGCAATGCTTAACATCAAATTGCATCAGCATTCTTGAGAAGGATAAGTTTTATCTCAATTAATAATTAAAAATGGAAGAGACTTACTTGATTGGCTGCCTAGACAGCCACACTGGGGTCCTCCAAGGTTGTTGAGGACAGGTCTTCTGTTGTTATCATGAGACCTGCCAGGCTTCAGAAGATCCTGTGGATTGTAGGAAGACCAGTTTACTTTGCCCTAGGCAACTTAAGGCAGTTAATTCCTCAGTGTCCTGTTTTCCAGGATTTGAAAAGGACTTGGAGCAGTTTAGGTGAAAGGTAGGTTGGAGCAGTTGAGGTCAAAGGTAGGTTTCATCAGTGGCTGCCAATGCCACTTGTGAAGCAAGCTCCTGATGGAGGCTCTACTGTGCCAATCCATCTTCTTTGAAGGAAATAGGGGTGGTGGATGGAGCCAACCTGTTTTTGTTACAAAAAGCATTTTTAATAATTAAACATTTTAAATGCCATATTCTCTAGATCTCTGAGGTTTTTATACCTTCTGTATATTGATATATCTAAGTTATGACTGCAGTATAGAATGTGCCTGGAGAGTTGAACCCAAGCTGAGAGGTCTCTATGTTAGCTTTTGTTAATCTGAAATAGATCTTTATAACCTTAAATTTTTATTAGTACATAAAATATATTTTAAAGCAGAGTTGAATCACATATACAGTATGTTGTAACAGAACTAACCACATATTTTTATCATCATTTAAAAGTACATACTAATTTAAAGTATCTGAGACTTGTTTTCTTAATCTAGATGGAGATACAATGAACAGTCTATTAAAACTATTTAATGCATTTTAGCTATATTCACTCACAAACACACACACACACACATATATATATACATGTGTATATATATGTATATATATATATATTAAACAAGAATTGTGTAAATAAGAAGAAAAGGAAAACAAGTGTGTGCTGAGTAAGACAAAGCTTGCTTTTCTATCTCTGACTTTCACATTTCAGACCCAGCTGCCAGTACTGAGTGAAAGGCAAAGCAGATGTGTTATGGCTGAAAGAGAGCTGTTACAGGCGGGTAGAATTACTGCATGAAGTTGGTGCTCTGGTGGGCCCTGCCAAGAAACACATCACTGCAAACCGGCCACATGCAGCAGAGTCAATAAGAGGAATTAGAAATAAAAAGGTAAGTAAAAGGTGAAACGAGACAAAGAGCTCCCTTAGTCAAGATGGTGGAGGTCACGTGGCCACCCTTAGCAAAGATGGCCATTAGCTCATTTGACTTGCCAATATGGTGCCTGCCCACATGTTACAAGGTACTGAGAAACCATGTGTTTTTTAAGAGTAGTCATGCGAATTTTAAACAGATCCAGTTAACAAGACAGACATACAGGACACATAAAACATGAATTTAAAACAGTCAGAATCACACCAGTGTGGCCACACCATTCATACATTCTTTCTTACATGAAGCAGACAGGAAACATCTTGAGCATACACTGCCAGCCTGCAGTTGGGCAAGAGAGAGGGACCTGCCACCCTGGACTGTATGGTGGCAGAGACAGGACAAACAGAAGAGTAAGAGATGTCTAGTGAATTAATCACAGTGGGAGGCAGCAAGAGGTCACTGTGGTGGGTAGGAGAGAGGCAGACAAGCAAAGAGAATACTTCTGATTATGGCTCATGGCAGAATGTAGGATACTAATAAGCAGGCATATAGTTTAGTTTATGAGGGGTGGGTGTGGCACAGTTTCCATGAGTGAGATAGAGAAGGTCCAGAGTCTGAACTCCAGCATCCCAGAGATTCAGCATGGACCACAGCTCAAGATGGCCTTGCCAGGAGCCATGGTGAGTGAATGGGTGTGAGCTGTACCCCTACATAGTTACATGGGGAGGGGGACCCAAAGGATTTTGAGCCCTAGAGACACATGATTACCCAACACTGGGAATTTCAACAGGAGCCAAAAGGCGAGAAATCATGATTGCGAGATTAATCCTCAGTCATAGAAAACATGGCCAGAGAAATATGTATGTGTGTGTATGGGGGGGGGTGGCGGCTACTGCTCTGCCAGTGTTGGGTGTAGAATTCCAGCAACCCTTAGTTGGAAAAGTAACCAGACTGAAGGATTGCAAGGATCTCTGACACTCCTCAGACGGCCCGCAGGTAGGAGGAGCTGCAAGGGAGGACCTGCCGAGTTTCTTGTGACACCAAATGTTGGAAAATGGCACTAGTGGCACCTTTGTTGGAAGGCCCATGATGGGTGAGGGACAAGCACAGCCAGGCAGCTGTGGAAAGATTTATTGGGGGTGGAGAGAGAATGGAGAAAGGGAAGGGAGAGAGGGGAAAAGGAGTGAAAGAGACAGAGACAGAAAAGAGAACAAGAGAGAGGCAGGAACAGAGGAACAGCAGAAGGAGAGCAGGAATTGACACAGCTTGTCTCTAAATGGACCTTTGCATCTACATAGAGACTAAGTAGTGAGTGGACTGGCCAGGATACTGTCTGGGTGCATCAGGCCAGCATAATGCCTGAATCCTAACAATATGTCTCAGAGATTTCCCCTTCCTAGCAGAAAAGACTTGCTATATTGACTTTTCTATTTTCAGTCGTATTTTACAGGTTATAGAGTAATTTATATTCTCCTACACTGCCTTAGATCCAAAAGAAGGTAAAGAGGGTGGGGTATGAAGAAAATGAAGTTTTGTTGATTTTCTTTTTAATTTAGCTGTATATTTGTTTTGGTTTTATTTCCCCAAATTCCACTTAGTATAGAACACAGACATTTTCTTTACTGTGGAACTATTTACATTTCTCTGGTTTACTGAATTTGCATCTCTAAGAACTCTAATGAATGAAGATACACTCTTACTTTTTTCCATGTATATTTGTGTTGATCCTTAATCTCCTGTCTTTTAGCAAGGTTTATGATCTTCTTGGGATGAAAAAATGGTATTAAATCATCAAAAAAGCTCCTCTATACAAAAATTTATAGGAAATAAAAAAAATCAATGTGTTGAGTCATCCTGTTCTGAGTGGCACGTGTGGTAGCTAATATTCCATTCCTGTCTTACCACTTTGGTTTCTAAGAGCTACCGGCAGTTCTTGCTTCATGCTTCATGAGTATGGCTTTTATTCCAAGCTTCAGGAACTAACTCTTAATACTGTCCAACAGTCAGCAAATACAGAGCTTCCTAACTTCTCAGCACATGAAGATAACAGAGAGATGGCAAGAATCACTGAATTGTGCTGATTCTATTGCGGAAAGGACAGGTCTCACTTCTGGACAGGAACATGGCTCAGTGCTCCAATAATAGTAGACCGTACAGAGAAACTGTAACAGTCTCCACTTTGATTCCAAGCCCACTCTCCTCTCCCTTTTAGGAGGACAGAAATTTTCAGTTTTTATTTTAATTTTCCAAGAACACAGTCTTCCTAATTATTAACGTTTTCTTCACATTGGATTTACAAACTATCTCTTAGTATGTGTGACATGTGTGAATAGATACTGTGTTTTGCTTTCTGCTTGGAATATTCCTTTCAAGAGAAACTTATGTCTTCATTGAAGACACCTTTTTATTTTTTATTTTCTGTGGCATCAATTTAAATGGGTCAATTTAATTTAAAGTTCATCACATATTATCACGGCTATATTAATAGTTAAAATGTCTTATTTTATTTTTGATTGGAATATGTTAATTTTATACATTGTTTGGGATTTAATTGGTATTTTAACACATACATACAATGTGAAATAGTATAGTCTAATCTATTATCTGTGTTCTGCCATTACATAACCATTTGTAACTTCTAGTTACTATACTTCAGTCTCTACACTGCTTCTAGACATATATCCTATAGTTCAAGCTACCACATAGCAAGTAATGAAATTTCCTCTCCTTCATAGCTATATAGCATTCTTTTGGATAAACATACATTTTCTTTGTTCATTCATTCATTCATTCATTCATTCATTATCTTTTCATGAACCTGTAGGCTGTGTCATCTTTACTACTATGAGTAAACAAACAAATATGGAACACATGAACATGCCTTTTTACTATGTTTTTTTTATTTTTGCATATTTACCTTGGAAGATCACGTGACAAATCAAACTAAGCATTTGATGACATTTCACAATCTGAAGGGAGACAAGATGTCTATTTTCAGTGCTTTATTTCTTGCTTGGCTAGAAGTTTAGCTGCAGCAATTAGGGAAGAAAAAATAAAGCACCTCCAAATCCAAGAGTAGGAAGTCAAATTATCCATTTTTATATGTGTTAAGATTATATCTTATATTAAAAGAAAAATCTAAAGATTGTATTTGATATGATACAAAAACTCAGTAAAATTTTGGAAAAAAAAATTGGCACACAAAATCCAGTAACATGTTTACATACCAATAATGAATTTACTGAGAAAGAAATAACAAGAAAAACTCTATCCCAAAAGCTATAACCCAAACAAAGCCTAAAATTACTGGGGATATATTTAATGAAATAATAAAAGACCACTACAATGGGTGTTATAAAATGCAGTTGAGTAAAATTTAAATTGACACAATTTAAATCCGCAAAATTCCAAAATTATAGAATCAGAAAAGCTAATATCCACATTACCCAAACAATTAATAGGTCCACTGTAGTCCAAACTGGATATTTCTCACAGAAACAGAAAAATTGTTTCATTCATGTTTATTTGTTTTTCCTCATTTTTCTTTCCATAGTTTTTTCCTTTCCCTTGACCCATGTGAAGAATATTACTGATGTCATTGAAGTGACTGTCGGTAAGAATATTTGTGAAAACAGAGATTCATGTTACAGAATATGCTATTTTTCTCCACCTTGTGTCATGATGGTTCCCATGACATGTTTTGTCGGTATTGCAAGAAGATAATTTTGTTCATGATTTCAACTTTCTACATAGTGCACAAAATTCTTTCATCTGTAACTATCAGTTTCTTTTGTCAATTAGTTGTGTCTTCCCTACTCTCTGACAATCATGAGCACAACCACATCAGGAGAGTTTTACCTGATCTTCGCTGCAGCTACATTGCCCCTGACTAAAACCTCTCCAAAACCAGTGCTCTAACTTGTGCTCTTCTCAATAGGGAAGTTTACTCTCCTCCTATTTATTGACACTGTATTTTCAGACTTTAAACTTTGGATAAGCATGTTTAGAATTCTGTTGTACTTTCTTATTTCTTTTGAATTTTGAAAGTTTTTACTTTTTTAATACCAGGTTTTCCTTAAACATGCTTTTACTAATATTCTCTCCTATTTTGCTGCCTCTCTTTTCAATCTTTTAAATACCTTCTGTAGAACAAAGTTTTTAGCTTTGATGAAATACAACTTATCAGTTTTTCTTTTAATAATATTTCTTGTACGGATCATAATTTTTCTCTATTTTCTTTTGAAAGATAATTCTATTTTTCAATAATGTATTTTAGTTTTTTGTAAAGTGTGAACTATGACCTTGAGTGTTCTGTGTTGGTTTGTTTGCTTTTCTTTTCTTTCACTTAGCTGGGTAATTGTTTTGGCCCTATTCATTGTATGAATAACATTTCCTTGATGTTTGATACTCAAAATAGACTTTTTTTTCTAGGTACAGTCTTTTTAGGTAGACCTTGTTAGCCTGGAACTCAGTGTATAGACGAGACTGGCTTCAAATGCACAGAAATATACCTGCATCTGCCTCCATAGTACTGGAATTAAAAGTATGTGTCATCATACTTGACTGTAAAACTTACTATCTTAGTACAATAAAACACTGTTTTATAGCCAACACAATTATGCATAATTTTTTTTGTTTCTGGTTAATTTTTCATAGAGATTTTTAAAAAATTATTTTTTCTCCAGAGGACCTGAGTTCAAAAAAAATATTTTTTGCCATCTCAAATCTGTAAGAATAGCTGTATGTTTTTCTTATGTTTATCATGTTTACATTTTAATTTCATTGTATTACTTGAGTTTTAGAGTAAATTTTATGAATACAGTAAGCTACAGCATCTTTCTTTTCAACATTACATATCATACTCAAAAATTGGTATCTGCCCTTCTTGTGTTTTATACCTGCTTCTACCCATAAAATAAAGAACTACTGTTCTTTGGATCTAACTGTATATTTTTTACTTTCTTTTGATAATTTCCTATAAGTTCAAATAAATTAATTAAATACCCCTGAATAGCTAAAAATGTTAATATAAAGTAAAAAATCATAGATTTTGTTTCTTTAATATTAATATATAAAATAGGCAAAGTTTGTCAAAACTTTCTGTAATTTTGGTAGTGTTTTCCCAATAAACAGTCTGGCATCTTGAATACATATTTTAAAAATGTATTCATGCTATCCAGTCTCTACAAGCAATTGCTATTTGAATTGTTTTGTGATTTAATAAAAACTTTAAATTCCAAGTCACAAGGACAGTGACCTTACTTCTCATACCTCTGTTTCACACCACAGTTACCTCCTTAATGTGACATTATATTGTCAGTGAAGATTCCTTAATACTCTACAATGGAGGTAAAGCAGGACTTTAATCTTGGTTCCAAGTCAGACTAATTAATATATTCTCCTGATATCCAGAAATTGGATGCTGCTATAGGGCAGCCCCTCACAGAAAGGCTCTGTGTAACAGTGTAGATGGTACATACTCTAGATTTGAGTTTACCTATCAGTGTTCACTCATTTATTCATCATCATTCATGTCCTGCTGTGGGATAATGGTCTGTACCCTGTCACTTTATATTTTAAATAAATGCTGATTGGCGAGTAGCCAGGCAGGAAGTATAGGCGGGGTGACAAGGCAGGAAGTAGAAATGGGGCAACGAGAATTCTGGGAAGAGGAAAGTGCATTCTGCAGTTGTGACTCTGCCACAGAGGAAGCAAGATGTGACTGCCTTGCCAAAAAATATACAGAGCCACGTGGCTAACTCAGACAAGAATTATGGGATAATGTAAATGATAAGAATTAGTAAATAAGAAGCCTGAGCTAATGGGCAAATCAGTTTATAAATAATGTAGACCTCTGTGTGATTCTTTGGGACTTAGTGGCTGCAGGAGCAGGCAGGACAGAAAACTTCAGTCAAGTTTGCCCTGGCAATGCTTAAATATGCACGGGCAGCCCATTTATGGCAGCTCTCCAGTTGCTCCTATTCTGGGCAGTCCGAGATGCTTGTGTTATTGTCAAACCAAAGATTCTACAGCTTTTATTAAAATGTTGTCCATCTAGTGTTTTATGGACCTTTCTCTTTGCCTTATCCTATGCACTCCTCCGAGCAGTGCTGCCTTCGGTTATCTGCTGTCATTCATTCTGAAAACATGGCTGAAGTATCTCAAGCACCATTGCCTCCGTCTTCTGTAGATGGAGGTGTTTCATAATGTCATCGTAATGCAGACTATCTCTTTGTGTAATGCCTAGAATCCCTGAAGACATGGCATCTCAAACAAATTCAGCCTCTGTCCTGAGAAGCAAGTGTAGGGATGCTTCCTCTCACCACTACTCTTTAATATATTCCTGGAATTAATAATAGCAACAGCTCTGGAGAATGAGGAGATAGGCATGCAGATAGGTGGTGTGAAAATCAGTGACTTGCGTTTCCCGGACAATACAGCACTATTTGCTGAAAGTCCTAATGAGCTGCAGGCCATAGTAAATAGGGTAGTGGAAGTAAGTGAAAACCTTGGTATGGAAGCAAACATTGAGAAGACTGAGATATAACACATGGGAAGGGCACATAAGGATTTTAACATTGTGATAAAGAATCAGTATCTCAAGCAAACAGTCAACTTTGGATATCTGGGAGGAAACTTCAGTTTAAAGGCGGGAACTATTTCAGACGTCAAGAGGTGGATAGGGAGAGCGAGGGCCACATTCCAGGCACTAGGAAAGGTTTGGTAAGCGAAAGACATAAATAACAAAAACAAAGAAACTACAAGTATATGAGACACTTGTCTTGAGCTGCCTTCTTCACAACTCTGAAACCCTAGGGCGTATCAATTTGATATATGAGTGTTTTAGTTATCTGTCCTACTGAAATTTAATCTTTATGAAAATAATATCACTAAAAAATAAAATTCATACTCAGTAGTGAACAATTAGCTGTATGATAATGCTATGTATGTAAAAACTAATTAATGTGTATACAGACAATTATTCATGACCACATAAGACATTATACCTCTAGAAAGATATGATTCCACAATTTCCTCCTATGGGTGATATAAACATTTTAAATTCTTGTGTTCATATTTTGAGAAAATTATGTTGCAACATATGCATATTATGCACATATCCTTATATTTTAAATAAGGAAATATTTTTTGTGACAAATTGGTAGATGGGAGAAAATAAACAAATAAACAGTATATTTGGAAATAGTGGAAGGATAATAGTATGGACACATAAAAAATAGAACCTCAATTTTATATCTTACAAATTGAAACCAAGGTTCCTTTTAAAGAAAACTCACAAAAAGTTTGAGCAGGAGAGTAAAGAACGCAATCTGTCATTTGATCTCCTTGCTGCTTCCAGCATGGTATTACAGTATGATAATTGAAATAGTAACACTCATTTGAGTGTGTCATGCAGTTTGGCTTGTATAAATATGCCCTTACAATCTCCCCACATGTATTTTAGAAAATAGTATGTTCAAGCAAATAACCTAATTTCCTGAAGGCTTCTTTTGCCTTTCTAGAATTCCTAATTTACCATGCAAACCATGCCACTTATGTCATAGACAAGAGTAATATGATAGATAGGATGCTGGGAGAAGTGAAAACTGGTGAGTCAGAACACGTGGCCATGCTAATCTGAAATGTGTTACGTTATTAATGGCTGTATTTGTTTGCTTTCCCTGTAGTTTATTTTCTAGCTCTAACCATAGAATATGGAGAGGCAAAAGCTGAAGATGGCTAAAAATTTTCCAGTTCAGTCTTGAGGCCGGTGTGCTCTGTGACTGAGAATCTGGGAGGGTGTGCTTGCTAAAGAAGTCCTGTTTCAGACAGACACAAAGGTACAGATTATTCATTATCAGAAAGAACTATCCAGGTTCCCTGACTTACACAAGCTTTATCTTTTTGGTGTTGGAGGATATTCTTAATATATTCTCACTACAGATATTATAAATTAGTAGATCATTCTTCACGGTCTTTTGTAACAAATGCAGCCGTTTCAGCACTCCAGTGAGGGAGATAAACATGGGTCTGGAAAGGCTGCCTACAGAACCATTCTGAATTCTTCATGCAAATGCTCCCCCCCCACCCACTCTGTGTTTTCTACTCTGCATATTTAGTACAAATTGGTCTTTGAGAACATTTATAAACCCGAGTCTAGGGATCCTAGGTGTGTAGAAACAGCTGGGTGAGCAGCAGAAAGTGCTGCTCTGTGAGGAAAACAAACATAAATACTCCATAATTAAGCACGATAAGGAACAGTTGTTATTATTTCTTTTATTTGGTAATGAGTAATCACATGAAATGAAAATTGTTTCCTTTCGGGTAGCTTCTGCATCATTTTTGTGTGGATTCACCTGCATAGTTACTGATTTATCATTGAGAACTTTATTACCTTTAGTAAATTATACCTTTCTGTGACTAAATGATCAGTGAAGGTCTTCGAGATTCAGTACCTCAACACAAATTAAAAGGAATAGTTTATATTGATTTTACTCTGACCTGAACTTCTTTTTTTTTTTTTTTCTGAGTGAGTGGAGGGATAAAATCGCATAAATGCATCCACCCTAGTCCCAGAAATTCTATAAAGCTGAAATGGCAAATTCATTTCTCATCATAAGTCAGACATGTTCTGTGCTTTGTTGAAAGTTCATAGCAGTTGACTATTTACTCTGATCTGCATTTTCACAATCATTTTAGAACAAAGCACCTCATTTGTTTGTTTTGCAAGTACTTAAATTGGTCATAGTGGCCAAGGCCTATCAGATTTGCTGAGGAGTCTAAGGTAAGAGAACTGTAAGTTTGAGGTCCCAGCAAGCAAGGGGAAACCTAGAGAGATCTTCTTTCTCTAAAAGATAGGAGAGAAACAACAAAAAGAAAATGAAATGAAATCAAGAACAATGTGCATCTGTTGTCATTATCACACAGAGTAACATGTGAGTCCCTAGCTTCAAACCTATGCAGCTGAAAGAAAAAAAAAACAGGCTCAAGTGGGAAAAGCATTTAAAACCCTGGCCGGCTCTCAGGCTGGGTGTGACCACTAGCCCACTGAGAAACATTGTGGATGAATACATTTAAGTGAGGATTATTCATGAAATTAAGATCGACATTTTACTATTGTGCATTGTACTTGTAACTTGTAGTTTTACTGTGTTGATTTGTAAACTGTCGTGATTAAAACTTCTGACATGTTTGGGACAAAAAACAGTCTCTATTGGCTAATGATTTTGATACCTGAATACTTGCATACTACCAAAGGAAAAAGCTAAACACTATCCCGACAAAAGAACTTTTAATCAATGATGGTCCCCTGCCTCTAAGACATACTAGTGCAGCGGTGCCTCAAGCTTGTGGGAGTAACCAATCAACATCTGATTTCACTTAAGGCCCACTCAATTATATGGAACCCATACTGTACAATGCATGGATGACCGGGAAACTGAGACTAGATAGCCCAGAAACCCACGGTAAACACAATTAGTACTGTTCTACCAAAGAAACATGAAGCAAAGTGACTCCTAATGACATTTTGGTATACTTAAAGATCAGTCCCTCGCTCAGTCATAATGAGAGAAACTTCTTCCTGTAGCAGGTAGGAACAAATAGAGACCCATAGCCAGACAATATACAGAGTTATAGACCTTGGAACACTCATCCGCATGTCTCCATCAAATCCCTCCCCTTAGGGCTCAGGGAACTCTGTGGAAAAGGAGGCATAAAGAATATAAGAGCCTGAGGGGATCGAGTACCCGAAGGAAACAAGGTCTTCTATACACTGCAGGACCAGTGAACTCATTGACACTCAGTGAACTCAACGAACACGTATGAACTCATTGAGACTAAGGCTAACATGAACAGGACTTGCATAGATCTGCACTTGATGGTATCCTACAGCAGAAAGAAGAAGTGAACATATGCCCCCATTCCTAACCAGGAAACCATGTCCAACCGATAACCACTTGCATATGAAAATTCAATTTTCCCCAAAGGAATCTCAACGGGGAAGAAGATGGCCTACAGAGAACAAACTCAAAGGTATCTTGGAAGGTCCTTTTCTCATAGTGTCCTATAAGGGCCTTCCTTTTCTTTCTTTCCCTTTAAAACTTTATGTTTATCTATTTATTAACTTATTAATCTCTTCTTTTTTAATATTACAGGTCTTTGGATATATATTATACATCCAGTTTTGTGTTTTTATGGCATTCTTTAATGTACAAATGATGAGTCTCTGCTCCTGTATCTGATGTTTGTGCCTTTTCTTGGCTCTTTTTCTTCTTTGGATATGTTTTGCCCTATTCTGATGTGTTTGCTTTTGTTTTATATTATTATGTAATATTTTATCTTATTATTCTTCCTAAAATTCCTATTTGTTTTGTAATCAGAGATCAAAAGCAGATGGCTCTGGATGGGAGGGAGATGGGAAGGAATAGAGGGAGGGGCAGAGAGAGGGAAACAGTAATCAGGATATATTATACAAGTATCTGTAGTATAATAAAGCTTTAAACACTAACATTTCTTTAGATTTAAAGAAAGTAGCTTACCATATGACCCCCCAATCATGCCTGAAATTATGACAAATTAATGAACCTTTCTGTCATTATTCTGTCAGGGCTGAGGCTGTCCTGTCTGTGCATCTCTGGCTAAAGCCATACATGTCAAAACTTATTGCATCTCTTTCACTCTACATGAGGTTAGGACACTCTACGAAAATAGTCTCCTGGGTGTTTACATAGTTTTCCTCATTTCAGAGAAGCCCTTTGCCCCTGAACTTATTGATTTTGTAGAGTGGTGAGTGACGAATGGGAGGCTAACTGGATAAACTCATACATATCCATACAAGAATACAGAAGTGGGCACATTCATGAGAAGGTCCAGTTAAAGATCATATATCCCATTTGAAATAATGCCAAATCTAAAGACTTCAGGTAGAAAATTTAGAATTATACAGGCAAAATGAATTCTAAGTCACCTAGTAAAAGTGTATGCTTATGACTTCCTTATTTGGGAGGGCTCCTTTTCCATTCCTCTAGCAGCCTCTATCTAAAATAAAAAGCTAATAATAAAGCAACTTGTAAAATTCATTGGCTCACTTAAAGCAGCAGCTACTTCCTATCATTTAGGCTACAATCCCTTGGCCCTACATGCACATAAGTATTCAAATTCAGGAGGAACACCAGGTTAATCCTAACATTTGCAGTTATGACAAAGAAATAGTTTTAGAAAATGATTCTTTGTTTTGTAGCATTTTTTCTTTCCTTGTGCAGTACTGAAATATTTTTATTTTCTGTCTACATTGTTTCATATTCTTTCTAATTCCCTATAATTATGGTTTACTGAGTAAGTAGTAAAATACTAATTTTTTACTTAATATGGTTTTACTTATATTTTTGGTAGTGAGTCCAGCCTATGAGGGCTGAGTGATCTCTCTAGCAATCATGGAGCCTGCATGGGTCAGTGCTAAGTCCTTTGTATATGTGTTGTGGTTGTTGGCTTGGTATTTTTTAGGAATTCTTGACAGTGGGAGTAGTGGGGTCTTTTGCTTGCCCTAGGGATTCTTCTTCTCTTAGTTGATTGCCTCACCCAGCCTTGATTTAAGGGTTTGCACTTGGTCTTATTGTATCTTATTGTGCTTTGTTTGGTTGATATCCCTGAGAAGCCTGCTCTTTTCTAGGGGAAGATGTGGGGGTTAATCTAGAGGAGAGGGGAGGTGACGAAGGGGGGTGACTGGGAGGAGTGGAGGGAGGGGAAGCAGCTATAGGGATGCATTGCATAACTGAGAAAACAATCATGTAATGCAAAACAACAAACAAACAAACAAAAAACATTTAAGGTTTATTTTCTTGAAACACAAATTTGCTTTTAAACCATTACTTTAAAAAGTAAAACTGTGTTCTCATTTCTGATAAGGGTCACATTATTTAAATTTGTGTTTTAGGTATTATATTTACAACATGTTGAAAAATGTTAAAAATGTAAAATGCATGAACTTATTCTTTCACACAAGCAAAAGAAAATTGTGAATGATTCAATATAAAAAATATGGAACAGAGAGAGAGAATAAAGTTAATGCCCTTAAAAAAAGGAGGGGGGTAAAGTCTTTAAAGAGACAGAGTACAGATAGTTATAAATTAAAAAAAAAAAGCCACGTAAAAATGAAAAATTCACAAAGAGTCTGGATTATATACATTGTGTTTTCTCTAAATTTTTTGACTGTAAAGGAGCTAAGTACAGAGAGGCATATTATTACATGGGCTGCCAAGCTAAACCAAAATAGATTTCATAAGGGTATTATGACTTCAAAATTTGGGTCTAAGGGTATGATGCTTTGAAAAGGGTCTTCTTTTGTTTTCACAGAGGATGAGACCCTGTGGACTGCTTTTATCCCAAAATGGTATGATAGACCACGCCCTCCTAAAAGGTTGCTGTGAACACCCTCAAAAAATTACTTCGCTCAACTGCCAATTGAGATAAATCTAGCACACAGGTTATCCCATAAAAGACCTGAATAACAGTGCCCCCATTCAACAAAAAACAGTTTGGAGAGAAAAAACTGCGCCCATGTTCCCAAATATTGTTTATATTGTTTATAAATGTTCTTTTATATTTAAAGGGGGATATGAGATAGATATGAATAATTTGCATTGGTATAGATTTTAAGGTCAATTTTGTTATATGTATTTCTAATATTGATTAAGGTATTGTGATTGTAAAGTTCATTTTTTAAAATGTAATGTATAATTAGGAAATATAGGTTGTTAGTGGATAATCATTGATAATAGTCAAGTTTGTAGTCATGTTAGTGAGGTTTTCTAGATATATAGAGATATATTTCAGTTAGATAGGCATTCTTTATATCTTTCAAAGACTACAGAACATGGCATTTAATGTTTTAATAACTTAGGACTTTTCATGACAATGAGACACGTCTGCTCCTGGCAGCACCAATCTACTTCAAGAGGAAGATGGGCATCGAAGAGGCTCCTTATGGAGTTGGTTAGCCATTTGGGCAAGAAACTCCTTTTGCCTGGACTGATACATAAATTGGACACAGAGAACCCTCAGAGAGAGGACTGCTGAACTTGCCTAAAGGTGAGATGATCTTTCGGGGTTCCTGATTCATGAAAGAGTCTGTGAGACAGTCTGCAGGACACAGCAGATAGTGACTGAACTGTCTTTGGAATTTCCTGCTTCATGAAAATGTCTCTGGATACTATGGACCTGAAGGCCAAAGATGGATGCTCCAACGGTACAGAGGAACTTTGGGTGACTGTCTAGGCAGCGAGATGTCTCTGTCATTTCTAGAGTTTAAAGTTTCTTAGTTCTTGTTTACTTAGGTAATATTATATCCTTCTGGAGTCTATGATGGAGTTAAAGAATGATTAGTCATAGTTATAGTTTTCCTTAGTTATGATAAAGGATAAAATAGATATAAAGATTGTAACTGTAATTCTTGCTTGATAACTGTTTTGTTATATGTAATCTTACTATGTTAAAGTGAAACTCTCTTTTTTGTTTAAACAGAAAAATGGGAAATGATGGAGGAGTTAATTTCATTGGTTAAATAAAAAAAACTGCCTTAGCCCTTTAATAGGACAAAAAATTAGGTAGGCGGAGTAGACAGAACAGAATGCTAGAAACAAAAAAGCCGAGTCAAGGCAGTCGCCATGATTCTCCCATCCGACACAGATGCAGGTTAAGATCTTTTCTGGTAAGCCAGCTCGTGGTGCTACACAAAATAATAAAAATGGGTTAGATCAATATGTAAGAGCTAGCCAATAAGAGGCTGGAACTCATGGGCCAAGCAGTGTGTAAAAGAATATAGTTTCCATGTAATTATTTCGGGGCATAAGCTAGCCATGTGGGCGGTCGGGTGCCGGGGACATAGCCCACCGCTCTTATTACAACATAGAGGAATGTTTTTTAGTATTTGACAAAATATTTTAACACTAGTTAAATTTTTAAGTTACCCTATGACCTCAATGCAGAAGTATTATGTATTGTTTAATAAATATCATTCGTTTATCAGAAACAAAGACATATAACTACATTGTCTTCTATAAATTAATTATCTAATATCTAAGAAAATTTCTTTCTGTTCCTTTAATTATAAACAGTTATTAATAACATTTTTGTAGAGACAGTTTGTCCATCAGGTGCTTACTTTTCATTACTAAAATTGAGTTGAGAAAACTAAAAAGTTAACCCAGAATTTGGACACATTAATTTTCAAAACTTCCAGAGATAATGATTAATAATAATCTGTATGATATGAAAGTCAATAAAGTATTCCTCATCATACTTGAATACAGAACTACATTTTGAGACTCCGAATGTGCTAGCAACTACTATTTAACTAATGTGCACCCTAAATCTGTCATATTTTTAAAATGTGAACTTTCATGGATCTATGATAATTGTTTACCATGATAATTAATATATCATTCATTCTGCATGCAGTAACTGAACATTACACACATACACAAAATAAGTAAATGAATGTCATAGCCCTATTTCTTGATTTTCAGATGGCAATGTACTTTTGCCCCTTTGTTAGAAGAATGTAATTTACTTAGGATTTCACAAGGGGTAGCAGGTAAGAGCTTGCCTTGAGCAAAGACATGACAGTCTTTTGAATTTTTTTTTTTTCTGGAATCATTTTTATTTGCAGTTTTGTCTTGGGAACTCTGGTTGTCTTCATCCTCTGAGTAACAGGTCGTCTGAAACAACTAATTAACAACTTACCGACTAGGGGAATGATTTCATTCATAAAATGGGGCCGTCGTAATATTTGAGTTTGGTTCTAAAACATTCAACACAACATAGATTCCTTCCTTACACAACAAGATCACAGACCTGGCAGTTGTTGAAGTTTAACTAAATGCATTTTGTGCTACTATACGGCCAAGAGCCTATAGGTCAGGAGTAGAATGTGGTAGTTTGAATGAGAAATGTCTCCCATAGGTTCACATATTTGAACACTTGGTCCCCACTTAGTGACATTGTTGCTGTCTGAGAAGGAGGAGCAGCCTTGATGGAGGATGGACATTACTGGAGCCCATAACCCCTTCTACTTTGGCCTCATCACTACTTTATGTATCTGGTTGAAGACATGATCTCTCAGCTTGTTTCTCCTGCTGGCACGCCTACTGCTTGCTGCTGTCTTTCTCAGTCCTGGTGGACTCTTATTCCTTTGGAACACTGTGCCAAACAAACTCTTTCTTCCATAATATGCTTTCGGCCATGGTGTTTTACAATAGCAATAGGAAAGTCACTAATACAACAGCTACTGACTAATTCTCTGTATGAAATTCTAGAATATTTTCTCTCTCTTAGTTTGGAGCTTACATTAGTGATAGCAATAATGGTAACATAATGACATTTTGTTATAAATGGAGTTCACCGAAATATTTCTCATAGATACCCTTAGTAGTTCTGTTTACCTGAATATTAAGGGAACACATACAACTCCTTCATATGTATACACACACACACACACACAGAAAGAGAGAGGGAGAGAGACAGAGACAAAGACAGAGAGAGTCATAGAAATAAAATGGACCCACTGGTTTGTTTGTATCGGTGCATATTTGAATGTAGTCAGAGAAGTGTGGAATTGCAGCTGTGGTTAAGGACAGACTTCCAACTTTCTTGCTGAATCAAAGTTTTCAATTTTTATAAAACCATGTATGTTATATCTCTGTAAGGATAAAAGTATAGAAAGTGCATAAAATCTCTGCTTCAGATTACTGCAATAAATATACTTTGTGACAGGCAGAAGGGGAATAGTTGCTATCATTATGTGAGCATTGAAATTAAGCAAAATGTTAATAACCCGCTTTATGATTCTGAAAAGTAATACTTTGTTTGTTTTACAAATTTAACTGAATCTTATGACATTCTGTAGATGGATTAAAAATAATGAAAACACAGATGTGTGATCTTCTCGAGTTCTTGAATATCGTTATGACAGGTAATAAGCCCCAGATAGTAAACAGGGGGATGTACTTATGTAAGTGCAGCTTTGAAAATGTGTGCACAAATGGCTTGAACCAGTAGAAAGTAAACATGAATGCAATAAATGAAAAGAATAAACACTGAATTCATGGAAATCAGACTAATTTTATGAAAATGATTTTATTTCATAAGCCGGAATCAAGAAATAAATGCTATTCTGAGTAAATTAAATTGAGTCCAAATATTCAGCTTTTTGGAAATATGTGATTTATTTGAAAAATGAGTATGTTTTTTTTAAATTTCAATTTTTCTTACTCAATTTCCTCTATGCAGAATCTACACAGTTTCTTCTACTTCTCTGATGAGATTTAAGAACACCTGCATGAATTACAATTATTTGAATTGATTTCATGATAAATGTATTACATTTTATAGGAAAATCTACTTGTTCTTTTAAACATTTTATCTTTATTGTACAGAAAATGAATAAAAGTTAGATGAAAACTTAAAAATTAATTCAATATCATTGAAACAAATATGAATGCCATTTCTACATTATACTATTATTTTTTGGTAATTTTAAAGTGTGTTTATATATAATTTGTTTCATGTCCATGTTCTTGTGTAGGCAGTTGCCTATGTCCGCTGTGTGTGTGTGTGTGTGTGTGTGAGAGAGAGAGAGAGAGAGAGAGAGAGAGAGAGAGAGAGTTGCTCTCCTAGCATCCATATGGAATACAGAAGTTAACCTCCATTGTCAGTGGCCAGTAACTTCTTACCACCTTGTTTGGGGTGAGGTCTAATTTAGTGCTCTAGGCTGTTAACCCTCAATTTTCTCAGTATGGCCCTATCTTTTTCTTTTATCTTGCCCCTAGGCATGCTAGAATCACAGATGCATGCTCCTCATCCAACTTTGTGTAGGTTCTGAAAAAGTCAGTCAGTTTGGTGTGGAAAGTACTTTGTACGCTGGGCTACCACTCTAGTCCTGGTGATTTTTTTTTTTGGTAAGTGGTTAGAAACATTCTTGTTTTAATAGAGTACTATTAAAATAGTACTATTAAATAGACTCAAAAGGATAACGGGTCAAGTCACAGATAATGAGATGGGTGGGATGTTCATTCCTAAAGAGACTATGTATCCAGCCCTCTTCTGCAAGGCTCAGGAATAATTGTAGAAGAGGGAGATGAAAGAATGTAAGAGCCAGATGCAGTGGGTAACTGCAGGATTGTCTTCTGTATACAACAGGGCAGCTTTGCATATAAATAAACACAGAACATTTGAGGCAGCCTGTATAAAACCTGAGCAAGTCCAAACCAAACTAAATTCAAGTTGGAGAATAGACACAACTGAAACCCTAGCCATGCATATATTGGGTATCATTAACTGTGCTTTAGAGACAGACAGAAAAACAGAGACACAGAGACACAAAAGACAGAGAGACAGAGACAGAAAACATGTTTCTTTAAGAGTGTGGCACCTGGTAAGTTTACCACTTTCCAGAGGAAGACACAAATCTAGTAACATTTGGCAAGACTGGTCCAGAAGATAAAAATAAATAAATAAATAAATAAATAAATAAATAAATAAATAAATAAAGCAAGCCCACATGTTGGGTGGATAGGGAAGAACTGGTAATGTGAATATTATCCAAACAAAATTGAGCTGGGTGGTGGTGGTGCACACCATTAATCCTAGCACTCAGGAGGAGAGGTAGTTGGATCTCTGTGAGTTTGAGGTGAGCCTGGTCTACAAGAACTAGGTCCAGTATAGGTTCCAAAGCTACAGAGAAACCCTGTCTCAAAAAAAAAAAAAAAATACAAAACCCAAAAAATTAAAATGCCCCACAAAATTATGAAAATGTATAGTTAGAAAATTGTAATACAAATTAACTCATGTACCAAATTTCCCTGAATTAAAAAAATTAAATTAACGAAAATAGAAGTATAAAATTTTAATCAGGGCAATTAATTGTACATGACATATTTCCTCAGATACTTTTAATATTATGTTTTTGAAAATTTGTACTACCAAATCTTAGTTTTTGAAAGTTATAATTATTCATAAATTAAAAGTTTTAGGATTTCCAAGTATTGTTCTTACTATGATGTTAATTTTAGAAAAATATTAATTACTCTTTTTATTTTATTTTTAATTAATTTATTTATTTATTAAAATTTCCACTTCCTCCCCTCCTCCCATTTCCCTCCCACTCCCCCCACTCCCCCTTCTTCTCCAGTCCTAAGAGAAATCAGGGTTCCCTGCCCTGTGGGAAGTCCAAGGCCCTCCCCACTCCATCCAGGTCTAGGAAGGTATGCATCAAAATAGACTAGGCTCCCCAAAAGCCAGTACATGCAGTAGAGACAAATCCCAGTGCCATTGTCCTTGGCTTCTTGGTCCGCCCTCATTGTCAGCAACATTTAGAGAGTCCAGTTTGATTACATGCTCATTCAGTCCCAGTCCAGCTGGCCTTGGTGAGCTTCCATTAGATCAGTCACACTGTCTCAGTGGGTGGACGCACCCGTGTAGTCCTGACTTCCTTGATCATCTTCTCCCTCCTTCTGCTCTTCATCTGGACCTTGAGAGCTCAGTCCAGTGCTCCCTGTAGAAGAAAGAAAATAGATCCATATCTATCACTATGCACAAAACTCAAGTCCAAATGGATTAAAGACCTCAATATAAATCTGACCACACTGAACCTGATAGAAGAGAAAGTGGAAAGTAGTCTCCAACACATGGGCACAGGAGACCACTTCCTCTGTATAACCCCAGTTTTACAGCACAGACAATAAGGGCAACAATGAATAAATGGGATCTCCTGAAACTGAGAAGCTTCTGTAAAGCAAAGGACATTGTCATTAAGACAAAAAGGCAACCTACTGAATGATTGTCATTAAGACAAAAAGGCAACCTACTGAATGGGAGAAGATCTTCACCAACGTCGCATCAGACAAAGGCCTGATCTGCAAAATATATAATGAACTCAAGAAACTAGACATTAAAGTTCTGAATAACTCAATTAAAAAATGGTGTACTGAACTGAACAGAGTATTCATTACTCTTAAAACATTTAATTTCCACAGATTTGTTATTATTTATTATTTCAAATTATTTTATTTTTATATTTGATAAATATAACAGAATGTATTTATCACAAACCATGTGTTTTGATATATATATATATGTCACATAAAGACTAATTTTAGCTCTTTAACATATTAACTGTCTACATAGATTTGACTTTGTTATGACATCTTAATCCAGAATATTGTACATTAAATGAATGTTAATTATTATAATAAAATATTTAGTAATATGGAACTCTCAGCTTTTTTACTTTTTATAGTATGACTAGTTCAAGTTTCATTCTCAAGTTGGTTGACTTTATTTTTGAATAGGTATTTATAATTAAATTTTATTTGAGATTGAGATTTGAAAGACAAAGAATCACAGCAATATAAAGTAAATATCTAAAACTTTATGTAGAATTATTCTATAAAAATTTACATGTTAGAGATTGTGGAGTTGTCTTACAAGACAGGTTCTGTTCTTTTACAATCAATTCATATGACATATATATATATTTATGATATATATTTCCATTTTGTAGATTAAGCTAAAATAGACATTCTCCATTAATTATTTTATTGAAGAAATTTCATTTTCAAGAAAGCTGTTTAGTGAACTATCAGGAGCTGAGTTTCATGATGAAGGTTGTGAGCCTTTTCCTCAGCAGTGTGTGGTGTGTTCTCCTTAAGGAAGCTGTGATTAGGGCACAGTATTCCTACTCTACCTCAGCACTCACAGATTTGCAAGACAAACACATTTGCAATTTTTTTGTAGATCATTATTTGTGATGGGGCAGCATGAAAAATGTAATTTTTATATTCTTTACGCATATGGATGTTTTGTTTACCTAGATGTATATGCCTCAGATATCTGCAATGTCTGCAGAGATCAAAGAGGGCATCGGAACACCTGGAACTGGAGTTACAGATGGCAGTGAGCCATCATGTGGGGTCTTAGACTCAAACGTTGGTCTTCTGCAAGAGCAAGTGCTCCAAACCAGTGAGCCATTTCTTCAGGTCACCAAAAAGATGAAATATCGGTGTGTGTGTCTGTGTGTGTGTGTGTGTATCTATGTACATATGTGTGTATGTATGCATGTATTTGAGATTACCCAAGGGAAGAATTAGGAATAATCAATCATTACTTTATTACATTCTGGTGTCCTAAATGGTTATTATTCTTCTTATTTATATTTTGTGTGTTTTTTCTCACTTCTGTCCTATTTCTCTGTGAGAAAGATAAGAAAATCTAATACGTTTACAAGAGTAATTTCTTGTTTAATTAATCAAAATGTTTTAGAATATTAACACAGGTTTCTGCAAATTTGTTTTCTGAGGTAATTAAGGTAACTATTTCAAGTGGTATCAGAACATGGTGAACTACACATATTTATAAATGGGTGCCCCCACGTGACTCTCAGGGGACAGCCTTTCACTTGGAAGATTAGAGGTTTATAAGAAGAATGAAGAATAATTTTCTCTGAGTTGATAAACTTTATAAGCAATATGAAATGTTGCAAAATTATTAGGCTTGGAATCTCCTTTAATTTATAGTCTCAACAGTACATATTTGTTATTTGGGGATTTTTATTTTTTTCTGGGTTAGAAAAAGAACTGTATCTTTTATACATTGTTTTATTCTGATTAATCTTTATCAAGAAAGAAACAGGGTCTGGAGGAATGATAAATGTAGGTGTGTGTACTTATAAAAGAGGAGAAAGAAATATAAAAGAGAAACTAATGGAGTGGATGAGAGTATTTCTATAAATAAACATAAGAAAAATAAATTATGGTCTCAAAAAATTCCCTATATTCTATCATATGCTCCTTAAAGAGATAGCACATGTAAATATAAAAATATATATTTCAAAACATCTGTAGATCTGTAGTTAAACTTTGTATTAATACTATTTTTTTGTTATTGTTTCTTTTTTTAAAAAAAAAAATACCAATCCAATCCAAATTCCTACTGCATCCCCTTCTCCCATACCCTCCACACACTCTCCCTCCCCACCCCCTCTAACCCTAAAAGAGGGTAAGACACATTGCTTTGTGGAAGGTTCAAGGCCCTCCTTACTACATCTAGGCTAAGCAAGGTATACATCCAAAGAGAACAGGGTCCCCCAAAGCCAGTACATGCAGTAGAAATAAATCCCAGTGCCACTGCTAGTGACCCCTCAGTCTACTCCAGCCGTACAACTGTCAACCACATTCAAGGGGAATAGTTTAGTCCTATGCTTGTTCCTTTCCAGTCCAGCTGGAGTTAGTGAGCTCACATTAGCTCAAACTATTTCAGTGCATGAACCATTCATAGTCTTGACCTATTTGCTCATATTCTCATTCCTTCTACTCTTCAACTAGACTTTGGAAGCTCAGTCCAGTGCTCCGTTGTGGAACTCTGCCTCTGTTTCCATCTCTTTTTGGGCAAAAGTTCTAAGGTGATATTTAAGAAAATTATCAGTCTGAATACAGGACAAGGTCAGTTCAGGCACCCTCTCCTCTATTGCTTAGGGTCTTAACTGGGGTCATCCTTGTAGATTCCTGTGAACTTTTCTAGAGCCAGGATTCTTGCTAACCCCATAATGGCTCCCTCAATCAAGATATCTCTTTCCATGTTCTCATATCTGTCCTTTCTCCATCTCAACTATCCCATTCCCTCAAGTTCTCCTCAATCCTCCCCTTCTCCCTTCCTCTTTCCATTCTCCTGTTCCTTCTACTCCCTGCCCCCTTGCTCCCAATTTTGACAGGTGATCTTGTCTGTTTCCAATTTCCAGGTGGGTCTATATATGTTTCTCTTTGGGTTCACCTTATTACTTAGGTTCTCTAGGATCATGAACTATAGGCTCAATGCCCTTTGTTTATAGCTAGTATCCACTTATGAGTGAGTACATACCATATTCATCTTTTTGGGTCTGGGTTACCTCACTCAGGATTCTGTTTTCTAATTCCATCCATATGCATGCAAAATTCAAGATGTCATTGTTTTTTATTGCTGAGTGGAATTCTAATGTGTAAATATGCCACACTTTATTTATCCATTCTTCAGTTGAAGGTTATCAAGGTTGTTTCCAGGTTCAGGCTCTTATAAATAATGCTGCTATGAACTTAGTTGAACAAATGCTTTTGCAGTATGATTGAGCATCTTTTGGGTATATTCCCAAGAGTGATATTGCTAGTTCCTGAGGTAGACTGATTCCCAATTTTCTGAGAAACCGCCATACTGAATTTCAAAGTGGTTGTACAAGTTTGCATTCCCACCAACAATGGTTGAATGTTCCCCTGACTCAATATCCTCTCCAACATAGGCTATCATTAGTGTTTTTGATCTTAGCCATTCTGACAGGTGTAAGATGGTATCTCAGAGTTGTTTTGATTTGCAATACCTGATAACTAAGGATGTTGAACATTTTCTTAAGTATCTTTTGGCCATTTTGAATTCTTCTATTGAAAATTCTCTGTTTAGTTCATACCCTATTTTTAAATTGGGTTATTTAGAATTTTACAGTCCAATTTCTTGAGTTCTTTATATGTTTTGAAGATCAATCCTTTGTCTGATGTGGGGTTAGTAGAGATCTTTTCCCATTCAGTGGGCTGCCTTTTTGTCTTATTTACTGTGTCCTTTGCTTTACAGAAGCTTCTCAGTTTAAGGAGGTCCCATTTATTTATTGTTGTTCTTAGTGTCTGTGCTACTGAGGTTATATTTAGGAAATGGTCCTATTAGTTCTGTGAAAGACCTGGGGATTATTTACTTCTCTCATCATATGTTTAGTATTATTCGTCAGTGAAAATGTAACATTTTATAATATATACTAGATACTATTGAACGAAAGAATGCTAACTTGAGGTAATAGCAGATTAACTTATTTTCCTCTCTTCAGATTCAGTATCTGGGTCATGTTTTGCCTTGTATTTATTTCTGGAAATATAATTTGTGAACTAATTTTGGATGGATACGGTAACAACTGGGCATGCAATGATGTTTTCATACTTTTCTGTAATATTAGAGATATTACTAAATATCATGTCCATTCTAGTCCTAAAACTTGTAAAGATTTTAAGAAATAATTGCTTGATTTTTCTCCTATTTATCATGTGGGATTCCATTCCGCGTACTGTGAATATGTTTTGTTACGATTGGTTATTAAAGAATCTGCTTTGGCCTGTGGCAGGGTAGAATATAGCGAGGTGGGAAATCATAACAGAAATATAGAGGGAAAGGAGGCAGAGTCAGAGAGACACCATGTAGCTGCCAAAGGAGAGAAGATACTAGAATTTTACCAGTAGGCCACAGTCTCATGGTAATACATAGATTAAGAGAAATAGGTTGATTTAAGATATAAGAGCTAGCTAGGAATATGCCCAAGACTGTTCAAGCAGTGCTGTAATTAATGTAGTTTTTGTGTGATTATTTGGGTCTGAAAAGTCAGGACTGAACAGTCTCTCTATATATTTAAAAATGGTTTCTTATTCAGTAAAACAATTTGAGATTATTAATATACATATTAACACACATATGACATATATATGACATGAAATCACTTGCTGTTGTTCATGTGCTCTAAGTATAAGGCCATTCACTGTAGCTTGGCCAATCTAAGGGAATTACACTTGAGGAAAACTGACAGCCTCTCTCAGCAACCAACAGTTGCCCATGATTCCTCCACTATATATAGAGCCTATGACTGCCCCACCACCTTCAAATGGAAGATTTGATTGTCATGCTATTGTTCAGGTCTTATGCAGGTATCCATAACTGCTGTCAGTTAATGAATTTAATAACTAATTTTTATTTGGAAGCCACGTTCTCAGCAGCCCTCTGTGAACTGTAGCATTTACAATCATTCAGAGCCCTTTATGAAAATAAGTTTTTATTTTTCCTGTCAGAAAACAAAATAAGAATTGATAACAAAGAGTTGATCATGTCATGAGAGGCAGAGAGGAAATGCAAATGTAGGCAGTTACATAAATACAAGGAAGGTGAAAGGGTTTGCTCTTGTATGGTTCCAGTGATCTGGCATACTGGGGAAAACTACATAGACAATCACTGTTTGACAGAAGTTTAGTGGACGGAAAGTAGGAATGAAAGTAAGAAGGCAGAGAGTGTGAAAATTTAGAGCACAAAAATTAAAATTACTTCATTAACGGTAGACACAGATGTTACACTTTTTGCAATGGGTGCTCTATAAACGATATTGTATAGCACATGGAGTGACTCCCAAGCTAAGATATGAAGTTTAGCCACTAATTATATGCCAATTTTGATTAATTTTTCAAAAAATAGCTTATATAGGGGTTATGTTTGCTCCTTCCTTTGTCTATTCATCCTAAATGGTTTGAAATCTACTACCTAGAAAAATACTGAAGATGATAATGAACTCCATATAAATATTTCCTCATGAACAGCAAAACTATTATATGGTTGTCATTTTGAGGGATTAATAAAAATCTTGAGAGACATTAAAAATATGTGTAATGACAATAGAAAATAGACTCACCAAGAAAATTAACCATAGTGCTTATTTAAGATGCTTTTTATTTTGAGAATAACAGAAAGACAGAAAATAGATATCTTAATCTTTATATGTTTAAAATGTCATGGAGAAAACTCAGAGTTGAATGTATCGATTTTCAGCTAAGCAGCCAAATGTCACTCTAGGTGTTTTAATAAGAGTTCTTATGATTCCGGCAATTGGCTAGGCAGGTGATAGAGGAGATAAAATGTCAAGTGAATGTTACACCAATGCAGAGATGATAAATATCAAGAAACAATAGCACCAGAAATCTAGATGAAGTTGGGGGGAGGAAAGTAAATACATAGAATAAAGCATAAGCATTTCAGATGTTTTGGTTAGTGAGTGTGGCATTTGTTATGCTTGTGATAAAGAATGACTTGAAAACACTGATCCAAAACACCAGGGAAGCATCTTTTTTATGTATTTGATTGTGTTCATTTATAAGTTGGCATACATGTGTATACTTGGAATACGAACATAAGTGCAGGTGCTTGTGGAGGCCAGAAGAAGCTATTAGAACCAATGCAACTGCAACTACACGTGGTTGAGAGCTACCCAATATTGGATACAGCAAAAACAGTACACATGTTCAATGCTCAACTTTGTATCTCTCACTCCAGTTGAGGTATTTTCTTTTTTAATTGTGCTTGCATCAATAGGTTCTGTTGGCTATCCAGCTATAAATAGTACATGAATCATCAAAATAATCTGTAAATAGAATTTTAAAAAGTGACAGTAGGAATCAAAAAAAGGAAAAGTTTTAGGACTCAGCACTATATCAATTACATTTAGTTCTTAAATAATTTTTTCAAACTGTATTTATATGTTGACTACGAAAATGGTTTATTGTCAAAGTCTGAAAGGATATTGAAATCCAGTTCTATTTTATGAAGATAAAGTAAGTAGTCTCCTCTCTGCTTCTCTTGAGAATTACAACTCAATATCATGGGCATTATTTCTAAAACAAATATAGGGGACTCAGAAAGGTATAAAGAACTGAGCCCCTGAATGAAGGTCTTGAGATGCAGGCTATCAAATTCTCAGAAATTTGTTTGTGACTTGAGTACCCAGTTTTGAGCTGAAGGATGCTGCCACTCAACAGTAACAAATGCAGATACAAACGTCTCCCAAGACTGGTCTGGTAGTGATGGGAAACCATCCAAAGAATCTTCCAATGGGATGATCTTTTTGGGTTATATCTGTGCCCATATCTGTAGCATTTACATCTATACCTATCTTTTATTTTTAAATTATTCAGATATTTGCATTAAACATTATTAGTTTAAAAATATGAAGTAGACTTTTCTTCAATTTTTAATAATATTTTGAATATGTTTGTATAATTTATATTTGTATGTGGACACACATGTATATGTATAAAGAGAGAGAAAATAAAATGATAATTTACAACGATTCAACTAGGCACTTAGGGGAATCAAGAATTAGGTAATAGTAGAGACTATCACTAAACTAACATGCAATAATTTGTCCTTATTGACTAACAACATAGTAGTTCTCCAAGGAGAGTCAAGATAATGTGGAACACCTGCTCATTTATTCCTCCCTACTTACAGATCATTTATTCCTTTCCTTGGATGTGGCCCAAGCTGTCATCTAGTTGTGAGAAATCTAAGAAACATCATAGTGACAGTAGAGACCACTTGAGAAGCCAGAATGTTCTACCCTTCCTACAGCAAGAAGAAGACCCTCCTTTCCCTTTAGCAGAGGAAGCCTTCATCTCTGTGTGTGCTTGGCAGTGATCATGTGGTTCTGTTGGGATGATGGAAGGTAGAAATAACTTAAACAAACCCTGAAAAAGATCAAGAGTTTCAAAAAAAAAAAGGAAACTGAGATTATAATTTAAAAAACCCACAGTTTCAATAAGTGGTTATAAGCAGGCTTCCAACAAACAGAAGAAAATGTTTCAAAAACAAAAACAAATAGAGTATCTCAACAAATAATAGCAAAACAATATAGATCCAGCAAACTTAGAATTGAAAACCCAAATACTTGGAATTATTTTTACTGTTGAGCTCAGTAAATATGCTCCACTGTAGAAGTCTTAAAACTGATTAAATAATAGCTGAGTTGCCAGGCTAAAAATTATGGTGTCTTCAATCTGAAATTTGAATAACATTAGTCTAAAAGAAAAATGAACAGCTTCACAGAAGTGTGAAACTAGAAACCAACACCTAACCCTCGCATTGCAAGTATCTTGAGAACAAACTATAAAACATAGTTAAGCGACAGGAAGGAATGATTGAAACCCAAATAAACAATAATAAAATACGATAAAATCAATGTGTAAGTTGAAATAAACCTGTGTGAAGACACATCTGAATTAAATTTTTTAATTTTAAATAATAAAGGGGAATAAGTGATACAGCAAAGATATATTTCTGTGTCTGTGTGTTGGGAGGCATCAACACACAAAGGAAGACAAATACGAAGAGAATGGTTTTTCTATCAGAAATTATGGACAACAAAGGAAAAGGCACTGTGATTCACAAATGCTAAAAGAAAGAAAATCTATTAACCTAGGGTCTCTATCCAGAAAATACTCTTTTTAGGAATTAACAGGCAAATAAGACATTCTGAGATGGAAACTAATAGGGATAATTATTTTGAATAGAAATACCCTAATCTCATGAATAAAGAATAATTCAATATAAAGAAGTTCTAAATTAGGAAAAGAAAATACTTTTTTTCCTGTTTCATCTCCTCCCCTATCCATCCATATTTATGTATTTTCTTTTTTTTTCCTAACGAGATCGTATCTACTAGTCCCTTATTCTATACCTTACCCTGTGCGGTTCTATGGATTGTCACTTGGTTATCAATGGTTTAACAGCCAGTTTCCACATGTAAATGAATTCATGTCATATTTGTATTTCTGGATCTGGGTTACCTCACTCAGGATGATCTTTTTATAGTTCCATGCATTTACCTGCAAACTTCATGATGTTATATTTTAATGGCTGAGTAACGCTCCATTGTGTAAATGTACCACGGTTTCTTTATCTATTCTTCCATTGAGGGACGTCTAGGTTGTTTCTAATTTCTGGTTATTATGTCTAGAGCAGCAGTGAAAACAGATGAGCTAGTGTTTCTGTGGTAGCATGGAACATCCTTTGGGCATGTGCAGAAGAGTTGCGTAGTTGGGCATATGCAGAAGAGGTAGGTAGATTCCCAGCTTCCTGTGGAACAACCACAACAATTTCCATGGTGGCTTTACAAGATTGCACTCCCACCATAAATGGATGAGTGCTCCCCTTACTGCATATCCTCAACAATAAGAGCTGTCACATTTTTTAAAATTTATCTTAGCCTTTCTGATAGGTTTAAGATAAAAATCTCAAGGTAGTTTTGATTTATATTTTCCTGATGGCTAAGGACGTTGAACATGTCCTTATGTGTTTTTCAGTCATTGAGCTTCCTCTATTGAGAATACTGTTTATATCTGTACCACCATCTTAAATTGGATAATAGTTTTCTTTTTTTTAATTTTCTTTTTTTTTCTTTATTTTATTCTTTTTAAATTAAAATTTCTGCCTCCTCCCCGTTTCTCATTTCCCTCCCCCTCCTCCCACACATCGCCCCTCCCCCCTCCCCTCCCCCTTTCCCCACTCCTCTCCCCCTCCTCCCACTCCATTCCCCCTCCCTCTAGGTACTGAAGAGCAGTCCAAATTCCCTGGCCTGCGGGAAATCAAAGGTCCTCCCACTTCTATCTAGGTCCAGGAAGGTGAGCATCCAAACAGGCTAGGCTCCCACAAAGCCAGTTCATGTATTAGGATCGAAACCTAGTACCATTGTCCTTGGCTTCTCATCAGCCTTGATTGTCCGCCATGTTCAGAGAGTCCAGTTTCATCCCATGCTTATTCAGTCCCAGTCCAGCTGGCCTTGGTGAGCTCACAATACATCAGTTCCACTGTTACAGTGGGTGGGTGCACCCCTCATGGTCCTGACTTCCTTGCTCATGTTCTCCCTCTTTCTGCTCCTCATTTGGATCTTAAGAGCTCAGTCCTTTGCTCCAAATTGGGTCTCTGTCTCTATCTCGATCCATCGACAGATGAAGGTTCTAAGGTGATATGCAAGATATTGCCATAGACCCTTCATCTAGCGATGGATGGAGATAGAGACAGAGACCCACACTGGAGCACCGGACTGAGCTCCCAAGGTTATAATGAGGAGCAGAAGGAGAGAGAACACGAACAAGGAAGTCAGGACCATGAGGGGTGCACCCAACCACTGAGACAGTGGGGCCGATCTATTGGGAGCTCACCAAGGCCAGCTGGACTGCTACTGAAAAAACATGGGATAAAACCAGACTCTCTGAATGTGGCGGACAATGAGAGCTGATGAGAGGCCAAGGAGAATGGCACGGGAACCTTCATCTGGCGTTGGATCGAGAGAGAGACAGAGACTCAATTTGGAGCAACGGTCTGAGCTCTTAAGGTCCAAATGAGGAGCAGAAGGAGGGAGAACATGAGCAAGGAAATCAGGACCACGAGGCGTGCACCCACCCACTGTGACAGTGGAACTAATCTATTGGGAGCTCTCCAAGGCCAGCTGGACTGGGACTGAATAAGCATGGGTTGAAACTGGACTCTCTGAACATGGCGGACAATGAAGGCTGATGAGAAGCCAAGGACAATGGCACTAGGTTTCGATCCTAATACATGAACTGGCTTTGTGGGAGCTTAGCCTATTTGGATGCTCACCTTCCTGGACCTACATAGAAATGGGAGGACCTTGGTTTTCTTGTAGGGCAGGGAATTTGGACTGCTCTTCAGTATCGAGAGGGAGGGGGAATGGACTGGGGGGAGGAGAAGAGGAGTGGGGATAGGGGGAGGGGAGCGGGGGGAGGGGGCAATATGTGGGAGGAGGGGGAGGGAAATGGGAAACGGGGAGCAGTTGGAAATTTTAATTAAAAAAGAATAAAAAAAAATAAAAACTTCTTAAAAAAAAGATATTCATCAGTGTGGCTATAGGATAGGGTCATTTCATGTTCCCTCTCCTCAGTTGCCCAAGGTACTAGCTGGAGACATCTCCCTGGACACCTGTGAGCCCCTCTAGAGTCAAGTCTCTTGCCAACCCTAAGATGGCTCCCTTAATTAGGATATATATTTCTCTGCTCCCATATCCACCCTTCCTGTATCCCAACCATCCTATTCCCCCAAGCTCCCCTCATCCTCCCCATTTCCCCTTAGCTCCATGCCACCTCACCCGCAAGTTCCAAGCTTTTGCCCGGCAATCTTGTCTACTTCCCCTATCAAGGCGGATGACTATACATTTTTCTTTGAGTTCACCTTCTTATTTAGCTTCTCTAGGATCACAAATTATATGCTCAATGTCCTTTATTTATGGCTAGAAACCAATTATGAATGAGTACATCCCAAGTTCATCTTTCTGAGTCTGGGATACCTCACTCAGGAGAGTGTTTTCTATTTCCATCCATTTGCATGCAAAATTCACGATGTCATTGTTTTTTTTATCACTGAGTAGTACTCTAATATGTATATATTCCACACTTTCTTCATCCATTCTTCCACTGAAGGGCATCTAGATTGTTTCCAGGTTCTGCCTATTACAAACAATGCTGCTATGAACATAGTTGAACAAATGCTTTTGTCATATGATAGGGTATCTCTTGGGTATATTCCCAAGAGTGGTATTACTGGATCTTGGGGTAAGTTGATCCCAAATTTCCTGAGAAATCGCCACACTGATTTCCAAAGTGGTTGCACAAGTTTGCATTCCCACCAGCAGTGGATGAGGGTACCCCTTTCTCTACAACCTCTCCAGCAAAGGCTATCATTGATGTTTTTGATTTTAGCCATTCTGACAGGTGTAAGATGGTATCTCAAAGTTGTTTTAATTTGCATTTTCCTTATCGCTAAGAAGGTTGAGCATGACCTTAAGTGTCTTTTGGCCATTTGAACTTATTCTGTTGAGAATTCTCTGTTCAGTTCAGTGCCCCATTTTTAATTGGGTTAATTAGCATTTTAAAGTCTAATTTCTTGAGTTCTTTATATATTTTGGAGATCAGATCTTTGTCTGTTGCAGGGTTGGTGAAGATCTCCCAGTCAGTGGGTTGCCTTTTTGTCTTAGTGACAGTGTCCTTTGCTTTACAGAAGCTTCTCAGTTTCAGGAGGTCCCATTTATTCAATGTTGCCCTTAATGTCTGTGCTGCTGGGGATATACATAGGAAGTGATCTCCTGTGCCCATATGTTGTAGAGTACTTCCCACTTTCTCTTCTATCAGGTTCAGTGTGTTCAGACTGATATTGAGGTCTTTAATCCATTTGGACTTGAGTTTTGTGCATGGCGATAGATATGGATCTATTTTCTTTCTTCTACAGGTTGAAAACCAGTTCTGCCAGCACCATTTGTTGAAGATGCTTTATTTCTTCCATTGAATACTTTTAGCTCCTTTATCAAAAATCAGGTGTTCATAGCATTGTGGGTTAAAATCAGGGTCTTCTACTAAATTCCATTGGTCAACTTCTCTGTTTTTATGCCAAAACCAAGCTGTTTTCAATACTGAAGCTCTGTGATAGAGTTTGAAGTCAGGGATGGTAATGCCTCCAGACGTTCCTTTATTGTATAAGATTGTTTTGGCTATCCTGGGTTTTTTGTTTTTCCATATTAAGTTGATTAATGTCCTCTCAAGATCTGTGAAGAATTTTGATGGGATTTTAATGGGGATTGCATTGAATCTATAAATTGCCCTTGGTAGAATTGCCATTTTTACTATGTTGATCCTCCCAATCCAAGAGCAAGGGAGATCCTTCCATTTTCTGGTATCTGCCTCAATTTCTTTCTTCAAAGACTTAAAGTTCTTGTCAAATAGATCTTTCACTTCCTTGGTTAGAGTTACCCCAAGATATTTTATGCTATTTGTGGCTATCGTGAAGGGTGATGCTTCTCTGATTTCCCTCTCTGCTTCCTTATCCTTTGTGTATAGGAGGGCAACTAATTTTTTGGAACTGATCTTGTATCCTGCCATGCTACTAAAGGTGTTTATCAGCTGTAGGAGTTCTTTGGTGGAGTTTTGGGCGTCACTTATGTACACTATCATATCATCTGCAAATAATGAAAGTTTAACTTCTTCCTTTCCAATTCGAATCCCTTTGATCCCCTTATGTTGTCTTATTGCTATTGCTAGAACTTCAAGCACTATATTGAAGAGGTATGGAGAGAGTGGACAGCCTTGTCGTGTTCTTGATTTTAGTGGGATGGCTTTGTGTTTCTCTCTATTTAATTTGATGTTAGCTGTCAGCTTGCTATAAATAGCTTTTATTATAGTTAGGTACGACCCTTGTATCCCTAATCTCTCTAAGAACATTATCATAAAGGGATGTTGAATTTTGTCAAATGCTTTTTCCGCATCTAATGAAATGATCATATGGTTTTTTTCTTTTGGCTTATTTATATGATGGATTACATTGATAGATTTTCATATGTTGAACCAGCCCTGCATCCCTGGGATGAAGCCTACTTGATCATAATGGATAATTTTTCTAATGTGTTCTTAGATTCAGTTTGCTAGTATTTTATTGAGGATTTTCGCATCGATGTTCATGAGTGAGATTGGCCTGTAATTCTCTTTCTTGGTTGAGTCTTTGTGTGGTTTTGGTATCAGAGTAACTGCAACTTCATAAAAGGAATTTGGCCATGACTTCTCTGTTTCTATATTGTGAAATACATTAAGGAGTAGAGGTCTTAGGTCTTCTTGGAAGTTCTGGTAGAATTCTGCATTGAAGCCGTCTGGACCTGGGCTTTTTTTTTTTGTTAGGGAGGTTTTTTATAACTTCTAATTCTTTGCGATTAACAGGTCTATTTAGATTGTTCACCTGGTCCTGGTTTAACTTTGGTATATGGTACTTATCTAAAAAAGTGTCCATTTCTTTTATATTTTCCAATTTTGTGGCATACAGGCTTTTGTAGTAAGATCTAATGATTCTCTGAATTTCCTCTGTGTCTTTGGTTATGTCTCTCTTTTCCTTTCTGATCTTGTTAATTTGTGTATTCTCTCTCCACCGTTTGATTAGTTTGGATAGGGTTTTATCAATCTTGTCGATTTTCTCCAAGAACCAGCTTTTTGTTTCATTGATTCTTGGATTGTTTTCTGTGTTTCTATTTTGTTGATTTCAGCCCTCAGTTTGATTATTTCCAGTCTTCTACTCCTCCTAGGTGAGTCTGCTTCTTTTTTTCTAGAGCTTTCAGGTGGGCTGTTAAGTCTCCAATGTGTGCTTTCTCCATTTTCTTTAAGTGGGCACTTAGTGCTATGAACTTTCCTCGTAGCACCACTTTCATAGTGTCCCATAGGTTTGAGTATGTTGAGTCTTTGTTTTCATTGAATTCAAGAAAGACTTTAATTTCTTTCTTTATTTCTTCCTTGATCCAGGTGTGGTTCAGTAGTTGACTGTCCAGTTTCCATGAGCTCGTAGGCTTTCTGGGGATACCATTGTTGTTGAATTCTAACTTTAATTCATGGTGATCTGATAAGACAGAGGTGGTTACCGATATTTTTTTTTGTAACTGTGTAAGTTTGCTTTGTTACCAAGTATGTGTTCAATTTTCAAGAAGGTTTCATGAGCTGCAGAGAAGAAGGTATATTCTTTCCTATTTGGGTGGAATGTTCTGTAGATGTCTGTTAAGTCCATTTGATTCATTACCTCCCTTAATCCTCTTATTTCTCTCTTAGGTTTCTGTCTGATTGACCTGTCTATTGGTGAGAGAGGAGTGTTGAAATCTCCTACTATTAGTGTGTGTGGTTTGATGATTGCCTTGAGTTTTAGTAATGTTTCTTTTACATAAGTGGCTGCTTTTATATTAGGGGCATAGATAGTCAGGATTGAGACTTTGTCCTGATGAATTGTTCCTGTTATGAGTAAAAAATGTCCCTCTCCATCTCTTCTGATTGATTTTAGTTTGAAGTCAACTTTGTTAGAAATTAGTATGGCCACACCTGCTTGTTTCTTAGGTCCATTTGCTTGATAAACCCCAGCCCTTTACTCTGAGTAGATGTCTGTCTTTGTGGTTGAGGTGTGCTTCTTGTAAACAGCAGAATGTTGGATCCTGTTTTCGTATCCAATCTCTTAGCCTCTGTCTCTTTATAGGTGAGTTGAGTCCATTGATATTAAGTGATATTAATGACCAGTGGTTTTTAACTCCGGTCATTTTTTCTTTCTTTCTTTCTTTTTTTTTGTAGCAGAGTTTGTGTGTTTCCCTTCTTCGAGTTGTGCTGGTGAAGGGTCATTAGATGTCTGAGTTATTGTGGGCATTGTTGGACTCCTTGGGTTGTGATTTTCCTTCAATTACTTTCTTTAAGGCTGGATTTGTGGCTACATATTGTTTAAATTTGTTTTTATCCTGGAAAATTTCGATTTCTCCATTTATAGTGAATGAAAGCTTAGCTGGGTATAGTAGTCTGGGCTTGCAACCATGGTCTCTTAGTTTCTGCAGTACATCAATCTAGGACCTTCTGGCTTTCACGGTTTCCATAGAGAAGTCAGGTGTAAGTCTCATAGGTTTACCTGTATAAGTAACTTGACCTTTTTCCTTTGCAGCTCTTAATATTCTTTCTTTAATCTGTATATTTTGTGTTTTGATTATTATATGGCGAGGAGACTATTTTTTTTGATCCAGTCTATTCGGTGTTCTGTATGCTTCTTGGACCTTCAAAGGAATATCTTTCTTAAGGTTGGGAAAGTTTTCTTCTATAATTTTATTAAATATATTTTCTGGACCATTGAGCTGTACTTCTTCTCCTTCTTCTATCCCTATTATTCTTAGGTTTGGTCTTTTTATTGTGTCCCAGATTTCCTGAATGTTTTGTGATGAGAATTTGTTGGTTTTGCTGTTTTCTTTGATCAGTGTGTTTATTTTCTCTATGGTATCTTCATTGTCTGAGATTCTTTCTTCTATCTCTTGTAATCTGTTGGTAGTACTTGTCTCTGTAGTTCCTGTTCATTTACCCAGATTTTCCATCTCCATCCTTCCCTTGGTTTGTGTTTTCTTCATTACTTTCATTTCATTCTTCAAGTCTTCAACTGTTTCCCTTACCTGTTTGATTGCTTTTTCTTGTTTCTCTTGGTTTACTTGGGTATCTTTGAGAGATTTATTCATTTCCTCTACCTTTTTTGTTTGTAATCTCTAATTGTTTATTGTAATTTTTCACCTCCTGTTTATGGTCCTCTATTATTTTCATATAATTCACTTTTGAGTCGAATTCTACTAATTCTTCTGGAGTAGGGTGTACAATTCTTCTTATTTCGGGATTCCTGGATTTTGGTGATGTCATGTTGACTTTCAGATTGTTGGAGGAATTCTTGCATTGGCGTCTGCCCATCTCTTCCTTCAAATGGAGCCAGGAGAGGCCTGGTGTCTTGGTCCAGTCTTTGCTGTGACTGACTCCCTGGGTGTATCTCTTCAGTGTAGGAGCAGGAACCTTTCTCTTCCAGATGGACTCCTCTGCACTGAAACATGACCTGCGGACAAAAGGGCTAATGTGGGGGGTAGGGCGGGGTCAAGTAGAACACAGGAGATCCTGCAGCGCAAGCTGAAGGTGCCCACGCTCCCTTGCGGGGGTCCTTGAGGCCTGCCCGGTAGGCAGGCACTCTCCACTCTGAGTGGGTAGCCTTAGTGTAGGAGCAGGAAACTGTTCCTCAGCAAAGGACCTTGCAGACAAGGCAGGCTTGGGGGGGGGGGGGTCATCATGTGTAGGAAAGAAAGTCCTGCAGCAGGAGCTGGGGGAGGGGGGTTTGTGCTCTATTCCGGGATCATCCACCCCTGGATAGCACACACTCACCTGTCCAGATGGAACTCCTCAGCACCTAAACAGGGACGCCTTGTAGCCCAATGAGCCAGGGACAAAAGGAAGAACATGGCAGGCAGGGTGGGGTCCAGTAGAACACAGGAGACCCTGCAGCCCCAAGCTGAAGGTGCCTGCACTCCCTTGCGGGGGATCTTGAGGCCTGCCCGGTAGGCAGGCACTCACCGCTCTGGTTGGGTAGCCTTAGTGTAGAAGCGGAAAAAATCGGATTACAGTTTTCTTGAGATATCATTTCTTAAGTTCTTCACATATTTTGAATATTAACCCTCTATAGGCTGTATAGTTGATAAAAAATGTGTTCCCATTCTGTAGGCTAATACTTTGTTCTAAAGATGGTGTTCTTTGTCATTCAAAAGCTTTCCAGCTTCATCAGGTCCCACTTTTTAATTGTTGATCAAAGTGCCTGTACTAATGGTGTCTATTCAGAAAGTTTCCATGCTAATGAGCTTAAGGCTATTGTCCACAATCTCTTCCAATAGTTTCTATCATCTTTGGTACAGGAAGGTACTCTGCATGCTACCAAGAGAGAAACATAAACACAAACACAACCACAAATCCTTTAATCTACCACCTTTCTTGCCTGCAAGATATGCTAGTTCAAGGTGGCACAAAGCTATTGCAATCAACCTTTCAATATATGATTTGACTTAAGGTCCAAGCATGAGATGGAACTGGTACCCTATACTACTTGAGTTACCAAGAACCAAAAACTAGATAGCCTAGGGACCAGATATTCAACACTACTAGTAGAAAAAGAGGAGTGATAAAATGACTCCTAATGATGTTCTGTTCTACTCAGAGATTAGTGCCTTGTTCAACCATATCAGAGAAGCCTCCTTCTGCAGCAGTTAGGAAAAGATGCAGAGACCCACTGTCAGAAACTATGCAAAGAGTGAGACATGTTAAATACTCAGCCCTCAGTGGAAGTCTCCCTCAAATCTCTCCCCTAGAGCTCAGGGAATCAATCCTTCAGAAGAGCAGGCTGAAAGAGTTTAATAGCCATAGAGGATGGAGGACATTAAGAAAACAAGACTCTCCAAAATTTAGAGACCTGCCTGTGTCTGTACCAGGTTCTGTGCATATATGCTTATTATGACTTGCAGTTTAGTGTTTTATGGGATTCCTGAGGGTGTGAATACGTGTGTCTCTGATTCTTGTTCCTTCTCTTGGGCTCTATTCCTTCTGTTGGTTTGTCTTGTCCAACCCCAATGTTATAGATTTTGCTTTATTTCATAGCATTTTATTTTGTTATATTTAGTATTATCTCTCAGAAGTCTGCTCATTTCTAATGAGAGATGGAGAGGGAGTATATGAGAAGGGAGATGAGGGAAGAACTGGGAGGAACAGGGAGAGAGGAAAACATAACCAGGATGCTTTAAGTGAGAAATGAATCTATTTTCAACAAAAGGATAAAAGAGGTATTTTATTAATATATTATTAATAGAATGGAGTGAAGAGACATAAAGGGAATATGCAATTTTACTTGCATTTATAACACCAGTGATTACATATATAATATAATATACCATTTTAAAAGTATAAAATAAAGTTATGTTCAAAGTAAAATGTAAAGGAAGCAAAAGCATATTTCTAAAAATTAGATAATTTACATGAAGCAGAATTTAAAAAAAACAAAAAACAAAGAAATAAAAAACATCATTAAAATGTCAAACAGGCTTTGGCATAACTATAATTACATGAAATATAAATAGATTTGTTTGAAATACAAAGGCTGTCTCTGTGCTAAAAAGAAACTATTTGAAATGTAAATATACAGCAAAAGAAAAATAATGAAAAAAATATTGTGTATTAGTCAAAGAAAAACAGGATTGGGTATATTATTAGCAGCAAATGTAAACCTCAGTTCAAAGAAAATACCACAAGGAGCAAAACCCCATACCCTTTAGAACTGTGTTACTAGATTCCTCCTCCCAGATACGTAGCAATCACACAAGTCATACATATCTCTGTGCCAAAAGTAGAGCTACAAGATGTGTAAGAATATCCTGACACAACAGATATGAAAACACATGTCTGTAGAAAGGTAGAGAATTCATACAAAACATATTTTGATCCTATGTAAATTTCATCCTACAATTTCTCTTAGATCCATCCCCTCACTCACCGACACAACTCTCCCACCTGCCTGTCCCAAAACCCACCCAGACCCATCTGTGCTCTTCAAATACTCTCCAGTGAGAGGCATACCCTGGAGCATGGTCCACCTGCCAGGGACTTAAAGAAAACTTCCTCTCGTCCCAGCAGTTATTCATTGCCAGTAACTCCTCAGCTAATGGTGGGACTTCATGGCCACCTCCCCACATCCATGTGCAATTTCATCTTGGGTTGAGCTTCAGAATGTCATGTCCATGCTGTCCTAATCACTATGAGTTCATATGTGCTCCTGCCCTTTTGTGATCAAAAAACGCTGTTTTCCTGTTATCAACCACCCCCTGCAATTCTTAAAATCTTCCTATTCCCTTTTACACAATGAGGCCTGAGGCCCTGGGGTCTCTCTCTCTCTCTCTCCCTCTCCCTCCCTCCCTCTCCCTCCCTCCCTCTCTCCCTCCATCCCTCCTTCCCTCCCTCTCTCTCTCTGTCTTTTTTTTCTCTCTCTCTACGTGTGTGATTGTGTGTGTGTTTGTCCATGTGTGTGCTTAAGAAACCACACAGACTTCTTTTCTCTTAGGAATGTTAAACTCCACAAACAAACACTTATTGTCCTGTCCTTTTCCCCCAGTTAGAATTACCAACAGCAAGTTAGAGACCGAAGTCTCTTGCGAAAAACAAATAGTGTAGAGCCGAACCCAAATAAAGGTAATTTGAACATTCTCAAAGCTCTGCAGAACATCCTGGCAGAAACGCTGTCTTCTGAGATGAAATTTTATCCTTCCCTGTCATAAAGTGTGAACAGCTTTGGCACCATCCTCTGCACATGAAGTTTGCTCCGAACTTTAAACCTAACAGTTGTTTTTACTCCTGTACATAGGTGGACTTAAACTGTTGCTCTGCTTCCTTTGTTATCTAAGAGGAAATTCTCTCTCTGGTTATGTTATTTCCAGTACTATCTGAAAAAGCAGCCTCCATTGTTTTGTTGCAATCTTCCTGAAAGGGTTGATACACTGTATGTTTATATTTGAATAACTTTCCAGAATATGAACCATAGTATGTGGGCATTCCTAAACTGTTATTATGTAAGACTATTCTTCTCCTCCTTTTTTTTTTTTTTTTTTTTGCTTCTGAAAAAAATCATATAACCATTTGCTTTCCTACACCCAAGGTATCTTTTTTTCCCTCAGTTCTAAATCACAGCCTTTAAGATAATGTACACCTTACTCAGACAAGAGCACTTGATGCCTGGGATTTACATTTGTTCTTCTCAGTTTTCAGTAACTAGCAGTATGCTTGAGAGTACATCTTTAGAAATTGCCTGACAACAGAATTACATGAAGAATGGTTTGTTAAAAAAATGAATGATAATTTCGTATTTGACAAAGTCTTGATTTGCTCCTCTGTCCTCTTTACTCTCTGTTAACTTGTCTAAAGAATTTTCTGTTTTTGTCTGTAAACTACTAAAGCTTCTGGCAATTTCCCATGCATCTGCTATTGAAGTGGTGTCACATTCACTATCTGTGAATTTATGATATGATATATTTACAGCTTCACGAAGATCATTTTTCTAAATCCTTTGAACATTTTGTTTTGCTTATTTCATTGTTCATCTCCCTTATTATTGGACTCAAAAGTTTCCTAGGCTTATTTTTCTACCTTTTACACTTGGGTACTTAGTAAGTAAGACTGATGCAACCCAACTTCTGCTCATATTCTCAGGAAATATATTAGAAGGAAATCTGTAGACAGACTCCATGGAATCTGCATCTGTATGGAGGGACTAGGATAATCTAAGTGTCAAAGCATCACAGAGACTGTGATGTTGAGAAATAAAAATGCTGTGACCAAAAGGACACCAACTTTATGTGCTATCACGGGTTTACAGATTAGACGGGTACATTTTACTGTTTTTAGCTAAAACTTCATACAAACCAACAAAAAGTATTTGATATTCATATGAGGATTTTTTTTACTAACTCCATTGTAATTTTTGACTACTCATAGAGTACCAAAGCCATAATACAGTGATTTATTTTATGTAGTCAATACAGATGCAAACATATTTCATTTTAATCTGTGCCTATTTCACATGCAAAAATGTTGCTGATATATACTTATGATAGCTACTGAAATTGTTATACATCAAATTTAATATTTATAAAAATGGCATGCACAACTCAACATTTGACATGACAGTTAATCTTAAATTTAAGATTTATTTATGTTTTATTCATATCAATTTTTAAAACTTTAAAAATTTTTTCAAGATAAATTTGCCTGTGGAGTAGCAAGATATTAAATTACTAAGATAATTCTTATCACCAGGGTTTCTGAGGAAAAAGAAAGGTCTTATCAAAATGCATATGTAATATGGCAATGTATCAGCTACAGGAATACAAGTCATTTATATTTCTGGGTATTACATCCCCCGTTCTTCATTCACACTGGCTATGTGTCTTCCTTTGATGTGAGAAAGTAACATGTGGTTCAGAAAGAAACCAGAGCTCCCCCTAGAGGTAGCGTTCCATACTGAACAGAATAAAGTGAGTAGAGCCTTCTGGGAATCACAGATTGATCCCTTCAGGGTGTGTAAAAGATAAAAAGGCTACTTTAATGTAATTAAAACAATGACATTGTCCTGGGAAAAATGGCTTAAGTCAAAATTTCACATTATTAACAATTTACAAAAATCTAGGCACACAAATTCTGCTAAATGTTAAGGAGAATTTCTAAACTGAAATTCCAGAGTCAAGTGCTGTTTGTTTATACTAAAACGGTGCTATTAGAAATCGTGCTCTGCTGTAGTTTAAACTACACTGGACCAATCGCCAATTATAGATATTAATATGGAAATTATCAATCTACATAATAATATAAACCAAGGAAATGCTAGCAGCACTATTGTATTACATTGAACTGAAATATAAGGGAAAATCAAAGATGAAGAGTGATCAACTGACAGGATCGTGTTTTTAATTTATTATACAAAAAGGATTCTGTATTCGGGTAATCTGATTCTCTAATTACTAGGGGAGTATTAAAATACGAGTGACAGCACAGTAGTCAGAAAGCGGCACTAAAAGATTAGGAAAAGATAAACTGTCCAACTCCAGTAACTGGTGCTTAATGACAGGCAAAAATTTTCTCCGTATTACGAACGCTAAAGAATGTGGTAAAGTAAAAAGTGTGGAAGTGACAGGAACCATGCATGTATTTGCCTTGCCTTAAGTGCCATATCAAATAAAATAAATAATATTCGGGAGATAAATGTAATAATCATGAAGAATGGCTGTTTGCTTTGAGGAAGAATCCTAGGAGGCAAGTGAGGCTGAGGTTTGCATGATGCTTGCCTTGTAATTCCTGCTGAGAAGAAAGTCAAGAAGAGTTTACCATAACACTTTACCCTGATGGTTTCCTGGAGGACACTATCATTTAAGATAATAAATATTTATAAAATAATCTGTATATCTGAAGTCATACTTTAACCATTAGCTTGACTTTTGAGGAGATAAGGAAGGCAATGGAATGTTTTTTTTTTTTTTTTTTTTTGCGGTGCTGTTTTTCACATTCTCTTTCTTTTTTTTTTATTAATTAATGTATTTAATTATTAAAGATTTCTGCCTCTTCCCCGCCACCACCTCCCATTCCCTCCCCCTCCCCCAATCAAGTCTTCCTTCCTCCTCAGCCCAAAGAGCAAGCAGGTTTCTCTGCCCTGTGGGAGGTCCAAGGACCACCCACATCCATCCAGGTCTATTAAGGTTAGCATCCAAACTACCTGGGCTCCCACAAAGCCATTACGTGCAATAGGATCAAGAACCCATTGCCATTGTTCTTCAGTTCTCAGTAGTCCTCATTGTCCATTATGTTCAGCGAGACCGGTTTTGTCCCATGCTTTTTCAGACCCCGGCCAGCTGGCCTTGGTGAGTTCCCGATAGAACATCCCCATTGCCTCAGTGTGTGGGTGCACCCCTCGCAGTCCTGAATTCCTTGCTCGTGCTCACTCTCCTTCTGCTCCTCCTTTGGATCGTGAGACTTCAGTCCAGTGCTCCAATGTTGGTCTCTGTCTCTGTCTTCTTTCATCGCCTGATGAAGGATAATATTCAGGGGGATGCTTATATGTTTTTCTTTGGGTTCACCTTCTTATTTAGCTTCTCTAGAATCACGAATTATAGTCTCAATGTCCTTTATTTATGGCTAGAAACCAAATATGAGTGAGTACATCCCATGTTCCTCTTTTTGGGTCTGGCTTACCTCACTCAGGATAGTGTTTTCTATTTCCGTCCATTTGTATGCAAAATTCAAGAAGTCATTGTTTTTCACTGCTGAGTAGTACTCTAATATGTATATATTCCATACTTTCTTCATCCATTCTTCCATTGAAGGACATCTAGGTTGTTTCCAGGTTCTGGCTATTACAAACAATGCTGCTATGAACATAGTTGAGCATATACTTTTGTTGTATGTTTGGGCATCTCTTGGGTATATTCCCAATAGTGGTATTGCTGGGTCGAGAGGTAGGTTGAACCCGACTTTCCTGAGAAACCGCCACACTGCTTTCCAAAGTGGTTGCACAAGTTTGCATTCCCACCAGCAATGGATGAGAGTGCCCCTTTCTCCACAACCTCTCCAGCAGAGGCTATCATTGGTGTTTTTGATTTTAGCCATTCTGACCGGTGTAAGATGGTATCTTAATGTTGTCTTGATTTGCATTTCCCTGATTGCTAAGGAAGTTGAGCACGATCTTAAGTGTCTTTTGGCCATTTGAACTTCTTCTGTTGAAAAGTCTCTGTTCAGCTCAGTGCCCCATTTTATAATTGGATTGATTAACCTTTTACGGTCTAATTTCTTGAGTTCTTTGTATATTTTGGATATCAGACCTTTGTCAGTTGCGGGGTTGGTGAAGATCTTCTCCCAGTCAGTGGGTTGCCTTTCTGTCTTAGTGACAGTGTCCTTTGCTTTACAGAAGCTTCTCAGTCTCAGGAGGTCCCATTTATTCAATGATGTCCTTAGTGTTTGTGCTGCTGGGGTTATACGTAGGAAGTGTTCTCCTGTGCCCATGTGTTGTAGAGTACTTCCCACTTTCTCTTCTATCAGGTTCAGTGTGTTTGGACTGATATTGAGGTCTTTAATCCATTTGGACTTGAGTTTTGTGCATGGTGATAGATATGGATCTATTTTCATTCTTCTACAGATTGACTTCCAGTTTTGCCAGCACAATTTGTTGAAGATGCTCTCTTTTTTCCATTGTATACTTTTAGCTCCTTTATCAAAAATCAGGTGTTCATAGGTTTGTGGGCTAAAGTCAGGGTCTTCTATTCTATTCCATTGGTCGACTTCTCTGTTTTTATGCCAGTACCAAGCCGTTTTCAGTACTGTAGCTCTGTAATAGTGTTTGAAGTCAGGGATGGTAATGCCTCCAGACGATCCTTTATTGTATAAGATTGTTTTGGCTATCCTGGGTTTTTTGTTTTTCCATATAAAGTTGATTATTGTCTTCTCCAGATCTGTGAAGAATTTTGATGGGATTTTGATGGGGATTGCGTTGAATCTATAGATTGCTTTTGGTAGAATTGCCATTTTTACTATGTTGATCCTCCCAATCCAAGAGCAAGGGAGGTCCTTCCATTTTCTGGTGTCCTCTTCAATTTCTTTCTTCAAAGACTTAAAGTTCTTGCCAAATAGATCTTTCACTTCCTTGGTCAGAGTTACCCCAAGGTATTTTATGCTATTTGTGGCTATCGTGAAAGGTGATGCTTCTCTGATTTCCCTCTCTGCTTCCTTATCCTTAGTGTATAGGAAGGCAACTGATTTTTTGGAGTTGATTTTGTAACCTGCCACATTACCAAAGGTGTTTATCAGCTGTAGGAGTTCTTTGGTAGAGTTTTTGGGGTCGCTTATGTATACTATCATATCATCTGCAAATAATGAAAGCTTAACTTCTTCCTTTCCAATATGGATCCCCTTGATCCCCTTATGTTGTCTTATTGCTATTGCTAGAACTTCAAGCACTATATTGAAGAGGTATGGAGAGAGTGGACATCCTTGTCGTGTTCCTGATTTTAGTGGGATGGCTTTGAGTTTTTCTCCATTTAATTTAATGTTAGCTGTCGGCTTGCTGTAAATAGCTTTTATTATATTTAGGTATGACCCTTGTATCCTTAATCTCTCCAAGACCTTTATCATAAAGGAGTGTTGAATTTTGTCGAATGCTTTTTCAGCATCTAATGAAATGATCATATGGTTTTTTCTTTCAGTTTATTTGTATGGTTGATTACATTGATAGATTTGTGTATGTTGAACCAGCCCTGCATCTCTGGAATGAAGCCTACTTGATCATAATGGATAACTTTTCTAATGTGTTCTTGGATTCGGTTTGCCAGTATTTTATTGAGAATTTTTGCGTCGATGTTCATGAGTGAGATAGGCCTCTAATTCTCTTTCTTGGTTGGGTCTTTGTGTGGTTTTGTTATCAGGGTAACTGTAGCTTCATAAAAGGAATTTGGCAATGACTCTTCTGTTTCTATATTGTGAAATACATTAAGAAGTATAGGTATTAGCTCTTCTTGGAAGTTCTGGTAGAATTCTGCATTGAAACCATCTGGTCCTGGGCTTTTTTTGGAAGGGAGATTTTTGATAACTGTTTCTAATTCTTCGTGACTAACAGGTCTATTTAGATCGTTCACCTGGTCTTGGTTTAGGTTTGGTATATGGTACTTATCTAAAAACGTGTCCATCTCTTGCATTTTCCAGTTTTGTGGCATACAGGCTTTTGTAGTAAGATCTAATGATTCTCTGAATTTCCTCTGTGTCTGTGGTTATGTCCCCCTTTTCATTTCTGATCTTATTTATTTGTGTGTTCTCTCTCTGTCGTTTAATTAGTTTGGATAGGGGTTTGTCAATCTTGTTGATTTTCTCCAAGAACCAACTTTTTGTTTCATTGATTCTTTGGACTGATTTCTGTGTTTCTATTTTGTTGATTTCTGCCCTCAGTTTGATTATTTCCAGTCTTCTACTCCTCCTGGGCGCATCTGCTTCTTTTTTTTCTAGAGCTTTCAGGTGTGCTGTTAAGTCCCCGATGTATGCTTTCTCCGTTTTCTTTAAGTGGGCACTTAGTGCTATGAACTTTCCTCTTAGCACTGCTTTCATTGTGTCCCATAGGTTTGAGTATGTTGTCTCTTTGTTTTCATTAAATTCAAGGAAGACTTTAATTTCTTTCTTAATTTCTTCCTTGACCCAGGTGTGGTTCAGTAGTTGACTGTTCAGTTTCCATGAGTTTGTCAGCTTTCTGGGGGTAGCATTGTTGGTGGCTTCTAACTTTAATCCGTGGTGATCTGATAAGACACAGGTGGACACTGATATTTTTTGTATCTGTGGAGGTTTCCTTTGTTTCCAAGTATGTGGTCAATTTTCGAGAAGGTTCCATGAGCTGCAGAGAAGAAGGTGTATTCTTTCCTATTTGGGTGGAGTGTTCTATAGATGTCTGTTAAGTCCATTTGATTCATTACCTCCAACAATTCTCTTAATTCTCTATTAGTTTTCTGTCTGATTGACCTGTCCATTGGTGAGAGAGGTGTGTTGAAGTCTCCTACTACTAGTGTGTGTGATTTGATGTCTGCCTTGAGTTTTAGCAATATTTCTTTTACATAAGTGGGTGCTTTTATATTAGGGGCATAGATATTCAGGATTGAGACTTCATCCTGCTGAATCGTTCCTGTTTTGAGTATAAAGTGTCCCTCTCGATCTCTTCTGAGTGATTTTAGTTTGAAGTCAGTTTTGTTAGAAATTAGTATGGCCACACCTGCTTTTTTCTTAGGACCATTTGCTTGAAAAACCTTTTCCCAACCCTTTACTCTGAGTAGATGCCGGTCTTTGTGGTTGAGATGAGTTTCTTGCAAACAGCAGACTGTTGGATCCTGTTTTCGTATCTAATCTCTTAGCCTGTGCCTTTTTATTGGTGAATTGAGACCATTAATATTAAGTGATATTAATGACCAGTGGTTGTTAACTCCGGTTATTCTTACTGCTTTTGGTAGAAGAGTTTGTGTGTCTCCCTTCTTTGAGTTGTGCTGTTGAAGGGTCGCTAGATGCCTGGGTTATTGTAGGCAGTGTTGGCAATGTTGGATTCCTTGGGTTGTGATTTTCCTTCTATTACTTTCTGTAGGGCTGGATTTGTGGCAACGTATTGTTTAAATTTGTTCTTATCCTGGAATGTCTTGTTTTCTCCATTGATAGTGAACGATAGCTTGGCTGGGTATAGTAGTTTGGGTTTGCATCCATGGTCTTTTAGTTTCTGTGGCACCTCTATCCAGGACCTTCTGGCTTTCATGGTTTCCATAGAGAAGTCAGGTGTAAGTCTGATCGGTTTACCTTTATAAGTTACTTGGCCTTTTTCCTTTGCAGCTCTTAATATTCTTTCTTTAATCTGTATATTTTGTGTTTTGATTATTATATGGCGAGGGGACGTTTTTTTTTGATCCAGTCTGTTTGGTGTTCTGTATGCTTCTTGAATATTCAAAGGAATATCTTTCTTTATGTTGGGGAAGTTTTCTTCCATAATTTTGTTAAAAATGTTTTCTGGACCTTTGAGCTGTGCCTCTTCTCCTTCTTCTATCCCTATTATTCTTAGGTTTGGTCTTTTTATTGTGTCCCATATTTCCTGAATGTTTTGTGATGAGAATTTGTTGGTTTTGGTGTTTTCTTTGATCAGTCCATTTATTTTCTCTATGTTGTCTTCAGAATCTGAGATTCTTTCTTCTATCTCTTGTATTCTATTGATTATGCTTGTTTCTGTAGTCTCTGCTCGTTGACCTATATTTGCCATATCCAGCTGGTCCTCAGTTTGTGTTTTCTTCCTTGCTTCCATTTCAGTTTTCAATTCTTGGACTGTTTCCGTTACCTGTTTGATCATTTTTTCTTGGCTTCCCAGGGTATCATTTACGTATTTACTCATTTCTTCAAACTTTTTGTTATACTTCTCATCCATTTCTATGAGGGCGTTTTTTACATGTTGCTTAAGGGACTCTATTGCTTTCAAAAAGTCAGTTTTTTCCTCTTCTCCTGTGTTAGGGTGTTCAAGTCCTTGTGTTGTAAGATCATTGGGTTCTGGTGTTTTCATGTTGTTTTTCAGATTGTTGGGTGAATTCTTGCCTTGGCGTCTGCCCATCTCCTCTTACCGATGCAATCTATTGGGTTTGATTTAATTGTAGCGGGGCAATCTGCTCTCAGTGTGGGCTTCACTGTTTCTTGCCCGCACTATCCTGCATCCAGTGCCTCCGCCCCCCGGGCCTGCCTGCCCGCCGGTGCCTCCACCGCCCGGACTTGCCTGCCTGCCGGTGCCTCCGCCGCCTAGGCGTGCCTGCCGGTGCCTTAGGGCCTGCCTGCCGGTGCCTCCGCTGCCCGGAACTGTCTGTGCGCTGGTGCTTCCGCCACCTAGGCCTTTTTTTTTTTTTGATTCTACCTGTTTTTTTAATCTTTGGGATATCAATGGATATTTAGTCTTTTCTGAAACAAACTAACCAATTCTTGACCTTTGTTTTTACCCCACACTACTATTTTCTGTGAATACCACACTCCTGCTCATTCTGAATGGATTTACTTGACGTCTGTTCCTTGATTTCATGGCACCTGAGAAGGCCACTGGACTTTCTTGACATCATACAATGAGCATTCTGCTTCCTCTGGTTTCTAGCAAACACCACTTCTCACTACCTGAGCTGGTCCAAGTTTGTAGGTGCACTTACTTGCCTTTCTATTCTGTGGTGTTACAATGCCTAGTACCACACCCTCCTATGTGTATGCTCAGGTGTTTGTAGCTACTGTGGCTGCTGAAAATCATTCAATGTCTATGAAGTTCATCATGATTCTCTATGAGAGGTCTATTTTCAAATCACATTTCATATTTTCATAAGGTATAAAGCATGCTGGTCTTAAACTTATATAAAATCTTTTACTTAGTGGTTTTTTAAAATGTTTTTCCTTGAGAGGCAATCTATAATCTTAGAAACAATGCCTTTAAAGGACATTCTAAATGTCCAAATGTACACTAGTATCATTAATTTATTCCTATACTTTAATATACTTATTCTTAAAGAAGCATCCTTATCCATAGTCTTACAACTTTGTCTTATCACCCAATTTACAGTATTTCAAGAAAATTGTTTAAAATATTTTGAAATTTTTATGTACCATTTTTATTTAAAAACACATTTCATGATCTTCAAAACTCTCTTTATGTGGGGGGAGAGAATAGAAGGAAAGTAGAGAGGGAAAACGGTGATTGAGTTGCAAAATAAATAGAGTAAATGAATTTTTATCTTTTCTGCTATTTAAATTGTAGAGGAAAAGTACAATCCTTAAAATTCAGTAAAATTATTATAATAGTTCATAAAAATGAAAAAGAAAACAAACAGATATATGTTAATAGATTATAATATAGTAACAGTCAAATAAATTTGAAAATTAAAATGCATTTGGAATTTTTTTGCCTGTTTGGAGAACTTTCTCCTCAGCATGTTGGTGATGGAAGCAGAAAAGAAGTAATGATGTATTATTCAGTAGAAAAAAGAAAAATAAAAAGAAATCTTAAAATCAGGCACATGCACAGAATTAGAAAAAGTCATCCTGAGTGAAGAAACCCAGACCCAGAAAGAAAAACTTGGTATGTACTCACTCATGAGTAGATTTTAAGCATAAAACAAAGAATAATCAGGCTCCAATAAACAACTCCAGAGAAGCTAGGTGAAAAGGACACAAGAAGGGACCCAGGAATGGAAACCCTTAAGATCTCCTGGGCAAACTGGGAAGGGGAGTAAAAGGGAGAGGATGGGAGATGGGAACATGAGGGCTCCAGATGGTCAAGTTGGGCAACAGATTGAGAGGGGGAGCAGTGAAAGAGATATCTTGATAGAGGGAGCCATTATGGGATTAGGGAGAAACGAGGAGCTAGGGATATTTCCAGTAATCCACAAGAATGACACCAGCTATGACTCCCAGAATAGTGGAGAGGGTACCTGAACTGGCCTTCCCCTATAATCAGATTAGTGACTACCCTAATTGTCATCATAGAACCTACATCCAGTAACTGATGGAAGTGGATGCAATGACCCACAGCCGGTACTGAACTGAGTTCCTAGAGTTCATGTGAAGAGAGGGAGGAAGGATCATATGAGCAAGCTGGTCAAGATCATAATTGGGAAAACCACAGAGAAAGCAAACACAACCTAGTGGGAACTCATAGACTCTGGACTGACAGCTAGAGATCCTGCATAGGACCCAATGAAGCCCTCTGACACTATGTAATTTGATCTGTTGGGGAACCCTGCAGTGGAACCAAGACTTATCCTGAGTGCATGAAGTGACTTTTTGGAGCCCATTCTTTGTGTTTAGATACCTTGCTCAGCCTTGATAAGGGTGGGCAGGAGGAACTTTGTCCTGCCTCAACTTGGTGTAACAGATTTTGTTGACTCTCCAGAGGAGGTCTTACCTCCCCTGAGGAGGAGATGGTGGATAAAAGGGGAGGAGATGGGGACCACAAGAATGAAAGGGAGAGGGAACTGGGCCTAGTATGTAAAATTTTTAAACAAAAAGAATACTGTGATGGTGGATACTAATCTAGTCATAGATTATCATACATACACATGCATGCACACACTACACATAAGCATATTTGTGCACTTGAGCTCATGCATGTACACATACACAAAGGAGGTAATGTATTTTTGATACTGTAACTGATTTAAAAAAGCAGCAAAGCAGGAGGCCTGTGAAATTCATAATCTAATTTTTTTCACAGGTTTAACTACATAGAACACTTCAAGGCCTAATTTACACACTCTGTGTCTTTCTCATGATAATATTGCTTACCTTCTACTACTGTACTCATTAAAGGCTAGAATACCTGAAGACATGAAACCTGTGTAGACATTTTAAAATCATATTTTATAAACTAACTCCATGAAGGTATTCATGCTCTGTCACCATTTTAAATATCCCTAAAAATAGTACATTACAACACTATTTAAAATTGCTTGAGTAAAAAGAAAGGCCATGAAAGCCATTGAATAATGAAATGAAGAGAGACTCTTGTAGGGGTTTAGGGAATAAGATGGGCTTGTAGTGTTCTAGCATGTGGTGTAGTATTGTGTGGTGTCTATGGGAAATAATAAAATATAGAACAGATCTAGGTATAATCCAAGATTTCAAGAAAAGGGAATTTCTTTTTTTTCTTTTTTTTTATTCTTTTTTAATTAAAATTTCCAACTGCTCCCCATTTCCCATTTCCCTCCCCCTCCTCCCACATATTGCCCACTCCCCCCGCTCCCCTCCCCCTATCCCCACTCCTCTTCTCCTCCCCCCAGTCCATTCCCCCTCCCTCTCGATACTGAAGAGCAGTCCAAATTCCCTGCCCTACAGGAAGACCAAGGTCCTCCCACTTCTATCTAGGTCCAGGAAGGTGAGCATCCAAACAGGCTAAGCTCCCACAAAACCAGTTCATGTATTAGGATCGAAACCTAGTGCCATTGTCCTTGGCTTCTCATCAGCCTTCATTGTCCGCCATGTTCAGAGAGTCCAGGTTCAACCCATGCTTATTCAGTCCCAGTCCAGCTGGCCTTGGAGAGCTCCCAATAGATCAGTTCCACTGTCACAGTGGGTGGGTGCACGCCTCGTGGTCCTGATTTCCTTGCTCATGTTCTCTTTTTCTCACTAATTCTCAAATTGTATCATTAATTTCTTCTAGACTCTCTCTTGTAAGCTGGAAACACAAAGTTAGTCATAAGCCACTAAGAGTAAACCAGAAAAGAAAAATTGGGAAAAAAATGAAAAAAAGCTCCTCAAATTTATTTACAAACATCAATAGTATGTAACTCACTATGGACAAAGCAGTCTGAAGGGAGATTGCTAGCAAGTCACATGTGTATTAATAGCAGTTTATTTATGGTATGACTTTGCCCACACTTTTCAGCCTTCTCAAAAATCAAACATTTGCCACATATTTTCAGCGAGAAATATTTTTTCTCAAATTATAGTTCTTGCGGGATATTTTATGCTGTTTTCTGAGAAAGGCAGAAGTTCAAGCGCATGGCATTCTAGCTCTCACAGGTGCAATTTTCAGCATGTAACTGCAGATTTTTCTTAAAGTGAATCTGTGTATATTTTTGAAAATAGAGACGACTTATATTTCACTTAACTCAAATAGAATCTTTTCTTATAAAAGTATTTTACAGCATACAGTTCTTTTCAAGTAAGCGTTGTCTATCATCTTTTGCTAGTCAAGCATATTCTTTTAAGACACTAGAGAACAGCTGGAAAAATTGTGAAAAAAATCAAACCGTTTGAAAATATTTTAATGAGAATGATAATTTGTATGGTCTTATAAAAAATGGAAAACAGAGAAAGAAAGGAATTTTTTTTCTGCCTCTTGACTCATCAAGTAACTAATAAGACCACTCCTGTGAACCTGCTTCACCTGTTTGACAATGGATTGGGATCAAGGCAACGGGATCTTCATTAGGCCCCTTTGTCTGTGTGGTAGTCGTTGTATTCTTCATCATCAATGCATGAGAAGAGCCAAAGGCTTGAGAGATTCAAGGAGTCTCACAGTTTTCCTTCCCTTTCATCCCTACCACAAACATAAATGTTTATCTGCAGGTGTCTGTGGGCTATTTTCTTGGAAGAGGTTAGATAGTATTGCCATTCAGATGTAATATGTACAGTCATGAAGCATAAGATGGAGAAATGGAGAGCTTAAGATCAGGAACGTGAAAGTCTTGGGCGTTGAGTCCTTGTGCATTAGCAAATCTTTATTTGTGTACATGGTCATAGATTAACTCTGAATATGGAAATAGCTGCTGTCCTGAGACAAATGCCAAGTATGCTCTGAATTACAATTACTGAACAGTAGTCTTCTTCTTCTACTTTGGTTCTTTTTAAATTTTGTTTTGCCTTTCAATTTTATTTATCTGTTTCATTTTCACTTATCAGTCAGTTTTTTGTTTTTTTTTTTTTTGCTAGTTTGTTTCTTCTCTGATAGGTACTGAATATGAATACTTTAGTATATTTCTTTTGTAGTACTAATCTCTCTTGGGTAAATATAGAAAAATGATGCTTGATTAGGATGTATTTATTAATGAACATTAAATTCCAACAGAACATAGTGTAAAAATTCTTTATGTACATGAGTTTTATATGAGGGGTTAAACACAAATGTGTTCTTGTTGACAAATATCCTTGCCCACTTCTGTTTCAGATTTAACCTTCCATGACCAATAACTAGAAATCTTCTGAAATCTATTAACTCAAGAGACCTCTTACTTCCACCAGCTAAACATGTTTATTTATTCTGTTACTAAAACCCATGAATTATTTTCCATTTGGGAACATGAAACCTAGGCCAACTTATATCCATGCTTTCTGTGTCATAGACATTCAAATTTGCCTCTTGAATAAACTAACTCAATCCCTTCAGATAGTGAGAGTTGGGTTTTTTATTGCTGCTGATTGTTTGTTTTTGCATTAATAATGTCATTCAAATACAAAAATTAGTGAATATTTTTACCTGTTTAAAAATCTGTATGGGTTAATGGATGCATATAATCTAAGCAGAATGAGCGATCTTTATCAAAACATGAAAACTTACTGACATGTTGGGAAGCAAAGGAATAATTTGGGAACTGAAGAACAGGGCATAGATGTGATAGAACCACAGTTTATATCTCATATGCGTGAGCATAGTTTGGCAGCTGGTTAAAATACCTAATACTAGGTCTTCAATCATCACCAAGCTGTTTGTCAAACTTAGTCCTAGGTCTTTAATCACAGCTAAGCTGTTGTCAGGCCCTGATAACAATACCTGGAGTGGTAGCATAATAAGGTATTTAAGCACCTATTTGTGATTATCTAGATTTATATTAGCAAATTGATTTTGGTTATTCAGCGATGCTTTATTTTCAGTCGAGAGAAACTGCTTTAAAATTGTCCAGCAATATTGACTAATTAATAAAGAATACTATGGAAAAAGTCATTGCATTAAATGTCAAAAAGTCAACAGTAAATTTTTATATTTTTCTCCTGCTTAAGTACTGGTCAGAAAGAGTCTTCTTTGATCTTAAGAGCCTGAGTAAATCTTAGAGTGAGAGTTCAGCAGAAAAAAAAATGACATCTTGAAATTTACAGGCAAATGGATGGATCTAAAATACATCATATTGAGTGAGATCACTCAGACCCAGAAAGAAAAACATCACATGTACTCACTCATAAGTGGCTTTTAGATATAAAGCAAAGTAAAGCAGCCTACAAATCACAATTCCAGAGAACCTAGACAATAGTGAGGATCCTAAGAGAGACATACATGGATCCTATCTACATGGGAAGTAGAAAAAGACAAGATCTTTTGAATAAATTGGGAACATGGGGATCACAGGAGAGGGCAGAAGAGGAGGGAAAAAGAAGGGAGGGGAGCAGACATCATTGGTTGTGACAACTATTTTAAAAAATACTTTTCTGTAGCATATATCCTAAATACACTGCTACTTTTGAACTCTAAATAAATTTTCTATTGTACTGTATATTTAAGATTCTCCTTCTGAAGAAATATATGACCAAAGAAATAATTTATTTGGTTTTTAAATTGTTCTTTATTAATAAATAAAGCATGAAAACTCTTTTTAATGGCATACCATATTTTGGTATGAGTTTATACTGGATAAATATTCTTGTCTTGTGTTTCTCAACTATTTAGAGAACACCTTTCTAAATCTGCTATGGTTTTCTACAAAAGGTGCTACATAATTGCTACATAAAGTAACAGCACAATGCCATACCTTTCCTGAATGTTTTCCATATTAAATGTGACTCAATAAATAATGACCAATATTTTCCAACTCTTTCTTCTCACCCATTCTCCAAGGTTCTATTTTCAACTTTGATATAAGCCTTTAAATTTCCATGTATTAGTGACAGCATGTGGTGCTTGTTTCTCAAGGCCTGATTGATTTTCCTTGGCCAAAGTATGATAGCACCATCACAAACAACGGAATACATTCCTTTTATATGTTGCTTTTATTCAACTGGGCAAATTTGCAAGGAAAAGGATCTGTGGATTATTTGATAAGAGACTTCTTATTTTTTAAAATTTGGACTATTGTAAATAATGCTGCAAGGAATATGAGAGAATTTATACTTTTGGCATACATATTTCATTTTCTTTGGGTATATATTCAATAGTTGAAATTCATATCAAATGGAAATTTCATTTATTTTATGTGTCTCCATACTATTTTTCAGTGTGTATATATATATATTGCTATATAATATATAAAATGTTTGTGTTTAAATAAAATGTATAATACAAAGAATATATATGTGTATATATGATATATAGGCATATAGAAAACATACATATAAAATTCTATGTACACATAAAGATTATATGTTATATATAAATTATATTTGTATATATGACTTAAAGAATTGTTGTTCTCTTGTGCAGGAGAATTGTCTGTATTCTGTCAATCATGTTTTAAATAAATGCTGATGGGCCAGGCAGGAAGTATATAGGCAGGAAAACCAAACAGGAAGTAGAAATGATGCGAGGAGAACAGGAGAATTCTGGGAAGGAGGAAGTTGATTCCTCCCACTCCTGCCTAGACCACCTAAGCAGGAGGATGCGATCTGCCCCACTGAAAAAGGTACTGAGCCACATGGCTAACATAGATCAGAAAAATGGGTTAATCAAGATGTGAGAGTTAGTCAATCCGCTTATAATTTATGAAGACCTCTGTGTGATTTTTGGGGGCTAAACAGTTGTGGGGTACTGGGTGGGACAAAAACCCCAACAAGCAGGCTCCATTCATGTTACCGTTCTCAAAACTACTATAGATAGCAGGTGTGTGAGCAAGGCATTCAAGAAAAGAAAATATCTCCCTAGTGCTGGTGGGAATTTAAATTAGTATAGCCACTATTAAATATATATGTTGTATGTATGTACACATATATATTTGAAAAACCAAATGTAATATACAGAGTTTCTCTCTGCACCTCTGGCTGTTTCGAAGCTCACTCTATAGACCAGGCTGGTCTTGAAACCAGAGATCTGCCTCTGCCTCTGCCTTGTAAATGCTGGGATTAAAAGTATACTCTGTCACGTCTAACTTCAAATTAAATAAAATTAAAATGCATTTAAAACAAAGGTCAAGAAAATAATTTAGCAGGTAAGAGACTTTTATATCTCCAACTGATAGCTTGAGTTAAATTCCAGAAGCTTATGATGGAAGAAAAATAATGACTCCACAAAGATGTTGTCTGTCTTCCACGTGCACATTATGATATGCATAAATAAAAAGACATATACTCCAAGACCTACTAATAGCATTTAAGTTAAAAATTGAATATTGAGAATAGGTATTCTTGTTATAGTGAGTTGATGTCTCATTGCAAGTTCAACTTGCATGTTCCAGATGATTAGGATTATATAGAATTCATAATGTTCCCTACTGACCCCATGTGTGTCATTTTTGAAAATATCTTTTAATTTTTTTCCTTTTTGATTGAGTTGTTTTATTTTGTTTGAATTTATTATTTAGTTTTTAACGTTTTAAATATCAATTCTTGTTGTATGCACATATAGCAAATATTTTCTTTCATTTTGAATTCTGTCACGTGACTCTGTGTTGGATGATATTTAGCTTGTGTTCTGACAAATAAAACTTACCTGGATAACAGAGCATGGAGCTAGCCTCTGGTTAACCATAGAGGTTGTCAGGTCTGTACCAACAGGAGACAGGAAGTGATAAGTGTGGATATAAAGAGGAAGTGATAAGGATGGAGCTGACACAGGATCTTGGCCCTTTTGGAGAGAATATTCAGAGAGATAAAAGTTTCTGGTGGCTATTGCTATGCTTCTCTGATATTTCAGGTTTTACCCCAATTTCTGACTATATTTTTATTAAGAAGACTAATTAAGATCACCCTTCAATTCAGCTTTCCTTTTCTATTTTTTTATAACAAAATTTTTAGTTTTGGGTGTTATCATTTATATAACTTTACTTTCATTCCTGTGCTTTTAGTTTCTCTTCTAAAACAAAATTTTAAAAAATGCTTGATACTTGAATTATATTACAGTATTCTGCTTAATTTTGCATAGTATGTATATATACACATGTATTTATATATGGGTGTGTATTTTGTTTATATCAGTTTATAAACAAGCCTCCCACCACAGATCTCATTGCCGTACATAGTTCTATTATTCCCAACTTTCAAAAGTATTAAGTTGCCGTATAATTATATAGTTTTTTCTCTTCTTTTTCTTTCTTTCTTTTTTATTTATGTTTGTTTGTTTTGTTTTGTTTTGTTGTGTTTTTGAGACATGGTTTCTCTGTGTTGCTTTGGAGCCTGTTCTGGAACAAGATCTTGTAGACTAAGCTGACCTCAGACTCACAGAAATCCACCTGCCTCTGCCTCCTGGGTTATGGTTATGGTTAGGGTTTGAGTGCTGTGATTAAAGGCGTGTACCCACACCACCTTGTTTTATTAAATATAGTTTAAGGTTTAAACTTTACTTGAAAAAAGTGAGCCCTGGTTTCCAGTGGAAAATACTGCTCAGGAGCCATAGTGACTGCAAAGAGGCAGATAAAACCTCTCAAAAACCTAACCCAGGTTTCACCGTTATTATTTACATTTAGTACAAACAAGAAAACAGAAAGAAGACACTGTGTAGAGCACACACAGCCTATGTCTGTTCCTAGGGAGCACTCACAGTCTCCTCACTGTTGTTTTATAATTTTTATTACTTTAAAAATAATACCATTCAAAAATTCCACTTCTTCCCCTTCTCACATTTCCCTCCCACTCCTGCACTCACCCTCATCCCTCCCGCTCAAGTCCTAAAGGAGTGCAGGGTAACCTGCCTTGTGGGAAGTCCAAGGCCCTCCTCGCTCCATCCAGGCTTAGGAAGGTATGCAACCAAATAGATTAGGATCCCAAAAAGCCAGTACATACAGTAGAGACAAATCCCAGTGCCATTATCATTGGCTTCTCAGTGTGCCCCAATTGTCAGCCACATTCAGAGTCCCAGTCCAGGTGGCTTGGGTGAGCTCCCATTAGATCAGGCACACTTTCTCAGTAGGTGGACTAACCCCTCGAGGTCCTGACTTCCTTGCTCATATTCTCCCTTCTTGTGCTCTCCAACTGGACCTTGGGAGCCCAGTCCAGTGTTCCGATGTGGGTCTCTGTCTCCATCTCAATCTATTGCCAGACAAATTTTATATGGCGATATTCAAGATATTCATCATTCTGACTATGGGACCAGGCCAGTTGAGGCACCCTTTCCTCCACTGCCCAGTGTCCTAGCTAGAGACATCCCTGTGGACACCTGGGAATCCCTCTAGAGGCAAGCCTCTTGCCAACCCCAAACTCCCTTAACTAAGATATCTTCTTCCCTGTGCCCATATCATTCCTTCCTCCATCTAAACCATACCACTCCCCCAAGCTCTCCCCAATTCTCCCCTTCTCCATTCTCTCTCCCTCTCTCCCTTTTCCCCCACCCCCATACTCCCAACTTTTGCCTGGTGATCTTATCTGCTTCTAATTTCCAGGAGGAGCTATATATGTTTTTCTTTGGGTTTACCTTATTACTTAGCTTTTCTAGGATCACAAACTATAGGCTCAATGTCCTTTGTTTATCGCTAGAATCCACTAATGAGTGAGTACATATCATATTCATCTTTTTGGGTCTGGTTTATCTCACTCAGGATTGTGTCTTCTATTTCCATCCAGCAATGGAAGAAAGCTTCATCCCAGAGATGCAGGGCTGGTTCAATATATGAAAATCTATCAATGTAATCTATCATATAAATAAACAGAAAGAAAAAATATAATCGTTTTATTAGATGCCAAAAAAGCACTTGGCAAACTCAATTCCCCTTTATGATAAAGACTTGGAGAAATTAGAGATACAAGGATTATATCTAAATACAATAAAAGCAATATACAGGAAGCCTACAGCTAACATCAAATTAAATGGAGAGAAACTCAAAGCGATTCCACTAAAATCAGGAACCAGACAAGGCTGTCCACTCTCTCAATCAATACCTCTTCAATATGGTGCTTGAAGTTCTAGCAATAGTAATAAGACAACATAAGGAGATCAAGGGGTGTCAAATTGGAAAGGAAGAAGTCAAACTTTCATTATTTGCAGATGATATGATAGTGTACATAAGTAACCCCAAAAACTCTACCAAAGAACTCCTACAGGTGATAAATACCTTCAGTGATGTGGCAGGATACAATATCAACTTGAAAAATCAGTAGCCCTCCTATACACAAAGGATAGAGAAGCAGAGAGGGAAATCAGAGAAACTTCATTTTTCACAATAGCCACAAATAGTATAAAGTATCTTGGGGAAACACTAAGCAAGGAAATGAAAGATCTATTTGACAAGAACTTTAAGGCTTTGAAGAAGGAAATTGAAGAGGATACCAGAAAATGGAAGGATCTCCCATGCTCATGGATGGGTAGGATCAACATAGTAAAAAATGACAATTCTACTAAAGGCAATCTATAGATTCAATGCAATCCCCATCAAAATCCCAACAAAATTATTCACAGACCTTAAGAGAACAATAATCAACTTTATATGGAAAACAAAAAACCTAGGATAGCCAAAACATACAATGAAGGTACTTCTGGAGGCATTACCACCACTGACATCTAACCTTATTACAGAGCTATAGTATGGAAACAGCTTGGTATTGGCATAAAAAAAGAGATATTGACCAATGGAATCAAATCGAAGACCCTGATATTAATCCACAAACCTATGAACACCTGATTTTTGAAAAAGAAGCTAAAATCATACAATGGAAGAAAGAAAGCATCTTTAACAAATGGTGCTGGCATAGCTGGATGTCAACCTGTAGAAGAATGAAAATAGATTCATATCTATCACCATGCACAGAACTCAAGTCCAAATGTTTTAAAGACCTCAATATAAATCTGACCACACTGAACCTGATAGAAGAGAAAGTGGGAAGTAGACTGCAGCACATGGGCACAGAAGACCACTTCCTATGTAGAACCCCAGTAGCACAGACAATAAGAGCAACAATGAATAAATGGTACTTCCTGAAACTGAAAAGCTTCTGTAAAACAAAGGACACACTCATTAAGACAAAGAGGCAACCTACTGAATGGGAAAAGATCATCACCAACACTATATCAGAGAAAGGTCTGATCTCTAAAATATATAAAGAACTCAATAAATTAGACATTAAAATTCTAAATAACCCAATTAAAAATGGAGTACTGAACTGAACAGAGAATTCTCAACAGAAGAATTTCAAATGGCCAAAAGATACTTAAAGACAAGTTCAATTTCCTTAGCTATCAGGGAAATGCAAATCAAAACAGCTTTGAGATTCTATCATACACCTGTCAGAATGGCTAAAATAAAAAACACCAATGATAACCTATGCTGGAGAGGACGTGGAGTGACTGTTCAGTTTCCATGAGTTTGTAGGCTTTATGGAGATGGAATTGTTGTTAAATTCTAACTTTACTCCATGGTGATCTGATAAGACACAGGTGGTTGGTTACTCCATTTTTTTTTTTTTTTTTTGTATCTGTGGATGTTTGCTTTGTTATGGAGTATGTGATCAGTTTTCAAGAAGGTTCCATGAGTTGCTGAGAAGAAGGTATATTCTTTCCTATTTGGGTGGAATTTTCTATAGATGTCCATTAAGTCCATTTGAGTCATTACATCTGTTAGTTCTCTTATTTCTCTGTTAAGTTTCCGTCTGGTTGACATGTCTATTGGTGAGAGAGGAGTGTTGAAATCTCCTACTATTAGTGTGTGGGGTTTGATGTGTGATTTGAGTTCTAGCAATTTTTTAAAATATATATATGGATGCTTTTATATTACTGGCATAGATATTCAGAATTGAGTCTTCATCTTGATGAATTGTTCCTGTTATGAGTATAAAGTGTCCTTCTCCATCTCTTCTGATTGATTTTAGTTTAAAATCAATTTTGTTAGATATTAGCATAGCCACACCCACTTGTTTCTTAGGTCCATTTGATTGGAAAACCTTTTCCCAACCCTTTACTCTGAGGAAGTGTCTGTCTTTGAGGTTGTAGTGTGTTTCTAGTAAACAGCAGAATGTTAAATCCTGTTTTCATATCCATTCTCTTAACCTGTGCCTTTTGATAGATGTCCCAGATTTTCTGGATGTTTTATGTGAAGAATTTGTTGGATTTGCTGTTTTTTTTTTTTTATCAATGAGTCTATTTCCTCTATAGTATCTTCAGTGCCTGAGATTCTGAGATTCTTTGTTCTATCTCTTGTATTCTGTTGATTATACTTGACTCTATAGTTCCTGTTTGTTTACCTAGATTTTTCCATATCCAGGCATCCCTCGGTTTGTGTATTCTTTATTACATCCATTTTGCTCTTCAAGTCTTGAACTGTTTCCTTTACCTGTTTGATCACTTTTTCTAGGTTTTCTTGGGTATCTTTGAGGCATTTATTAATTTCTTCTAATTTTTTGTTTGTCTTCTTTTCCATTTCATTAAGGGAGTTTTTCACTTCCTGTTTATGGGTCTCCATCATTTTCACAAGGTTATGTTTAAAGTTGATTTCTTATACTTCTTGGTTAGGATGTTCAATTCTCCTTGTTGCATGTTCGCTGGATTCTGGTGTTATCATGTTGCTTTTCAGGAATTCTTGCATTGGCAACTGCCCATCTCGTCCTCTCTGTATCCCCCTTCCCCCAGTATGGGAGCAGGGTTTCTTGCTGGGTTCCAAGAACTTCACGGACAAAAAGGCGGACTCTCCAGATCCCCCCAGCAGGGGAGCAGGGTTTCTTACTGGCTTACAAGGACCTTGCAGACGAAAGGACAGGCTCTCTGGATACCCTCAGCACAGGAGCATTTCCTTACTGCTCCTATGGAACACTCACAGCCTATCTCTGTTCCTATGGAGCACTCACAGCCTCGTCACTATTTCGATGAAGCATTCACAGCCTATCTCTGTTCCTATGTGTAGAGAGCTGCATTGTGCAGTGCCATGAGGGTGGTGCTGGTTTCTGCCCATCACCCCCTCTTGAGAATGTGCTCTAAGTCACGTACTATTCCCATATATGGCTAAGACTGAGAAGGTGGTCTCAGTCACATACCATCCCATATATGGCCTAGGCTGAGAATGTGGCTTGCTTTCATGTACCTAGACCTATCTGCTTTTCCCACGTAGCTTGCTGGGGCTGGCTGACCAGGGGCTACTTTAGCTATGGGTTGGCTTTTCCCATTATTCGAAGAATTGTTCAAGGTTCCTGAATAAACTGCTGAAAGAAGAGTTCGGTGTCACGTCTTCTTTGCTGGTCCGAGGCAGTCGCGACACCTATGGAGCACTCACAGCCTCGTCACTATTTCTATTGAGCACTCACAGCCTATCTTTGTTCCCATGGAGCACTCACAGCCTCTTCACTGTTCCTATGAAGCAGTCACAATCTCTTCACTGTTCCTATGGAGCACTCAGAGTCTCTCCACTGTTCCTATGGAGCACTCACAGCTTCTCCACTGTTCCTATGGAGCACTCACAGCCTCTCCACTGTTCCTATGGAGCACTCACAGCCTCTCCACTGTTCCTATGGAGCACTCACAGCCTCTTCACTCTTCTTATGGAGCACTCACAATCTCTTCACTGTTCTAATGGAGCACTCACAACCTCTTTACTGTTCCTGTGGAGCACTCACAGCATTTATACTGTTCATATGAAATACTCACATCCTCATTAGTAGTCACATGGTGCTTTCTAGTCTCCTATATGTTAACAGAAATAAATAAATGCCATTGTGAAACTACTAAGAGATACAAGAAATAGTTTAAGGCTGGAAAAGGAATTTAGCAATAAATAGAGAAATATGAGTAAGCCTTGGTTTCAGACTTCAGAAAGAGAAAAATGAAGAAGAAATCATTTAAATAATCATGACAAATTTTAACACTGGTCTTGTTTTGTTAAGGTGTCATCTTTATTGTATGATCTTGGTGGTAGAAGTTACATTGAAATGCATCCTGTCTTAATGGTCTTATGTCTCTCCATACTTATGTCCTTGTGTAAGGTTTGAAATTCAAATGGATGGCAAGCATTTTGAAGATGAAGTAACAATACTTCACTGTCTTTAAGGCCAAGGAGTTATCAAACCTTCCTAGTTCTTGATGATTATGCCAAGGAAACAATCAGAGAATAGTAAACTCACATACACACACAGTTAAAATCAAGGTGCCCAAGAAAATGTTAAAGAAGTCATGAGTGCGACATTTTTTTATGTGTGACATAAAATCACTACTCCCATTTTATCAATACCAGAATGCAAAGAAATCAAGATCTAAAACATATTTTCAATTGACTAAAGATTTTGCTATTTCAGATCAGAAAGAACTGAAGAAGAAAAGGACACCATTAAAAGAAAGATGAAGTAAAATTGCTTAGGTAGGTAATCCCAAGGATAAAAGAAATTAAATGTAAAGATAGTCTGTCCAATTAAAAAGCTATTTGGAGCCTTCTTCAGGACAAATAGTAAATGCAGCTACAAAATTAAAAATGATTTCATTGGAGTTTGAAGTTCTCAAATGTTGTAACTGCTTGGAATAAAGGCTCTGTTCAAACATGAAATGTTAAATGAGAGCAGATGGAAATTTTTAGAAACGTGAGTAATGTCCGTGAGAAGAATAAAGTTCAAAATGTGTCAACACATGAATCATACAAAACTGTCTTTCTGAAAAAAAAAAGCTACAAAATAAAACAAAACAGAATCTCAGAGAGAAACAGAAACAAGGGATTTTTGCTACAGACCTGAATACTCTATTTTAGATTCATCTGGAGGAGGAAAGATATAACTTGCCTTTGCTGACCTCAACAAGGGCAGGAGAAAAGTGACAATAAGAAGGACACCTAAAACTAAGGATGAGGCTTATTGGAATCAAACATGTTTTTTACACTTTGGTGAAAAACACTACAAAGGTAAGTAGGAATTTTATCTAAATATCATTTTTAAGAGCAAAGCTTTTATGGTAACATCATTCTATGAAAGGATACAGGATTTTTAGTCATATTCTCTCAATAGAACCTTGGATTGAAAAAAAAAACCAAAATATTTTTATTATACTTCTGACAATTTCATACAATGTATTTTCATTTCTTCTCCGTGACTCTCCCCCTTAACTCATCTAAGAAGCACATACCACCACCCTACCCACCTTCCTCATTCATGTCCTATTCTATTTCTTTGATTTTTCTTAATTTACTCAATACAACCCATATACTCATGGGTATTGGCCTATTCACTGAAATGGCAATTTTATAATTTAATATCCAACTTTTATGGGATAAATCATGCTAAAGACAAACTGTAGGATATTTCAATAGAGTGCTTGCTTAACATTATCAAAGCCATGTGCCCTACTAGATAGATAGATAGATAGAGAGAAAATAGAACCAAAAATCATAGATACATAGACAGCAACTTCTAGAGGTTATTCAACAGTTTTTTATTGTACTTTAAAGCACTTCCATTATGCATTTTGTTAAGGGATCAGATGTTAATGTGCTACCACCAAAGAAACTGTTTTGGCTAGCCCTCTTACATAATAGAATAATGCCATCATTTCATTCAAGGTCATTCATTAACAGAGTTGTGATATTTAATTACACTTTTTTTAGTTATAAACGTAGACTAGACAACTATAGGGATTTGATTAGGTGGCCTCTATTAGCCAGGGTTCTCTAGAATAGCAGAATTTATAGAAAGGATTTATACACACACACTGTGTGTGATTCATTGGAATTACTTACAGTCTATGGTCTAGCTAATCCTACAATGACTTGCTGTGAGTGGGAAATCCAAGAATCCTGTAGTTGCTCACTCCATAAGGCTAGATGTTTTCTACTCTAAAAACAAGTTTTTACAGACATTTGTTGTGTTTTGATCAGTTTAACTGCCCATGTTCTCCCCTCCAATTACTTCTCCATCCCCATGATCACATCTCCCTCCCGATTTTATATTCTCTTTTTCGTGGATGTGTGTGTCCATGACCTCATCAGAAAAACCTGTTTTTTTTTTTGTTGTTGTTGTTGTTTTTGTTTGTTTGATGGTTTGTTTTTCAAGACAGGGTTTGTCTGTGTAGCTTTGGAGCCCGTATTGGAACTCGCTCTGTAGACCAGGCTGGCTTCAAACTCACACAGAGATCCACCTGGGATTAAAGGTATGGGCCACCACCACCCAGCAGAAAACCCCCTTTTAGTGCTAGATAACAATCGGTAAAGAGATTTGTAAACTAATCAAAGTGGAGGGAAAAAGAGACTGAGTTGCTCAGCTTTCAATGGGAAGTCTATATCGTACCTTTCACACAAAGGTTCTGGGAACTGAGCAGATGACACGGTGGAAAGACTGTCACAGCTACACTGAGCCTGTGCAGTCTTTGCAGGACATGACAAGGCCGTTGCATGCATGAACCCACAGCAGCTGAGACTATATTGACAATGCTTGTACTGGATCAAGCCAGCTAAAACCCAATACAGATCGGGGAGGGGATTTGGGAGTTTCCACTACTGTCTGCAATGAGTGACTTCTGAAGCCGGGAAAGTCAATTTTCTTCAGAGATCATAGCCCTCACATGCTTGAATAGAGGATCTCATGCCCATGAACCTACAGAGAGCAGTAAATAGACTCATTGGCTAATAAATAAAAGTAATTAATTAAAAATTAAAATAGAGAAGATATGTTGTCTGTGGTTTCTGTCCTGCCTGGTTCCTACAGTAGTTAATTCCCAAAGAAATCACTCAGAAGTCTACATTAGTTAAAAACTGATTGGCCTAGTAGCTCAAACTTCTTATTAAGTCTTATAACTTATATTAGCCCATTATTCTTGTCTATGTTAGCCACGTGGCTCGGTTCCTTATTTGACAAGGCAGTCACATCTTGCTTCTTCTGTGGCTGGGTCACAACTGCTGAAAAATGAGCTTTCCTCTTTCCACAATTCCCTGTTCTCATTGCCCAACTTCTACTTCCTGCTTGGTGTCATGCCTATAATTCCTGTCTAGTTACTGGCCAATCAGCATTTATTAAAATAAAATTGACACGGTAACAGCACGTAACAGCAAAGATATCCCTTTGCGTAGACAAAAACTCCCATAAAACTGTCTGTTATTGAAAATATAAAACATAGGGGAATGAACGGTATTCTCAAATCTGGCACCTAGTTCTGTAAAGTTAAAAAGAATACTAAAAGGGTAGAAAGGCTTATGTAACACACTCTTTCAATAGTTATTTTATATTTTTATCCCCACCATGATTATCTATATGATATATATCTGTATGATATATGGAAAACTGGCCAGGATATATATGACCACCCTACCAGGACCTCATATGAATTTGAACATAAGTGTGGCATACTTCTTGATAATCTGAAGATAATTAAAAAATATTTAGGATCATTGAGTAAGATATGAAACCCCCAAAGAATCAATCTGTGAGGTTATTTTTTTGAATATTTTTTATTTTATTCTTTTTTAATTAAAATTTCTGCCTCCTCCCCATTTCCCATTTCCCTCCCCCTCCTCCCACACATTGCCCCTCCCCCCACTCCCCTCCCCCTCTCCTCACTTCTCTCCCCCTCCCCCCACTCCATTCCCCCTCCCTCTCGAGGTTATTTTTTAAAGAACAGTTAGTAAATGAGCTGTTGCTATTTACATTTAATGTTTATTAAAAATAGACAAAATGTTTATGACAGTTTAGTTGTGCAATTGAAATATAACATCACACAGTTTAAGGTCTGATTTGAGCAGGTAAGTTTAATGCTTTTCTTTGTATGTGGCAAGGTATAATTATCTTTAAGTTTCAGAATAAAACATATCCATATATTTCTCAGGGATGTGGATGTTGAGGGGCTCTTCATGCCCCACTAGATGGTCATGAGCCCATGAATATACAGGCAGTACTAAATACATGCCTTGTGTTTACTTGTAAATTTCACAGGTTTAGAAAATGTTGAAAATCTTTTTTATGTTTATGTATATCTATGTATAATTCCAGGCTTTCTTTCCTCACGGGGTTGCTCATTTTCAGCATTTAGGATTTAGTATAATTGCTTTATCTGCAAAGAGAGACATTGGAGCTGAATGCAGATAGAAACTTATCTTTAAACCTGTTCTCTACTTGTCATAAGAAGCAGTTAAAAAATTTAAGAGATATATTTCTTGAAAATGAGTGTTTTCCTTTTCTTTTTCTTTTTTATTTGGCTTTTCAAGACAGGGCTTCTCTGTGTACATCCCTGGTTGTCCTGGACCTCACTTTGTAGACCAGGCTAGTCTCTATCTCAGAGAGATCCACTTGCCTCTTCCTTCCATGTGCTGGGATTAAGGGGGATGTCACCATGCTCAACTGCCAATGAGTGTTTTTCTTAGCATTACTTTTATCTTATTTTCTGACCATGTTTTATTTATCACAGAAAATATGAGGCAATTTCTCTAATATGAAAGAAAGAATAACACACACGGAATGATAGTAAGGTGATAATATCTGGCTTAAGTTCATTTTTATACTACAGTTCAGGATAAAGAAAACCGTGACATATCTTCATTAATAACAACATATCAGTAATTCTTATTAAGGACAACACAGGCCTTGATAACATAGGAATATTTTGTTTCAGTAGCTTATGATAACTATGCAAATTTTCTGTAAATTTAATGTTCTAGCAAAATAAATTGTTTTGACAAAACTCATTTAAGAAATAAAGTATGCTGCAGTATATTAAAAAGAAGGATAGCATAGTTTACCAGAGTTATGGATTATATCTGACAATATTTCTTAATGATTACGACTAGAAAAACCTTAAAGCTGGTGTGATAAAGTTAAGTGAGAAAATAAACCTTAGACTATGATATATATATATATATATATATATATATATATATATATATATCACTCATTTTAGTTGTTCAAAAAGGTATTTTGACAGAGCTCTTTTTCTGAAACTCCATTGTAATTCTAGGACTTATATAGTTGAACAGTTCATGTATATATCATGGTGTTGCTTTTATCAGCTTCCTCTAATATATTCTTATCATTTAGAAACTAACTTGCAACAATGTGTAAGAAGGAAAAAACAAGAAAGAAACTTTTGGTAAGTTTAGAGTCAGAACAAAATGAGTTCTATTGATAATATGGATTTCATAAACATTAAGAACAACTATCACATATAAATAAAGGGAGGGTGCTATAAGCAATGATAAAGGATAAGGAATCAAGTTTTTATTTTACCATTGGTTTAATAGAAGAATTTCTAATGAATTATTTCAACATTTACTATTAATTTAAAATTTTTTGAGGAGGATAAAATAACAGTAGGATGTCTGTAAAAGTCACAATAAATCATATTGTTAACTATCTACCTAAAATACTTATAATATACTTAAGTTCATTTATAAATATACACACACAGTATAAATTTAAATTTTCCATGTATGGGGACAATGTTTCCTCTAAGAGCCAAAGACTATCTTAAAGGTAGAAATAGGTATGATAATTTCTCTTTTGAGCAGATGACTGGAGTTGTCCAAGAGACTTTTAAAATTCTAGGGTATTGTTACTGTCCTTGGTTACCCCTAAGGAACAGACGGTAAGCCCTTATTGCTAAAGACACCATTGACTTCAGAAACAGGGTCCAGAGACCCCTGATCTGGGACTGAAGAGAACAAATGTCTTCTCCCTGAGGACTAGTTCTCATAGCACCAGAATCATGATGTAAGTTTCCAGAGGAAAACAAACGTTAGTCTTATCCACTTACCATTTCTATGAAACACAGCAACAGCCAGCGCGACTGATAACCATAAAGGTACAGTAGTGGCACACATGACTTAGTGGTAACCAACATCTCTCTAATTAGACGTAAGACTCACTCAACAAAAGGAAAATCGTGACTCGTATTGGAAACCTAGCCAATTACCTATTCATGGATCTTGTAGGAGACTCTGTATATACTAGTTTTCTAAACCAGAATAATCCCTTTCTACATATAAATATTTGTCCAGATACCTACAGAAACATGAGGCCTCAAACCAGATGAATGACTCATAGCAATGAACACTTCCAAGTAAAGATGAATGGACTAAAGGGTAAGCTGTGTGACTCACTAGGCCATACCACAGGTTACACAATGTTATTCTTTTATTCTTCTCTATTTCTTTCTTTTTTATTTATTTATGTATTTTTGGTGGAGAGTTTGCATGAGCAAAGGATGGAAGTAAAGTGATGGGGAGATAAGTAGGATCAAAATTCATGACATGCAATTCATAGAAAATCAATAAAAGTTGAAAAGAAAAATTTTGTATCCAATAAAATATATTATTAGAAGATCTACAATAAAAGATGTAAATCCTTTTGGTGTACAAAGGAGTTCCAAAATAGCTCAGAATGGAGTATAACAAAGGTTTATTTTTTAGGGGATAAACTCACAGACCAAGTAGGAATCTTCTGCAGTCCTCAGTGTGCACGGGGTTTGCTCTGGGAGCTAGAACTGAATTCAGCAGCCAAGAGGCCCACACATGCTTTTTGTCTGCATTTACAGTACATGAGACCATGCCTAAAGTGTGCTGATATATTAAAGGCTATTGGCTGAAGGAGTTCCCATAGCAAAATCCTTCATAGAAAAGTAATCAAATGCCATTGTGTGAAAATTATGTCAATGGCTACATCCAAGCATGACACATCTAGATATATAAAGATGCAAACTTTCAAAATTCTTTTTTTTTTTTTTTTTATTATATTTTTTTTTTATTCTTTTTTAATTAAAATTTCCAACTGCTCCCCGTTTCCCATTTCCCTCCCCTCCTCCCACACATTGCCCCCTCCCCCCTCTCCCCTCCCCTATCCCCACTCCTCTTCTCCTCCCCCCAGTCCATTCCCCCTCCCTCTCGCTACTGAAGAGCAGTCCAAATTCCCTGCCCTACAGGAGGACCAAGGTCCTCCCACTTCCATCCAGGCCCAGGAAGGTGAGCATCAAAACAGGCTAAGCTCCCACAAAGCCAGTTCATGTATTAGGATCGAAACCTAGTGCCATTGTCCTTGGCTTCTCATCAGCCTTCATTGTCCGCCATGTTCAGAGAGTCCAGTTTCAACCCATGCTTATTCAGTCCCAGTCCAGCTGGCCTTGGAGAGCTCCCAATAGATCAGTTCCACTGTCACTGTGGGTGGGTGCACGCCTCGTGGTCCTGATTTCCTTGCTCATGTTCTCCCTCCTTCTGCTCTTCATTTGGACCTTAAGAGCTCAGACGGTTGATCCAAATTGGGTCTCTGTCTCTCTCTCGATCCATCGCCAGATGAAAGTTCCTGTGCCATTCTCCTTGGCCTCTCGTCAGCTCTCATTGTCCGCCACATTCCGAGAGTCCGGTTTTATCCCATGTTTTTTTCAGTAGCAGTCCAGCTGACCTTGGTGAGCTCCCAATAGATCGGCCCCACTGTCTCAGTGGTTGGGTGCACCCCTCATGGTCCTGACTTCCTTGTTCATGTTCTCTCTCCTTCTGCTCCTCATTATAACCTTGGGAGCTCAGTCCGGTGCTCCAGTGTGGGTCTCTGGCTCTATCTCCATCCATCGCTAGATGAAGGTTCTATGGCGATATGCAAGATATTCATCAGTAAGATTATAGGATAGGTTCATTTCAGGTTCCCTATCCTCAGGTGCCCCAATGAACTAACTGGGGACATTGCCCTGGGCATCTGGTAGCCATTCCAAGTTCAAGTCTCTTGTCACCCCTTAGGTGGCTCCCTTACCTAAGGTATGAGTTTCCCTGCTCCCCTATCCAACCTTTCTTTATCCCCATTCACCCCGATTCCCCCAGTTCCCCTCATCCTCTCCTTCACACTTTTCTCTCCCCATCACCCCTCATCCCCATCCCACCCCACCCCCAAGATTCCAATTTTTTGCCCATCAGTCATGACTATTTCCCATAGCTGGGAGGATATCTATATGTTTTCCCTTGGGTTTACCCTCTTGTTTAGCTTCTTTAGGATCACAAATTATAGACTCAGTGGCCCCTATCCATGGCTAGAAACCAATTATGAGTGAGTACATCCCATGTTCTTCTTTTTGGGTCTGGGTTACCTCACTAAGGATCGTATTTTCTATTTCCATCCATTTGCATGCAAAATTCGAGAAGTCATTGTTTTTTACCGCAGAGTAGTACTCTAATGTGTATATATTCCACACTTTCTTCATCCATTCTTCCATTGAAGGGAATCTAGGTTGTTTCCAGGTTCTGGCTATTACAAATAATGCTGCTATGAACATAGTTGGACAAATGCTTTTGTCATATGATAGGGCATCTCTTGGGTATATTCCCAAGAGTGGTATTGCTGGGTCCAGGGGTAGGTTGATCCCAATTTTTCTGAGAAACCGCCACACTGATTTCCAAAATGGTTGCACAAGTTTGCAGTCCCACCAGCAATGGATGAGGGTACCCCTTTCTCCACAACCTCTCCAGCAAAGGCTATCCTTGGTGTTTTTGATTTTAGCCATTCTGACAGGTGTAAGATGATATCTCAAAGTTGTTTTGATTTGCATTTCTCTGATCGCTAAGGAGGTTGAGCATGACCTTAAGTATCTTTTGGCCATTTTAACTTCTTCTGTTGAGAATTCTCTGTTCAGTTCAGTGCCCCATTTTTTAATTGGGTTAATTATCCTTTTAAAGTCTAGTTTCTTGAGTTCTTTATATATTTTGGAGATCAGACCTTTGTCTGTTGCGGGGTTGGTGAAGATCTTCTCCCAGTCAGTAGGCTGTCTTTTTGTCTTAATGACAGTGTCCTTTGCTTTACAGAAGCTTCTCAGTTTCAGGAGGTCCCATTTATTCAATGTTGTCCTTAATGTCTGTGCTGCTGGGGTTATACATAGGAAGCGATCTCCAGTGCCCATATGTTGTAGGGTACTTCCCATTTTCTCTTCTATCAGGTTCAGTGTGTTCAGATTGATATTGAGGTCTTTGATCCATTTGGACTTGAGTTTTGTGCATGGTGATAGATATGGGTCTATTTTCATTCTTCTACAGGTTGACATCCAATTGTGCCAGCACCATTTGTTGAAGATGCTTTCTTTCTTCCATTGTATACTTTTAGCTCCTTTATCAAAAATCAGTTGTTCATAGGTTTGTGGGTTATAATCCGGGTCTTCTATACGATTCCATTGGTCGACTTCTCTGTTTTTATGCCAGTACCACGCTGTTTTCATTACTGTAGCTCTGTAATAGAGTTTGAAGTCAGGGATGGTAATGCCTCCAGAAGTTCCTTTATTGTATAAGATTGTTTTGGCTATCCTGGGTTTTTTGTTTCTCCATATAAAGTTGATTATTGTCCTTTCAAGATCTGTGAAGAATTTTGATGGGATTTTAATGGGGATTGCATTGAATCTATAAATTGCCCTTGGTAGAATTGCCATTTTTACTATGTTGATTCTCCCAATCCAAGAGCAAGGGAGATCCTTCCATTTTCTGGTATCCTCTTCAATTTCTTTCTTCAATGCCTTAAAGTTTTTGTCAAATAGATCTTTCACTTCCTTGGTTAGAGTTACCCCAAGATATTTTATGCTGTTTGTGGCTATCGTGAAAGGTGATGATTCTCTTATTTCTCTCTCTGCTTCCAGATCCTTTGTGTATAAGAGGGCGACTGATTTTTTGGAGTTGATCTTGTATCCTGCCACATTACTAAAGGCGTTTATCAGCTGTAGGAGTTCTTTGGAGGAGTTTTTGGGGTCGCTCATGTACACTATCATATCATCTGCAAATAATGCAAGTTTAACTTCTTCCTTTCCAATTTGAATCCCCTTTATCCCCTTATGTTGTCTTATTGCTATTGCTAAAACTTCGAGAACTATATTGAAGAGGTATGGAGAGAGTGGACAGCCTTGGCGTGTTCCTGATTTTAGTGGGATGGCTTTAAGTTTCTCTCCATTTAATTTGATATTAGCTGTCGGCTTGCTGTATATAGCTTTAATTATATTTAGGTATGACCCTTGTATCCCTAATCTCTCCAAGACTTTTATCATAAAGGGATGTTGAATTTTGTCAAATGCTTTTTCAGCATCTAATGAAACGATCATATGGTTTTTTTCTTTCAGTTTATTTATATGATGGATTACATTGATAGATTTGCGTATGTTAAACCAGCCCTGCATCTCTGGTATGAAGCCTACATGATCATAATGGATAATTTTTCTAATGTGTTCTTGGATTCGGTTTGCCAGAATTTTGTTGAGGATTTTTGCGTCGATGTTCATGAGTGAGATTGGCCTGTAATTCTCTTTCTTGGTTGTGTCTTTGTGTGGTTTTGGTATCGGAGTTACTGTAGCTTCATAAAAGGAATTTGGCAATGACTCTTCTGTTTCTATATTGTGAAATACATTAAGGAGAATAGGTATTAGGTCTTCTTGGAAGTTCTGGTAGAATTCTGCATTGAAACCATCTGGTCCTGGACTTTTTTTGGAAGGGAGGTTTTTGATAACAGCTTCTAATTCTTCACGACTAACCGGTCTATTTAGGTTGTTCACCTGGTCCTGGTTTAACTTTGGTAAATGGTATTTATCTAAAAAAGCGTCCATTTCTTTTACATTTTCCAGTTTTGTGGCATACAGGCCTTTGTAGTAAGATCTAATGATTCTCTGAATTTCCTCTGTGTCTGTGGTTATGTCTCCCTTTTCATTTCTGATCTTATTAATTTGCAAATTCTCTCTCTGCCGTTTGATTAGTTTGGATAGGGGTTTATCAATCTTGTTGATTTTCTCCAGGAACCAGCTTTTTGATTCATTGATTCTTTCAATTGTTTTCTGTGTCTCTATTTTGTTGATTTCAGCCCTCAGTTTGATTATTTCCAGTCTTCTACCCCTTCTAGGTGAGTCTGCTTCTTTTTTTTCTAGAGCTTTCAGGTGGGCTGTTAAGTCTCCAATGTGTGCTTTCTCTGTTTTCTTTAAGTGGGCAGTTAGTGCTATGAACTTTCCTCTCAGAACTGCTTTCATAGTGTCCCATAGGTTTGAGTATGTTGTTTCTTTATTTTCATTGTCTTCAAGGAAGAGTTTAATTTCTTTCTTTATTTCTTCCTTAATCCAGGAATGGTTCAGTAGTTGACTATTCAGTTTCCATGAGTTTGTAGGCTTTCTGGGGGTAGCATTGTTGCAGAATTCTAGCTTTAATCCATGGTGATCTGATAAGATACAGGTGGTTCTTCAGTTCGCAGTAGTCCTCATTGTCCATGGCAATGGGTTCTTGATCCTATTGCATGTAATGGCTTTGTGGGAGCCCAGGTAGTTTGGATGCTCACCTTAATAGACCTGGATGGAGGTGGGTGGTCCTTGGACCTCCCACAGGGCAGAGAAACCTGCTTGCTCTTTGGGCTGAGGAGGAAGGAAGACTTGATTGGGGGAGGGGGAGGGAACGGGAGGTGGTGGCGGGGAAGAGGCAGAAATCTTTAATAATTAAATTAATTAATTAATAAAAAAAATCAGCAAGGAAAAAAAAAAAAAAAAAAAAAAAAAAAAAAAAAAAGAATAAGAACTCTGCCTTAACTAGGTTGGAGGAACTGGTGTCATATTTGACAAAAAAAAAAAAAAAAAAAAAAAAAGATACAGGTGGTTATTAATATTTTTTTGTAACTGTGGATGTTTGCTTTGTTACCGAGTATGTGGTCGATTTTTGAGAAGGTTCCATGAGCTGCAGAGAAGAAGGTATATTCTTTCCTATTTGGGTGGAATATTCTATAGATGTCTGTTAAGTCCATTTGATTCATTACCTCCATTAATTCTCTTATTTCTCTGTTAGGTTTCTGTCTACTTGACCTGTCCATTGGTGAGAGAGGAGTATTAAAGTCTCCTACTATTAATGTGTGCGGTTTGATGGCTGCCTTGAGTTTTAACAATGTTTCTTTTACGTACGTGGGTGCTTTTATATTAGGGGCATAGATATTCAGGATTGAGACTTCATCCTGATGAATTGTTCCTGTTATGAGTAGAAAATGTCCCTCTCCATCTCTCCTGATTGATTTAAGTTTGAAGTCAACTTTGTTAGAAATTAGTATGGCCACCCCTGCTTGTTTCTTAGGTCCATTTACTTGATAAGCCTTATCCCAACCCTTTATTCTGAGTAGGTGCCTGTCTTTGTGGTTGAGGTGTGTTTCTTGTAAACAGCAGAATGTTGGATCCTGTTTTCGTATCCAATCTCTTAGTCTGTGCCTTTTTATAGGAGAGTTGAGTCCATTGACATTAAGTGATATTAATGACCAGTGGTTGTTAACTCCGGTCATTTTTTAAGTTGGAAATTTTGTGTGTTCCCCTTCTTTGTGTTGCGCTGGTGAAGGGTCTCTAGTTGTCTGAGATATCGTGGTCATTGTTGGACTCCTTGGTTAGTGATTTTCCTTCTATTACTTTCTGTAAGGCTGGATTTGTGGCTACGTATTGTTTAAATTTGTTTTTATCCTGGAAAATTTTGTTTTCTCCATTTATAGTGAACGAAAGCTTGGCTGGGTATAGTAGTCTGGGCTTGCATCCATGGTCTCTTAGTTTCTGCAGTACATCTATCCAGGACCTTCTGGCTTTCATGGTTTCCATAGAGAAGTCAGGTGTAAGTCTGATAGGTTTACCTTTATAAGTAACTTGGCCTTTTTCCTTTGCTGCTCTTAGTATTCTTTCTTTATTCTGTATGCTTTGTGTTTTGATTATTATATGGCGAGAGGATGTTTTTTTTTGATCCAGCCTATTCGGTGTTCTGTATGCTTCTTGAATCTTCATAGGTATATCTTTCTTTAGGTTGGGAAAGTTTTCTTCTATAATTTTATTAAATATATTTTCTGGACCGTTGAGCTGCGCTTCTTCTCCTTCTTCTATTCCTATTATTCTTAGGTTTGGTCTTTTTATTGTGTCCCATATTTCCTGAATGTTTTGTGATGAGAATTTGTTGGCCTTGCTGTTTTCTTTGATCAGCGTGTTTATTTTCTCTATGGTATCTTCAGAATCTGAGATTCTTTCTTCTATCTCTTGTATTCTGTTGGTTATGCTTGCTTCTGTAGTCTCTATTCGTTTACCTAGATTTTCCCTGTCCAGCTGACCTTCTGTTTGTGTTTTCTTCTTTGCCTCCATTTCAGTTTTTAAGTCTTGAACTGTTTCCATTATCTGTTTGATTGTTTTTCCTTGGTTTCCTAGGGTATCATTCACTGATTTACTCAATTCTTCAAACTTTCTGTTATACTTCTCATCCATTTCTATAAGGGCATTTTTTACATGTTGTTTAAGGGCGTCAATCACTTTCATAAAGTCAATTTTATCTACTTCTTCATGATTAAGGTGTTCATGTCCACCTGTTGGGAGGTCGCTGGGTTCTGGTGGTTTCATATAGTTTTTCAGATTGTTAGGTGAATTCTTGCATTGGCGCCTGCCCATCTCTTTCTCCGAATGCTCCCCTCTGGATCTTCTTTTACCGGATCAGGTCTCCTTGCCTACTGATGTACCTTCCCAGTGATGGCTCTCTGCAGTGCTAGTCTCCTGGTGTTATAGTGATGTCTCTCCTTGCTTGTTGCAGGCAGGCCAGTGAGACAAAGGAGGTCTCGCCTGCCTACTTGCCCTGAGGATTTGCCCCCAGCGCCAGACAGACTGAGCTGGATGGTGTTATGTGCCCAAAGAGGAAAGGGGGCAGAAGGAAGAAGGGTTCTGGATGCAAGCTGGGTGGGACAAGAAGAGAGAGGCAGTATGGGGGGTATAGAGCCCCTGCAGGGAGCCCAGGGAGTATAGGGAGGGGGATGAGGAACTTCAGAGTTCCCTTTCCAGGGCTGCTTCCGCTGCCGCTGGTCACAAACTCACCGCACTGCTGTCTCTCCTGGTGCCGAGATCAGATCTCCATGCAGGTTGGGTAGTTCGTAAACAAAGCGCCTACCTTGGTTGGTGCAGGCGGGCCAGTGAGACAAAGGAGGTCTCGCCTGCCTACTTGCCCTGAGGATTTGCCCCCAGCGCCAGACAGACTGAGCTGGATGGTGTTATGTGCCCAAAGAGGAAAGGGGACAGAAGGAAGAAGGGTTCTGGATGCAAGCTGGGTGGGACAAGAAGAGAGAGGCAGTATGGGGGGGTAGAGCCCCTGCAGGGAGCCCGGGGAGTATAGGGAGGGGATGAGGAACTTCAGAGTTCCCTGTCCAGGGCTGCTTCCGCCGCCACTGGTCACAAACTCACCGCCCTGCTGTCTCTCCTGGTGCCGAGATCAGATCTCCGTGCAGGTTGGGTAGTTCCGCCCTGCTGTCTCTCCTGGTGCCGAGATCAGGTCTCCGTGCAGGTTGGGTAGTTCGTAAACAAAGCGCCTACCTTGGTTGGTGCAGGCGGGCCAGTGAGACAAAGGAGGTCTCGCCTGCCTACTTGCCCTGAGGGTTTGCCCCCAGCGCCAGACAGACTGAGCTGGATGGTGTTATGTGCCCAAAGAGGAAAGGGGACAGAAGGAAGTAGGGTTCTGGATGCAAGCTGGGTGGGACAAGAAGAGAGAGGCAGTATGGGGGGGTAGAGCCCCTGCAGGGAGCCCGGGGAGTATAGGGAGGGGATGAGGAACTTCAGAGTTCCCTGTCCAGGGCTGCTTCCGCCGCCACTGGTCACAAACTCACCGCAAGGCCTCAAAATTCTTAAAGTATTCAATTCATAACTTTCACATGGATTGCTGGTCTCTTTAGTGACTTCAAAGCAGTCAATTGCAGTCGGGCGGTGGTGGCGCACGCCTTTAATCCCAGCACTCGGGAGGCAGAGGCAGGCGGATCTCTGTGAGTTCGAGGCCAGCCTGGTCTACAAGAACTAGTGCCAGGACAGGCTCCAAAGCTACAGAGAAACCCTGTCTCGAAAAACTAAAAATAAATAAATAAATAAATAAATAAATAAATAAATAAAATAAAAAACAAAGCAATCAATTGGTTTTTAAAAACTTTACAAATATGCGGGAGGCATAGGCAGGCAGATCTCTATAAGTTCGAGGCCAGCCTGGTCTACAGAGCGAGTTCCAGGACAGGCACCAAAACAACTCAGAGAAACCCTGTCTCAGAAAAAAAAAAAACTTTACAAATATGTATACAGGTCTTTCACTTGCTGGGTTAGAGTTATCCGAAGATATTTTGGGTTTTTTGTTTTTTTTCAAGCTATTTTTAAATGTATTGTTTTTTTACATTGTCGTCAGTCAGTTTGTCCTTCACATATAGAAAGACTACTAAATTTTGTGTATTAATTTTGTATCTTGCTACTTTGCTAAATGTGTTTAATCAACTGTATGAGTTTCTTGGAGATATTTATATTTGGGACCGTGTATTTAACTTAGAGCAATTTTCCTGTTCTCAAGTTCATTCTCCCTAAATTTTTCTTTCAGGAATTTCTTAAATATCTTAAAATCTCAAAAAATAAATGAAGTTTAAAAAGTGTATTGCATAGGTATAGAAATTTTTTAAATAATAAATAAAAATAAAGATGTAAAAATGAAACAAACTTTAATAGTTATTGTATATTTTAGTAATGGCACTACTAAGTCACTACTGGATCCTACTTAAACTATGTAAGTTGACACTAGAGAACCTTATAAACTGAGTCTAAACCTGGGCACTGTTAACTAATTACAGTAAGTAGGATGTGTGAATTAGGAGCATCTGAGGCAAGCCAGTGTTACACAACAATTGAATTAGTATGAATATAGATGACTTTGCAGCTATAACTGGGTCACTACTTAAATAAAATATTGTCTTTCTAATGTCACTTACCAGAGTAAAGACAGGAAATTCTTGAATGTTATTAATCAGAACAAAAACTTGTTTAAGTTTTGTGGCCAAAAACTAATTGTTTTCTTTTTTTATGTTTACTATAGTTTGATCTCCACATATCTTCTATCCTAGGAAATTAAAGTTCACTGAGATTCCGTTTCCACTCTTTGTGGTATCCTGTTATAAGACAGTTTACCGCCTTTGAACAGTAAATCACTAGTGGAAACCTGTGAATTCTGAATACACTTTGAGTAAGCATCTAACTAAAAAAAGTTGCATACTAAGTAATTAGGAAAAACTCTTAAAATTATGTCATTTTATCTTTTTAAAAATTAATTATGCAATTTGGAGCTAACTACTAGGGTCAAGTGTCAGCAGCCTGTAAATTTAGTAAAATAACTTATGTGCTTTATTCTAATTTTCTAAGACAGAGTTTTGGTGTGGAATCAAGGCTAGCTTTGTAATATTGCTCGTTCTTCCTAATCCTTCCAAGTTCTAGGATTAAAGGTGTATACAATCACAAATGAACCTAAATGTATTTTATATAACACATTAGTATATGGACACATTTAAACAATGTTTAACATGAAATGGATGCATTTTTATAACTTAATTATAAAATGTATTATTTGAAAATCTCCTCTTCACTGTTTTTATGTTTTGTATGTGTATTTTCTTTTTAAAAATTTATATGTGTTAATCTTATTTCATGTGTCTGAGTAACCACTTCCATGCATGTTTCACACCATGTGACTGCTTTGTGCACTCAGAGGTCAGAGTTGGGCACTAGATCTCCTGGAAAACTAAACTGGGTCCTCTGCCAGAGCATAAAGTGTACTTAGCTGCAGTACCATCCCTGTAACTTCATATATTTGCTCCTCGAAATGTGTTTGGGTGGCAAATGAGATGGATTGAAACAACTGTCTCCATTGTAAACTTAAAATTTCTGTTTTCATTCTCACTCTGTAATAACTGCTTTTGTATGTCAACTTGACACAAGCTAGAGTCATCACAGAAAAAGGAGCCTCACTTAAGGAAATGCCTCCATGAGATCCAGCTATAAGGCATTTTCTTAATTTGTTATCAATGGGGGAGGGCCTAGCCCATGGTGGGTGGTGCCATCCCTGGTCTGGAGTTCTGGGTTCTGGAAGAAAGCAGGCTGAGCAAGCCAGTGGAAGCAGGACAGGATGTAGCACTGTTCCATGGCCTCTGCATCAGCTCCTACCTCCAGGTTTCTGCCCCGTTTGAGTTCTTATCCTGACTTCCTTCAGTGGTGAAGAGAAATGTGGCAGAATAAGCTGAATAAACCCTTTCTTCCCCAATTTGCTTCATAGCCATCAGCTTTTATCATGACAATAGACAAACTAATTATGACACATTCTTTCTGAAGTATTCTCTGAGGAGAATCATTGTATCGTGTGTAGAGAAATTATGTTCTTAATAAACCAAGTCTCAATATATTAACATCTCAAATCATTCTAAATAATTGAGATTTTAATTTCCAATTGTTTTACAGTTTTACATTCTTAAATACTACATATAAATTATTACACATAAAAGACAGTTACTATGTAATGATATATGTGTACATATATTTTCACTTATTATTTATTTAAATACACAGATATGATCTGTCTTATGTAAGTTGATCCTATGTCTTTCAAACTTACAAAAATCATTTATTATGCCTACTTATTTCTTTATTGAAGTCTTCAATTTGTGTGTGTATACGTAAAAAAGTTGGCCATTTATTAATAGACCCGTGGTCAAATGAGCATTTTATGTACATGTAATTTTTTTCTATCTCCCTAGCAATGTACGTAACTCCTATTTCAGCTCTGAATAGTGAGAAGGGATGCTGGAACTCAAAACATGGAGTTTTATGCTAGTCTTTTATCATTAAGAACCGTGCTCAGTGTGTGATTTTTTTTTTACTTTGTTCTTTGACTGATTAAGAGTGGTAGATATGATCTCCATTTTCCTGAAAACCTTTTGTCAATCATTTCCTTTTGGCATCTATAGAATTCTGTATTTCCTTTTCAGTGAGATGATGAATTATGCTGATTGATTCTAATGTTAAACTAGTTTAACATACCTAAATAAATCCAAATTGGTAATGATACATTGTTTATGGAGTGTTGAATATAATTTGATACTTTTGATGATTTAAAAATAGTGTTGATCTGCAGCTGGCTTCTCTTAATATCTGTGGTTGATGTATCAGGAAGTTTTCAGCTCATCGACTGAATTCAGAAGCATTGCCTCCTTTTCAATTTACAGAAATTTTTTTATGTGTTGTGATAATTCTTAATTGACCAAGCCATTTGAACTAGGAATTGTATTTTTTTAAAGCTATTTGGTTACAAGTTACTTTTTAATAAATGTTAAAAATCCAGTCTGCTTGTTTCTTTCCATTTGAGTCATTTTTGTCCACTGTCTTACCTGAATTTCATGCATTTCATACAAGTATGCAAAACATGACATGTATATATATATATATAAAATTATAGATTAATATGTATACATATACACACATATGAAATATATATAATATATATTTGTATGTATGTATATTGCCTGAGTCTCTTTTTTTAATCAGCAAATGCTGGTAATTTGTAACACTTCATTTTATTGGTCAATCTGAATTTATGTTATAATGATTTTTCAATCTTTTTCAAGTTGATACAATCTACAGTCTCCTGGGATGAGATCTTAATGAGGATGTCTGTAATTGTTAGGCTTATGGGTATGTCTATGTCCTGTTATCTTAAGATAATGGGTTTGAAAATCTGGCCACTCTGGTTGGCATCATTTCTTAGCTATAGGTTTATGACCAGCATAAGAGAAGAAAAAACAAGATGTGAGAAAACAAGGAGACAAAGATCCATCAATGGGTTTATATTTTTTTTTGTTTTTGACTATGGATATAATGATGTTTAAGTTCCCTGCATTTTGTCAGGATATTTTATCATAATAATGCAAATAAAACCAGAATATTTTACTGATTTAGAATATTTTACTAATTAAAAAAAATCTAGTTCTAATATACATTCAATTTCCATTATTAAAGCCCAAAAATTTGTGTTCAATTTTACACATAGTAATTAAGTTTTGTTTTTTAAATGTGTGTGTGTGCATATGTATGTGTGTTGGTGTGTGTAAACGTGTGTGTATGTCCACTGATAAGGTATCTGAGGGTATCTTATTCACCACAACTGAGGTTACAGATGGTTCCAACTGCTGAAAGTGGATGCTGGATACCAAGCTCAGGTTCCCTGCAGAAGCAGGAAGTTCTCTCAATTATTGAATCATGTTTCCAAGCTCAATTTTTACTTTTTACATTGAGGTTTTTGTAAGTCCCAAGTCTCAGTCTCTGGCTTCCATCTTTGGGAGGCCCCGTCCCTATGCCCACCAAGCCTTGACCCCTTCCGTGAAGAGTGTCAAGATGAGTCTGCCAAAATTATGACCACTCCCCCAGTTAACTTAAACTGCTTTCCCAGAAGGTCCCCTAGTGGTCCCTCCCCGCCCCCCATTGTGGTAGCGTTAGTGGCCTTCTAGTTCCCCCTCAGGGCCATCCAAGAGCACAGGAATCCTATTAATCCTGGATATTTTAAACTTGGTTGTTGTGATTTGACTTGATTGGGATTTTTGCATCAGCAGAGAGCTTGTGTTAGGAAAAATTCCTAACACCTTGGAGGCCCCACTGGGATGGGCAGCCTTTCTGGGTGGCCCTAGACCATGTGTCAGAAGCCCCCTATTCCACAATCTGGGCTCTCCATGCCATGCTAAAACCGGCTCCTGGGCTAAGTAGCTGTGACTTGGTGAGTCCCTTTTTCTTGTCTATGCTATAGGGTTTTGGGGGACCCATTCATACTTACTTTTGTCGATTATCAGACTCTTGTTGAAGCCGTGAGCTCATGCCAAGAGTGTGATCTCATCAGCAGCTGGACCGGCAAGACTGGGTCTGGCTGAGGTAGGCTTTGTTTGTTCCAGGGATGCCTAGCATTCAATTTCCATGACCCCATTAGGCCTAAGAGCTATTTTAGCAGATGCACTGTAATAGATTTAGGCTACATGGTCTGTATAGACTTTAAAAAGTGCACTTGCAGTTCAAAGTCAGATCTGCTGATGCCCCTGGGATGCCTTTTACAAAATCTTTATAAATTGAGACTGTCTAACACAATCTGTCCCAAATGGCTAATTTCCCTATGCACTAAGATTTGACCTCAACTGTCCTCCAGGACCTTGAAAATTTTTGCCACCATAAAGACAAATGGCAGAGCTTACATATGTCTATGGTTTTTGTGTTAAAAATGATGCAAGATGCCCTGCAACAATAGACAGGCAGCAGGCCCTGAGAGCAGCCAGTCCCAGGCAGAGTCCCAGTGACACTGAGTCCCAAGAAGGTGCAGTTTCCCAGTGGCGAGTGGCTGGGCAGGCAAGCCGGTGGGAGACATGTGCACAGACACATTGTACAGAATAGGACTAGATATTTATTACTTATAGAAGGGGGGAAAGAAAGGAGAGAGAGAGAAAAAAAGGGAAGAGAAAAGAGGACAGAGATAGTGAGAGAAGGGAGCAGGAGAAGGGAAGCCCACATGCCGAAGGGAATGGTGAGAATCAAGATGGTGAGAGGAGGGCAGGGGTCAGTCGCTGGGAGTGGGTATGGCTTGTCTCTTAAAGAGACCAAAACCATAACATTTTGGGCTCTGCGCTCTGGCCCTTCCATTAGTAGCCAGTGCCTTGCAGAACCAATCTTGGTCGCTAAGGCCACAACACCTCCAAATTCCCAGTCATCTGGAAATTGGGACTCTGACAATTCCAGTTAGACCATGCAGCCAGAGGCACTGGCCCCTCCCCCCCACTCCCTCAAGCCCACACCACCCAATGCCCTCCTGTGGAGCAGCATTCTCCACATTCCTCTCCTTCCCTGTCTACTTCCTCTCTTCCCAATCCAGAGGTTCAAGGTCAATTTCTACCTTACTTACGTTCCCCTCCCCCCTCCTACCTCACCTTCCCACTTTTGGACCCCCTATGCACACTGGGATAGCCCCTCACAATCCTTCTCAGTCTCCTCCCATACCATATCCCACCATAGCTCTGCCCTTCTCTTCCTCTCCAGGAGGTGGGGGGAGTCAATGGCATTATGAAAGTTCATGTTCCCTTTTCTCTTCCAGATCTTTCTCAGATAAAAAAGCAGCTAGGTTCCTTTTCTACTAATCCTTCTGCTTACCCATTTTATTTCTCAGTCAGCACCAGATATTAGAAAAAAGTTAAAAAAAGATTGAGGAGGGTCCCCAAACCCTTATACAGGAATTGGTGAAAAAGGCCTTTAAAGTTTTTAATGCCCAAGAAGAATCAACTGAGTCTTCCTGACAAACAAGGCAGCTACCCTACAAGCTCAGGCTTTAGCAGCTGCCCTAAGGTCACAGGAAGGGGAGCAAGGGAAGACAACCACAAGGCTCTACCCTAATAGAGCCCAGCCTAAGTCAACCTCACAGGCAAGCTGTTCCAAGTGTGGCTTAAATGGTCATGTGACATGATATTGCACTATGCCTCCTCCAAGGTTATGCCCTATCTGCCAGCATCCTGGACACTAGAAATCACAATGCTCCCGTGTGGGCTTGTCCTCTATGCTATGCCACAGAGATCCAACCTCACCAACATCAGCAAGTGAAACTGTGCCAGCCTTCAAACTTCTCAGCCTTGCAGAGGATTCACTGGTCAGACTTGGTATATTCTGTAACTCTATCCAAGCCTAGTGTAAAGCTGCAGATAGTGGGTAAGTCCATAACTTTTTTGACATGGGAGCAACCTATTCTGCTCTAACATCTCACTCAGGCCTTATGTTCCCCTCACCAATTTCAGTTATGGGGGTAGATGGGACCCATTCCTCTCCACTTAAAACTTTGCCACTGTCCTACATTCTTGCAGGACAAGTTTTCTCTTATTCTTTATTATTGATACCTGCTTGCCCAGCACCTTTACTGGGTTGAGATATCCTTAGCCACTTCCCCAAAGCTTTGCTCTGCTTCTTGGAGTCCCTTTTTGATCCCACCCATCTCCAAGATTCTATTTTACAGGTTCACTCCTCCTGCCAGACATGTGCCCAGGCCAATCCACAAGGGGCTCTCCACATAAGTCAGTCTCTATACCAGCTTCATGGACACCAACTGGGCAGAGACTGGTAGGTTGATTTCACTCATATGTCTACTCATAAAAAACTCCATTATCTCTTAACACTTGTGGACACTTTTATAGGATGGATAGAAGCACTTTTGGCCTCCAGAGAAACAGCAGATGTGGTGGCTCAGGTACTCCTGGATCATATCATTCCTTGGTTTGGTGTCCCACGAACCATCCAGATGGACAATGGACCAGCCTTCACTTCAGGGTCATGGAGCTTGTGTCAGAAGCTCTCAACATCTCCTGGAAATTCCACACCCCCTACCATCCACAATCCTAGGGAGAGGTAGAGTGGGCCAATAAACTCATCAAACAACAACTAACCAAGTTCTCCATTGGACTCAGGTTATCTTGGTCCTCCCTTCTCCCCATTGCCCTTACTCACCTCAGGGCCACCCCCATGTTCCCCTAAGGGCCTGAGCCCTTTTGAGCTGCTTTATGGCAGGCCCTTTCTCCATAACCATCACTTCCCAGTCCAAACTCCTCCACTGGCAGGGTACCTACTCTATCTCTCCCTTTTAAGGTCCCTTCTTCATTCACACACTGACAGTTGTCTCCCAGCCCCCACACCAGTGGACCCTAATGTCCCTAAACCTGTCCCACTCTCCCCAGGGGACAGAGTACTCGAACAATTAATTCCTAGGTCTCTTGAACCTCGATGGACAGGACTTCACATAGTAATTCTTATCACCCCCTCAGCTGCCAAGCTCCTCAGACACCCATGTTGGTACCATCTCTCCATACTCAAGTGGGCACCTGCTCAGGATACTTGGTCTCTCCAGGAGACAGTACCTTCCACCATCTAGTTTTCCAGGATGCCACAATGAAGGGCCTACCTGTTCCTCATCTTGACACACTCATCTTTGGTGATAACAATATTTTTCCTAGAACCTACCTTCTCACCTCCCCCAAGGAACAGATGCTTGACATCTCTGGGATGACAGTACATGGGATGTCTTTTTAGCCACACCTCTCGCTGAGTGTGGACCCACCAACACCTAGCTCTCCTTTTCCCCACATCACCCTATGCCTGCAGGAAGTAACCAGACTTGAGTCAATACCCTTTTTTTTCTAAGAGTCTAGATGTTAGTCAAAATATCATCTCAGCTTCGTGTAATCCCTTATACAAACAGTCTGGAATGTAAGTCCCATGTCCCGGTCTCTGGCCTCCATCTTTGGAAGGCCCTATCCCTATGCCCGTCATGCCTTGACCCCTCCCCAGAGGAGTGTCAAGACAAGCCTGCCAAAATCTTGACCACGATCCCAGTCTACTTAACCTGCTTCCCTGGAAGGTCCTCTTGTGGTCTCTTTCCTCCCCCACCCCACTGGTTGTGTTCGCGACCTCCCAGTTTCCCCTCGAAGCCACCAGAGAGCACAGGAATCCCATTAAACCTGGGTATTTTTAATTTGGTTTGTTGTGATTTGGCTTGATTGGGATGTTTGCATCGGCAGAGAGCTTGCATTAGGAAAAATTCCTATCAGTTTTATCATTGATTCAATTTAATTTCTTTAAAGTGAATGTTTAGGATACATAAAGTAAATTTTTCTGCATTATGTATTTTTTCATTTCCATGAAATATTTTTAGTAATCATGTGTGATATTAGAATATTTAAAGATGTTTAGCCTCCAAATATTGGTTTATTGCCTTAAATATTTTCATATTTGTTAAATTTTATATTTGGACAGTATTGTAACTAAGAAATGTATTCTATGCTTTTCTCTGCAAGTTTTGGAGCATTTCTTAATCCAGAATGTAGCCTATACCTTTTAATGCTTTGTGAACACTAGAATGTAATGCATTTTTTTTTGTTGCTGCAAAGTGCAAAGTGAAATGTTGTATAAACACAAGGTAGATAAAAATTGATTGATATCTTATCTTATTCTCTACCCTTGCTTAGTTTTTTTGATACTGCAAGGTGAATGTTGTGGACTCCAGATATGTGGAGGCTCAAAACTGTGAGCCTATTTCCACCTTGTCTGAAGGTCAGAGAGTTTCAGTTTGTTCAAAGTTGTTGACAAGTGTGGCTACATTTCCTGACCTAGGATGTGGTTACTTGGTCATTTTGACATTAAGATGGCCCTCACAGGTAGATTCACTCTCCCCTGTCCCCCACCCCTGACCAATGGTCAGGAAATTCAAACATACTTCTACTCCTTCTTTTGAGATAGATGGTTTGACCTTGCGAGTGATTGCCTTCAGGATACTTGGTCTATGGTGGTTTCACTACCCAAACAACAGAATGAGTGACTTGATGTCTCAAAGCATTTAAGAAAATAACTGTTCTAGTTATCCTTTGTATTGAGTCAGAGCAGCCTTTATCTTCCCCTTTTTATATTAGGGTATAAAAATGTATGGAAAAATGTGGGTGAATTCAGCACTCAGTATTCACTGAGTTGTCCTCCTATCACTATCTTATGTCTTAGTGATTCTTTCTTATCTCTGTTCCTACATCTTTAAAATCCTAATCACTGTACCTTGATAAGTGGCATACTTGTCAAAGATGGTCCCTGACAAATAGTGCCCAACACGGGGCAATAGGTAAACCCCCAAACACATGGATGTGTGTCCAGCAGTACAAGAGAGACACATAATGGGCATTGTCCATAAATGAGGTACCACATGGCAGGTGTAAGAATAAGAGGTGAGTGCTCATATAAATATAGAAAATTTTTATGAAGGAGCTATGACTATATTGGGAGTAAAGCTGTAAATATTTGTAAATATGGGGCAAGACAGTATTCAATTGTCTGTACAGTTACTTGGGCGTATTTTGATAGTTAGAGGAAATGGGGTGGAGCAGAAACAAATGCAGAGATTTTTAGAGTATACTTACTCTTCCAGACTGGAAACATATCTGCAGAATCCTTTGGGTTTCTCCAGGACTTGGACAGGCCAAAATTAGGCCTTGCCTTCGCTCCAGGCAGGCAGAGGTGCTGTGGTCACGAAGTTGCAGCCTCTGCTGCTGCCAAGCAGGTGGGAAGAATAGAGAGCTCAGGACACATAGCCCAACAATGTCCAGGGGTACCCTTGAGACTATGGCGGCCTAGGTGTACATGCTGTGTACAGGAAAGTCAGGAGACAAAAAGTCTGGATAGCCATGCCTCCCACATTCAGAACCCAGAGCTGGTTAGCAGGAAATAGCTAGAGGCAGTGTCTTGATAGAGGGATTCTCTGAGTTTTGTGATTACAAGATATAAAATAAAAAAGCAGAGGTAATAAAAATGGTGTGAATATACCCGTCTAAGTTTGTGGATGTGGCATTCTCAGAGCTGCTACAATGGCAGGATCCTGGGAACCTGGGCTAAATTGGTCAGCTGCCTCTAACACTAGCCTCTGATGGGACTGGTAAAGGTAAAAAACGTGGCCCATGCTCACAGCAGGTTATGAGGGACTAGAATCTTTTGATCTCAAGTACCTGGTGGGAGAGAGCATGGCTGGCACCCCACTGGGTGACACAGCTTCAGCTGAAAGCCCAAAGCTGCAAAAAGGTAGCCACAGGGAACCGCAGCTCCAGATTCAGTCAAATGTCTGTGAAAATGTAAATGAGCAAGTTAAAGACTGTCAGCTAGGCAGACTTGCAGGCTGGATTTTTTTTCACAGAATCTTAAATCCCTCCATACGATTATTATGGGGAATCATTCTAATTCTCCAGGAGGCTCACATAAGCTGCTAAGCAAAATGTTGTCTCTAAGAAGGCATACAACTAATGTGCCCATACAACACAACTTCAATAAATAAATAAATAAAGAGGAGTTATACACTCAGTCACCACATAATGCCTTACATCATGCCCTTTTTAAACCTGTGAGCAGTCTGCCATGGGTAGATTTTGGCATGGCAGCACCAAGGCGACCTTTTCTAAACCAAGGTGGAAAGAACTTTGCACTGCATTATGGAAAGGACCTGATCCTATATTAATTTAGACCTGAGGGTATGTCTCTAGTTTGTTCCCAGAAAGAAAATAAAGCTCTATTAGATGACTGCATATTAGTTAAAGGATGCCAACCCTGATGGCATCGTAGCCTCTGGTGATTCCATAAAAGAAGCAGAACGAAATTCCTGGACTCCTTCCTGACTTAGTGCCATCATCCTGCAGTCTGAGAAGGGAAATAAGATTGTGGTAATTCCAAGCCTCTTGATGGACTTACTGTGCAAACTTCCAGACCTAGTAAGTCCTATTTATCTTGGTGATAGCCCCAAAATACTGAACATTTGACTGTTTTATACCTTGGGATACAAAACTCAGATTGCCAGTGAGATGTTCCATCTGCTGTTAAAATGTTAAAATGCTGAGAGAGCCTGAGAACTGAGACCTCAATTTTCCCCTATGGGGCAAAAAGACTCATTATAAAGAGTGACTGAAGTCCATCTTCAGAGATGAGGAGGGTAGCATCAGGGTTTTTGCTCCTGTTCAAAACTGGGACAATTGCTTAAAAGCAGAATTGCAATTGATCTCTCACCCATCACAGAAACCTTTTCTTATGATTAGAACAGATTTAAGAGAATTGTGATTTGACAAATTGTATGTTTATTGTTAATTTCCACACTAGAATTATGGTATTGACCTGTTAATGTTTGTAACTGCTTTATTTAAGATGTCAATGATTACAAAAGGATTAAGACTTGTCTAAGAGAAGTTGTATATTACTAATGAGTTATTAGATTTGACATGTTTAACAAGATGTTTCTAGATTTTGGTACATCTGACAACTGTTAAGAAATACTCTAGACTAATTCAAAATGTTTTTCCCACTCCTGGTGATCCTCCACTCCTTTAATTAGGAGAAACCATAGCCATAGGAGCATGTATATCACAAAGCATTATCTACTTGCACATGATTATCTCATTATTGGTAAATTTTCTTGACAAAAGTTAGGTCAAAGAATGTCTAGAGGTGTTTTCTCTCTTAACCTTTTACTTACAGAGGTCGGCAGTCAGAAATGGGTTTGATCCTTTTTCCCCCAGGCGCCTAAGACATGGACATGAATGATCAGAATGCATGTACTGAAGATGGATAAGTCTGGAAATTGGGAAAGTGTTCATTTAAGGCAGATGTGATCATCTCTCCTGTAGCAGAAACTCAGGATTTATTAAAATCAATAAAAGGGAAGGAATACGTGGAGGCCCAAGAGTGTGAACCTATTTCCACCTTCTCTGAAGATTAGAGAATTTTAGCTTGTTCAAAATTGTTGACAAGTGTGGCTACACATCCTGACCTAGGGTGTGGTTACTTGGTCTTTTTGACACTAAGATGGCCCATATAGGTAGATCCACTCATAATCAATGATAATAAAGCACTTATTTTACATTTATTAATAATGAAAATATTTTAAATATTTTTATATAAACATAAATGAAAAGGTATTACTTTGCTATCTTTATAAATAGAGCATATATTTTGCATTGCTTAACATTTTTATGAAAATATTTTAACTAGTAATAAATTGGTCATTAATAATGCCTCAAATTTTGTTATCTTAAATTATTTTTATTTTTATTTGAGGGAGTGCTTGGCCTAAATTTATGTATGTGCACCATGTGAGTGCCTGGTACTCACAAAGGCCAGAAGAATGTGAAATTACTGTTACAGGAATTTGGGAGCCACCCATAGATACTCAGAGTCAAATCCAGTTCCTTGGAAAAAGCAACCATTACTCTTAAATTCTGACCTATCGTTCCAGATTCCATTTAAACTTTTTTAATATTTAAATTGTATGCATTTTTATTAAAAAGTTGTATACTAATGAATCATTTGGAATGTGCCATTTTAAAGTGTCTGTTTAATTATAGCCATATATTTTTTCTATTTTATATATTTTTAAATTTTCTTTAGACAGGGTCATACTATGTAGCCCATGCTGGCCTCATTCTAGTGGCAACTTTCTGAGTATTAGGATCACAGATTACAAGTGTGCCAAAATTCCTGGTTTTATAATTTTCATTTGACTAGTGTTTGCATATTACAGATTGTGTTTTTATTGCATTTTTCTGATATTTTATGAGAATATCCAAAGTGATACATTTGATAAAAAAATTACAAAAACTATGTAATATTTTACCCAGTTCCTTATAATATCAGTTTTTAAAAATTTTAGTACAAAAACACACTGTATGATAGCATTGTCGTAGTAAGTATCATTTCTGCAATGTGTGTACATATGTGTGTGTGTGATAGTGACTTGTGTCTATTTAATTGTGCACTTTTGTACTCTTATAGATACTTATATCTCAAGCACAATCTTCCTTCTTAGAGGACCCCTTCACATACCATCCTCCACTATTCACATTCTACTGCTCTGTACCTGTCCTTGAAAGTAAGTATTGGTCAATCTATTTTAAATTTCTAAATGTTTATTATAAATGTTTATTATATTTGATGATCCCAAGAATATATATATTTAGAGATGACTAGTTCTTTCTTTTTAAAAGATTTTTAATAAAATCTTTTTTCATTTTACATAGCTATCGGCTTCTGAATAGCTTCTTTCTCATGTGGTATCACAGATTTATTGTGTGTTTATATTTAGAAATGTAACTTGACTCAGCATCTTAACATTTATGTATGTGGGTGGCCAGTATGTATACAGGAGCATGTGTACATCTCTGTAGGAACATGTGGAAGCCAATGGATAACAGCTGATGTCATTTTCCAAAACATAATCTCTTTGGATACAGGTTCTCTCATTTGTCTGTAGCTCATCAATAAGGCTACAGGAATATAAAGGTGTCAAGATAGATCATTAGCAAGGCTATAGGAACATAAAGCTGCCGCGAGAGCTCATCGATAACTCTATAGGAATATAATGGTGCCCATATTTCCCTGGCCTTTTTACTTGTGTTCTAGAGGTCAAATTTAGACCGTCACACTTAAGAGGCCAATACTTTATTGATGAACTCTTTCCTTAGTCCCACAATTTACTCATTCTAATATAGTTGCACATTTTCTGCTGTATCTTCACAATTTTACTGTCTACAAATATGCTAGGAATTTGATTGGAATTTCAACAGTTTTATATTGCATATAGGTTTAGAAAATCAATATTGATACAATATTTGATCTTCAAAGCCCCACATTTTTATACCCTTCTATTTATTTATAATATTTATATATTTTAAAGTCTTTTTGCATTAATTTAGTTCTTTGGCAATTTTATACATGTATATAATGCTTTCTAATGATTCTCCTTCTGTATTCCTGCTTGCTTCCATTCCTATAAATACTATATACATTTGTAGATTAATGAATTTTCGGTTTTGTTTTGTTTTGTAGTACATTTAATTTAACTTGAATCATCTGTATGATCATGGGATTGAAGCTATATACATAAACCTACTGAAATAATGTATCTATATCCAACTGAAGACAATGACTCTTCATCCCCCCTTTCTTCAGCAGATGTCCCATGGATTGGACAGTGCTATTATCTTTGTAGGATCCATTGCAATGTATAAATCTCCTCCCTACCTTCATGCAATTGCCTTTAATAGTCTGATTACAGAAAATCTCATCCTGCCATTCATTTTGTCCTAAATCTTTCAGTAAGAAATAGTTCAATCCCTTCTTCTTTCATGCTAAACTCTTGACCGGCCATGTTCTTTGAACAGACCCATAGTACAAACCCTCAACTTCTCTGAGTTCAAAATTATAATGACTGTTACTTGCATAGAAAATGATATTTCACAGAACTCAGCATCTTTCAGATCTTTTTGTTGCAATGTTCTTGGAGTCATAGAACAAAACAAATTGAATTCATGTCTGTTTAGGTATCAGCATTAATCTTCCACTTATTCTCAGCACCTTGGATAGATATGAGTCTCTGTTCACTTGAAAGGAAAGTTTCTTTGATTAAAGATGATAACATTGTTGGATTTGAGTGCAAACATAAATGTTTAAATGGTAGCTTAATCTGTCAGTTTACTTAAATAACAGTTTTCAGTTCACTTCAGGGCCTATGCCTACCCTTTTGTGGATTATTTCCCAAGCATTTCCAGAAGCATACATGAATTTACTTCTGTGATGTTGTCCTTAAAATCAGAAAGTGATTGGGTACCCCATAAAAGGAACATTATTATTGCAACAATGGATATGTCTTATTTGACAGATTAGTATTCTTGTTCAAAAAGTTTACAACTAATAATATTGTTTATCACCCAGGAGTCTGCATAGCACCTTACAAAATTATGAAACTAGTCATCAGGGAGAAAACTTCCATGTCAGTTCTAGCTTAATTTCTTTATGACATTCACCCAAAGTGCCTAGTGCTTTAACAATAGGCTCTTATTAGTTTCTGGTGGGAAACCAAAAGAAACAAATGGCAAGAGCCTGTATTATTTGGATGGATGTCTCTGATGCCTCCTTTTCCAATATTATGAGGATATATCCTACTGGTGCTATTTTTATTATTTGTAACTTTTAATAACTCACAGCTCCTAAGAACAGCTATATCCAGCCAGGCTGGGTATGTCACATCAAGCTCCTGTTTTCTTTCTAATGAATTTTGATACAATATAGTAAGTTTGCATATAACTCTCTCATCCTTTATTTTGTTAAACCCACTCCCTCCCCATCATCTCCTCCATTCCCTACTTCTTTTCTGCTTAAGCCTTTCCACCTCTAATATTCCCTACTCATTGAATATTGAAGCTTAAAGAAATTATATTTATGAACCAATTATTGTAGCATATGCCTATAATATAAGCCCTGGGGAGTCAGAGGTAGGCAGATCCCAATGCTGAGGTCAATCGTGTCTACATAATAAGATCCTGCCTTGTTTAAGGCCCAAATGTAAAGAAAACAAAAAATTCATCTAATTTAGAGTATAAATTCTCTATTTTGTTAAAACGATGTCATTCTTTGAAGAGACTGTAAATTCTGCTGGTGATTTTTTAAATGATAACATTAGTCATTAAACTTCAATACACAGTTCAGTATATTTATTATATTGATATGGTTAGGTTATTCAAGCACCACATGAATTCTAGTGTAAATGTTCTTTTTACCCCCAAATAAATCCAATTATTAGAAACCAGTTGCTGTATTGTCTAACCTAATAATTTGTTATAGTATGCATTACTTTTTGTAATGTTAAGTACTGCATAGAATGAGACACATGGTGTTCCCTTATATTTCTCATATATTTAGCTTAGTACAATGCTTTTGAGTACCTCAAATGTTTTGTGGCTGAATAAATTCCATAGCTTTCACATATTATAATTTGTTTATCCATTCTCCAGTTTGCATTTAAATCACATGTAATTTTAGACTGCTATAAGTAGTGCTAACATTTATACGCAACTTTTATGTTGAAACACATTTCAATTCCATGAAAGAATGAAATCAATGATTCAGGTCAAAGAGCCTTAACTGTTTCACCCCCCTGTTAGCAAAGTCTGAGGGTTGCCATTGGTACCAGCCAACTTCCCTGACTTTTGAATTCTTAACATTTCAAAATGTATGAAATAAAACCATATTGCAATTTCAATTTTCATCTCTATTTCAAATAATGTTGAGCATCCTTTCCGCTTGTAACAGGACACTGATACATATTCTTAGAAGAACATCTGTTTAACTTATTTTTATGTTATATAATTGGATATGTTACTATTTTTATAGATGAGTTTCTTTCATACATCTTAGATGAACATTCTTTAAAATGAGCCATTTTAAATATATTTTTCCATTCTCTTTATGTCTTTTTCATGTTGTAAGTTTTATAAAGTTAGCCCTTAATACATTTTGGATTAAATTTTGTTTAAATATGTGTTCAAGTTCTTTTTATAGTTACCCACACCCTTGCTAAAAAGATCATCTGTTCTCTGATTTGTTTTCTTACATTATCAAATTTAAGAAAAATGCATAACATCATGTCCTTACAATCAATTTCATTTTATTAATTCACGTGAATTTTCATGCAGTGTTATACTCATTACTGTTGGTTTGTTCTATATTGTAGGTTTATAATATACCACAGGATTGTATTATACATACTATAGTGTATATATATAGTGTATATATATATATTATACATATACATATATGTATAATAGTGTATATATATATAGAGAGAAAGTATACTGTATATACTACTATTATACTAACTATAGGGTTTGTACTGTACTGTAGGTTTCTACTGTGTGGTTGTCTATATCATACTATAGGTCTGTACTATACTATGGGTCTATACTGTAGGTTTTTACAGTATGACAGGTCTATATTATACTGTAGGTCTGTACTATGCTATGTTCTGTACTGTATTGTAGGGTTATATTGTATGATAGATTTATACTCAACTGTAGGATTTTAGTGTAGGTTTCTTATAGGTTTGTGCTACAAAATTGTCATGAATTCTGCCTCAGGGAATGTGAGTGGTTGAAATTTTTTTCATTCCCAAAAGGATTTAAAGATAAACATCTCATTTCCATAAAAACTAAGTTGAGATTTTGAGAGTAATAATGTGGGTGACATTCCATCTGAAAAAAAAACTATGAATGCTTTCATTCTGACAGAGATGGGCTTCCATAAATGCACATTTATAATTTCTCTCAAGTCATACATCTTGATGAGTAAGTTCCATATTTCTTTTTTTTGTCTTATGTAAATTTTATTTTATTTTTTTTTGTGTTTCCTTTCTTTCTTTCTATTTATTTATTTATTTATTTATTTATTTATTTATTTATTTATTTATTAAAGATTTCTGCCTCCTCCCCGCCACCGCCTCCCATTTCCCTCCCCCTCCGCCTCCCATTTCCCTCCCCCTCCCCCGATCAAGTCCCCCTCCCTCCTCAGCCCTAAGAGCAATCAGGGTTCCCTGCCCTATGGGAAGTCCAAGGACCATCCACCTCCATCCAGGTCTAGTAAGGTGAGCATCCAAATTCCCTAGGCTCCCACAAAGCCAGTACGTGCAGTAGGATCAAAAACCCATTGCCATTGTTCTTGAGTTCTCATTGTCCCCTATGTTCTGCGAGTCCGGTTTTATCCCATGCTTTTTCAGACTCGGGCCAGCTGGCCTTGGTGAGTTCCCGATAGAACATCCCCATTGTCTCAGTGTGTGGGTGCACCCCTCGCGGTCCTGAGTTCCTTGCTCCTGTTCTCCGTGTGCTCCTGATTTGGACCTTGAGATTTCAGTCCGGTGCTCCAATGTGGGTCTTTGTCTCTGTCTCCTTTCATCACCTGATGAAGGTTAATATTCAGGAGGATGCTTATATGTTTTTCTTTGGGTTGACCTTCTTATTTAGCTTCTCTAGGATCACGAATTATAGGCTCAATGTCCTTTATTTATGGCTAGAAACCAAATATGAGTGAGTACATCCCCTGTTCCTCTTTTTGGGTCTGGCTCACCTCACACAGGATGGTGTTTTCTATTTCCATCCATTTGCATGCAAAATTCAGGAAGTCATTGTTTTTTACTGCTGAGTAGTACTCTACTCATCTTATTCCTCGTTATGCTTGCGATTGTTTCCTCTTTACAGTTTAGAATTTCATTGCTATTGCATGCATTTACTTTTTGTATTTTGATCAAATGTCCTCTGGTCTTAAATATCTTTATGAGCTTTTATGTTGCCCAGTGGAGTCTTTTGGATTCTCTGTATTCCTGACAGTCTCATTCATAAAGTATATACTTATAGTACGGGCATTGTGTTTATACTTTTAAAATATTCCAATATATACAAAATAAAGGCAAAATCAAAATGTACAATGAATAGGAAAAATAATATAAGGAAGCCATTTTTTTGTTTAAGGAAAGCTTCATTCTAGCTGTCCTCCACTATGCACACACTCCTATTTTCAGTATAGAAAAATGAGACATCCTGCTTGTCTGTTACTATGTCAGCTCTAAATTGGAGATGATATCATTATTATAGTGCAGTAGTGAAGGTTCCCTAGAGGGACAATACCAATAAAATGAATGTATATTAAAATAATTCTTCTTACATTGATTTATAATATACAGTCTTTTTAGTCCAGCATTGGCTATATTATTACTAGACAGACTGTGGGCCTGGTTAGTGCTGACCACACAGAGCTGGCTGTGTCAACACTCTCAACCTGCCGCCTGCCTAAGGTCCTGGCGATTCTAGTAGAGACACTAGTCCTCAGTCCACATTCAAAAAACAAAGAAAACACATTCTTACATCGGCGAAGGAAGGTAGTCACAGAAGCAGGGTTGAACGTGATAGATGTGAAGGCCGAGTGAAACAAAGAGCAAAGCTTTTCTGTGCTCTCTTTTCATTTTACCTGGGTGGCCCCCAGAAGATACCACCATTTAGGATGGATGTTCCCAATTCAAATGATCTAAACAAAAAGTTATCTCACAGATGTGTCCAGGAGCTTATTTCTTAGTTGATTCAAGAGTGTGTAAATTGACAGCAAAGATAGCTAACACATATGGGTACATTCTTCTCTTTGGAAAGTGAAAGTCGGAAGCCAAGCTAAATATGGCAAATAGATGCTATGTACATGTTCAAATATTTTGCACAATAGTAACTTTGTCTAAGGACAAGTAATATTAATACTCCAAAAAAACTAATTGAGGGAAATCACAATAGCCTAATCGTAAGTTAATGTCCTTAAGCTTTGGCTACATTTACCTGACATTCTTTCTTTCTGGAAGATAATACTTAAGAAACCTTCTGGATGTTTGTCTTTCCATATAAACTAGCAGGTAAACATGAATGATTTGCTGAAAATCCACTTTAACCTAGTCACTGTTGTTTCTTATCTTTTTTGCTACAGAAAGAGCCTTATAGCTGCTGCATTGACTGAAAGTGTCATTGCATGAAAATTTTGCATTTGCATAAATTTTCCAGAATAATGCCTGGTCATTCTTAAAGTGGCAATTACATACACATCAAATCCTATACTGTCTGATTCATCACCATGATAAATAATACAGGTGCAGAAAGAAAATATCAATCAGACATATTTCCAATTCAGTCTTAGGAATATTTAAATATTGTAGATGACACAGTATTTATTAAGGAACGATAAACCAAAGTTTTTGTAGATGTATTCCTTGAAACTGGGCTTCACAACTCTTCATTTTGATTGCTTGTGGTTTTCTGTAATGGTCTGTACCTGGCACAAAGAGAAGTTTCCTTGGTAATGACTGTATTTAAATGTGAGTATAAGGACAGTTATTTAGCATGCAATTAGGTATTTTGTTAATTTAGTAAAGTGGTGGTTGTAGGTTCTCCAAGGTCTGTGATCTCTCTAGCCCTGGGAAGTTTGAAGGTTTGGAGTACCAGGCATAATTTTCCTATTACTGAGTGTGCCTAGATACCTACTGGTTATGGATGATGTATATGTGCCACTATACTGGTTATGGATGATGTATATGTGCCACTATCACAACCTTAGAGTTATCATGTTACTCTGGTTGTAGGTGTCTTACCTTGGTAATAGTATTAGTTGCTTCTCTCTTTTAGAAGCATCAATTACCCCTTCTAGTACCACAGATGCTACCCTTCACGTAGGAGGCTTTTAAATATGTTACAGATCAGGTTCCTCTAAGTGAAGACCAGGAAAGCAAAGCAGCCAGCCACCGACTCTTACCTTGACCTCAGTCTGAAAATGGCGATCCTGTCTCTAGGAATCTCAGAATGATACTGTGACTGAGAGCTGTCTCCTCCTGTCTGATAATCCTCTCTAGTTCTGGGATTAAAGACATGCACCAGTACTGCCTGGTTTTTATGGCAGAGTAGTATGGATACTGGGATTAAAGGAGTGTTTCATTGCTGCCTGGTCTGTAAGTCTGATCAGTGTGTGATTGTTTTACTTTTCTTACCCTCAGACAAGCTTTATTTATTAAAATACAAATAAAATACTGAGACATCTAGGCTCTGTGTCTAAAATATATGGTGTCTTCAGCCACAGAAATTTACCTTCCACCTCTGCAGCAGCTTAAACATTCATAAGTATAAGGTGATACACTGGAGCATGTTAGATCTACCAGGGGTTACATCATGAAAGAAACGTGACTCCTCTTCACCCAGCAGCTGTCAATTGATCTCCAACTAGAGACTTTGCCTCTACTTTTTCTTTCCATGCTGGAATCTTTCTGTCTTGTGCTAATACGTACCTTGTGCTTGCTGTCATGACTGCTACAAACTCATATGTGCAACTACTCTAGTGTGTCTTGAAATCACTGTTTCTCTGTAGTCATCCACTGCCCCTGGCTCTCACAGTCTTTCCATTGCCTGTTTTACAATTATTTCTAAACCTTTGGAGAAAAGGATTATGATGTAGATATCACACACAGGACTGAACATTTTGTGAATTTATTCTCTGCACTTTGACCTGTTATCATGTCTCTGTGTAAATCACTATCTACTGCAAAAGGAACATCTCTGATAGAGCTTGATGAATGTACTGTTCTATGGCTATAACAAGAGGAGATCATTAGGAGTAAGTTTAATACCATGTCTCATTGGAGGAGTAAGAATAATACATTTTCCTCTAGGGTCTAAAGACTAATCTAGCCACGAGTTCTTAGTCTCAAGAACTTTGCCAGGTATGGATTCCATTTTGCTTAGTGGACCTTAATTCTTGTCAGAATGTGGTTGGTAATTCCCCTTCAGGACACTATTGCAACAGTGGACATATTTTGCCAGGTAGGCTGCTATTGTAGCTTGCACGACTCACGATTAAGATTGGTGTTTACATTGGTTCATATCTAGCACCTTTCAGCATTAAGAAAGCTAGCCAGTAGTATTGAAGTATCCAGAATACTTCCTGGTTGATTTTCCATGTTCTTGAAATTCTGGAGAGTAACCAAGGGCAATAGCCATAATCTGCAGTATGTCAAAGGTTTATGGGAACTCACTGGCCAACAACTTTATGGTAACAGGTCAAAGTGCAGATATAACCCATTATTTTCTGACATTTTATTTTTTGATGTCTAATAGGAACATTCTTACCTACATTGTAGAATACCTTCATTTAAACTTCCTCAGTGGGAGTTATGCATTTTTCCTTAAGGTATTTATTTATTTATTAATATCATTTTTACATTCCAACCACAGTGTTCTCTCCCATCGTTCCTTCTTCTCCCACTTCTATTCCCCAGCCTAGCCCCCATCCACTCCTCCCACAAGTAAGGGCTCTGATGGGGAGTCAACAAACTCTGGCACATTAAGTTGGGGCAGGACAAAACTCCACTCCCCACTGAATTAAGGCTGAACATGGCATACCACGACAGGGAGTGGACTCCAACAAGCTAACTCATGCATCAGGGATAGATCCTGCTCCTACTTCCAGGTGCTTCTCAGAAAGTCTAAGCTTCACCCCTGTCTCCCATATATTGAGGGTCTAGTCGGGTCTCATGGAGATTCCACAGCTATTGGTCTAGAGTTCTTGAGCTTCCAAGAGTTTTGTTCAGCTGTTTCTGTAGATTTTACCATCATGATCTTCACCTTGCTTGTTCATGTATTTTCTCTTCCCTTCTGGAAGTTGGCCTGTTACTTGGTTGTGGATCTCTGCATCTTGTTCCATCAGTTACTGAATAATGATAACTCTATAGTAATTGGTGGGATATTCATCAATCTAAATACAGAAGACCAGTTAGGCACCCCCTCCACTGTTGCTAGGAGTCTTGGCTGTGTTCATCCTTGTGTATTCTTAGGAATTTCCCTAGCACCAGGTTTCTCCTTAACCCCACAAAGGGTCTCTCTACCAAGATGTCTCTTTCATTGTTCTCCCATTCCATCCCTCTCCCCACACGACCATCCTGTTCCCTCATTTTCTCATTTCTCTCCCCTCCCCTTTAAAATATGCCTCCTTGTCCCCAGTTTACCCAAGATATTTCATCTAATTCCCTTTCTCAGGGTGATCCATGTGTCCCTTTTAGGGTCTTCAATGTCCCCTAGCTTCTCTGGAGTTGTGGAGTATGGTTATCTTTTGCTTTTTTTTAAATCTGATATCTACTTATGAGTGAGTTCATACTGGGTTTCACTTTCTCAGTCTGGGTTGCCTCGCTCAAATGATTTCTTCTAGTTCCATTCATTTGCCTTCAGACTTCATGATGTTATTGTTACATATCGGGCAATTCCTTACAAGTCTTTTGGTCATTTGAAATTCCTTGTTTAGCTCTGTTCCCAATTCTTTAATTGGAATGTTTTATAATTTGATGTCCAGTTTCTTGAGCTCTTTATGTATTTTAGAGAACAGCCCTCTGTCAGATGTGGGATTGATGAAGATCTCTTCCCATTCTGTAGGCTGTCATTTTCTCTCATTTACCATGTCCTTTGCCTTACATAAGTTTCTCAGTTTATGTAAATCCCAATTATTGATTGTTGCTCTCAGTGTCTATGCTACTGGTGTAATAGTTAGGGAGTGGTCACTTGTGCCAATGCGTTAAAGACTAGTTCCCACTTTTTCTTCTAGCAGGTTCAGTGTGCCTGGATTTATTTATCTTGAGGTCTTTTACCATTTGGACTTGAGTTTTGTGCATGGAGATAGATATGGATCTTTTTGCAATCTTCTTCCTGTTGACATCCAGTTATGCCAGCACCATTTGTCAAAGATCCTTTCCTTTTTTTCATTGTTCCATTTTGGCTTCTTTGTCAAAAATTGAATGTTCATAGGTGTGTGGATTAATGCCAGAGACTTCTATTCAATGCCATTGGTCCATGTACTTGCTTTTATGCTAATTCCAAACTGTTTTTTTATTACTATAGCTCTATAGTAAAATTTGAAGTCAGGGATGGTGATACCTATGGAAGCTCCTTTCCTCAAGGGTTTTTTCCTTACATATATTCCCTCCTCTACCCGGCCCTTGCATCCCCTTGAGTTCTACTTCTTTCATCATTTCATTCTCCCTTTATATCACTGTTCTTTATATTTCTTATCATGTGAATGTTAGTTAGTCCCCTTATCATGATCGCACTTGACCTGTTCTACTCTCAGAGACTAAGCAGTACCTAGCTTGGTTAGTCTGTAGATGAGGGACACCATTCGATCATAATTAGCTCATCTCGTGTACTCATCTCATCTTTAACCACTGGCTAAAGTTTTTTTCTCCCAAACCTTTTAAGTATATCTCTTCATTCTCCTTTTTCTGCCTCCTTATTTTCCTTTTTTTTTTGCAGAATCACTTAACTTTCAATTTTATCATGCAGTCTATTTTATCACTCAGAATGTTAGAATAGATTACTAATTCATTATCTTGCTCAGCTTAATACCACAATGCTTCAGCATACTCATCGTTCAGATTTCAATGTCTTTAGAGTTGGTGCGTGATACAGTTTGCAAAGTGCTTGAAACTCCCAGAACCCACATAAACATGCAAAGAGCAGTGGTGCTACTAGCTCAGTGTCCCCTTCTATTCACAGCACTAAGAGGGTACAGTTGGGACACAGGCACAGACAGACTACACTGAATGGCCATAAATTTACTTAAATGGGGAGCTCCAGGCCAATGGGAGACACTTTTTCCTTTTTCTTTTTCTCTTTAAAGCAATCTTATTTTATTACCAATCCCAATTTCCTTCCCCTCCCCTCCTCCAGTTCCCATCTTCTCCCTGTACCCTAAATCCACTCCTCAGATAGGGTGAAGCCTCCCATGTGGAGTCAACAAAGTCTGTCACACCACTTGAGGTGGAACAAAGACCCTCCCCACTGTGTCCAGGCTGAGCAATGTTTTCCTCCATAGAGAATGGGCTCCAAAGAACCAGTTCATACACCAGGGATAAATACTTGTTCCACTGTTAGTGGCTCCAGAAACTGCCTAAACTACCCAACTGTCACCCACATGCAGGTTTACCAGTTATCAGTCCAAAGTCAGTCAGCTCCCACTAGCTTGAGTCAGATGTTTCTGTGGGTTCCCTCATCATGGTCTTGGTCCCTTTGCTGGTAATATCACTCCTCCCTCTCTATGGCTCTCTATGGAATTCAGCCTAGTGCTTAGCTGTGGATCTCTGCATCTGCTTCCATCAGTTACTGGATGTAGGTTTCATGCTGACAATTAAGGTAGTCATCAATCTGATTACAGGGGAAGGGCATTTATGTACTACTCTCTCCAGTATTCTTTGCTGGAGTTATCCTTGTGATTTCCTTGGAATTTGCCTAGTGATTGTTTTTTTTTTTTTTTTTTTTTTTTTTCTAAATCCATAATGGCTCCCTCTTTCAAAGTATCTCTTTTCTGGCTTCCCCTCTCAGTCCTACACCCAACACAGCCTTCCTGATTCCTCAGGTTCTTATCCCTACTCATCTTCTTCCCTCAGCACTCCCCATACACTCCCTGGGCCCACACAAAACCACTTTTCTAAAGAGATCTTGTCTACTTCCCCTTCCTGGCTGTATCCATTATGTCTCTCTTAGGGTTCTCCTTGTTTCCCGGAGAGATAATTTTTCAAAGGAGATGACTGAGCATGACACCTGAAGCTGTCTTTTGTTCTATTAGGGGATGTTTACCTGTGGTTTTGTCATTATCTCTCTTTGATTTTACATTTTAGCATGTTAAGGACAATTTCTCAATTTTCTATTAATTGTGTTGCTTTTAATAAAAAAGTATCAGAAGAGTTAGTAGCAGAATGGAAATGTCTATCATTAACTGGACTGTGAAGATGACAACAGAGAAAGATTTCTGTACTAGTGGATAGTAGCTGTGTATTCTTCAGAAATGATCTGCCAATCTGTGATTTCGACTTCATACATGTATTTCAAAATGATAAGTAAGAGCCCCGACAAAATTATACTCAGAATATTACAAATTATTTTATTTAAAGGATCAGCAATAATATATAATTCTTTTTCAAGGTAATTATTTTTAATTAATTTATTTTTTATTTCATTTTATATTGCAATCACAGATTTCCTTCCCATTCCTCTTTACCGTCTCCCCAGCCTACCTCCCATCCATTCATTCCAACAGGTAAGGGCACTGATGGAGAGTCAACATGTCAGGTACTTTATTGGGAGCGGGACCAAGACCCTTCCCCCTGCATTAGGGCTGAGCATGACAGGGAATGGGCTCCAATACACTAGTTCATGCTCCACTCCTCCTGCCAAATGCCCCTCACAGAGTTCAAACTTCACCAATGTCTCCAACATATGGAGGGCCTAGTTCAGTCCTATGGAGGTTCCACAGCTGTTGGTCTAGAGTTCTTAAAGAAATTTTATAATATAGCTATTTGAATTTTGATAAATGAATATTAGAGATATATTTATATTTATTTCTATAAAGAAACTACAAGTCCAGTATAAGCTTCTATTAAAGATCAAGTTATCATCTACAGACAGCAACAATATAAACTCAAGATGAAAGGCAGAAGTGCAGGTGGCTTCAACTCTATGAAAATTACTATAGGCAACTATGGACTTCACAGAGTGACAATGAGCTTTCCCAGGAAAGAGAACATCAACTGGTTATTCACCATCAAATTGTCAGTTCTGAAAATATATATAAAATTAACAGTATACAGACTGTATTTATATGCTTAGTAATATACATGCATATGTGTGTAAGAGGGGAAAGAGAGAGGAAGATAATTAATTTTAAAAAGTGCTTACAAATTTGATAGAGCAATGACAAGCATATGGGAAGGTCTGGGGGGAAGAGAAGAAGGGAAGAATTGATGAAATTATAATCTTAAAACCAAGAATAATCTAAACAAATTTCAGTTACAGGTTGCAAATTGCAGTCACACTCAGACTGCATATGAGAATCTAATATTAAACATGTATCTTCTTTATACCAAGTTCATGTTTTTACCTTAATTCTGTAAGCGTCCTATATTTTACATTTCCAAATCATTAAGAGTTACTACTTCTGTGAATGAAATAATGCATAAATTATTATTTTTAATCCTTTACAAGAGCACATTAAAAGCTTTTGAGGGCTAATTTTCATTATTTGAAAATAGACTTGTGTTCTCTGAATTTAATAACTAGTGGAAGAGAAGAAAGCAAATCAAAGTTTAAAGACATATAGTTTAATTTTCTCTTCAAATCGATAACAAAAAACTAGTCTAACATCATTGATGTAACCCAGGGTTGAAGAGAAAGTCAGATGTTCTAGATGGATTCTTGTTTGAGGGTACAAAGATAGTACTATAAGGCTGGATGCTAAGAGCATTGCCTGCTCTTCCAAAGGTCCTGAGTTCAATTCCCAGCAACCACATGGTGGCTCACAACCATCTGTAATGAGGTCTGGCGCCCTCTTCTGGCCTTCAGGCATACAAGCAGACAGAATATTGTATAATAAATAAATAAAATATAAAAAAAAAATTCTCAATAGACAAACGAAAAGAGTGAATAAGGTCTGTTGCAGTGATTTTGATATTATTTATGACTTATCACTGAATGACACTATTCATGTGACTTGAGTTTTCAAAACCTTGGGTAGGGCATGGAGTGAATGAATAAAAGACAGATGTGCAGACACAGGTGCAATGAAGCTGAGATTAGATGTGGTTCTCTAACTGATGAAAACAGAGCCCCAGTGTCTCTATTAGGTAAAGCACAGAGGGAGGGGTTTATTAGACACGTAGGAGTCTCTATGTCAACAGTTTCAGCCTCTAAACTCCTGGAAAGAGGTAGTCACAGTTGTTAGCCTTTGCACACACTTTTCAATCATTCATAAACCTTTCTCCTCTTCTTCCTCATCCTTATCCTTCCCCCTGTCTTCTTTTAATGGGCACATATATGCGATGTGTGTGTATTAACGCATGTCTACTGGCGTGTGAGTGCCCGTATCAGTATGAAGGAGGATGTGCATGCATGACTGCGCATCTCTATGTGGAAGCTCAAGGTCATGATGGGAATCTTGAGTTCTCTTCCACTTTGCGTGGTGAGACAGGGTCTCTAAGACAAACAGAGAGCTTTCCAAAATGATGGATAAGTTTTATGAAGCAACTTGCTCCAGAGATCCCTTGTCTCTGCTTCCTGAGGTTAGAATAACAAGATGAGCTACCCGTACTCCGCCCTCATACTTCTGTGTTTGAGGGATATAAATATGTGTCCTCTTGATGCACAACAGTAACTTTGTCCACTGAGCAATCTCTCCAGGATGTGACCTTCTGTAGTAATCTTACCAGCTGTCTCTTGAGTACAGGCTCTCCGCAGATACTTACTTTCTGCTTGGATGTTCACACTGGCTGAGTAGAGAATTTTGACTGTTCCGTGAGACAGAAAATGCATGATTAAATCTGACAAACTTTGACTGAGGATTATCTAAGGCAGATTTAGAGGGACAGAGAATCAAGTTTTAGAATGACCTAGGGCTATGTGTGGGCTAATTAATAGTGCATTTCTTATACATGTGCTCAGATGTTTTAACTAATATTATGTTTCCTGTGAAAAGATTAATTTGTTAACTAAGGAAATATTTACATCTTTCAAAATAATCAAAGGAGAAATTCTGACTTTCAACTCCACCAGGGGATCACAGAGAGCTAATGGCTATTCTGAGCAAGTTATTACAGCTGCATTAACATATTTCTTTTCTGATATGAAGAAAATTCCCCTCAGCATGGCACTGCCACTTCTTCCCAGCTATTTTAGTGATGTTTTGTTTTGATATATAAAAGTCAATCATGAATCTTATATTAAAATAGAGTATGCTAAAGACAGATTCATGTACTCTTTTCTGTAATCCTACTCAACAAGGGGTAATGTGATTTCCCATCAATTTATACATATTTAATGCATGACACTTGAAAGAGTCAAAGAAACCACATTCATGGTGATTTCTGTACAAACAGAAGCACATTAATACAGTGTGGAACCACAGAATGAGCTGGTGTATTGCACTCTCCTCCAAACAAATGGTGTGTTAAGTTCAGCTGCCATCACACTGACAGCACAAACAAGGAAGGACGCTGGGAGTTCACCTTAACTGGATAATGACTGAATGGAAATTCACTGTGATTCAATCGGGGAATGCAGGCTTTAGAATTTCTGTCTTCCTAAACATAACAGCTTCCTAAAAAGGAATTGTATATTAACCTTTTTGCTGGTAATAATTTTAAAAGGAATAAAATAATAAAATTTTCGGCTTTGTTAAAAAAAGTAGTTTTCTGGGAAAATAAAATCCAACATTTGCACTTTTATTAGCTAGTCTCATCACAGAGAAATAGCTAAATTTTTTTCTAGTTCTGCCCTATTATTTTTATTTTTTCTTTTTTGTTTGTTCATTTGTTCATTTTGTTACCAGAAGTGGAAATCTCTAGGTAAAATAATGACTGTCCAAAAATGTTTCATAGTTTAGAAAAATACCATAGAAAACTAGTGCCTCCTGGCTTTTTATTTTGAATATTATATTCAAAGTTAAATTGTTCCTGACTTCAGATTTGAGTTTACCTTCTTGTTGATTGAGCAAGTTGATTTTTAAGTTTTTATATTTAGGAAGAGATATCTAAATTTCTTCAGAGTGTCTGTCTCCTTTTCATTGACAGGATTCAAAATGTTTCTCTTTGAACCATGTATATAGTCATGCTCATGGCAATATATATGTAAGTAAGCATACTGTTAAAATGAGGAAGTATGTTGTGCAGTCTTCTGGATGAGCTGTGGTTAAGAGCCTTGCAAAGCCACGTGCTATGCTACATAAACTAACTTCATAGTCACTGAAAATACAAGAAGCGAATCTTAATATGAATCGAGTGGACTTTTCCCTCCAACTGCATGTGTAGTACATAATATTAGTATGTGTATGCTTATCAGTATGTCTGCTGTATTTGTGTGTGCATGTGACGTAGTATCATTAAATATTAACAAACCAGAATCTAATGTTTTTATAGATTATTTGTTAGGAATTAATTATTTTGAATACCAATCTCAAATTTAATTTTGTGGAATATGTGTAATGATACCTTAAAATAGTATTTTTATTGATTCTTTGAAAATTTTATACTTTTATACACTGTATTCATTCCCTCTTCTTCCCCACCAGAGCCCACTAGCCCATTTCACTCCAGACTTCATATCTTCTTTTTAAATTATTGGTATAATTATGTATTTTTACTATTAATATTAGCCTATTTAGTCAAAACAGTGCTGACCAAGTGTGACTGGATTAGAAGCCATACACTGGGGCATGAGTTACTCACCAGCACCTATATTCCCAAAGAAAATTGGCATGCTCCATGTGGAGAACAAAGTTGTTCAGGATCTAGGAGAAGAGTGGTACTTGTTGGTCAAATATATGTCAAACATTTGGAACGGTAGAGTAGTTCTTCTTTCCTTTTATTGGATAATTAGTTTTTTTCAGAACCTATGACCTAAAGGTATTGGGTACATCATCACAGAACCTAACCAAACTATGAACACTGAATTGATGTATCATGGTTTTCACCAATCTGTAGTTGCTCAAAATTTTAACAATTTTTATTCTTTTTATCAACTAAGAAAAGATGTGCCTAGACTCATAACATCACTATTTTCCTCTTGCCTTAGGAATGTTGATGAACTGTGTTGTTTTCTTTATTTTGTTCTTACCTGTCAGAACATTAACTACATTAACTTGAGTGGTGTTATGGAATATATTGATTTCATCTTACTCAGTCACTCAGTGCTCTGAGCTATGCACACATATTTTTAAAATTCCATCAAATATAAATTTTAGCATATATAACAGCTGGTATTTAGGTATAAACAGATGGCTCTACTGCAGATGTTTTTAAATGTTTGGCTACTGATCCATTGTAGATCATAAATCATGATTGCATCTAGAAGATGGATCTAATGTTTAAGAAAATTAATGTAAAAATTTCCTAGCATTTATAGAAAACTTTACTGGTTTTACACTCATACACACAGAGACATGCAGATATATTTAAAGAATAACTTGTCTGCAATTAACTATTCACTTTTCATATACCTTTTCTCTTATACTCAAAGGATATAAAAGACAAATAGACAAGCCAAATTATTATTAAGGGAGATATCAAGCATACACAATGGTTACTACTGTTAATTCAGATCTTTGAAGTGATGATCCCTTTCTTAAAACAATTTGAGATGGGTTCATTTTTTTTCTCCATTTTCCATGAGGTGTATGAGTGTTTGTGGGCATGAATATCTGTGCACCACATACAATATCTATGGAGGCTGGAAGAGAAAATCAGACTCCTCAGGACTGCAGTAACAGATGGTGGGAGCTGGATCATGAATTCTGGAAAACAGACCCACATTATCTGGAAAAACAACCAGTGTCCTTCAGCACTGTGCTGTTTATCCAGACCAAAACCACTTGTATAAATATGCATAACTATTTATATATGAAATAATTGTATATAATATATAAATTACAGAGCTCAATATACTATGAAAAAATAAAATATGCTCCACATAAAGCCTTGTCATATTGTGTATATTTTATTACAAGCTTGCATTATTAGGGTAACTAGAAGAAGAGATGATGGATAGAGGGGAAATTCTAGTTTTAGACATAAGGAATATGGATTCTTAAAGTTAAAATATAACATGTAACTTTGCAAATAATATTTAATGAAGTTTTCAAGATATATTCATCAGCTTTTATGTAGATCTACATCTCAAATATCCAGTAGTTATAACCTTAGTTGTCTTGATATTAAATAAGAACCTACTCTTATTAGATTTTCGACAAAGTTATTTTTAAAACTTTTATAAACATAAAGACCAAGTGAACACTCTAGACATCTTGTGTAAACATACTTGACAGTTGAATTATTATAACATCTTACTCTTGTCTTCATGTTCCTCATAAGGATTTTACTGCCTACACCTGATGAGGGTTTTAATAATGCATCTGAAATTTTGCATAAGAGCCATTTATCTGAACAATGTAAGTTGTTGTAGCAAATTTTTAGAAATTTTGTGCCACATAGAGTAAATCTCACAGACATTTAGAAGTGTATGGTAAATTAAAGTGTAAATTTATAGGGAATGAAGTACAAAACTATGGAGAGTGAGGTAAATAGCCCCAGAAAAAGAAAGTTCAGAGTTATGTGTTCTTTGGATTTTGTAATGCATTAAAATGGTAATTTGTAAAGTTTTTATAAAAAAAATGTGGTTTATGGTTGATTATAATAAATCAAGACAGGCAGATGTGTAGACATGTTTCTCCATGTTGTTGATTACTAATGTTTATCTTCTAGGAAGTCATTCATTGCTCTATCTCTCCTTGTTCCTGCGATAACACTGCAATAAACTAAGATTCACTATTTGACTGAGTAGCCTGTATTTTTTTTATTTTATTATTTTTATTTATTTTTCCATTCAAAATTTTACACTTCCTCCCCTCCTCTCATTTCCCTCCTGCTCCCCCACTCATCTCCTCCCTCTCCCTCCCTCCGTAAGAGAGGGCAGGGAAACCTGCCCTGTGGGAAGTCCAAGGCCCTCCTCCTTACATCCAGGCCTAGGAAGCTTTGCATCCAAATAGACTAGGGTCCCAAAAAGCCAGTACATGATGTAGAAACAAGTCCCAGTGCCTTAATCAATGGTTTCTCAATCAGCCCCATTGTCAGCCACATTCAGAGAGTCCAGTCTGATTGCATGCTCATTCAGTCCCTGTCCAGCTGGATTTGATGATTAGAACAGGCACACTGTCTCAGTGGGTGGACTAACCACTCTGAGTCCGGACTTCCTTGCTCATCTTCTCTCTCCTTCTGCTCTTCAGCTGGACCTTGGGAACTTGGTCTGTTGCTCAGATGACGGTCTCTGTTCTATCTCCATCTGTAGACCAGATGAAGATTCTATGGTGATATTTGAGATAATCATCAGTGTGATAGTGGGGCAAGGCCAATTTGGACACCCTCTGTTCTGCTGCCCAAGGACCTAGCTGGGGACATCCCCGTGGACACCTGGGATCCCCTCTATAGCGAAGTCTCTTGCCAACCCCAAAATGGCTCCCTTAATGTGGATATCTTCTTCCCTGCTCCTTTATCTGCCTTTCCTCCATCTCCACCCTCCCACTCCCCAAAGCTCTCTCCAGTCTTTCCTTTTTCCCTTTTCTCTCCCCTTCTCCCAACCCCACCCTCACCCCTACCCCCAACACCATGCTCCCTACTTTTGCCTGGCAATCTTGTTTGCTTCCAATTTCTAGGACGATCTATATATGTTTTTCTTTGGGTTCACCTTGTTATTTGACTTCTCTAGGCTTGTGAACTATAGGCTTAATATCCTTTGTTTATGGCTAGAGTTCACTAATGAGTGAGTGGATACCATATTCATCTTTTGGGGTCTAGAAGCATCTTCAACAAATGGTGCTGGCATATCTGGATGTCATCCTGTAGAAGAATGAAAATAGATCCATATCTATCACCATGAACAAAACTCAAGTCCAAATAGATTAAAGACCTCAATATAAATCTGACCACACTGGACCTGACAGAAGAGAAAGTGGGAAGTAGACTGCAACACATGAGCACAGGAGACCACCTCCTACGTATAACCCCAGTAGCACAGACAACAAGAGCAACAGTGAATAAATGGGATCTCCTGAAACTGAGAAGCTTCTGTAAAGCAAAGAATTGTCATTAAGACAAAAAGGCATCCTACTGAATGGAAGAAGGTCTTCACCAACCCCACATCAGACAAAGGTCTGATCTCCAAAATATATAAAGAACTCAAGAAACTGATTATGAAAATTCTAATTAACCGAATTAAATAATGGGGTACAGAACTGAAAATAGAATTCTCATAGATAAAGTTCAAATGGCCAAAAGACACTTAAGGTCATGTTCAACCTCCTTACTGATCAGGGAAATGCAAATCAAAACAACTCTGAGATACCATATTACACCTGTCAGAATGACTAAAATCAAAAACATCAATGATAGCTTATGCTGGAGAGGATGTGGAGTAAGGGAAGCACTCATCCATTGTGGGTGGGACTGCAAACTTATACAACTACTTTGGAAATCAGTATGACAGTTTCTCTGAAAATTGAGAATCAAGCTACCTCAGGATCCAGCAATACCACCCTTGGGCATATACCCAAAAGATGCTCAATCATACTACAAAGGCGTTTGTTCAACTATTTTTCATAGCAGCATTATTTGTAATAGCCAGAACCTGGAAGCAGCCTAGATGCCCCTCAACCAAAGAATGAATAATGAAAATGTGGCACACTTATACATTAGAGTACTACTCAGTAGGAAAAAAAATAATGACTTCTTGAATTTTGCATGCAAATGGATAGAATTAGAAAAGAGTATCCTGAGTCAGGTAACTCAGGCCCAAAAGGATGAATATTGCATGTGCTCACTCATAAGTGGATACTAGCTATAAACAAAAGACATTGAGCCTATAGTTCATGATCCTAGAAAAGCTAAGTAATAAGGTGAACCCAAAGAAAATCATATATAGACCCACCTGGAAATTGACAAGATCGCCTGACAAAATTGGGAGCATGGGGGTGGGGGGGGAAAGGGGAGAGGGTAGAGGGAAAGAGGAGGGGAAAAGGGGAGGGGTAAGGAGAACTTCATGGAATGGGATGGTCAAAATGAAGGAGGGACAGAGATGAGAAAAAAGAAAGAGATATCTTGACTGAGGGAGACATTCTGGGGTTAGCAGAAACCTGGCTCTAGAATAATTCCCGGGAATCCACAAGGATGACCCCAGCTAAGACCCTAAGTAATAGAGGAGGGGGGCTTGATTTTGACCTGCCCTGTAGTCAGACTGATGAATATTTTAAAAATCACCATAGAACTTCCATTCAGCCACTGATGGAAACAGAGGCAGAGACCTGTATCAGAGAACTGGTTTGAGCTCCCAAAGTCCAGTTAAAGAGTGGGAGGAATGAGTATGAGCAAAGAGGTCAAAACCATGATATGGTCACCCACTGAAACAGTCTACCCGAGCTAATGGGAGCTCACCAACTCTAGCCAGACTGGGAAGGAACAAGTATAGGACCAAACTATTCCCTCTGAATGTGGTTGACAGTTGTATGGCTGGGGCAGACTGAGGGGCCACTAGCAGTGGCACCAGGATTTATCCCTACTGGCTTTTGGGAACCTATTCTCTTTAGATGGATACCTAACTCAGCCTAGATATAGTATGGAGGGCCTATCATTTTTCTATCTATCTATCTATCTATCTATCTATCTATCTATCTATCTATCTATCTATCTATCTATCTATCTCTATCTATCTATCATCTATCTATCTATCATCTATCTATCTATCTATCTATCATCTATCTATCTATCTCTCATCTGTCATGTATTTGTGTAAAACTATTGCTGGATAAATGTGAACAAATAAATATCTAGTCACTCAAGACAGGAAGCCCATGTAATGATATCACCAAAGCTTAACTTGGTGAACCACTGAGTTTTATTGGTGTTTTCTTTTTTTTATTTATTTTTCCATTCAAAAATTTACACTTCCTCCCATCCTCCCATTCCCTCCCATTCCCCCACTCACCCTCTTCCCCCCTCCCTCCTTAAGAGAGGGCAGGGAACCCTGCTCTGTGGGAAGACCAAGCCCCTCTCCCCCTATATCCAGGCCTATGAAGCTTTGCATCCCAAAAGACTAGGGTCCCCAAAAGCCAGGACATGCAGTAGACAGAAGTCCCAGTGCCTTTATCAATGGCTTCTCAGTCAGCCCCCATTTTCAGTCACATTCAGAGAGTTCAGTTCGATCTCATGCTCATTCAGTCCCTGTCCAGTTGGATTTGGTGAGCTCCCATTAGAAAAAGCACACTGCCTCAGTAGGTGGACCAACCCCTCACGGTCCAGACTTCCTTGCTCCTCTTCTCCCTCCTTCTGCTCTTCAACAGGACCTTGGGGGCTCAGTCCGTTGTTCTGATGAGGGACTTTGTCTCTGTCTACATCTGTCGCCGGACAAATATTTTATGGTGATATTCGAGATAATCATCAGTGTGATTGTGGGGCAAAGACAGGTGTTTCTTATAGGAATATGGTTGAAGGAGTTGCTTACAGGAACAGAAATGGCTCAAAGACAATTCCATCACTAAAGCCCAACCCAACATGTTGACAATTCATCAAATCTGTAAAGCTAAAGCATACTGCACGACATTAAGGCAGCTCAACTGGTTGGAGAATGACCCTTACAGGTATCTCAATAGGTCTGAGCTTTTATGTTTATGACTCAGTTGCCTTCTGCTTCTTCCAGTGAGAGCCTCATCTAGACAACTTCCCTTCAAGATGGAAGGTTTTAATCTTAGGGGAAACTTCTGCATAACATCACCCATCATCTATCTTTCTTCCAATATGCTTGTCTGTCTAATTTTTAATATTTCTTTATATAAATATAAATCATTTGTCTCTCCATATCTATACCTACACATGCTGAATGTGTTGTACCTTTAGGTGAAAATGGTTTTCTGGCACCTAGGATATATATTTTTTTAATTACATATCAAAAAAAACCCCACATTTTTCTCCTGGTAAAGAGTGATCTTGGACTGTGCTCTTTCAGAAGTCACCTTGATTCAGCATTTCAAGATAGAACTTGCAGTGCTTTGATATTAATAGAAAACACGAATAACATTTCACAGAACTGTAAAAATCAAACAAGAATGTGCAAATATATGCTTCTTCAATTTTTAAAAAGAGTATAAATGATACAAATTATTATTTACTTGATATTATAACAATATTTGAGTCTCTACACATGTCTAAGGCAACCACACTGAATTTAGACTGGGCTGTTTTGCTGCACAAAAATCTTGGTACAATGGTTAAAAAAAAAGTCTATTTATCAATTTTTGTTAGAGTGAGAAAATCCTTAGCCTAACAGTTAACTTAGTTTCTTATAGGAAAATACTGGCTTTTTGTTATATTCTATGTGAGATATATGTATGTTATGAGAATAAAATATTGAAAGGTTGCAGTGCCTTTTTTGTACTAGGGTTAAAATGCATCTATTATCTCTAATTCTCAAAATCAGCCTGTCAGGTAAGTTTTAAATCTTTGGTCAAATACACACTGAATTTTTTTGGAAAAGGACACAATGTTAAATGTGTTATTTTCTGGTGTCTATCTAAAGGTTGTCTGCTATGGAACTGCCTCTCTAGTTATGAAGAGATAATAATGGTTCATAAGCAATACAGAAGAGGATTTCACAGACAGAGGCTGTTATTAGAGATTTTGTATGGCATAGTGCTAAGTGATGGTCAGTTTAGAGTGCACAAAAGACCACGAAGGTAGTATTTTCACAGTAGTCCCATAAAGTAATAACAGAGATTGTTTGAGATATATGTGTTTTTATAATTGTAGAAGGAAAGATGCAGGCAGTGAGATGGCTCAAAAGGAATAAGTGCAAGCATTAATTCTGAGGACATAAGTTTAATAATCAGACTAGACTCTAGAAAATTGTTCTCAATGTATATAAGCATGTAAACACATACATACATCACACAGAGAGAGCACTGTAAATACAATAAAGTATATACACTATATATATAATGTTTTAGAATAAATACCAATTTTTGTAATAAGATACATAACACTAACTTTTCTAATTTCACCCCAGTGTCTCATCATTTGTTCATATCGTCCCTGATACAGCTCAGAAAATCTTCTTTATTTCGATGGAATGTATGACAAATGTCATTATCTTGGAAAGCTCATGGGGGAATATGCTTATCCATTCTCAGTTACATCCACCCAGAAATGATAGATGTTATTTCTTTCATAATCTATTGATTGTATCTGTTTGACTGTCTCCCCCAATTGTAAGAGTCTAGTAAAATTGCATCTGCATAAAGGATACTTTTTGTATAGTACATACTGTTAGTACAAATTATAAGAATAATAAAATCTCTTAAACAAAAATTTCTTTTGGCTAACTTTTACATATTAATTTAACCCATTTCTATTAATCTGTATATCGCCACGTGGCTGTGGCTTACCAGTGAAAGTTCCATCTGGCTCTGGCGGGCTATGTGACTTCTCTCTGACTCTGCCCTTTTTTCTCCCAGCATTCAGCCTCTCTTTCCATGCCTAACTAACTTCTTCCCTGCTATAAGTTCAAAGCAGTTTTCTTTATTAATCAATGGTAATCACAGCATACAGAGGGAAATCCCACATTGTCTTCCCTTTTCTGTTTTAGCTTTAACATAGTAAAATTACATATAACAAGACAGGTATCAAGCAAGAACTACAGTTATAATATTTATATCTGCTCTATCCTTTCTCATATCTAAGGTAAACTAACTATTTTTCAACCCCATCAATGACTCCAGAAGAATATAATATTACAAACTAGAGTTAATGAGCTAAGCAGTGATTTAATTAATACAATTTTTGTGTGATTATATCGGGACTAAGCTGCTGGGAACCAACAAGCAGTCTCCTTACTACACCAGACTCCCTTGACACTCTCTAAGTTCTCTACTCCTCACCCTTGAAGTCAGAAGCTGTGCGCCCTGCAAGATCCTAGACCCAAGCACAGTGCCTACATATAACTAACTGGTACCCAGAAAATATCTGCAGAGAACATTAGCAATTCAACTCATGGGAAAAAATAAAATGCAATGCTTGAAAAAAAAAATTTCTTTTGGAACAAGAAGACATGTTAAAGGCAATTAAGTAACATTACACACACACACACACACACACATCCACACACATATCCACACATATCCACACACATGCATATCCCCACACATAAAATTAGCCAATCTAGGTCTCACTGTAAGCTTTTTATGATTGCTTTTATTTTATTTGATTTATTTTAAATTGCTTGTCTTAAGCCACTAAATCATCAACATAAAATGTAGATCATTATAGGGACTATATTTAGTTAGCAGCATAGCACAATATTTCCTGGAACGACAGATGACGTTTTTTGGAAGAACATAACTGTCTTCTCGAAAGCGTTCATTTATACTATACTGCTGTTTCTAACAAGCTACCTTAGTGGAAAATGCATGTTTGGTTGTCTTAACTTTTTATTGTTTAAATTATTTTCAGACAGAATGCACAATGAATGATTAGTTGCATTTCATATGCGCTCACCAAAAAATACAAACAAAAAGAAATGACCTGAGTAATTTTGGATCACAAAGTTACATAGATACCATAAAGTAAAACACAAAATCCAGAGAAACAACCAAAAAGCTCTACACGTGTGTGTGGTGAATTTCTATTCCTGCAAATAATTATCAACAATAATAATAGTACTAGTAATAATAATAACTGAGATGATCAGCTCACAAACAGGAAATAGTCATTTTAGTTACAGTCTTGGAGATTTCAGGGCATAACCAGTAAATACTTTGCTCTCGGACCTCTCATGGTTATATGTGGTAGAACACAGCTATTTACCTGGTGCCAACTGGGCAGAAAAGGGAAGGAAAAGAAAGACAGCAGTCCCAGTATCACTATTAGGACCCTCTTCTCATCTTCCATAATTGCTTTCCACTAGTCTTCCCATTCTAAACGATCTCTCACTATTCAGTAACTTAACACTACAACGTCTGCTTTTAACACCCAGACTTTGGCAGACACTCTATTTGTTAAAAAAGAAAGCTTAAGTGGGATGTTGATGATAATATTTCAGAGGACACATTTCACAGCACAAGACTAAGTGATACAAGGTGTAAGAAATAAGCCATTGATAGCTAGAACCCAATCTCATAGTCAGTGAAAGAATCTGAACAAAGTATAATAATGAGAGGTCTAAGGTTGATGATGTGTGGATAGACAAAGGCTGAAAATACCAGTGTGGTCCTCTGTTTCTAAGCACACTTAGTGCAGGGTTGTGTGCAGAAGCTGGCTGGAAAATAGACATACAGATTTTCATCTCTTTCTTCTGAAAGTAATTCAAAACAGTGGCCTTCTCCTAACAATAATATCTAAGGCTTGGGACTGGTTCCTAAAAATAACCTCCAAAGAAAGAATCCAAAAATGATTTTGAGAAACAATTTCCCCCCTAGGGTATATACAAAAATCCTGATGTGCTTTATGGCATCACAAAGTAAATAACTGCTTAAAACAAAAGAGGTCGTTGGTATTTGATAGAAGCCAAGAATCAATATAAAGGAATCTGTAAGTAGCAACCTCAAATTTGAATTTCTAGGCTTTCCTAAATATTTACTGACACTTACACAAATGTTGATAAAAATCAAAAGATCTCTGAAAGTTAAATGTTTATCTGATTTCTCTTGTAGGCTCTGCTACTTTGCTTTCTATGCTGTGGTAAAATAATACTACGGACAAATGTAATGTAGGAAAGTGTTTATCTTAGCTTACAGATTATACTTCATGATTAAGAAAGACATACTCAAGGCAAGAACCTGGAGATAGGAACTGAAGCAGAGAGCATGCAAGAATGTTGTTTAGTGGCTTGTTCCACTTGACTTGCTCAGCCAGCTTACAGGCCAAGCCCACATATGTATAGACACAGTGAGCTCGGCCCTCCTACATAAATTAACAATCAAGAAAATGTCCACAGACATGTCCATAGAGAAACTCTCTATTAACAACCCCTCAACTGAGGCTCTCTCTTCCTATACACGTTAAGTTTACAACCAGGTCCAGATAACACTTGAGTCAATCAAAGAATATATATTAGAAGTTGGTGTAATTTGAGTATGAAATGTACCAAAGAGGCTCAAGTCTTGACAGCTTTCTCTAGAGCTGTTGAATCTGCTTTGATGAGTGATGGACTTTCTAGGGTCTAGGAAAAAGGGGGCTTGCTGGAGGAAATACAGCACTAGGTACATGATGCTAGGGCTACTTCTTCCTGATCTGTTTCTGTGCCAGGCTCTGCTTTTTGACTACTCTGAGATGAGCATACACTAGGGATGTGCCCACAACCTGAATATTCTGCCTGGCCTCATGTTAAAAGCAAAATGACCTGGTTAGTTCATACCTGAAGACCTGAAACCATGAGTCATAATCAATCTGTCTTTCCTTAAGTTGTTTACTTCAGCTATTCTGAAAAAAATTAAAATATTAAATGTAGAAGTCAAAACTTTATTTACAAATAGTTTCTGGCATCTATAATTATATTATTATTTTATGTGTTTGGGGGTTTTGCTTGCATGTATATCTATGTACTGCATGTGTCTGTGGAGCCCACAGAAAACAGGAGGGTTGATATATGTCCATGGAATTGAAGTTGGTTGTTGTCACCATTATGTGATTGTGATTGAACTTGGGTTCTCTGGTAGTGAATCTAGTATGCCTTTTTTATTTTTTTATATTGGTAAATAAACGATCTTTATTCAGTTTACAGTTTTGAAGCCTTAATGATCTTAACTGCAAAGCCATCTCTCTAGTTCTGAGTCTATAGTATTTTAAGAGAACTTTAAAATCAAAACATTAATTTTTTCCATGGTGCATAAAATATACCAATCTTAAATTACATATTTATTTCTTTGCAAATGAATGTTGCTTTAATAATCTGACATATAATTATTTAATTCTATATTAATATAAAAATTTGAGGAATAAATATTAATTTACATAAGAGATCTAAGAAAGTTACCAAACTTAGAATGAGAAAATAATTATTAAAATATGTTCATACTTAAATCCTTTAGGAAAAGTGAGAAAGCTCTGTCATACTGTAGCCATGGGCATGATCAGAATATAAACATAGATCCATACACCTCACTGTGGATATTAGGTGAATATTGCCATTTATGCTTAAATTTTGCTAGAATTTACATGCAAGTCCATTCTTCCAATAACAAAATTTCAATTGATAAATACCCTGAAATTTATAGCAAAGACTATTAACCTTGGAAAATACATTCTTTAGTATAATTAAAAATAGAGACTTGCAGTATTTTAATCTAGACAGCATATTTTTACCTTAGTTTATTATGAATTAAAATTCTTGAGTACTTTATAACAGTTTAGAAGGTGCTGGGTAACTCCAAAATGACTATTATTAATGGTTATGGAGGTTAATTTTATGTGTAGACTTGTTTAGGATAAGAGATACTCAGCTGAAAAATATTGTTTTGGGGATTGTTAGATGAATTCCTGGAAGACATTAGGACTTAAATTTGTTAACTGAGCAAAAATGTTTATCTCCACAAACTGAAATGGGCAAATCCAAACTTCTGAGTATAGGAGGAAGAGTGGAGACAAGATCTACTCCTGCTGTCTCCAGGACTCAGATCATATTTCATGCTCTCAGACATGAGCATTGATGGTTCCCAGGTCTCTGGATACAAACTCAAATTTACACCATCATCTTTGCTGCCATCAACAAAAGACCCCAGGAACTCAGATTTGAATTATATTCTTCCATACCTTGCTGATGGGGAATCTTAGAAATTCTTTACTTTCATAAAGGTGTAGGTCAACAATAATACTATTCTTTCTCTCATATTGATAATTGTACGTTATATTATTTTGAGGAGTGATACAAACTTTTGAATCAAGACCTAGTCTATAGAAATAGGATCTGAAGGAATAATTTTAGGAATTTGTATTGGTTTTTCCTATTGAATTAGGCAGGGGATATAAATATTATACCTGCGTTGCAAAAGAGAGTATGGTTTATATAGGCATGCAAAATACATCTATTTTGTGGTATTCATACTAATCATTCATAGTAAAACAAGCAGGTAACTGCTACAGAGATCTTGATTTATTGATATAAATTTAAGGACAATTTTGTTATACTGTGTATATTTATTTCTGATCTTAATTAAGGTATTGTGTTTGTCCCGCTCATTTAAAACTGTAATGTATAATTAAGAAATATAGGTTAGTAGGTAATCTATACTAGTCAAGGTTATAGTTATGTTAGTTAGGATATATATATATATATATATATATATATATATATATATATATGAGAGAGAGAGATTTCAGTTAGATACGTATTCTTCAAATCTTTCAGAGACCTTCAGAATATGACATTTAAAATGTTTTAGGAGCTTAGAACTTTTCATGACAATGAGACATATCTACTTCTCTCAACAATAATCTACTTCAAGAGAAAGATAGGCATCGAGGCTCCTTGTGGAGTTGGTTAGCCATTTGGGCAAGAAACTGCTCTTACCTGAACTGCTTGATGAACTGAACATGCAGGACCCACAGAGAAATGACTACTGAATTTGCCTAAAGACGAGACGATCCTTTGGGGTTCCTGCTTCATGAAAGAATAGAAAGAGTCTGCTAGACATTCTGCAGGACACAGAAGAAAGTGACTAGCAAACTGCAAATATAGGCGGAACTGTCTGAAATTTCCTGCTTCATGGAAAATCTGCTGGATATTATGGGCCTGTAGGCTGAAGATGGATGCCCCAATGGTACAAAAGAACTTTGGGTGACTGTCCAGGCAGTGAGATGTCTCTGTAAATTCTAGAGTTTTGGAAGTTGCTTACTATGCACTTCCTTTACTTATATTATATCCTTCTGTGGTCTTTGATGGAGTTGAAAACTAGATAGTTATAGTTTTCCTTAGTTATGATAAAAGATAAAATAGATATAAATATTGTAAAAAATGAACTTCTTTGGGCATATAGCAGTGCAATAGGGAAACAGAACTAGGTGGGGAAAACTAAACTGAATTCTGGGAGAAGAGATAGAGTCAGAAAGAGGCCATGTAGCCCTGCCAGAGCCAGATGGAACTTTACCTGGTAAGTCACTGCGACGTGGTGATACACAGATTAATGGAGATGGGTTAAATTAATATGTAAAAGTTAGCCAATAAGAAGCTAGAACTAACAGGCCAAGCAGTGATTTAAAAAAATATTGTTTCTATGTGATTATTTTGGGGCTGAGCAGCCAGGAATCAACAAGGGTCTCTCTCCTCCTACAGGTAGCAGACTTGTGTATGGCACTTTTGACTGATCACACTATCCATAACTTCAGTCAGCTGATTTTAGCTCACACACTGATGTGTTTCAAAGTTTGTGCCTTTGCAGGTGTGGGTTCATTGACAAATTTGCTGGCAAAACAAATACCAGAAAATAATGGTGTTCCAAATATCTTCAAATTTAAAGTTGCCTAAATTTAGACTTTATTGGCTCTGTTTACTTGGAAGAACATTATTCATTCATTGATATCATCTGTAAAATAGACAAAAGAAAGCTTCCATTTTTCCCTTCTCCTTCCCTGATTTCATTTCCTTCTTTCCTAAATTTCTCCTTTTTTTCCTGGATGACTATGTTATACACACACACACACACACACACACACACACATGCACACACACATAATACATACATATGTTAACAGGCTGCTCCAAGCATCTTTACTAGACTATGTTGATGCTATTTTTTTGTATACTGGTAACTGTGCTATGAAATTTCTTACTAGTTTCTTGATCATCCTGAAACCCTATGGGACAGCATATAAAATGCAAGAGCATTAGCAACTGACACATTATTTACAGATATGTACTCCCTTGACTCTGAGATAATATAGTACTTTTCTTGATATACTAAAAGAATAAAGCCAGTGGAGGAGTGATAGCAAATATACACTCATAATGTATTTCCATAGTCTCACTTTTCCCATGCTCATCACTTTATAAACTGAATTGAATGCCAAAACCAGAACAGCCTTTGAGCCTGCATCAGCAATTTTGTGACTACTCAAAATCATGTAGTCCTGATATTATTTTATTTTAGATCATAACCTTTATTAGTATCTGAGGCAAATTCAAAGTTACCTCACTATTGATCAAAGTTGCTGAACCTTTCTGTGTGGAGAAGTATCTTAGAAAAATGCGTATTAAATCATAAAATACACAAAAGTTTCCTCTAGGCATCATAATTCATTCCATTGGAATATACTGCAACCTATTAAGAATTTCATGGCAAAGATTAAAGAAATTTATTAAAGTGGCTTTAAATAAAAGTATGAGTGCTATTAGAGAAGACCCTTCTCAATTGCAAAGACATTGATGAGCCATGCTAGAGATGGTCAGTCTAGCTGGGAAATAATCAGAAGCAAGGAAGGTATTTCTCCTTGTTTTCCTGGACACTCACTGTCTGTATGTATTCTCTTATACTGTCTTCCAGAGTTCTCTGAGATTTTATTAAAACTTGACCTCTGTAACATTCCTAAGCTTGTATTACTTTAGTATCAGGCAGAAATATGGACTGCATGACTATGAGTTCTTTTCCACATATTGCAGTTACTGATTTTTATCTATGTACTTTCTTCTATTTTTCTAAATTGGATTGAGCTAAGAGGTTATAGTATTGTGGCATATAAACATACATACAAGCAGCATTATACAGACTGAACTGGTTGTATTTAAGGATGTATATTATAATTATGTATGTGTATATAACATGCACAAATGTATGTATGTATATATACATGTATATATGTATATACAAATTTGAAGTAGAGTTGGAAGGTACAAAAGGAAGGGTTGGGGGAGGAAAGAGAAAGAAAACATGCAATTAAATTATAATTTCAAAACAAAAGAGAGGAAAAATAAAGTTTAAAGTGTAATTTTAAGAAAAAACAACTTCAGAAAACTTATACATTACATGCAATCTAGTTGATACATGGAGCCATGTAAAGCAGGACAGATAAAGCAACACAGATTAACTCCTTAAAGAATATTTACCAAAAACAAGTGAAAACCGTAAGTATCAAACTAGAATACATCAAAAGAGGATTATCCATTGACTGTTTTTTACTCTGTCATGATCTTCATTTTTTCAATATGCTAACTTCTTTGATATTTATCTATTAGTGTGTGTGTATGCATGCACACATGTACACATGTTCCCATGTACATGTATGATTGTTAGCATACACAAGAGAGTTCCTGTATGTAGTGGCAAGACGACATCTGGGAGTCAGTTTTCTTCTGCTTTCATGTGGATTTTGAGAATCAAACTATGTTGTTCTGGTATAGTTGCGAGTGACTTTACCCAGTAACCAAATTATCAATCAGTTTATCAATTTCTTCATAAAGTACATAGACAAACAGAAGTACTTATATTCTGTTGAGTTTAATTTCTAGAACTGACATAGGGTTAAATTTTAATTATACATAGTAGAATTTGATTATAAAAATTGTTTGGGGGAATATTCTGAGATAAAAATGTAACACAGAACATTTCAAACAGATACTGAACAGTATCATCTTATGCCCTGTCATGACCTAATGTCCAGTACAGAAGTTCGAGTTTAAAAAGCTTTTGGAACAGCAGTCAAGTTGGTAAAATTCTTAGATGAATCAAATTTCTGCGAACACTGTTTCTGTGGTTATTCTTTGCTGTATCCCCATTCTGGGAAAAGACTATTAAATTCCACTTGAAGTTAACATCTTTCAGGATGTAGACTAGAATCTATGACATTCTTCTTTAGTCTTAATCTTTGTGAAAAAATACTCAGTCTACTTAATAACCACTCTTCAACGCTTCTGTTAGATTAAACTGGAGATGATAATTATGGAAGCATAATACCAGAATTAATATTTCTTAGGTTGGTTTACAAAATAGAGTAGAATAATTTGGGGCTAGTATATTTACCTGTACTAGCTGAATGATTTATTTTCTAGTGCTTGAGATTTAACCTCAAGTTACTTTTCTCATGGTTTAGGTGAAAAGTTTACCCTTGAGCAGAGACTAAAGACACTTGTTAGATCTCATGAAAAAGCTACAGAAAGAAAATGTATGTTTTTGAGATCCACACTTTATAGCAAGGTTTGCCTTAATTTTATAATCCTCACCAACCCATCCATCTTGCTGTAACTATTATTTCCTTGTTTAAGCAACATTATTTAAATATTGAGCCTTTGCTCTAATTATGTCAAACATGTTTCCTGATGTGCAATTCTCCTCTGTATGCTGTGATTACCACTGGTTAATAAAGATTCTGTTTTGGGCCTATAGCAGGGCAGAACAGAGCTAGGTAAGGAAAACTAAACTGAATGTTGAGAGAAAGAAGGTGGAGTCAGGAGAAGCCATGTAGCCATGTAGTCTGTAGACAGATGCTGGATGGAACTTTGTTGGTAAGCCACAGTCATGTGGCGATACAGAGATTAATCTAAACAAATTAATTTAAGATACAATAGTAAGCCAAAAATATGCTTACACTATTGGCCAAGCAGTGATTTAAATAATATAGTTTCTGTGTGATTATTTTGATTCTGGGAAGCTGAGAACAAACAAGTGGCTTATTCCTATAACAGTTTTCTTTTAAAAATTTATAAATATATGTATGTGTTTTGTATATGATGGATAACTTTTTTTTCTGTTTTTGATGCTGCTAAACAAGATTGTCAGTTACCTACATTTAATGGAAATTAAAGATAAAATCATAAGAAATATAAATGCTTATGTAATTGAAACAATTTCTCAGATAACTGAAAACTGATCACAATACTTTTTAAATTCACAACTTGAGTGATCTTTAGTAAAATGAGATATTGTTGGATTGACATTGATAGGTATGCCTTCAGTTATCAGCATAGTGTTTCATACAGGAACACAATTTCTATCACCTAGGTTTACCAAAACATGAATATATTCCTTATACCCCAAAAGTTTGTTAATAGGAAGAATGATTTTGTAGTATGGCTAGCTAGTCAGCATCTTATCTCTATGTGCAAATCCTAGACAATTACAAATCTAAGGGAGTGATATATATATATATATATATATATATATATATATATGTCATATATATATATGACATGGTTAGAAAACATTTTGATTGTGCTTGCTAAGGACTGGAGAGATGGGTCAGGAATTAAAAGCACATGCTATTCTTCCACAGGTCCAGACTTTAATTCATGATTCTCATACTATCTGTAATTCTAATTCCAGAGAAACCAATGCCCTCTTCTAGTCTCCACAGGCACTAGGCATGCACATGGTAGATAGACATAGACATATAGATAGGCAAAACACTCTACACAAAAATTAAAGATAAATAAATAATTAGAGTTTAAATTAATATTATATTAATTTAATAAATTAATTATTAGATTTATTTGTAATAATTTGGAGTGTTTTGCCATCATTTTGTAATTTATCACATCATCGTTTGCAATTTTCTACAACTCAATAAAGGCATTACTAATGAAAAAAATTAAAAGCTGTGTACATTACAAAAGTGATCCTCTTTTGTCATTTGATGTGGCATCTCTTGGGTATATTCCCAATAGTGGTATTACTGGATCTTGGGGTAGGTAGATCCCAAATTTCCTGAGAAATCGCCACATTGATTTCCAAAGTGGTTGCACAAGTTTGCATTCCCACCAGCAATGAATGAGTGTGCCTCTTTCTCCACAACCTCTCCAGCAAAGGCTATCATTGGTGTTTTTGATTTTAGCCATTCTGACAGGTGTAAGATGGTATCACATCAAATGACAAAAGTATCTGTTCAACTATGTTCATAGCAGCATTGTTTGTAATAGCCAAAACCTGGAAACAACCTAGATGCCCTTCAATGGAGGAATGGATGAAGAAAGTGTGGAATATATACATATTAGAGTACTACTCAGCAGTAAAAAACAATGACTTCTCGAATTTTGCGTGCAAATGGATGGAAATAGAAAACACTATCCTGAGTGAGGTATCCCAGACCCAAAACAGGAACATGGGATGTACTCACTCATAATCGGTTTCTAGCCATAAATAAAAGACATTAAGCATATAATGTGTGATCCTATAGAAGTTAAATAAGAAAGTGAACCCAAAGAAAATCATATAGTCATCCGCATGGAGAGGGGGAAGTAGACAAGATTGCAGGGCAAAAACTGGGAACTTGCGGGTGAGGTGGCATGGGGCAAAGGGGAAATGGGATGAGAAATATGAGAAGGGGAGGATGGGAGGAGCTCGGGGGATTGGGATGGTTGGGATATAGGAAGGATGGATACGGGAGCAGCGAAGTATATATCCTATCTAAGGGAGCCATCTTAGGGTTGGCAAGAGACTTGACTCTTGAGGGGTTCGCAGGTGTCCAGGAATATGTCCCCAGCTGGTACCTTGGGCAACTAAGGAGAGGGAACCTGAAATGACCCTATCCTATACTGATGAATATCTTGCATATCACCTTAGAACCTTCATCTGGCGATGGATCGAGGTAGAGACAGAGTCTCAATTTGGAGCAACGGTCTGAGCTCTTAAGGTCCAAATGAGGAGCAGAAGGAGGGAGAACATGAGCAAAAAATCAGGACCACGAGGGATGCACCCACCCACTGTGACAGTGGAACTGATTTATTGGGAGCCCACCAAGGCCAGCTGGTCTGGGACTGAATAAGCATGGGTTGATTCCGGACTCTCTGAGCATGGCGGTCAATGAAGACTGATGAGAAGCCAAGGACAATGGCACTAGGTTTCGATCCTAATACATGAACTGGCTTTGTGGGAGCTTAGCCTGTTTGGACGCTCACCTTTCTGGACGTAGATAGAAGGACCTTGGTCTTCCCGCAGGGCAGGGAATTTGGACTGCTCTTCAGTATCCAGAGGGAGGGGGAATGGAGTGGGGGGAGGAGAAGAGGAGTGGGGATAGGGGGAGGGAAGTGGGGGGAGGGGGCAATATTTGGGAGGAGGGGAGGGAAATGGGAAACGGGGAGCAGGTGGAAATTTTAATTAAAAAAGAATAAAAAAAAAGTGATCCTCTGTATGGCATTACATTAAATAAAAAATTCAATAGGATTGGCTTTTATAAAAAAGGAGATTAAAACTGGTGTGAGTACGTTTTCTCATGAAGAAACCATTCTTGAAAAAATGTTAATGTATTTCTCATGAAACTCCTGATAGTTCTTGGGAGAATGGGCTGTAATAAAAGTGAGCCAAATGGGTGCTTCCCTCTGGTTGCTTCTATTACTTTCTGATCTTCCATTTACATATGCTCCCATTTACATATGCTCTGAGGTTGAAAATCATTTCTTCTCTCTGAAATATTTGGCAAGTTTACTAAGATACTATAAAGGGTCTTGTTTATGTGAGATGAAAACCTGGGTATGATACTGAACTTTATTAGAAATGATACACATAGTTATAAAGAGATTTCTCATATTCAACTCCTAATTAAGATAGAAAAACTCATTTCCTCTCTATCATTTTTTTTCTTGTTAATAGAACTAGGAAATTAATTAAAATTTTATGTCTACATTCTAATGAATGTTATTATGCAATCTATTGTAGAATTTGCATCCAATTGCTCCTTGTATGAAGTGTCTGTTCATATTGATTGTCAATGTTTTAAACAAAAAGTCTTTGTATTTTGTTTTATTATATATTTTTTGGGTTTACTTCTTTCTGAATTCAAATCAATTGTTATGTACATGTATTACAAATATGTCTTATTTTTTCATTTTTATAATGTGACTTAATGAGATATATTTTGGGTATTAATGAAATCAAAGTTTACATTGTTTTATTTATTGTTGAATCATCTTTTTTTACAGTTAAAATGGGTACTATTGTGCACGAGAAATCTTTTAACAAGCTAAACTCACAATTATAGTTAGATGCTTAAATGTTCTTTATGATTTTAGATTTTAGATTTCCTATAGGTAGTATTGCCCCATCACTTTATGTATGCAAACATATTATGAAGAAGAAATCGGGACATTTATCTCATGCCAACCACTGCAGTAATGTTTCCTGGGAATACTTCCCTATCAAATACACTGGAAACACTATTTAAAGTTAATTGAATATATGTACTGGGTGATTTAACATTCCCTGTGGAGGTGGAGACTACTTTAATTCATTGACCACGCAGACCAAAATATTCGCACAAAAACTGTATTAATTACAGCATTGTTTGGACTATGGAAGGGCAGAAAATAGCAAGGATAAGAAGCCTGAGCTAATAGACCAAGCAGTGTTGTAACTTGTTGTATGGGGGTCGTTTGTTTGTTTGCAGCTGCTCAACCATGAAATAATCACACAGAAACCATATTATGTTTAATATTGTTTGGCCAATGGGTTAAGTGTATTTCTGGCTTACTCTTATGTCTTAAAATAACCCATCTCCAATAGTCTGTGTATCACCATGAGGCTGTGGCTTACCGGGTAAAGTTCCAGCATGTTGGGACTAATTGAGCCCTGGCCTTCAGCTGCTCTTCCTTGTCTAGAGCCTTCTAATTGAAGTTACTAGATGCTGTGCCTAGCTTAGAGGATCAGAGGATGGGATTTTTACCTGTTGGCCATTGACTGCAGTGTATTTAAGCCTCCATGGTGCTATTAAAGAAGGGCTTTTGGTACCATTGTTGGAAGGTCTGTGTGTCCATCTGTCTCTGCATGTGTATTCTCAACCTCCAGCCCCTTGCCCGAAGCTCGCGAACTCGAATCTAGTGCATAGAGCACAGACCGGGTTGCAGTGTGCTGCACGAGCATCTGTCTCTGGGGTCCTACATGGCTTCTCACTGACTCTGCCTTCTCTTCCTCAGCATTCAGTTTAGTTTCCCCCTGCCTAGCTCTGTTTTGCCTTGCTATAGGCCAAAGCAATTTCTTTGTTGAATAACCAATAAAAGCAACACATATACAAAGAACTTCTTACATTACTAACTAATACAGCTTTTGTGTGAATACTTGAGTGTGGGCAGCCAGGCAATGAAAGTGGAGTCACTACTTAAACATGGTGCCCAATGTTTGTTGATGGAGACTACCTGTTTGTTTCCTGGCCACTCAGACCCAAAGTAATCACTCAGAAACTGTATTATTACAGCACTGCTTGGCCCATTAGCTTCTTATTGGCTACCTCTTATATCTTAAATTGACCCATTTCTATTAATCTGTGTATCATCACTTAGTTGTGGCCTGCTAGTAAGGTTCTGTCTGGCATCTGGCATCTGTTTCCTGTGGCAGATACATGGCTTCTCTTTCATTGGGCCTCTTGTGTGTGAGACCCAGTGTAACTTCCTGAGCCTAGCTTGAGTTTGGAGGCCTGTCTATGGCCATGACTTCTGCACATGAGTGACTCAGCACAGCTTAACTTAACCTGCCTTTGCTCAGCCACCAGTAATGTGGCAGGATATTATTGGCCCTTATTCCTTACTCCACCTTACTTTATCCCAAGACTCCCACCTCAATCACAACCCTATATAAGTTCCTGCCTAATACAATTAAACAAGATCCTGCTTTGACAGACTCCCAACTCAGTGTGTGTGTTTCTCTCCAGTGGCCAGAAGGGGGGGTCTGGGTCATTGACACTAACCATCCTCCTTAGCCCCAGGGAATGTCTTGCAGATCCAGTTCTGCCTCTGCCCTTTCTCCCAGAGATCCAAGCACTCTTTGATGCTTCCTACTCTCTCCTCTATATGTTTGGAACTCTGACTTGCTCTATTCTACACTGCAATAGGCACAAAGCAGATTCTTTATTAACCAATGGTATTCCCACATACAGAGGGGAATTTCACATCAAATGTGGGGCAATGACACCACATATAGCCTGAGAGAGCCTGAGAAGGAATTCTAGACATAAAAGAACAGAGGTAAGCACAACTTCATGACTTCTTGGTAGCCACATTATTCCAGATAGGCTGTCTTTGTTGGCAGCAAGCAGAGGTGTGGCTTCTTTAAGAGTCAGCTTCCTGGTTCATGCTATATGCACAAACTGCTCTGGATCTTTCATGAGGTCCTATTATGGAACACTTAAATGGGGTTTGTGAGCAGCATGTTACAAACTGATTAATGGCAACATATACCTGCTGTGTCACTGTAGCTGGAGCAGTGAGCATGACTCACAGAACATGTGACTAACATACTTCCACTATGTTGAATGGACAAAGCCACAGTGTTAATCCTAGACATGCCTTCTTAGTATTTTAAAACAAAACCAAAGTCCAAAACCTGATCAGAAAAATAATTACAGATAAATAAAAAGACAGGTTCAGATGAAAACAACCTCTGAATGGGTCACAGTATTAAGTAAATGTACATGGTCTTAAGAGAGAGAGAAGCAAGGGTACAGACAATCATATATAAAAGGAGTAAAGATAATGAAATAAATATTAAAAAGTAATAGAGTTAAAAATAAGTCATGTAAAGATGAAAAATACACAAATAGTCTGGATTATACATATTATTGAGTTTTTAAAAATATTTAAAAATTTGACTGTTAAAGAGCTAATTGTAGAGAAACATTTGATTGTGGGGGCTATTAAGCTAAACAACATAAAGGTATCTTGACTTCAAAATTTCAGTCTAAAGATGTGTTATTTGGAAAAGAGGCTTTGCTTTTGTTTCTACAGAAGATGAGAATCTATGGATTCCTTTCATGCTAATGCTGTTTGATGAAACAAGACCCCTGAAAGATCTCCATGAACTATAAAAATACTTTGCCAAACAAACAGCAGGAAGCAGTTTGGGGAAAACAATGCCCAAATTCCCAAAATGATTATTTATAAATGTTTATTTTTATTTTAAAAGGGTTGGTTATAATTGATTAATGGTCATAGTCAATTTCTAAGAAATAGAAAAACAAAAACATAAGGGGGATATGATATAGAGATGAATAGTTTGCATTGGTATGGATCTTGGTCTATTCATACAAATTTAAGTTCAATTTTTTATATGTATGTTTCTACTTTAGTTTAAGTTATTATGTTTATAGATGGATGCCCCAATGTTGCAGAGGAACTTTGGATGACTATCCGGAGAATGAGATGTCTCTGTCATTTTTAAAACTTTGGAAGTTACTTACAATGCACTTCCTTAGGTAATATTATTTACTTACTCAGGTAATATTATTTGTTCTGCAGTATTTGGTGGAGTTAAAAGCTAGGTAGTTAATTTAGACAGAAAAGAGGAGATGATGTGGGATTCTTCTCTGTATGCTGTGAATATGTTTTACTACCATTGGTTAATAAAGAAGCTGCTTTGGCCTATGGCAGGTCAGTATAAAATCACATGGGAAATCTCAACATACATACATACATACACATGTGTGTGAATATATATTGAGTCAAAGAGACGCCATGTAGCTGCAGAAGGAGAAAGATGCTGGAACACTGGAATCTTCCTGGTAGGCCACAGTCTTGTGGTGATACATAAATTTTAAAAAAAAAATTGATTTAAGACAAAAGAGTTAGTACATAAGACGCCTGAGCTAATAGACCAAACAGTGTTGTGGCAGTTGGGGAATGAAAACTCAGTCTCTGATTACATAATGGCATTCAACATGGGGCAATTAATACAGTTTTTATATGATTAGTTGGGTCTGGGAAGCCTGGAAACACAAGAGCCATCTCAGGTGTGAAATAGCTATAGATCTATCCTTTTACCTGCTTAGATTCAGGAACTGTGATTAAAACCATAATTCCAACTGTTAATTCAAAAATATCATAGCTCTCAAGGACATATACCTCACAAATTCAACATTAATTTATCTATCTCTGATCTCAAGAATTACCTTTGGATTGTTAATGCAAAAAGATCAAAGGATATTTATTTTTGGCATTTCTCCTATATGATTATCTCTCTATATAGATCTGGTTTCTTGAGGGACTTTGCATTGCTCAGCATGTAAAAAGAAATTTTCATTCTTTGAACTTAATTACAAAAAGAAAAAGATATTTAAAAAGCATAAAAGTCAGATTGCATAGGGAGATATATTTTTTTTGCTGATTTTTTTTTATTAATTAATTAATTTAATTATTAAAGATTTCTGCCTCTTCCCCGCCACCACCTCCCATTCCCTCCCCCTCCCCCAATCAAGTCTTCCTTCCTCCTCAGCCCAAAGAGTAAGCAGGTTTCTCTGCCCTGTGGGAGGTCCAAGGACCACCCACCTCCATCCAGGTCTATTAAGGTGAGCATCCAAACTACCTGGGCTCCCACAAAGCCATTACATGCAATAGGATCAAGAACCCATTGCCATTGTTCTTCAGTTCTCAGTAGTCCTCATTGTCCATTATGTTCAGCGAGACCGGTTTTGTCCCAGCTGGCCTTGGTGAGTTCCCGATAGATCATCCCCTCAGGACGGCGAGGGGTGCACCCACACACTGAGGGAGATATATTTTATAAATGGTTGAGGCTATGTATTAGCACATGAACCAGTTCTGGACACATAAAGGAGAATTATATTATATTCAGCACAAGAGAACAAATGTGACCACAAACCCTGTCTATGAATTTTGTCAAACTTGACTAAAACTTAATCACCCTGCACTTAGGTAAAAAACAACATTTGTGTCATTCTGATGCAAAACACAGTGAGCATCAGGAAACCTGCCTGGCTTTGACACTAGCATAGAAAAGTCCTCTGGAGAAGCTCTCCATAGCAAACCATCTATCATGTGAAAAGTTGGCCAAACTGCATAGAGAGGCCACCTGTCTTGTAACCTGGTATGATTATTTAATCAATAATTTTCAGTGAATAGTAGCACAAACGTTATAAGTAAGTAGTCCACACATAATAGATACTCTGTCTTCTAGCCAGCCATATGGATATGTTATTCTGATTAAGGAGATATAAGCACTGGTGTCTAAGTCTTATGAAATAGTTGTTTTGTGAGTAAAATAAAAATAAAATAATCCCATAAACCTTACAATGGCTGTAACCCACCCTCAACAACATGCCTATAATAGATTGGATACCAAATCTATTGGTAAAATAACTAAGCATTTAAAGTGAGTAGAATGGATCTTTGCTGAGGTGGAGGGGGAAAGATGTAAGAAAATTGGGAAAACTATTGATGGCAATGTAGATAGATCAAAGAAGCTTTAAAAGTATCTTTAGAAAAATTGTGGTATCACAGCAAGGGTAAAGCAGTCTTTAGACGGAAAGCTTAATAATACTGGCACATTGTTACCAGGAAAACAAGGGGTAATGAATTTAATGATGTAATTAAGAATATTTCAGAGTGTGAAACTACTCATAAGCTACACAATAAGACCTAAGTCCTGACTAATGAGTTGACAGTGTGGTTTTAGTGAGATGAAAAATTTGCTGTAAAGTTGTACTTTTGTGTGCTTCATTTTCCCCTTGGTGACTGGGAATGTCCACAGCAGTCTTACATATTTCTATATTATTGATATTGAGGCTGGGCAAGAAATATAAATGAGATATTATTATTATTCAATGGTTTTCAAACACAAAGGAAACTTACTAAGGGAGTTGTTGGAAGAACCATCCTTAAGGAAGCCTCATGCTTCTACACCTGATGCTGGCACGAAGGTATAAGATAAAGATTAGCATAACCCATGATAAATCTTGCCTTACCAGGATTATGGAAGAAGGTCCGTGCATGTGTTATATGTCATCCATCAGCATCCATATTTTAATATTTTACTCATTTTATAATGACCTGTTTTTAAAGATTTGCCTTTAGTTAACTGATGGAGGTGGGTCATCTTTTTATCTGTTGTTTTATTGGTTAAGTAATAAAAAAACTGTCTTGGCCCCTTTAATAGGACAAAAAATTAGGTAGGCGGAGTAAACAGACAAAATGCTGGGAGAAAGAAGCCGAGTGAGTGAGTCGCCATGATTCTCCCACTCCAGACAGACGCAGGTTAAGATCTTCCCTGGTAAGCCAACTCGTTGTGCTACACAGAATATTAGAAATGGGTTAGATTAATATGTAAGAGCTAGCCAATAAGAGACTGGAACTAATGGGCCAGACAGTGATTAAAAGAATACAGTTTCCATGTAATTATTTTGGGGCATAAGCCATGCGGGCGGCCGGGTGTCGGGGACACAGCCCTGCCGCTCGTATTACAACAGAGAGCCCTGCTGCTCTTATTACAACAGAGTGGCACCCAACGTGCTAATTAACTCCACATAAAACCTGAGAGGGCTTAAAAAGAGAGAGAGAGAATTTAAGACAGCTTTTTGCTATTTGTGGGTTGTGTGTGACAAAGAAATTGTCCTGACTCAACAGCAAAAAAAAACTGGCTGTTTTAAAATGCCGGCTTTCTGGGCTGTGCCGCCATTGCGATCTCTGTATGGCTCCTATGGAAGACAAAGTCTTTAAATAAAACATTTGGAGTAAAATGCTACGGCTTACTTGATGACAATGTGGACTGCTGTGTGCCTGGAACTATATGTGGCTCAGGGGCACCAAATGACTCTGAGACAGGAGGGCTCAGCTCCGCCATGCTAAACTATGCTGGTCTCAGGCAGAAACTACCATAATTACCATAATAACAGCACAGTTAAGGTTTCAACTGGACAGGACACACACAGGCGATACCATATTATCTGTACATGATGCAACTTAAGTTTTTAAAAAATGCTTAATATTTTAAAAAATGCTCCTAAATAGTAAAAAAAATTACAGATTCACAATAGGACAGATTCAGACCTATAAATGGATCACAATGTTAAATAAATGTACATAGGCTTGAGAAAAAAAAAATATATATAAAAAATAAAGTTAATGTCTTAAAAAAACGGGTAAAATCTTTAAAGAGACAAAATACAAATAGTTATAAATTAAAAAAAATAAAAAAAAATAAGCCACATAAAAATAAAAAATTCACAGAGAGTCTGGATTCTTTGTATTATTATGTTTTCTTTAAAATTTTTAACTGTAAAGGAGCTAAGTACAGAAAGACATTTCATTATATGGGCTGCCAAGCTAAACCAAAATGGATATAAGGGTATTATGATTTCAAAATATTGGTCTAAGGATATGATGCTTTGGAGAGGGTCTTCTTTTGTTTTCACAGAGGATGAGACTCTATGGATTGCGTCTATCCCGATATGGTATGATAGACCACGCCCTCCTAAAAGGTTGCTGTAAACACCTTCAAAAAATTACTTCACTCAACTGCCAACTGAGATGACCCTGACACACAGGTTATACCATAAAAGACCCAAATAACAGCGCCCCCATTCAACAAAAAGCAGTTTAGAAAAAAAAACTACGCCCATGTTCCCAAATATTGTTTATAAATGTTCTTTTACATTTAAAGGGGGATATCTTTCAAAGGCTACAGAATATGGCATTTAATGTTTTAATAACTTAGGGTTTTCATGACAATGAGACACTCTGCTCCTGGCAGCACCAATCTACTTCAAGAGGATGATGGACATTAAAGAGGCTCCTTATGGAGTTTGATAGCCATTTGGGCAAGAAACTGCTCTTGCCTGGACTGTTGCATAAACTGGACACAAAAAACCCTCAGAGAGAGGACTGCTAAACTTGCCTAAAGGTGAGATGGTCTTTTGGGGTTCCTGACTCATAAAAGAGTATACGAGACATTCTGCAGGACACAGCAAAAAGTGACTAAACTGTCTTTAAAATTTCCTGCTTTCATAAAAATGTCTGCTGGATACTATGGGCCTAAAGGCTAAAGATGAATGCCCCAACGGTACAGAGAAACTTTGGGTAACTGTCCAGGCAATGAGATGTCTCTGTCATTTCTAGAGTTTTGGATCTCTTGTTTGCTTAGGTAATATTATATCCTTCTGGAGTCTTTGATGGAGTTAAAAAATGGTTAGTTATAATTATAGTTTTCCTTAGTTATGATAAAAGATAAAATAGATATAAATATTGTAACTGTAATTCTTACTTGATAACTATTTTGTTATATGTAATCTTACTATGTTAAAATAAAAGCCATTTTTTGTTTAAACAGAAAAAGGGGAAATGATGGAGGTGGGTCATCTTTCTATCTGTTGTTTCATTGGTTAAGTAATAAAAAAACTGCCTTGGCCCCTTTAATAGGACAAAAAATTAGGTAGGCGGAGTAAACAGACAAAATGCTGGGAGAAAGAAGCCGAGTGAGTGAGTCGCCATGATTCTCCCACTCCAGACAGACGCAGGTTAAGATCTTCCCTGGTAAGCCAACTCGTTGTGCTACACAGAATATTAGAAATGGGTTAGATCAATATGTAAGAGCTAGCCAATAAGAGACTGGAACTAATGGGCCAGACAGTGATTAAAAGAATACAGTTTCCATGTAATTATTTCAGGGCATAAGCTAGCCATGCGGGCGGCCGGGTGCCGGGGACACAGCCCTGCCGCTCGTATTACAACAGAGAGCCCTGCTGCTCTTATTACAACAGTTAACCAAACATCGAAGAAGTGAATTATGAATTTTGAAGCTGGCTTTGTAAAGGCCACATTGTTTCTATTTGTTCTTGGCCTTTAAGAGTCAAGGAGATTTGTAGCCCACCATCTGATTTTTAAAAAAGCCAGAGCAAGGGGCTGGAGGTGTAGCTTAGCTACAGAATGGGTGCCTTCCTTCTAAGCATAGGGCCCTGGCTATGATCACTGTCAAACATTAAGGCTTCATGCAGAGGTCACATGTCAGTGCTCTCACTGATCCTTGCTCTGAATATTTCAAGCAAATGCAAAGACATGTGCTGTGTCCATCATAACTGCTTCCATTTGGGGCACTGAGATGTGAGGACTCTAGAGAACTAATTATCACATTAGTTACATTTAATGACACTCAATAAAAACTATTTCAATAGAAAGTGTTCATAAAATAACAAAGCATTTCTTTTGTTTCTCTAATATTACACCCTGAGAGATTAAAGGAGTGGTTCTCAACCTGTGGCTCGTGATGTCTCAGGGTTAAATGACCCTTTCACAGGATTTGCATGAAACCACCATAAAACACAGATACTTACATGATGGTTTCTATCAGTAGCAAGATTTCATTACGAAGTAGCAAAGAAATTAATTTTATGGATGGGGGAGTCAACACAACATGAAGAAGAGCTTTAGGAAGGGTGAGGACCACTGGCTTACAGTGAAACTATTCATCCCCAGAGGGGAAAAAAAATCTGATTTTAAAATATCTATCCATTCTTATGTGTTTGAGAATTTTGCCTTCATAAACATAAGAGCACTGTGTGGGTGCTTGATGTCCTAGGATACTAGAAAAGGGTGCTGGATTCTTTGAATTGGAGTTACGAACAGTTATTCGCTGTTGTGCGGGTACTGGCAGTGGAACCCAAGTCACCTTCAAGACAGTAAGTGCTCTTAAGGGCTGAGCAATACTTGATACTGAATAAATTTTTTTTTTCATATGTCTGATCATTTCTGTAGAGGTTATATCCAATATTACTTTTAGAACTGATGTTTTGGAAGCTCAGTGAAGAATGAAATATGTATGTTGTAAATCTCTGCATATGCCTTATGTTAGTCAATATTTTATGTTTTCTTCAACTATAACTCAAAATTGAATCTGGGCTATAATTATGCAATGTAAAAATGAGAATTATGGTTTTATTTAAACACCTGTTTTTCTGTTAGATGAATAAAGAGTCAACAGTTAAGGATTCACAGATCTATAGAGTAAAACTTTGATACTAAGAAAAGCTTCTTGGCGTGAGAATCAACAATTACTGTGTCCACTAAGTGACTGAAGAACATATTGTCCTGGTTAGTTGTAACTGTCACGTTAACACTGTCGTCTGAGAAGACCTCCAGTGAGGAGGTACATAGATCAGATTGACTTGTGAGTATGTCTGCAGTGATTTCCTTGACAATTATCTGACTTAGGACCGCATAAACCACTGTTGGTGACGACGTCATTCCTAGGCAGGATGTTTGGGCTAGGTAAACAGGGTGCGAATGAGCCTCAGAGGGCAGGCAAGCAAACAGCATGTCTCATGGTTCCTTCCCACATGATCCTCCCCTGACTTTATGCTCTGACTTTTCCTTAATGAAGAATTCTGATCATAATATATAAGCCGAGTTGTTTACTGTGTTTTATCTAAGCAACAGGATGAAAGGAGATTACACACCCGTTAAGTAAGACCTCAGTGCACAGAGAAGTAGAAACAACAAGCAAGGGTTCATAGAAATCATACAGTATCATGAAGAACAAAAGCAGAGGTTCTATTTCTCTTGCTGTTAAAACAAAGATCGCTGTTCAGTGGAAATTTGACAGTTGCCATCAAAACAGTCCTGCCTTAAAAATATCTGTCTCCCTCTTCCTCCCTGGATTTTTATCTATTTCATGCTCTCTAAATCTCAGCTTCCATGGCTATTTGAAGTTTGTTTGGGAATATACTTCTAACACCTCATACATATCACTAGTCCTGCATCTGCTTAGTCTTGAGACAATTATCTTCCATTTTTCTCTTACTAGTGATTAACAAAAAGATGAGAGGATGCAGGTATATTCGAACAGCACTGACTGATGTGTGTGTGTGTGTGTGAGTGTGTGTGTGTGTTTTAAAGGAAACAATTCTATCCAGAGAAAAGAAACTTAATTATCTTATAAATAGAAAGCCCAGACTTCACAGTATGAAGATAGTGAAAGTATTATGCAAAAATGAACAAAAGTCCATTTCTCACCAAATCCCCACACTCCTCTCCTGCGTCCACTGGGCTTTCTTGAGATGCTACATTCTGCTGCTCTTCATGCTCATTTATTTCCAAGTGAGCTTTCATTAGTTTAGGGGTTTGTTTTGTTTTGTTTTTTTCATTCTGTAATCCTCGAGACTGGTTGCGTATTTGAAATTTTCTCCAGTTTCAGGCAATTTAAGGAAGAGAACAATCAAAAAATAGGCTAAATTTAAAAGGAGAAAAGTAATCAGCAAACAGAAATGAGTTTATTTACTTCAGGACCTTAATTTTTTCCTGCTGCTCCATATCTTTCCTACACTGATTTCTACATCTGTCATGTTTTATTGCTCTGAAATCAGCTTGTATTCCTAATGGTCCAGACTGCAAAATCAATGTTGATTTCAATCAACTTCAGATTGATGCAAGACATCCAATGCTGATCCAGGAGCCAGCTGTGTGAGACTAAGGGAAACACAAGTGTCAGCTTTTTCCTTAATTATATATTTTTGCTCATTTTTAGCATGCTGATGTTATAATGACTCAGTAGACATTTTATTTTAGAAATGACTGAAAGAGTCACAAAAGATTGTCTCTTAAATTCTAATATGCCAAGATGGTGCTTAACCAAACAACTTATTTCTGGATTATTGTCCTGTCAGGAATTACATTTAATTTTTTGTTAGCATCTCAGAAATTATTTTGATCTGTACAAGAGTAAGATGAATGGCCCTTTGGTGCCTCTTGAGAGTAAATTGTGACGTAACGAGTGGGATGATGCCTCTTGTCTTGCTTTGGACGGGCTTCATGTTCTCACAGTCTCCTCAATAATCCACTTCTTGATTATTCAGCTCACCTTGGTTTTATAATGTGGATGATAAATGCTGTAAATAGATGATATTCTCCCTCACAGCACTGTATGCATGCATAGATTTTAGAACTGTAACAAAGAAAGATCCCTTAGGCATTAGACATTATGTACCCTATTATTTGTTCGTCCTTCATCCAAAGCATATACAAACCAAAAGGAGGGAAAAGAAAGAGTATTGGAGTCACCAAGGAAAACAATAAAGAAACTTTTCCCAGTGTGTTATCATCACCAAACCATGTTTTCGCTTTGTGTAATGATTTAAATAACTGATATAGCTAATGCAAACGTCATAAGAAAAGCCCAAAGATAACTTGCATCGCTCGTGGGGTGCATAATTTTATAAGCAGTGAACATAGGTTATACAGGTTTGTGCTACATATTTTAACACATATATTATGCATGTATATATATCAATATTTCTTTATTAAACAATTCAGTCATTAAATATTACCACTTTGCCAGTCCTTTGCTGCACCCCACGGCAACTACCCATTCTTTGGTGACCTCACTGTGTTCTCTTTACAGGAATATTATGTGGTTGGATCTAATATGAGTACTAATAACTCTGTGTCGTTGTCTTCTTCCATTTAGCAATATGCCTTCAAGACTCCCAATACTAATATGATAGTTCAATATCTTTTTGAGAAATAAGTAATATTGCATTATTTAGAAGTATCAGATTATATATTGATTTATCTGCTGATGGGTATTGTGACTGTCTTAACATAGTGGTAATTATAAAAATATCCAGAAATATTCACGTGTAAGTTATTCTAGAGATATGGGTTTTTGACTTATTTGGGTGACTATCAAGTAGAGTGATTTCTTATGTCTAGTTTAAATCAAAACTGTTTAGACTGTGTTCAGCTTTGTACCAAAAGATATCTCTAAGCTTTCTTCCAATTGGATATACAATTCAAAATTCCCACTAGAAGAGAATGAGAGTTCCTGTTGCTCACAAAGGGGCTATCATCATGTCCCACTATAATACTTATACAGTATTTCATGATTTGGATTTGCAGTTCCATGTAACACAGGATATTTCATATCTCTTAATCCTCATTTTATCATCTGCAAATCTCACATTTTAAATTAACTTTTTATTTTATTATTACTAAACTAGAATTCTTTTATATTTTGGAAAGCAGTCTTTTGTAGAACAAAATACCTATGCAGATGTATATCTGCAAAAAGCCTGCCTAATTGTTCACGTATTGTCTTTGTAAGAGCAGAAGAGTTTAACTAATAGTGAGTTAGATCTTACCAGTTAATGCTTTCACTATCATTCACTGATCAGTTTTGTGTTTTTATATCTAACAACTAGTGCAATAATCAAGACCCATCTTATAAGATTTGTATTGCAGGTCGATGTCTGTAGTTCTTTGTACGGTTTTAAGGTCTAGTAGACTTTTCCCGTCGAGTCTGGCAGGTCTATTGATATTGTCTTTGTTCAGTTCATGTTTGCAGTCATGTTACTGAGACTTCATGTGTGTTATGTCTGACATTCCTTGGAGGCATACTTTGAAGAAAACCCTCTGATACTCAAGCTTACAACCTTTCTACCACCTCTCCTGCAATGATTCTTGAACCTTAGATATAGGAGCTGTATTACAGATACAGATTTTTGTTCTCCATTAAAAAAAAAGATTGAGCTGCTGAGTTAGTATTTTCCTGCTTCTATTTCATGTAGCTTATGGAAAGCAAATCTATATTAAATTACTGATAAAACAATTTTTCTTGGAGGGAGATGGTTCTAAGAACTTAATGCCCTTGTATGAAGGTATTGCTATTGTTTCTCTGTTCTTATTTTCCTCGGAAATTTTTTTAGAGTTATTTTTATTTTATTTATTTATTTATTAAAGATTTCTGCCATCTCCCCGCCACTACGTCCCATTTCCCTCCCCCTCCCCCATCAAGTCCCCCTCCCTCGTCAGCCCTAAGAGTAATCTGGGTTCCCTGCCCTGTGAGAAGTCCAAGGACCACCCACCTCCATCCAGTTCTAGTAAGGTGAGCATCCAAACTGCCTAGGCTCCCACAAAGCCAGTACATGCAGTAGGATCAAAAACCCATTGCCATTGTTCTTGAGTTCTCAGTAGTCCTCATTGTCCATTATGTTCAGCAAGTCCGGTTTTATCCCATGCTTTTTCAGACCCAGGCCAGCTGGCCTTGGTGAGTTCCTGATAGAACATCCCCATTGTCTCAGTGTGGTGCACCCCTCGTGGTCCTGAGTTCCTTGCTCGTGCTCTGTCTCCTGCTCATGATTTGGACCTTGAGATTTCAGTCCGGTGCTCCAATGTGGGTCTTTGTCTCTGTCTCCTTTCATCGCCTAAATGTTTTTCTATGGGTTCACCTTCTTAATTAGCTTCTCTAGGACCACGCATAATAGGTTCAACGTCCCCTATTCATGGCTAAAAACCAAATATGAGTGAGTACATCCCATGTTCCTCTTTTTGGATCTGGCTCACCTCACTCAGGATAGTGTTTTCTATTTCCATCCATTTGCCTGCAAAATTCAGGAAGTCATTGTTTTTTACTGCTGAGTAGTACTCTAACATGTATATATTCCATACTTTCTTCATCCATTCTTCCATTGAAGGGCATCTAGGTTGTTTCCAGGTTCTGGCTATTACAAACAATGCTGCTATGAACATAGTTGAGCATATACTTTTGTTGTATGATAGGGCATTTCTTGGGTATATTCCCAAGAGTGGTATTGCTGGGTCCAGGGGTAGGTGGATCCCAAAATTCCTGAGAAACCGCCACACTGTTTTCCAAAGTGGTTGCACAAGTTTGCATTCCCACCAGCAATGGATGAGTGTACCCCTTTCTCCACAACCTCTCCAGCAAAGGCTATCATTGGTGTTTTTTTATTTTAGCCATTCTGACAGGTGTAATGTTTCTTATGAGTAGAAGTCACAATAAAAGTGAGTACTTGGGATATTTTGTTTGAACAGAAACTTTGCAGTTTGAAATCTCACTCTTTCCCACCCAGACCTTTTAGAACAGAGTGCATTCCAGCTAAAGGAATTTGCAGCCCACAGCACTAACTCCCATATAGTTTTGCAATAAAATTCTCTTTCTATACATTATGATTTCTGGATCTGCCTACATGCCCAATGTCAATAGAAATATTTGGTCCCATGACTTAGCTTCTCTAATAATCCACTAAAGAAGAATTACTGAGATTTCATTCTTTTTACTATGTCTATTCTTAGGGCACAATGACAACTTTTGAGACATTTTTGCCTCCATGAATAAAAACTCATCATTTATAGAGTATTTCTGTTGGATCTACATGTATATTTAAAACGGTAACATAACAATATGTTGTTCTTTCTATAGCTGTTACTCAGTAAGAAATTACTATTTTACTTCCAAATGTTTAAAGGGAGACTTAATTCTACTGGGCAAAAGCAATGAGCTATCTTTATTTTGCAATAACTAAATTCTGTAGTGCTGGATAGTTTCATATCAAATTGACAAAACTAAGGTCATTTTGGAAGAGGGATCCTCAAATGAGAAAATCTTCCCATCAGACTGGTCTGTAGAAAAGCCTGCAGTGTATCATAAAGATTGATGATTGATATAGCAGGGCCCTGCTCACTGTGAGTGGTGCCTCTCTAGGAATTTATGATCTTGGGTCCTATAAGAAAGCAAACTCCATAACTCATGAGGAGCAAGGGAGTGAGCAATGTTACTCTAACGGCTTCTGTATCAGTTCCTGCCTCCTGGTCCTGTCCTCACTTTTCTCAGTGCTGGGTTTATAATTTGTAAAGTAAAATTAACCCTCTGCTCCTTAAGTTTCTTTAGTCATAGCGCCTTCCCACAATAATAGAAACCCTAACAATGACATCTGTGGTTATAACAATTAAAGAAAAAGACAATCATGTCACTGAATTTTTAACTTGTGACATGATACAAACCATCACAATATAAATTTCATGTTATTGATAATAATTTCAATATATATTCCCTCAGATTTTCAAATGCTTCTTAGTTATAAATTCTTTTAAATCCCTAAAAACAAGTTTTAGTACCACCTTACTTTGAAATTACTCTTTAGATAGTTCTACATAGAAATAAAACTAGAAAACCTTGCTTCCCATGTCACCCTACATATCTGTGTTGCCCACAAAGATCTCACTTTTGAAGGAGTCAACTTTGCTTTTCTCCATTTCTCTTGCTCCTACCTCTTCTCTTATTTTCTCCTGAAACAAGCTTGTCAAAATTACTATGTCTTCAAGTAGATTATTCTGTCATCACTCTTTCAAGAGGTCACTTGGGACCAAACAAAAGACAAAGCTATTTTTCTGTCAGCATCACTAAATAAGATTTTTACATTTTTGTTCATGCTTATGATTTATTTCCAAACTAGATGTAGTGCATACAGTACTGTGTTTTTTTATACAGATCTTTCAAATGCATAATCTCATTTATTTTCCCCAATAATTATATAACTTATTGAAACTTCTGCTCCAACAAATGAGCAAATTGAATATATGGAATGTAACTGAGTGTTCCTCAGAATCCTTTTTGAATTATTTGACTGGTAACTTTCATCAGCACAACAGCCGTATTTAGTTGACAAATACTAGTTTTCAATTCAGCAGTGATTGATAGCCTGTGTTAGAGAATATGTCATGGCAGAGGGAAGAAAGGGAAGCTGGAATTCTGAGAATATTGTTGTCAGTGGGTAACAATGCAGAAGTCTGTCAAAACAGTATTTGAGAAAATACAAAATATTTGTTACAAAATAGAAAAAGGTCAATTGTGCAATATCTATAAAATTTAGAGATCCAGCTGTAATGATCTGTCTTGTTTCTTTAAGAGACAAGCCATCCCCACTCCCCCCACCCATCCCCTGAAGTAGGTAAACCTTCCTTCCTGCTAACAGCCTTTATCCAGCTTCTTTATCCAGCTCCCTCTCAAAGAGGCACTTTCTCCCCCCCCCTCTCCCTATGCTCTACTCCCCTTCTCTCCTTTCCCCTCCATAACCCACTAAATAAATAACCAACCTCACTCTGCATGGCATACCTATCTTTGTCTCTCACCTGTCGCATGGCTCCCTGCCCAGGACCAGCTGCTTTCGGAGACCCGTGGCCCTGGTCTCATGGTGTGCCTATCTGTCTGTCTCTCCTCATGGCCTGCTGCAACCACTCAGGGACCTGCACCAGTCCCTGCCTGGGACTGGTTGCTCTTGGGACCCGCTACACTGCCTCTTGACCTGCAGTATTTCTGCCACTGCAGCCACTTGTGAATCAGCAGCATTTTAATTGATCAAATTGCACCAGCCTGCCTCTGTATCACACGTGCTGAGATTAAAGACCGCTACTGCCTGACTTCTGAATCTGTATTAACCACTATTCTGTATATAAATGGTCTTCTCCAAAGAAGGATGATAGTTGCATTAATTTATTGGTATACATAAAAGTACTTAGAAGGATGTTTGACACTGGGTATCATTTTTATATGACAGTACTTAGGCCTAAATTCTTCACAGCTATGAGTTCTTGGCCAAGTTTACAGTAACAGGATTTAATTTCCTCCTATGTAGTAGACTTTAAATCCAATTATAATGTTAATGGATACACACATAACATTCATGTTCACATTGTACCAATAGGAATAGTTTGCTTGATTGGTCAATGTTCTATTTTTCAGGGAACACATTTGTGTAAGAATATTGACAGATTTTCTGCCCTCAGCAGCCAATAAAAGCATGTTCTGGTACTTTGAGACTTAGCCATCTTGGAAGAATCTTCTAGGCTATTAGAAACTCCCTTGTTCCAAATCCCATGAACAAAGTATGTAGTATCTTTAGCAATTGGGTCTTATCATCAAGTTTTTGTGTATATCAAGAAGATTGACAATTGCCTGGATTGTTTTAAGTATCTCTGGGACTCACTCTACTGACAACTCGACATATTGCATCCTATGACTGACATTGGTTTTTGTTTGTTTGTTTGTTTTGTTTGATATCCTGTCTTCGGAAAAGAGCTCTATTCCTCTGTGTAGTATAAGTCCAACTAAATTTAATATAAATTTTTGGGAAGCTTAAATAGTGTTTCCAAATAGCTTTTCCTTTTTTTTTTTGTTAACTCTACCCATCTACACTAGTGTTTACCTTTTTCTCATCATACTACCTATGTTCTATCATATTATCCTCCACCCTGAAATTTTTCTCCTTCTCTAAGGGACCCTTTCTAGTTTCCTGGGTACAACAGGTATTCCAGGTTAAGCATATGAATCTGAATATTTGAAGCTCAGATCTATGTATGAATGAGAATGAAACATTTGTCTTTCAGGGCCTCTGTTACCTTGTTCTGAATAACTTTTTTTCACTTCATTTACTTATCTTTAAATTTTATAATTTTATTGTTTTCTTCACAACTACATAAATTTCCATTTTATGTATGTTGTACTACATTTTCATTATTTTCCACCAACTGATGCTCAGCTATATTGCTCCCATTTTCTATTCATTGTGAACAGAGCAACAACACATATGAATGTGTAAATATCTCCTTAATAATACATTGAGTCCCTTGGAGCTATGCCAAGGAATACTTTACCTGTGTCAGACAAAACATCTATTTCTTGGGATTGGTTTAGAATGGGATTTGTTTTGTAGGAATGTTTTGCTTGTGTCTATGTCGTGCACCATGTGTGTCTTGTGACTGACATTGGCCATAAGAGTTTGCAAGAGTGCTCTGAAACTGAACTAAAGATGGTTCCGAGACACTGCATGAGTTCTAAGAATCAAATCTGGGTCTGCTAGAAGAGGTGAAACTGATCTTAACTCTGGAAGCTTCTCTCCAGCTTGAGGTTTTGATGAATTTCTAGAGTGCCTAATTCAGTTTGGAGTGAGAAACAGTCCTCCCAGTGTCCATATACACACTAACATCTGACTCATTTGTTTTCTTTATCATAACCAATTTACTTAAACATGAGATATAAAGTAATTTTAATTTGCATTTCTCCAATTTCTCAGTAGAAAACTTTGTAACGTATTCTTAGCCTTTCTTTTCTTTTTTTTTTAGAATCTCTCTTCATAACTTATTTTATTTTATTGATAACTATTTTAATTAGGTCAAGTTGGTAAATTTTTTATATTTTCTAGATATGAATCCTCTGTTGTGGGCTTCCTCTTCAGTTTATTTAATCTTTTCTTTCTGGTGCAGGTTTTCAGTTTCCCAGATGTTAGGTTTCCACTGTAGTACAGTACAGCTTTTTAAACTGCTTCTTTGTAATTTATTGTTGTTTTTGTAAATCAGTTTGTGAAATCTTCTTATTCACTTCTAATTTACTCATTTGGGTCTTCTTCCTCTTCCAGTCAATCAAGCTAAGGGTTTCCTTCAGAGAACCAATGTTTTGTGTCACTGATTCTTTGTATATCCTTTTGTTTGCTGCATGCACATTGATTTCTGCCCAAGATCATATTATTTCTTTTTCTCAATTGCATTTGTGTTTAATTTCCTCTTGTGCTTCCAAACTCTTGACATACATCAACAAATTCTGTGTTGGTCTTCTCATTTTAAAACTGCAGCCAGTTAAATATAGTCCTTCTTGTAACTGCTTTCCTTCATCTCCTCATTTTAAAAATGTAGCCATAAAAATATAGTCATCCAAAAAAGTAGTCATTCTCAGACTGATTTCATTAAACTTTAAAGATTTTAGCTCTTTATGTTTTAATCATCAAGTAATTCTGAGATTTATTTTTATTTTATTCTTTATTTCTTCAATGATCCAATGATCACTGGTTGATGGGTTGCTTAATTTCCATGCATGTGTGGATTTACTGGTGTTACTTCTAATATTGATTTCAAGATTTATTCCACTGCAGTTAAACAGAACACAAGAATTATTTTGATATTTCCTTTGGGTACTTATATATGGTCAATTTTACAGAATCTTCTAAGTGCTGCTGAGAACACACATTCTGTGGTATTGGGTGAAATGTTTTGTAGACATCTTTTGGGGACTGTTTGTTCTGTGGCATCATTTAGTTCTGATGGTTCTTTATTTATTTATTTTTTTCTGGAGGACAGGTTGATGGGAGAAACGGAATATTTAAGATAACTATTGCTACTATGTTGGTTTTATTCTGTGGCTTAATGTATCCTTTCTTTTATTTTATAAAACTGTATACCTAGGTTCAGTTCAGGTGTTTAGGAGTATAATATCCATTGGGTGGATGATTCTTTTGATTAGAGAGATTGAACCTCTTTATCTCTTCTGATTAGCTTTGATTTGAAATCATTTTCATCAAATGTTAAAGTAGTAATAACTTGCTAGTCCTATTTGCTTAGAACATTGTTTTCATCTTTTTGCTATGAAGAATTGTGAATATTTGGATGTGAAATAAGTTTCATGGGGAAAATAAAAAGATGGTAGATTTTGATTTCTGGATGACTTGTGTCTTTTGATTGGGCAAGAGATAGTATTCATACTGGTTACCAAAAGATGAGTATTAAAAGCTGTCATGTTGCAGATGTAATGATGTAGGTTTAATTTTCTTATTTACACTCTGCACAACTGCTGGCATTCCATGTTTTCAATATTATTTATCTTTTATCTAGCTTCTCAGATGTTCTCATCCTGTACAATTTGAAATATTTCTTCTAGTGTTCTCTATAGAGATGATTTGGTGGTCATAAATTTGTTTAGGCTATTTTATCATGAAGGGGATTTCTTTTTCCAACAATTATGGCAGATACCTTTCCTGAGACAATAGTCTGTGCTGGCATCTGTGATGTTTAAGAACTTAAATCACTTTGCTCCAATCTCCTCTGACCTTTAAACTTTTCATTGAGAAATCAGATGCTATTCTTAGGGGTCTGTCCTTCTATATGATTTGAGCCTTCTTATTTGCCACTATGGGCATCCTTGCTTTATTCTTTTTAATTTTAATTCTTTATAATTTGTGCTTGGGCTATATTGTGAAATGAGGAGTTTGTCTTCTGGCTTGTATATTTAGTATTCTGTGTGCCTCTTGAATATGAATTAGTATTTTTTTAAAGATTTGGAATGCTTTCTTTTATGATTTTAATGATGATATGTTTTATCCTTTGACATAGAATTCTTTTTATTTTTTAGTGCCTATAATTCCTAGATTCGGTCTTTTTAATATATTCAGTATTTTCTGCATATTCCTCTTATTAAATACTGTTAAACTTATAATTTTATTTGATTGAATGATAAAATTTTTTCACTTTGTCTCTAAGCTCTCAAATTCTGTCTGCTAGGTTGTCTATTCTGATGGCAACACTTTCCACTGTGTTTTATTTCTTACTTTCTTTTTAAATTACCTTCTTCATTTCAGTTTGAGCTTTTTGCAGTATTTGTATTGAATTCAAATTTCCTCCCTAAATTGTCTTCATCATTTGTTTGTGATATCTTAGATTCATTTGAGAGTTTTATCTTTTATCTTCATTTTGTTCATTTATTTATCTGTGTCTTCTTTGAATTTTTTGAAATCTTTGAACACATTTGTCATTATTCCTTTAAATTCTGTGTCTTTGTTTCCATTTAAGTTGTCCTCATTGAGACCTTTACTAGGACCACCTTGATGATCATTGTAGTAGGCATATTACCTTGGTTTTTAATATTGTTTGTTTTTGGAAAGAGAGCCTAAAGGTTGTTGGTTATATATTTTGTTATGAGGCTTTTAACCTTAAATCTCAGAGTCAACAAATTGATGAATGGGTTGCATGGTTTCAGGGGTTGGAGATGTAGAAAGTTGGTACTTCACCTGGGCTTCGGGAATGGATGGCTATGAGTGTTCTAGGTAGATCTGAGAGCTAGGGAGCATTAGAATTCCTGAGGTGAAAAGAACTGAGGGAAGCTGATACCTTTTTGACATGGTCTATAAATTAAAAACAAGCATGGTCTAGCTGCATACAGAGGTAGAGTGAAGTTCCAGGAATGTGATTATCATGTGAGAAAGATTCAAAGCCTAGCAAGAGATGGGAGTGTTATAAAATCCCATATGAGCAGGGCAGTGAGTCAGATGGCCTATAGGTTGAAATGAATTATTATTATTATTAATTATTATTATGATGATGGTTTCATGAGTTTCCTTGGTAGCCCAAGAACTGGCTTTGTAAACCAGGATTTCCTCAAATTTATAGAAATCCCTCTATCTCTGCCTCTTGAGTGCTTGGATTGAAGACATGTACTACCACTGACCACTGCCTGTCATAAATTAATTTTTAATTACACTTTATAATGTTAGTTTTAAAATTATTCTAGTGCTCCCATTTCATGCCAATACATTCTAAGTGATATAAGTAATGATTTATATTGATGCTTCATGATTTTTGAAAGCTGGATGGCTTCTTTATTCTAATAGCTAAATGTTCTCCACTTCTAAATTTTGGAACTTCAGGTCCAAGGATAATTTGTAGTTTCTGTTAGTATTTCTTTTGGTGATTCTGCAAATTCCAAGAGGATTGGGAAGTTTTAGTGTCTCAGCTATTTCATTGTTTTTAGTCAACAAAAAGACCTTGTTCAAATTCAACGGGCATTGGGACAGAGTAATAGGAAGCTAAGAGTGAAAGAAGGAGCAGAATTTCAAGAAGAAGCATTTTATAAAGGTTTGCCCTGATCATTCACCAAGTACTTATGTTTTCCTACTACATAAGAATTTTACCTTCTGCTTTAAAGTTGAAAAACAATGATGCAATACTTGTTATAGTTTGATAATTTCTACATGTGTGAAGTTAGCACCATCAACATTCCAGACTCAGGAGACATCAGCTAAATTGCCAATAATGCTCAAATTGTAGCAGACATTTCATAGTATAATTTACATGTGAAATAACCAGAGTCATAGAATATGAGTGCTAATTTTTATTTGTTATCTAGTGCCTGAGGTGATAGTCACTCTGAGACCCAGCTGTCCAGCTACTGTGTAAGATTGTTGATTGATGGCATATAAAGGCAACAGCTCATATAAGATATCTGAGTTGTATGTGTACTTTTTCCAGTCCTCCTTCCTTTGAAACACAGCCATGTGGATAGCCCAATAGTGTGGAAGCACCATTAATAAAAGCTCAGAATCAGAAATTGGGGTTCAGCCTGAAGAACAAAAAGCAAAACAGCCTGCCACTGGCTCTTACCTCTACCTCAATCTGAAATGGTGATCCTGCCTCCTGAAATCTTAGAAGAAGACTGTATCTGAGAGCTGTCTCTTTAGGGCTGGGATTAAAGGTGTGCACCACCCTATTTCCATGTCAACTAGTGTGGCTACTGGGATTAAAGGTGTGTGTTACTATAGCCTGGTCTGTAAGGCTGACCAATGGGACTATTTTATTCTTAGATCTTCAGGCAGTCTTATTGATTAGAATACAATTGAAATGCCACTACAGCCCAATGTCAGTCAAGGGCTTATAAAGGCCACTAGGTTCTTCATTGACAGACAACACTGTTTGTCAAATTTCCTGAAGACTTGTTGCCTACCTTTCCTAGCCATGTTCTGTGTTTTGTCTCAGACATAACAGCGGCTGAAGTTAGAAAGGTAAGAATGACATTATTTCCATTCTTTATAGGACCATCCTGGGCCCCCAAGCTCTCTGGTTTCTCTCTCATAGCTACACTATACTCTGGGTATCTCCCTGTAGCTTTCCATTGCAATATTGTTATTTTCATCCTTATTATCTTCTTTTAGTTTATAAAGAAAGTAGACTAGCTATCACTGAAAAACCATCTCCCTACATGGTCCAGTGAAATATTATTTTTCACTATAATATCTTAAATATTTTGTAGATCTTATTAATTTGACTACTCTACATTGATAGATTATTTTTGGAAAATTCTGTGTCTATTTCAATAGTGAAAATTCTGTTTAGAAATTGTGTTTTTTATTCATATTTTAAAGTATTCTATCATGTGAAAATTGTGTCTATTTCAGGTCAGATTTGGGCTATTCCATCCACTAGTAGTATGATTTCAGTTTTTATTCCTTTATTTCCTTTTACCATTTAAAAGATAATTTGCTTTACATTGTTTAGAGTTATGTTTATGTGTATTCAGTGGTATAAAATAAATGGAGTATAACCTTGACTCTTTTGTGCTTCACATTATGTGGGGAAACTCATTATTGAGATATTTCACTTTAGTATTAATTCAAGGAATAGATACGATAAACTGAAATAAGGATTTCAAGATATAGGTCAGATAAACTGAACATAGAAGAATCAGGGGACTGTAGCTAGTAGGACTGTATCTATGATCAGGTTTCTAACAAGTGACACAAAAAAGAAGTGTGTGTGTGTGTGTTTGTGTGTGTTAAAGCTCACTAGTTGAATCTGATATCAGATAGACAAGATGAAAGCAGTCTAGATCACAACAAGCATTATGCATGCAAAAAATATCCAGGATGAGATAGCCTGTGCATCCATAAGTGAATGCACGTGTGTACGCATGCACACACACACACACACATACTCCTGAAGGGAGGGAGACATAGAGAAAGGAGAGAATATTGATTTATAGATAACCAGGAAGTGATATAAGAGGGAACTATTAAAAATGCAAATTTACCCATTAAATTTTTTCTAGAGAAGATATGGCATATGTCCTTATTACATTGTTCATGCTAGTCTCAAAATTCCTGTGTTTAGGATCCTGTGAAGGATCCCCCGGCCTAAGGCTTCCAAGTTTCAGGGTGTCACACGTGGCTATCATTGCAACTGACTCTATTCAGTGGCTTTTAAAAAGGTTTTTCAATGGTATAAATCAATCTGACAAGAAAACAGCCTATGTAAGTAGCTTGTAATCCTCACTACAGAGATGAGATTTAAATAGCTCTGTAAAAATTCTATTTAGGATCATGGTAGAGGACAAAAGGAAGAAAACGAACACACACACACACACATATAGGGTATGAAAGCAATAATTATGAGGTAATCTCAGATGTATACGATCATAAAAAATGAAGGAAAGAAACAGTATTGTTAAATGAATGAAATTATTACTACCTTCAGTCATCTCTATCATTTATTCAATGTTTGGAAAACAAAATAGTCTAAGGCATGAGAGAAGTTAAGTGACAGAAACTATGCAGATTCCCTTTATGTGCATCATAACTGTACTATTTAGTCATGGGGCAATGTAGTTAGAAATAATAACAGTTATGAACATTTCTAGTATTGTGCCACTTAATGAAAGCTACAGTGTTTATTGCGCTTCAGTGCTCAGTCTGTTAAAGCTCATCCTGTGTTTATTGGGTTTTTGTTAGATCCAAATTTTCAAATGAATTAGGCACTCGAGGAAGTAGGTATCATTGCTGAGAGATGGATCTTGAGCAACAGATGGCTGTGTTTAACGATTGTACACAAAAAGGAGCATTAAACTTCATCTTTCCTTAATACCTGTTCACATTTTAAATGACTTCATTTCTTTTCAGCTAAGAAAAATGTCAGCATATATTATTGAAGTAGTATTTCCATTTGATTGGAGTAGAGTTTAGAAAAGGCAATCATGCAAACAAGGTATGGAAAGGATACTGGAATATGTTGGCAAAGGAAGAATCGTCCCACTGTATTTCTTTTATCTTCTGATTGACCAGCAATTAATTAAAAAAGAAAACACAAGTCCTAAAACAAATCAGGAAGCTGTCCTGAGCACAACACCATGGGCATGTATGTGTGTGTTGTCTTAGATAGGGATTTATTGTGATGAAGAGACACCACGGCCATGGGAACTCCTAAAGGAAAATGTTGAACTGGGGCTGGCTTACAGTTCAAAAATTTGGTCCAATGTTGTCAGCATGGTAGAAAACAGGCAGACTTGGTAATAGAGAGGTGACTGAGAGTTCTATATTTGGACTGACAGGCAGCAGGAAGTACAGATGATACTGGGCCTCACTTGAGCATTTGAAACCATAAATCTTACCCCCTGTGACACACTTCCTCCAACACCTACTCCAGTAAGGCCATATTCCCAATATTGCCACTTCCTATAAGTCTATGAGAGCCATTTTTATTCAAACCACCACAGGTGTTAACAGACGAATGACATCATCAGGGCTTATAGTTTTAAAAATTATATGATGAGAACTAAAATCATTTAACATATTTAAAAGGAACATATTTGTATAATACACTATTTATATGCACTCTTACATACTTATTAGAAGCATGTATAAAGAAGCAAAAATCCTCCACAAAAATCAGAAATCATTTCATTTTATTAATACTTTGTTCATGAGCTGTGTTGTGGGGGCACATGCCTTTAATCCCAGCACTCAGGAGGCAGAGGCAGGCAGATCTCTGTGAGTTCGAGGACAGCCTGGTCTATAAGAGCTAGTTCCAGGACAGGCTCCAAAGCTACAGAGAAACCCTGTCTCGAAAAACCAAAAAAAAAAAAAAAAAAAAAAAAAAAACCACAACCTTTTGTTCATCACTATTTCCTTCCATTTTACAATTATGCTTAAATGACTGAGTAATAATTTGGAGTAATGGAATTTATTTTAATGTCTGGTTAATCACAAGTCAAGCATTAAACATGTTTGTAAATTTTTGAAATAATAAAAATAATTCTTCAAGTGGAATATAATTTTATCTAGGTTATCATCATAATATATAGGTTAGCTTATCTTAAACTTGATGCTACAGCATTTTATATTTTCTAAGTTTCTTTTTCAGAATATCTTACCAGAGAATTGAGAAATGTATGTTTTCCTACTCAGCCTTATCCAGTAACTTAAGTTAGAAGACATGAATAAGAATTTTACTGTAATCTAAGTAAAAAGCTAACTACGTAGTTATGAACTAACATCTCTCATTGAATGGACTGCTTTTCCTAATTCTTAAGACTGTCAAATGCAGCTCATTAAGGTTTTGTTCTTTTATAGTCATTACAATACCACTCTGAGTTTTTCTGTTATTTTTCTTTATAATCACCCAATGAATCATTTAATAGGTAAAGATTCCTAGCTTACTTACCCAAGAAGTAGGATCTCTTAGTTTCTTATCCAAAGATACAGTTTTGAAATAGTATATGCTAGTGTATGGGTTGTTTTATGGATTTTATATAAACCAACATGGAATGGAATTTAAGCAATAGGCAAGTATATTCCTATAGTTCTAGAGATTAAAACTTTTAGGTCTTTGTATTGATATAGGATTATGGTGGGATGTCTTAGCTGATTGCTAGATGCAAACAATCTTGTTATATGTTCTTATGTTTTCAATTAGTACAGGAGGGAAGAAAGAAAAAGATACAGAAAGACACACACATAGGGGAAAAGGAAGAGAGAGACAGAGGTAGAGAGTGAATGTTGTCTTTCTTTTTTTTTAAAGACGTTCTTTTAAGATTTATTTATTTATTATGTATATAATATTCTGCCTCCATGTATGCCCACAGGCCAGTAGAGGGCGCCAGATCTCATTACAGATGGTTGTGAGTCACCATGTGGTTGCTGGGAACTGAACTCAAGACTTCTGGAAGAGCAGCCAGTGCTCTTAACCACTGAGCCATCTCTCCAGCCTCCAGACTGGTGTCTTTCTTAAAGACACCAATGTGTCAGATTGACCATTACTCTGGATTTTTATCTCATTTAACATTAATCATCTTTATTGAGTGTAGTATTTCCGGCCCTCAAAAATAAAATGACAGCAGTACCCTGTGCATGGGGAGACTAGCCTTGATTCTTATATAAATAATATAGACATTATTTTCCTGGTCACTCTTCAAATCCTTATTACTAACAGCCCTTTGGTTGAATTTAATCCAAAAGACTGCCATTTTTTTTTTTGCATTCTTTTTCTAATTTTTGGTTCCTAGTCTTTAATTAGTCTGTTTGCATGCTTCTTCTTGGATTCTGTTGAGATGAGCAATTAGGACATGACCTAAACTTTCACAGCCACACTCAGTGTTTGTTTCAAACACAAATTCCCATTGTTTGCAATATAAAAAGGAAAAAAAATGTTCCAGCCTGCACATTTTCTCATGACAAGGTAGGCACTCCCCTGGTAAAGTGGCCCAGTGTGAATATCCCCAATCCAAGCAGAAATAACAAGTGATGGTCAGATTAAAGAAAGCCTAAGGAAGAACACATTTGACATCCTCCAGCTCTGTATCTGGACTCTGGGGCACGTTGTGGTATAGCTTTATCACTCTATGAGATAATCTTGAAATTCTTTCAACACTCAGTTCATGAATATCCATTCGGACTGAGTTGAGCTCCCTTTAGGGATCTACCAGGTTCATCACACTATAGCACAGACTCTGTAAATTGAGCTCTGTGGCCAACATTTAATTTAATCTATAGGAGAAATATTATTAGATTTAATCCAATTCATATTTTTGTTTTGGAAATTAAATTATTTTTGAGTAAATTACAAGAGCCAATCTTACAGCTGATTTACTTAGAGAATTTTATTTAAAAGCATAAATACTCACTCATGGGTGTTTTTTAAACATAAAGCAAAGAAAACCAGCCTACAAACCACAACCCCAGAGAATTTAGACAACAATGAGAACACTAAGAGATACTTACATAGATCTAATCTACCTGGGAAGTAGAAAAAGAGAAGATCTCCTAAGTAAATTGGGAGCATGGGGGAGGACTGAATGGGAGAGGGGAGCAGAGGAAAATGTAGAGCTCAATAAAAATCAATTAAAAAAAAGAAAACAAAGAAGGGAAATGAAAATAATAAGAGAAAAGAAAACGTTAAAGATACCAACTCCTCAAAACTGTCCAATTCTTCACAAATGACACAATCACAATTCCATAGAGTTAAATACCACAAGTAGCAGCCATGTATCTCTATCATGTATCTCTATCATGTATCTTTTTTTTTTTATTGAAAAAAATTTTTCTGCCTCCTCCCTGCCTCCCATTTCCCTCCCCCTCTCCCGCCCCTCTCCCCCTCCCCCCACTCCTCTTCTCCTCCCTCTCCAGTCCCAGGAGCAGTCAGGGTTCCCTGCCCTGTGGAAAGTCCAAGGTCCTCCCCCCTCCATCCAGGTCTAGGAAAGTGAACATCCAAACTGTCTAGGCTCCCACAAAGCCAGAACATGAAGTAGGATCAAAACCCAGTGCCATTGTCCTTGGCCTCTCGTCAGTTCTCATTGTCCGCCACGTTCAGAGAGTCCGGTTTTATCCCATGCTTTTTCAGTCCCAGTCCAGCTGGCCTTGGTGAGCTCCCAATAGATCGGCCCCACTATCTCAGTGGGTAGGTGCACCCCTCGTGGTCCTGACTTCCTTGTTCATGTTCTCCCTCCTTCTGCTCCTCGCTCCCAAGGTTCTATCATGTATCTCTATCATGTTCTCTACTTTAATTTTCTGTATTGATGAAAAGAGAACATTGTTTAAGGAACACATTTGAAATTTATCTTCAAAATCTTCCAATAACTGCCAATCTCAAATAGGAGAAACTGAGTTTTATAGAAGCTATGGCTTTACTAAATTTTGTGTATTTGTAAAACAAAACAACAAAGCAATTGGCTGGTTTGTCTTGTAAACACAGAAAAGCTATGAAATAGTTGCAGTAAATTAACAGAGTGAATTATACGTTAGTAAAGATTGATGCTTCCTTATTTTAGCCTAGTGACTGTTTTATTCATTACATTTTAAACACAACAAATTTTTCAGAGACTATGAAGGTTGTAGTAGTCACTCTGGAAACTATTGTGGGGAAAAAAAAAGACAATAAAGTAACTTGGCCTAGAAAGTGTTCAGGCATTGACATAGGAATGTAAATGTACTAAGCAATGAGTAGTGAAAGTTATACATGTATTTTGTCTATTTCTTACATTTACTTATTAGAGATATGAATAAAATAATATGTTGTGAAATATTCTGAATTACAAGAATATCTCTTTTTCAGAAACTTGTTTCTACTTTAAATGAAAGATTCTGAAGATCAACATGAATTACAGTTCAAGGTTGAGAGTACTACAACATTAAACATTAACTAATTAAAGAAATAATACCTCAAATACATTAGAAGCACCAAAGAAAAGAAATGATATTTGCCTAAACTCCACAAATTGGTTAATAGCAATAGTTTAAGTAGATGAATAATTCAAGGATCGGTTAATTCTAACATATTGTGTCTTTAAAATGTGATATTTGCCAATATAATTAACATGACAGAAAAATTGCAGGATAAATTTTAGATTCAGTATATTTGATTTTGTTCATAAGAAACATGAGCGTTAGTGGTTAAGAGCACTGATTGCTCTTCCAAGGAACCTGGTTCAATTCCCAGAACCTATATGGCAGCTCATCATTATCTTTAACTCCAGATTCAGAGAATCTGGCATCCTCACACAGATATATATGCAGTCAAAACACACAAAGTACATAAAATCAAGTTAAATTAAAATAATTTTTAAAAATAAACATGAACTTAACATAAAAAGTACACCAAAATGTTATCTCCAATAGAGTAACATATACACAGACACACACACACACACAAACACACACACACACCATCTACCCCATTGTCTCAAATTTGTAATGTGCTACATCCCTACATCTAATATTTTAGCTTCCAGTTTAAAGGTAAACACTTCTACTTATGTCACTTTAATATGATACAAGCTTACCTCCCACGAGTGCCATCTTCCACAACCAAAGTACAGTTCCCTTTCAAAACCAAATGATATATGTATTTGAGTGTTTGTATATTTTCAACCTTTTAGTGTTTCTAATTCAATCTTATCATTTTATTACATTTCTTTCTTTGTTCTATACATCTCTTATATCTATACTATTTTCTCATAACTGACAATTAAAGGAATGTAAGGTCATAGAATAACTAACATTATATTTAACAAAATTAACATCTCGATGTGCAAGAAGCATCAATGGCTCATACCTAAATGCTTTATCTGCTTTAAAAATTATTAACTTGTCGACATGTCAGAGTCTACCCTTGGATTTGTAGTTGATACCAGACAGAAAGTCCAGGCAAAGAAACAATCAAGTGAAATAAATAGAGCATTATCAATTCTAATGCCCACAAAATTTTAGTCCTAGAACATAGCAGTCAGGTCATTTGGTTATTGCAGAAGACAGACAGTACCAACATCTGTACATAGAAAAGTGAAGCGTATATATCAGTGTTGGAATGCATTTTACAAAGTAATGTCATTAGAGAAAAAGGAGAGAATTGTACAATGAAAGCCACAGTTAACTCATCCAGGCTGTTGTATTCCTAAGCCTTTATACTCTGAATAAGTAAAACAAAAATGACAGAACTGTAAGAATAACTGTATAAATCCACCACTGTAGTTTCAATATGGTTCTGTAAACGATAAAAAAGCACCCAAACCTATAAAAGTGTGCAGTAGTTACCATTTTATTATTACAAGAAAACAGTCTCAGAAGTCTAAGAAGATCTGACCTGGACTCAGTGGACATATACTTCTAGAATTATATTTGAAACCTATTTTTCTGACTCAAAGCTTAGGGCTTTACTCAGCAATAGAACTGCTTGAATGACTCCTTCAATTATCTCAAATCTAATGCATACTTACATACCGCAGTGGAAGGAGGATATTAGTGTTGTGTAATAGCCTCAGGTCATGAGGAATTGAGTCAGGCTGTATTGAGCAAGAGTCTCAAGCCATAAAGAATTGCTTAACTCCAGCCTGACTGGTCTACTCCACCTGCAGATGCAATATTCCTGGGTGGCGAAAGCAACTCACCCTGTTCTCAGTTAAACGACAAAAAAAAAAAAAAAAGCTGCAACTTCCTAATGGACGTGTGGAGGGGGTTTGGTGTGTATGTGTGTGTGTGTCTGTGTATGTGTGTGCTGCTTTGTGAGTGTGTATATGCTTGTATGCTAATGTGTGTGTATTTTGGTGTATGTGTGTGTGTGCTGGTATGTGAGTGTGTGTGTGTGCATGTATGTGTGCATGCTGGTGTGTGAGTTGTGTGTGTGTATGTATATGTGTCTCCTAACTCCTCAAAAGTTGTTCAGCTTTTATACCTTGGAAAGCCTGGGTCTCCTCCCTCTTCCAATAAAGCAACTCAGTCTGTTGAGATTGAGTCTATTTTTTTCTCTGCCTCATTTTTCTTATATTTAACATTATGTTAATAATTTAGTATTAAAGCATAGAGAGTCAAACAGTCAGAAGTAGTCACATACTTAGAAATGTGAATGACCATATTAAAATGTTCCCTTTTTGAAAACTGTTTTAAATATGATGGGACTATAGTATATGGAATTAAAGTGTATAATAAGATTCTATTATTTCAGAAGTTAGTATTGAACCATAGCTCTCATCTTAAAGAGAATAAGAGATAGTTTATTTTGGAGTCATTTTGAGTGATAGTACAACATAAAGGCCCAGAGACTGCTCAGCATGACCAAAGTTCAAATTGACAGTCTGTATTAAATTTGGATACCGCCTGGAGAGAAACACTTCTCACAGTGAAGTCCTGAATGCATATAGCAGGGAATTTTTAAATACAAAAAACACAGAAAAACTGTATCCTGGTTGGCAGTTGCAGTGACAAGCAAGGAAACATTTTAACAAGAGCCCCGAACATGCAATTAACTGGGTGGGACATTTCAACCCTGAGTTTCTGGAACAGGATTGGGTGCCTTTTCCTGGGACTTTTAAGGGGAGAGGCAAGAAACCAAAGGTGGCTTCAGCTGAGACAAGATGGAGAAACCTTTACTTACCCTGTTACAACCATGAACAAGGAGGTCATATTTTGCTTGTTTCAAACACTCTGTTCCAACATGGAAGCAGTTTTGTGAAGTTTTCATAGTTTTACAGAACAAAAAGTCATAAATCCAGGGAAGTTTGAAATACACTGGTGGATATATCAGATAGATGGATTCAGCAAGATGGAGTAGGTTTTCTCCAGGCCTGAGATGCAATCTGATAGAATTCTTAACTACTGGATTGTCAGAAGCTAATAGTCTGCTCACTTAATACGTTACAAATAGGGCTTTTCATCTGTTGTCAGAAGATGTTAGCTGTGACACAGAGGTGGTCAGGGAATGGCTCTTACAGAGGGTCAAAATTTAACCCAAGATCAGATCATGAACCTCTGGACCTGCAGCATTCCAACCTCTATGGTACTGAAATTCTTGACAATCATTACCTGCAGGCACAGATTACATCCAGGAGCTTTCATTTGCAGACAGATAACAGTCTGTTTTCAGGAGTTTCTGTTCACTCTAGGATGCTGACTAACCTTTCTAACCTCAATATTCTGGAGACAGTGGCAGAATGATTGGCAGGAGTTTAAGGACAGCCTAAGTTACATAAAAAGCTCTGTCTCAATGAAGAAGAAAATGATGATATTTGGATATCATATTAATAGTTCATTTCTCCAAAGTAAAAAATAATTTAATAGTTTGTAGTTTAATTTATAATATAGTTCAATTTATAGTTTAATAGTATCTATTACATTTTGGACTTAATTGTTTTTCTTAATATTGAGATATAGTTTTATAACAAAATACATAATTCTTATATATAAGCTTTATAACAATATATATATTATATATATAACGGCAAAGCAAGACAGTGAAAAGTTGCTCCATCTTGTATTCTTGCTGACATTATTTCAGGTTTAAGTAGAAGTTGATCTCCTTAATGGAAAAGTACCCAACTTCTAGAAGGTCGATATGCTAACTTAGCTTCTGTTAAACTGCTTGTTTACATAAAGGACCCACAGCAGCTTCAGAGGAAGATGCCAGGATGTGGTTTTGGGCTTCAGCACCTCATACTCCAGATTACATTTAGGTCCTAAACACCTGAGTGTAATCCGATCCAGTTGAAATAAAGACTTAGTTAGGAATAACCTATAAACTGAGTCAGAGTGATCATCTCTGATGGACTCCCCATAACAATATGTTCTTTCTGTTATGCATATAATCCTTAGATAAATCATTGGTGTATCTATAAATTTCTTCACTCAATTGTATCTGAAAACAGAGAATGAGAACTTTCAATTCTCATCCGACTCAACTCCAAAGTGCTTTTATGACTTTGTGATGAAATTATGTAACTAAAAATATTGTTGATATGTTTTGGGAACTACAGAGTATTTGCAAATAATTTCATAACATATAAATATTATTTTAATTATAGTGCCTTTAAAAAGTCACAGATTATATAGTGATTTGTGATTCACTATATTGAAAAAAAATGGAATAAAGAGAGGCTAGGTGATACTTTAATATCAATGTGTTAGTGCCAGAAATAGATGTAGATCTATTCTGTGCTATGTGGCTGTGAGTTTTCTTCTGAGGAACACATTGTATGTCTCCATCATTAAATTTTGCCTCATAGAATTCTCATACTATCTTTTTGTTCTAATATACACTTACATATATAAAAATCTTATCCAATTATAAACATGTTTAATTGAAAATTTCCTTTGTTTTTTGTTTATACTTTCCTTGTAAGTCCCAACATACCTCAGCAATTAAACAAAGAGAAGATTTGCTCTTAAAGAAAATTTAATCTTCTGCATTAATATCCTAAATCTTTTAAGATTTACTGTATCATTTCAAAATCATTAGAAAATTCCTCCTTTTTGTCTTGTCTTATTTTTATATGTATTTGAATCATACAATACTTATTAATTTTGATCTTCATATAGTTATATAATATGGGATCCTAAAGTGTTTACTGTGTTCTAATGTCAATCACATAAAGATAAATGCTAAAAATTAAAATTATTAGTATATTCATGTGTAGATTATTTAAAAACTGATTCAATGTAAACAATGTCAAGAAAATTTTAAAAATGGAACAACTTATATTTTAATTAAAGACCATTTCAAACTATGTTATATCCACATTTTTCTAATGAATATTTAATCATTCTCACTGCATACCACACTGTCTGTGAATTTTTATTGATTTAAATAAATTTATTAATTTCTGAAAAATCTGAGTTTTTTGCTTTTCATAAAAATATTTTGAGTCTTTGAGCACATGTTATGTTATAAATTTCTCCAGAAATAGTCACTCCCATTCCCCCGATCCAGAATTTAGTCTGTGAGTTCCATCTCAAAAATATGTAAAATTCTCACCTTTTATAGAAATAGTTATAGAATGCCTACCTTAAGGCAAGGTTTTAAGATGGTGTCAATACAAGAATAAAGACGAATAAAGGAACGTTTAAGCCGATTATTCTTTAACATAACATGTATATGTTTTATTGTCTTCTTCTGTACCTCTTTTACCCATAGAAAAAGACAAATGAGATAAAACCCCAGGGTGTCTACACCAAAGAATACCATAAGTCAAACTCTCTATTCATTGTTTGCATAGAAAAATTTAAGTTAATGTCCTTATAGTGCAAATTAGAGTTAACTTAACCAGCTGGAGCTTTAACCGAGGCTATATTCTAGCTTTATGTTACCTGTAATACTGGCTCATTTTTTAAAAAAAATAGAAATATTTTTAGTTAAATTTGAATTATTTGCAATTGGAACCTGATAAACAGACTTAGAGCAAGCATATTTAGTTATGGAAAACCTCATGCTAAGATACAATGGTAAATGCATCCAGTCTTCTTTCTGTAAATAAATAAACCACAGCCTTTCCTGTACAGAGTTACATATAGCCATATTATTCTCTGGTCATTCCCATGTTTCCTTTTTTAAGAAAACTCTTTTAACTTTTTAAGATACAAATTATTTCAAGTTAAATTCTGAGTTTGAAAAGACACTTTCTAGTACATCTTGCTCTTCATAAATAGTACACATTGTACGTATTTCATAGTTTAACTCTCATAAAATATATTATGTATTTTTTGTCATTTTGTAAAGTACATAGAAAGGGGTAACTCATAACCAAGTATGGTGACACATGCCTTTAATCCCAGAATTTGTGAAGCAGAAGCAGACATATCTCTGAGTCTGAGAAAGAAAGAAAGAAGAAAGAAAGAGAGAAAGAAAGAAAGAAAGAAAGAAAGAAAGAAAGAAGAAAGAAAGAAAAGTATAACCTCACTGTAGTTCTTAAAATAATGATAAACATATTTTTCTATTTTAATTGAACTGCTGTTGACAAATAAAGCCACACATTGTGGTGATTTGAATGAGAAAGCTCACCTTAGGCTCATCCTTAGTCCCTAGTTGGTGAACTGCTTGGAAGGGTTAGTAGATATTGCCTTGTTGGAACATATGTGCCTCTGTTTCAGGAGCTGTGTCTCTGGGGATGGAGCTTGAGGTTTCAAAAACCCAAGTCAGGACCAGTGTCTCTTTTTCTCTTCTGCCCATGGATCAGAAGGTAAAACTCCCAAATACTGTTCCAGCACTTCTTTGTGTAGAGCCAAGCTCTGTACCACGATAACCATGGAATAATGAAGAAGGATTCTTAAACGAAATTCCACACTAGCTCAGAATTGAGTACAATAGAGGGTTATTTATTTAGGGGTAGACTCACAGATCACAATCCTCTTCTAGAATGGAGAACAGCAACTGAATCCCGTAGCCAGGAAAGAGGCCAGATGTGCCCTTTACATGGGCATAAATAGTATAAGAGGCCACGCCCAAGTGGGTGGGTAACTTAAAGGCTACTGGCAGTAGGAGTTCCTACAGCAGACTAACCTTCTGGAATTATAAACAAGATTCTGATTAAATACTTTTTAAAATAAAACTTGCCTTGGCTGTGGTATCTCGTCATAACAATAGAATAGTGACTAAGAAAATGCACATTGTGAAATTATGAGCATAACTAATTAATAGACGTATTACCTATTTGCCTGACTCACATATTAATTCGAGAAAAATTAGGCAGTAATTGAATTTCAGAGATAACAAGCACCATGAAAAGTTTTCTCATTATGAGTATTCATTTTAAATCTGAAAATTTGGAATGCTTTGTACAATTACCTTAATATATTTGTGAGTTTTGCTTACATTTATGACCATACACAAAAAAGAATTAAAGAAAAAAAAGTAGCAGCACTTCTTAATTCCATATTTGTACATAAAAGCAGTGTCCCACCAAATAACTCTTTCTCACCTAGATGTAAACATCAACTCAAAACTATCTAAAATCACCAAGGATACTAATCTCTGGACATTTTGGGGGCGGGGTTTCTAAGTGACATCACTGAAGAGGTGGTGACAATTCATTTACTGAGGTTCTAGCTTATATAAAAAATGGAGAAGTGAATCTGAGCACGATTGTGCATTTGCTTCCTCTTTGTGGGATAATGTGACTCATACTCCAGATGACATGCCTTGCCCACCATGACTGAATAATTCCCTCAAACTGTAAGCCAAAAAAAATGCAAACAAAAAAAGAAACAAACACTAAACAAAAACCAAACCAAACCAAACAAAACAAAAAAAACCAACCAACCAATCAAACAAACAAACAAGCTAAACACCTTCATTCCTTAAGTGGCTTTAGCTCAATATTTGGCACAGCCATAAGAAAAGTAAGTAATATAAAAAACTGGTACCAGAAGTCGGGATGCTGTAATAAACCTCACCATGTGGTCCTTCAGAGTTTGCAACCAGTTTGCAGGAAGAATGTAGAAAGTTTGCACCTATGAGCTGAGGAAGTAAATGAACAACAGTGTTAAATAGGCCACTTTGACATTGGGATGAAGAAAAGGATACACGAGAGATGCAGACAGTGAACAAAAAGGTTCAAGAAGAGAATTCGAATTACATCAGAAATGAGTTAGAGGCCATCTCTGTTATATTCCTTCCTCAACACTTCCTCAACATCATTTTCTTCTTGGTTTTAATATACTCTTAATTCTCTGAGTATATGCATATGTGTGTAGATGCCTGCAGAGGCCAGCAGATGGCATCAGATCTCCTGAAGCTGGAGTTAAAGGCAGATGGGAGTGATGAATTTGAGACCTCTGCAAGAGCTGTGCCTGCTCTTAACCTCTGAGTCATCTCTCCAAGCCTGACTCATTCATTTGTATTTTGACTCAATTCTTAGTTTCTCTATTTTTTCCAATTCTGTCGTTTCTTCGTCCTCTTGTACCCCACCCCCACCATGTCTGCCATACATATTATGAACAAGTGCTAGCAGAACAAGAAGAAGCAAAGAAAAGAACCTCCTATCATTAATTTCTGCACTGTGAGGAAGTGTTGGGCCCTAGAGATGTTACATCGGGTGCTGGAGTAATCAGAAGTTATATCAGCTGCTGGAGCAATTGGAATTTCCTCATGCTGCCTCCTAATTTCAGATCCAAGGAACCTACTTTACAAGTCTGGGGAAGATATCTCTTTCAAATTGTTCGAAGTTATTGTTAAATTACTGCATAGAATAACAAAGAAATAAAAATACTAAAGCAAAAAAAAAAAAAAAAAAAAAAAAAAAAAAAAAAAAAAAAAAAAAAAAAGAATCTGACCAGGTCCTTAGACTTTGCATGCAACTAAAGCAAAAAGTGGTAAACTAATATATATTTTTTTTGATGGAAGAAATTTCAGGTCATTATATCATTTAGGCTGTAGAAAGATGGCAGCTCATTGTTTTAATTTAGATCTACAGTGAGAGCAAGTATCAAGCAGAGCAAACATTTTTAAAAACCTACTTTGGTTGTTGATGGCTTGAGCAACTTTCACCTTTTGGACAAGTAGATAATAAAGTCCTGAGTTGTTGAAGAGAGGTGTATTATTAAAAGAAACCCCATCCTCTTCCCTGCAACAGAAAAAGTATTCAGAGGGCAGAATCCAACCATCAAAAAATGTAGACACACTTGAAAGGAAAGAGCTGGAATCAGAATGCTGCTGAGGATCCCTGCTCAAAAAAAAAAAAAAAAAAAAAAAAAAAAAAAAAAAAAAAACCTTCCTGGAGAATGGCTTCTTCAGTGTTGGCACACAGAAGTTGATGCAACTGGGATCCTAAGAGTGCCAAACTAAAATTCTATGACATTGTCAAGACATAATATTGAACGGGTCATGGAAGCTTGCTCTATGGTTTGTGACAGAAATCACCTGAGAAAAACCAATGTGTGGAAGGATTGAGGAGGAGACTTTGAATTGTCATTCTATAAAGATATAAAGAAAAACCCTATGTTGCATTAAAGATCTGAAAATATATATTTCAGGATCAAGGAACACCATTCAAGGAAAGCTGAAGATCTGAAGTAGTCCAGGTCCAAAACAAGGTCATATCTAAATTCTCCCCTTTTTCTTTTCAGAGTATATATAACAATCTATCCTTTGATCTTATCATAGCTATATCCCTTAGTTTTTCCTTTCAAAACAAGAACCTTGAATCTAATTTCCTTTGTTTAGCTTTTTTCCCCTCACCATTATCGATAAGTCGTAACTAACACACTGAACAAAGAGAAATATCCATAATCCAATTTTTGGAAATGTGGACATAGTTTTCTAGGCTACTTTCTGTTTATTGGAGGCACTGGTAATCTTATGGGGACCCAAAGAAAATTTAGCCATATAATCAAGTCCTGACTGCAGTATTCTCTGAGGCTGGATCATCTTAGCCAGCAGTCTTGAAGCTGTTCTGGATGTAGAACTCAGAAGAAACTGCATCAGAGGTGCTCTGAAACTTTGGAACATCTAGACTATCCATTCCCATTAAAGATTTTTCAGGGGCCTTCCTCAATCAAACCTCATTTTTCTTAACCAAGAAGAAATCCACAGCTAATCAAACCTTATTTTTTTTTTAACCAGGAATGAATTCACAGGCTCCCATTTCCTGTGGAAACAAAGCAAAACCTCTTTTCCAACAGGACATATCTTTGGACTTAAATTTTGAAGTCAAGACATTTTCAAAATATATAGGTTGGATTAATCCAGCAGTATAATTAATCAAATGTCTTTTAGCAGCTGTTGTTCTTTCCTCAGCCAAACAATTCAAAGACAACACAATAACATACAGTATCCAGATTCTCTGTGTATTTTCTAGATTTTATTCCTGAACCCAGGTAGCTAGGTTTAGGTTCCAGTTCATAAAGTTGGAATTCCAAATCCCAGCTCTGGTCTGGGCTGGTTACTACATGCTTCAGGCATATGGATTTTTCATAAATTCATACCCCAAAATTGGGTGCCAAATGAAGCATGATTAATAAAATCTCAGAGAGAAATTGCGGTTCAGTTTAAAGTTCCAAAAAGTAAAACCATCAGCTACTAGCTGACCTCAACCTTGACCTCAACCTGAAAATGACAATCTTGTCTCCAAGAATCTCAGAATGAGCCTGGGACTGTGAATTGTCTCCTCCTGTTATATAATCCTTTCTAGGGCTAGGATTAAAGGCATGCAACAGTGGGATTAAAGGCACTCACCGCCCCGTTTCTATGGCAATTAGTGTGGGATACTGGGAATAAAGGTGTATATTACCACTACCTGGTCTCTAGCCCTCAGGCAAGCTTTATTTATTAAAATCCAGATGAAATGCCACTACAGAAGACTGAGCTGGAGGGAGTGTAGGGTAGGGGAATAAGTGGGAAGGGCAAGGATTTTAAAATGATTACAAGGTATTGTATTACAGACTGAGGTTGGTGGTCAACATGGACTTTTATATGCTAATAGACACTACAGGCAGCCATATGGCCCGTCTGCCAGAGGTAGGGAAATAGCTACTTTTGTTAAAAGGGAACAGGTTTCACTAGCTCCTGAAGATTGCTAGTTTTTATTTAGCTGCCAGAAATCCTCCTAGAATCCAGGTTGCATTTCTTTCTTTCTTTCTGCATATTTGGATTGCTTTTTGGAACTCTGGGAATTGGAGGGTTTTTTTGTTTGTTTTTTTTTTGACCTGACATTAAATACATCTGGTCCAAGAGAGGCCACATATGCTACAAGAGAAAGAACAGAAGGAGTGGAGTTACCCAAGCCTTTGGGAGCCCAGGTGATTCATCACAAGACTTAAAGGTCCAACATTGAGCTATATGATTTACTGTTTGCCTTGCTGAGTTTCATCCTTGTTTTGATCTCATATTTGCTTATTTTGCCATCATCAATTCCTTTTGGAACTCTGATATTTATTCCTTGGATTTGTACATTAGAAATATGCCACTGGTTTTAATTGCAAAGGAGGTCACCGTTAGGAGATAACCCAAACCTCAGAAAGGATTCTTCCCTTATGCTTTTAAAAAAATATGTGATTTTTTTTTAAAGACCGTGGAGATTATTGAAGCTGCAACAAGTTTATGAGATAACCACATGCCTATTTTGATAGGGGGCAGAAAATTAAGCCTTAAAAGTGTTATGATTAGGAGCCAAGTTGACAGGAGGGTAGGTGTATATTGAGTACAAGTTGAAACGATCTAGAATCACTGGATGTTTGTGAGGATTGTCTAAACTATGTCAGTTGAGACAAAATCAATCATGGATATTGGTGGCAGCATTTCGTGGAGTTTTAAACCTAACAAAATTGATAAAGTTATCTGTCCATGGACATTCATCATTCCCTACTTTCCGACTGAAGAGGTAATGTGACCAGCAGCCTACCACCTTAGTGCTGCTCTTCCCTACAGACTGCTCTGATGGAATGGCACTTTGAAAATATAAGACAAAAATAAGCAAGCAAACAAAAGACCACCCTACCAGTTTTTCAAGTTATTTTGTTCATAGCAACCAAAAAAGTAACCAATACACTAGGCCCTCAAAATATATTTCCTCAAAACTGAAATTTCTATGTAAGCATTTCTTAATCCAATTAGACAAGGTATAATTTTCTGAGTTAATAATATTGAGACATTTACACTTATAATTTCTATTACAAAATTGCAATGTTCAGTGATCTAAAAAACACATACTTCATAAAGTGAAGGATGAAAGTAATTTTATTATATTGAATGCAGAACTTAATTTTGTTGAAAATAGGTATAATTTATTTAAGCATTAGATTTTATTATTGATTTTAATTAAAATATGAAAATCAAAAGAATATATGTCATTAGAAGAGAAAAATGAACTAAAAACATTAAAATTAATTTTCTTAGATTAATGTAATGAATTCCAAAAATATTATGCCCTTTGCCTATTTATCTTTATCACAATATGAGTGGTAAAGACTGTTGCTAGGTCTCAAAGAAACCCAGGACAAGTCTTACTCAGTACCTGTGCTTCCGCCCAGCACTCCTCAGCCTGACCATACTCTAAAAACCTCTCCAGCCCAGCTATTGGGCAGGCTTCCCTTCCCCCATCCTCTGAACCCTATGTAACTGAAAAGTTTTTATGTCCCAATAAACCTCTCTGCCAACACAATAATTCAAATCAGACCAAATCAAACTGAATTAGAAAAAGTCCAGATTTAGTAGATGCTAGCACTCCCCAGTGGAGGGGAAAGGAAGAGCAAAAAACCATATGCTGGACTGGGACTGAACCAGTATGGAATCAAACTGGACCCTCTGAATGTGTCTGACAAATGGGGCAGGCTGAGAAGTCAATGATAATGGCACTGGGATTTGTCTCTACTGCATGTACTGGCTTTTTGGGATCCTAGTCTATTTGGATGCACACCTTCCTAAGCCTGGATGGAGAGGGGCGGGCCTTGAACTTCCCACAGGGCAGGATACCCTGCCCTCCCTTAGGACTGGAGGGAGAGGATAGGAGGGGGAGTGGAAAAGCAGGATGGAAATGGGAGAAGGGGAGGAAGTGGAAATTTTGAATGCTATTATTTATAAAGCAAAAAATAAATTAATAACTAATTAATTAAAAAATAAACACATGTTTGTTCGCAGGGGAGGCAGTTTAAATACCCTGTTGGAGGGGTCTTGAGTCTCCCTGGGGGAGGGCCCATTGTTTGGCAGGCTTTCTCAGAGGTGGAGTCTGGTCTGAGGCAATTCCCAGAGAAGAAGACTTGGGATGGAGCTTTCTACTAAAACATTCCAGTCTCTTTGGGTATAGGGACTCCAGGGGCTAGAGTAAAGCCTTAGCCCAAATATTCCAGACTCTTTGGGTATAGGGGCACCAGGAGCTGGAAATGCTTTAACCCAAATGATAACTCCAGCCATTTACACCATGTGGTCTCACTTAGCCTCCTTTCTTCTCACTGGCTCTGTTTCTGTATCTCTCTTGGTCCACTTGCTTACTCAATGCCTTTCCTTTGCCTCACTTTCTCCTCTCTACCTCTCCCTTCCCATAACCTGGTTCAGTTTGCTGGCTATGTTCATTTGGAACCTTCAAGATGCCTCTGGATGTGCTCTCCCTCATATCTACAATAACTCTTTCCCTCAACTACACGTAGGAGCCATCATGTCGTCTTATTACATTCAACTATCATGGTAGTAGGATTTTTCTTTAACAAAAATAAAATTGTTAAACTTTGAATTTGCATTTATAATTAGTACAAATAGTTTCAAAGTATTTAGATGAGAATATTTCTTTAGAAAACATCAAGCTAATGTGACAGGGCAAGATAGTGAAGCTGTTCCTCCATCTTGCATTCCTGCTGAGGCTTTTTAAAATTTAAAGTAGAATTTGACCTTCTTGATGGAAAAATACACGAAAAATTACCCAACTCTATTCTTGTTACCTGAGATAGATTCCTAGATAATTTACCCTAAATTCTGTTAATCTGCCTGCTTGTACAAACTTCCAGACCAGCTGAATGCTTGTCTTACTTCTTGTGCAGAACCCCCTCAAGCCAGCTACTTATCTTCCTTTGTGTTTGCTTATTCAAAGCACCCACTCTGGCTGCAGAACCAGATGCCTGGATGTGGTTTTTGCCTTCAAAATCCCCATGCTTTGTGTACTTGATGCTACACTTAGGACCCCAGTGCCTGAGTAGAGTCCCAGACAACTGGAATAAAGACTTTCAGTTGACTATAAACTGTCTGAGTGTTCATCTCCAGTGGGCTCCCTATTATACCGTGCTATTGTATTGGGGAAAGGAGAGATGATAGATTAGAAATCAAGACATTCCTAAATCTCCCAGAGAGACAAGACAAGAAGTTCTTAGCAGCAAGTACAGGTAGAGTAGTGTAGAAAATCACGAGAATACAGCAGTAGAGAATATACAGCAGATTAATTTAAACACTGGAATATTGGACTTCAGATTTTCCAATAAAGAAAACACTCTAACATTGAGTGTTGAGAAACATGGTAGGGATGATAGTAAGTCTTTTTCATTTGAGCTTCAAGTGAATAGGAAAGAAGCATCTGTAAGATCCACAGTGCTTATGAGTGGTTACACAATCCTATGGGAGGAACTTACTACTATTATAGTTGAATTAATACACTTCAAGCTGTTTTCAAAACATTGTGTTTCTACTCATAGGCAAAGGCTATTCCTAGTCTTAATAGAAGAAACTTCTCACAATAACTGACAACAAATACCAAGTGACTCAGAGTGATAGCGTAAGTAAAGGTCAAGTGTTCAGCCAGAAATAGGATATTCATACTACCCACTCAAAAGCTCTCCCTCTCTGGGAGAGGGAGAAAAATAATCTAAGAGCCAAAAGTTAAGAGGAGAACTATGAATCGCTGTCTTCTGAGCATGACATAAACAAGAATTTAATAATGTCACAACAGTGGCTGCCTGCAATGGGACTCTACAGTCTGGACCTACCAACAACCAATCAAAGACTGGGGAGGCTCCTATGTAGCCCTACTCTTCCCTGATGAATGAAGAGCTAACGATAGATTCTGTGGACCAGGAAGACATTGCCTTTGATTTTGTATTTGTGGATTGTCTCAGTATGATCCAATGGATAGCTCCAAACCAATGATCATGTGGATAACCCTGGTGAAGCTTTCCAGGTCTCAGAGGAAAACAAGGCAACATAGGAGTGGGAGGAGTTGTGTGGGTATTGTAATAGCAATGGGAAGGAGTAATACATTAATACACTTCAAGCTGTTTTCAAAACACTGTGTTTCTACTCGTAGAATTAATGGGTATAGTAATAAGGGAGAAGATGGGGGAGAGTAGCAATAACCAAAGTGTACTGCATATATGTCTGAAATTGTCAATGAATAAGCTTAATAAAAGATTAGAAAAAAATGAATACTTACACTCAGGGAGAAAACAGAAAACAAACAGGTGCTCTTCTGTTGTAGGGAGGCCATTTGTTTGTTCTGGCCACTTGGCAGCTCAGACCTGAAATAATCACACAGAAACTATGTTATTTATATCACTTCTTGGCCCATTAGCTCTAATATTTTATTGGCTAACTCTTACATCTTAATTTAAATCATCTCCACTAATCTGTGCATCACGAGGAGGTCATGGTCTACCAGCAAAGTTTCAGTGCATCTATCTCCAGTAGCAGCTCCAGGGCTTCTCTCTGACTCTGCCTTCATTCTTCCAGCATTCAGTTTAGTTTTCCCCACCTAGCTAAATTCTGCCCTGCTATAGGTCCAAAGCAGTTTCTTTATTCATTAATGGTAATCACAGCATACAGAGGGTAATCCCATATCACCTCCCCTTTTCTGTTTAAATAAAATAGGTTTTAACTTTAGCACACCTACTTTCTACCTCTTATTCAACTCCATAAAAGACTCCAGAGGGATATAATATTGCATAAGTAAACAGGAGGCACATTGTAAGCAAATTCCAAAATTCTAAAATTGACAGAGACATCTCACTGTCTGAACAGTCATTCAAAGTTTTTCTGTACTGTTGCTGCATCCATCTTCAGCTTATAGGCCCACAATGTCTGACAGACTTTTCCACAAAGCAAGAAATTTCAAAGGCAGCTCCACCTATATTGGCAGTTTGTCAGTCACTTTCTTCTGTGTCCTGAAGAATGTCTGGTAGACTCTTTCATGAAGCAGGAACTCTGAAGGACTATCTTGCCTTCTTTAGGCAACTTCAGCACTTATTTTTCTGTAGGTCATACATGTCCAATTCACATAGCATACCATCAAGCAGTCAGTCAAGAGCAATTTCTTGCCCAAATGGCTAGCCAACTCTATAAGGAGCCTCTTCAATGCATGTTATCTCTTGAAGTAGATTGCTGCTGCCAGGAACAGATGTGTCTCACTGTCATGAAAGGTCCTAAGTTATTAAACATTTTAAATTGCATATTATGTAGTCTTTGAAGGATTTGAAGAATACCTTTCTAACTGAAATACATCTCTGTACATCAAAAAAAATCTAACTAACATGACTACAAGCTTGACTACTATAGATGATTATTTATTAACCTATATTTCTTAATTATACATTGTAGGAGGCGGAAACCAGGCTAGCTTAATATGAAACAGCAAATTTTAATGAAGAGATAGCTTACAACACCAGAGATCCAGCGATGGGCAGGAAATACAAAAAAAAAGAGCAATGGGGCTCACGCCCTCCAGATTTATACGTAAACATTAGCCCGAGGTGAACATGCCCCCTACATCTCCCCCTTTTGTCTAAATAAGACAGAACTGAACCAAATACAACTATATACAATAGTAACAAATAATAAATATAACAAACAATATTAAGCAAGAAACATATAACAAAAGTTTTGTTAAACATTTTATCTCAAGGAGTCTAAATAATGTAGAGAGTAACTACAATTATATAATCTTTAACTCCATCAAAGATCTGAGAAGGGAATTAATATTACTTAACAAACGAGAGAATATCCAAAATGCGCAACAAATGACAGAGACAATTGACTACTGGGCAATCACCCAAAGTCTTGTTTGCAATGTTGAGTCAACCAACTTTGGCTAAGGCCTAACATAACTGACATACCATTATTAAAGGCAAGGAACTTTCTTAGAACTATTCTACCCTGTCTTGGCAAGATAAGACAATCCTGTTTTATCTTTGTCAGTAGTTGAGCTATGGGCTTTTCTTAACCCAAAGGCCAGTTCTGCCAAGAAGACAAGCTCCCAGTGGAGTGCCTTTGGTGCTCAACGTTCTCTTGGGAGTAGAGTGGTGTCACCAGGAGTGATTGTGTCTCCTTGTCACAAAATTCTAGGTTAGATTAAAGGCCATTTTCTACAGCTCTTTAAAGAGGCTGAAGATTATACTATCTATACTAAATATAATCTTTATGTATCTAAAAAACCTGATTAACCAGAAATAAATATAACAAACATATAATTTTTAATATCTATCTAACTTGAAGACTACGAGAATAAACAACTGTGCAATATATGAAGACAATGATCTTTAACTGTAAACAATGTTATTACATATCAAATGTAAACAATGTTATTATATAAATAATATCAGAGGTAGAAATGTACATTGTAATATGGTAGATGTATCAATACAATATAGACAAAGTTATAAGCATACCCTTATACAAAATTAGAGGTAGGAACACTCACATTTAATACTTAATATATCAATATACAAGAAACAGTACCAATACAATTTTCTAAAAACAGTAATTCACAATGCCCCCCAATGGGCTGGACTTTCCCTACAATACATTACATTTTTAAATGAGCTGCACAAGTACAATACCTTAATCAATAGCAGAAATATATATATATATATATATATATATATATATATATATATATACACAGTATAACAAAATTGACCTTAAATTTCTTTCAATAAAGTAGGATCCATACTGATGCAAACCTCTATAACATATCCCCCTTTAAATTTAAGCAAACATGTATAAATAATCATTTAGGAAATTTGGGTATAGTTCTCTCTAAACTACTTCCTGCTGGTGATTGGGCAAAGTATTTTTTGGGAGGTGTTCTCAGTGACCTTTTGGAGGGTCTGAGTCCATCAAACCACATCAGCCTGGAATGAATCCATAGGTTTGTATCCTCTGTGGAATAAAAAAACAGAACCTCTTTTCCAAAGCAACATATCCTTAGACCCAAAATCTGAAGCCAAAGTACCTTTATAATATACATGTTGGTTTAGCTTAGCAGCCCATACAATGAAATGTCTCTCTGTACTTAGCTCCTTCATAGTCAAAATATTCAAAGAAAACACAATAATATACATGATTCATACTCCCTGTGCATATCTCATCTTTATGTGGCTTGTTTTTTTCTGTACTTTATTTCTTTAAAAACTTTGTTTTTTTTTCTTTCTCACTCCCAAGCCTACGTACACTTATCCAACACCGTGATACATTTAGAGATATTTTCACTCTGAATTGTCTTTATTGTGTATTTATAATTATTTTCTGATTTGAAGTGCTTCTTAAAATGCTAAGTTCTTCTTAAGAATCTGAGCTGAAGTATTGCTAGGGTATATACACCCCTGCCTTCTCGCTCTACACAGTCCAACATAGTGGAAGTCCATTCACTGCCTCTGCAAGCCATGCACATTGCTCCAGTTCCAAGTATGCAGTGGCTCTATGTTGAGCCATTTTAAAGTAGTTTATAATATGCTGCTTACAGACTCCGTGTAAATGCTTGGTCTCCTGAAAGAGCCAGAGGAAAGGTCAAGCTTACAGCACATCCCAGAAAGCCGTCATTTCAAAACAGCATATTTTTTTCTGCTACTGCTGAGTCAGGAAAACCTCTCTTAAAGAAGCTGTGGCATGCCAGCAGCAAAGAGCAAGAAGTTGTGTTAATCTCTGTATTTTTGTGTCTAGAATTCCTTTTCAAGCTCTCTTAGGTTTTTTAGTGAATTTAAGTGGCCACCATTAGCACATGAATTTGTTGTAAGAGACAGTTTGTTGGTTCCTGGCTACTCAACTGCAAAATAGTCACAGAGAAACTGTATTATTTAAACCACTGCTTGGCCCATCATCTCTAGTTTCTTATTGGATATCTCTTGCATCTTAATTTAACCCATCTCCAATAATCTGTGCATCACCAGGAGGTCATGGCCTACCAACAAAGATTAAGTGCATCTGTCTCTGGTGGCAACTCCATGGCTTCTGTCTGACTCAGCATCCCTTCTCCCAGTATTCAGTTTAATTTTCTCTGCCTTGCTAAATTCTGCCCTGTGATAGGTTCAAAGCAGTTTCTTTATTCATTAATGGTAATCACAGCATATAGAAGGGAATCCCACATCACTATTTATTTCTAATAAAGCAGAATTACAGAAGATACAAAACTAAATTCTACATATAGAACAGAAGGAATGACATAACACAAATACTACAGCAATAAATAAATTATAAAAAAATAAGAAAAATCATCCTTTGTCATGTCAATCCTGTCGATTCACAATGGCAAGCACATGTGAATAGGTAATGAAATCACCAAAACACAGATGTACTGATATGGTCCATCGATGAATCATTGTTTGTCATGGGAATGTACCCCACAGATGGTGAGAGGGGACTGAATACTCAGTCAACAGGTGGTAGTTCTTTTTTGGGAGATGAAACAACACTAGTTAGCAGATCACTTGGTACACACCTTTGAATGCTGTAAGTGATCCTTGATGTTTTCTATATTTCCCATGAGGTAAAAAGTATATTTCTTCAAACACTCCAACTAGTGTTAAGCTTTGCTTAGATATACAAGGTCAAGAAAACATGACTATAATCCATTGAAAAAAATAAACAAAGTTAAGATATTTTCTCCCTTAACAAATATTTTCTCTTTTGAAGTGATTCTTTTCATATGTTTGGTCATAGTTGTGTGATAGCAGCTTACACAGGTAATATATATACAGGATGTTCAATCCTGCCACAAAGACATGTGCTCAACTATGTTTATAGCAGCATTGTTTGTCATAGCCAGAACCTGTAAACAACCTAAATGCCCCTCAACTAAAGAATGGATACGGAAAATGTGGTACATTTACACAATGGAGTACAACACAACAGAAAAAATAACAACATCTTGAAATTTGCAGGTAAATGGATGGAGCTAGAAAACATCATATTGAGTGAGGTAACCCAAGCCCAGAAAGATAATTATCATATGTACTCACTCCTAAGTGACTTTTAAACACAAAGCAAAGAAATCCAGGCTACAAATTACAATCCCAGAGAACTTAGACAATAGTGAGGATCCTAGAAGAGACATACATGAATCTAATCTACATGAGAAGTAGAAAAAGACAAGATATCCTGAGTAAATAGAAGCATGGGGTCCATGGGAGAGGGTTGAAGGGGCTGAGATAGACAGGGAAGGGAGCAAAGAAAAATGTAGAGCTCAATGAAATCAATAAAAAAGAGAAAAAAAGTTAATAAATTTCTTAAAGGGACAAAAACATTTAGAAAAGGGTAAATAAAAATATTCTTTAGTAAAACGAGTTGCATCTGGTCAAGGTAAATATAATCATATAATAGAGACGCTGGCAGTCATGTGACTATATTAAAAATCATATCACAAATAAATATATTACATACAAGCAGGCCTTATAAAACTATACAGAATAAAAACAAAACAAAATTCTTAAGGTAAATGCAAAAGTAGTTGAGGGAAAGAAATAATAAATATCAGAGTATAATTAATGAAGTATTAGTAAAATAAAAATGAGGTAAACTTTGAAACTATTAGAGTTAAAGCATTTGGTTTAAGCAACAATTTTCTGAGTAGAATTTCGCTAACAAGAATGGACAATTTCATCAAATGTAAAAAAGTTTCTTAAGAGCAAAGAAACACCTAATGCATTAAAAAGATTGCTGAAGAATGGAGTCAAGGCTGCCACCTGGTCAACTGATAGGAGATTATACATATAATATATAGAATCCAATATATTAAATAGAACCAAATATCTAATTATCAAGCAGGCAAATGGACAAAGAAGACAAAATTCAAATGATGAGCAAATATCATTTAGTAATTTCACTAAAAACATTCAATATCTTTATGTATAAGGAAAAATTAGAAAAAAAAAACCCTAACTTGAGATTCCATGTCACTCCTGATAAAATTACTATCTTTGAGAAAAAAAAAATGATAATCAATGCTGATGTGTGTGGGCCTAAATGAAATCTACATTGTTAGTGGGAGAGATTAGTAGTCAAAATACTGGAAAACATCCCCCAAATAATTTAAAACAAGAAGTGCCATATCATCGGTTTCTACTACGTCTGGGACTATGCCGTACAAATCTCACTCAACTTATGGTACAGACCCTCACACTCACTTGTTTATCGTGGACGATAAGCAATGGAGAAGTCATGGTATCTGCTTATGTTGACTAGAACGGACGAACTGGTGAATTTTATGTGTATGGAAGATGTGAGTGCTCTGCAGATCCATGTAGTAGTCGAGAAGACATCACTGCCTCCTTGGGGTGAGTCATTAAGAGTTTTTTTTTTTCTGAATTTTAAAAGGGGAAAACCAAGACTGACTTGTTATAATTGGTTATTGATGTATTACGTCTTAATTCTATATAGTTATTGGATTATCTTGAGCCTTCATGAACTGTAATAGAAGGCATCCCTTCTTATGAGTTTATGACTAGACCTTAAAGTAAGTTCACTTTTCTATTCTACCATTCCTTAGTTATTTTACATTCAATTTTATTTATAATTTTATTAATAACAATAGACATAAAATTCAATTTTACTTAAAAAATTTTTAAAGTATTTATATTCACTTCTCATTGTTATCCAACTGTTTCCCCAATACAATAATAATTAAGTAGACGAAAATGACTTTTTAGAAGTATTCAGCTAAAAATATGGATCATGTACTTTAGATAATTAAAGATTTCTCAGTTCAGAGATTGTCATCTTTAATTAATAATTTCCTAGAAATAGAAATGTTCCTGAATTAGAATTAAACACATAATAATAAGCAAACAAAGCTCAAATGTTGTTGATTATTCTTCCTAATACTATTTCTGTATGCCCCCATTATCCAGTGTTTGGAACAGAAGTGTGCAGATTTCTTCTCTAGTCAGTTGGTCAACCTCTAGTGCCTTGAGTAAAGTATGTGTCTAAGTTGGCTCAGGAGAATGAATAGATATTTGAGGGCCCTGATTTTTTTTTACTTTGTTTATATATGATTACAGCTTTTAGACATATTTGATATCATATTAAGGTGGTATTTTAAGGAGTTTTGAAATCATGAGAGAAACATAAATTGCAAGTGACTGTATTTCAGCCTACAGTAAAATTTGACATTGTAATTTACCATAGAAACATGCTCCCCAGTCTTCACAGACATGAAACCGTAACTTTTGAATATGCAATTTGCTTCCCTCTGTTAGTGCTGTATAGTGCTATGGAAGTGTAAGCCAAATGAGCCTCATCTTGCTATTAGATCACCGTGTTTTGTTGGAGCAATTAAATTCCTACCTAAGACAAGCTGGCACCAGCATAGCAGGGTACTGCTATGACAGACCTGACTTTTTTTTTTTTTTTTTTTTTTTTTTTTTTTTTAGGATTGTGGAAGGCTTTGAAACTCTGTCAAAAAAAAAAAAAGCCATTGGGGTGTTTTATGGGGACTTGGAAGGCAAGAGTGCTGAGTACAGTGCACAGAGTGGAAGCTTCCTGCCCTTTAAAGTTTCCAAGGAAAGTTTAACGACTCTATCAGAGCTATTTGCTGTTTTGATTTGAAATTCTATCGTTCTGGTCAACTGGGGCCGAAGAGTCAGTCATAACTAACAAGAGACTGGCAACAGAATTGAAACCTTTATGTTACTGGGACAACTGATACGAGTTAAAATTAGTGGTGGCTGAGAATAGACCAGCATCACTGAGGTGAAATATTCTGGGAATTGTTTCCTCAAGGTCAGCACACACAGCTGTGCTCCCGAAGCCTTTGAGGTTGTACTTTGTGCTGGTAGCTGAGCTTGGTAGTGTACAAGTTGCTCAGGTGGTATTAGTTTCGAAGACTTTAAGGGATCCTGGAGAGTAGCTGAAGTTTGGCACGGTTAGAGGCCAGCAGAGGTCATTAGTGTAGGTCTGTCCCAGTGACAACTGAAGGACCACAACTGAAGAGGTCATGCAAAGAAGTTGAGGTTTGGCACCATGCAGAGAGCCTATGAGTGGCTATTGGTGAAAGTGCAGCCCGGTTGCAGCAGAGGACCCCAGAATTTTGGAGATACCAGTACCATGGGATGACTGCAAAGAACTACAGAAGCAGTAAGTGGAGCCAGCCAGAGCATAGACAACAAGCTGTGTGCTTCAGAGGGCAGAGCTGGAAAAGGAGCTCAGGCCCCTTAGAGGAGTCCAGAAGATCATGCGTGAATCCCAGATAGTTGGGAATCTGGTTATTTATACTCTTGGAGTTTGGTTTTGCTTGATTCAGATTGTGACTATGACCTAATTATTCCCTCTTGAAGAAGAAAGTTAATTTAATTTTTACAGGAGCCTCCAGCTGAAATACTGAGCTTTTAAGAGAGATTTTGAATATTTAGAGAGATTGGATATTTTAAAGACACTGAAATTTTAATGTTTAGATTTGTAAAGATTATGGCATTTTTAAGTTATTTATACTTTTAAAGTGAGAACTTGGGGATGAATAGGAAAGGAAGAGTGTGACCTAATAGAGACGAGTTTGTGTGTTAGGTTAACAAGAGATGAGTTGCGCTGGCTGATTTTGTGTCAACTTGACACAATCTAGAATTATCTGAAAGGAGGAAAACTCAATTTAGAAAATTCTTTTCTAATATCCAGCTTATGGAGGCATTTAAACAAATTAAAATGGATTCACTATTTGTACATTTAATAATACTTGATAAATTGTGGAATACTATTGTCAGACACATTCAGTACTGTCTGGTTTTGTTTGTTGACTTGACACAAGGTAGAGTCATCAAAGAGGAAGGAGCCTCAGTTGAAGAAAGGCTTCCATGAGATCCAGTTGTAAAGCATTTTCTCAATTAGTGATCAATGGGGGAGGGCCAGACCCTTGCTGGGGCAGGTGCCATCCTTGGTCTGGTATCCTGGGTTATATAAGAAAACAGACTGAGAAAGTCATGGGAAGCAAGCCAGTAAATAGCACCTCTCCATGGCCACTGCATCAGCTCTAGCCTGTAGGATCCTTCCCTGTGTGAATTCCTATCCTAACTTCCTTGGATAATAAATAGTACTGTAGAAGTGTAAGTCAAAAAACCCTTTCCTCCCCTACTTGCTTTTTGATTATGTTGTTTTGCCCCAGCAATAGAGACATTAATACATATACCTTGTGCAAAGTACTTAATGCACCCCATTTTTTGTTTGTTTTCTGAGATATTTCCCTGGTAAGAACTCATCTATTTGTCAGAACTTGCTTATCAATGTTATGAATAAAAACTTAAGGAAAATGAGTCCTCCCTTTATGGCTTGCTAGTTCTGTTAGCATACAGTAGAAACAAAACATGTTCATAGAACAATGGAACATTTCTATAATGAAAAATGTATGAATAAATGATTAAGTTGCTGAGAATTGAGTTAGTTTATTTATTCCACAGCATGTTCACAGAAACAAGAACCAAGGTCTGTGTCCTTTTATCTGTTCATCTATTTGGTTGACAAAAACTGTTTGAATTAGATATACTTACAAAAATATCCAAACAATAAATTAATATCCTATCTTCCATCATGCATTTATAAATAACATGTTACTTTGACTACTTGCTGAAGGAAATAAATAGACATACATAAAGATTTGAAAACTGAGTATCTATTTACAAAATAAAATAGTTTTGTTGATTTAGCAGAAGTTATGCAGTAACTTCTAATCTAGACTTCTCACATATCTATTTTGATGAAATAAGAAATGACATTTGGAAAAATATACATGTGTCAAGTATAATCAAGTATCAGTTTTCATACTTAATAGTCAACACTTGAATTCATGCACACTCATTTATTGGAAATAATTTACCACCAGGGGTTTTTTTAAAATAAAATGTAATGTTATAAATTCATATAGTTTACAGAGGTTTTGGTTCTTAAAGAACTATATAACCTCTGCATGCTCTATTAGTAAGGCAAACAATATCATCCTTCAGTGATGTTATTATGTGGAAAACTATTATATGTCAGTTTAAAGAGATATTGGGGGAGATTTTGCCATATATCAATTATATGTTATAAGATTATGGAAATGTTTTCTCAGTATGGCAATAGATTTTTAATTAAAATTTTACTAAAATAATTTAGCTTAGTCTAATCATTTTGTTTGTGTTATTCGTGTTTTAAACCATTTAGTTATTTAATTTTTGTTATTATTACTTTTTATTAAAAACATTTTTAGACAATATATTTTTATTATATTCCCCCCAACTTCTCCCAGATACTAGCAAATAGCACAACCAGATGGAGACCAAGTATTCAAACACATGAGCTTATGGGGTACATTTAACATTCAAATCAAAACACTGAACTGTGTTGAATGATCCAACTATGATACTCCTGATTATATTTTAAAATATTCTAAATTAGCATACTACCGAAACTCCCATTCATTATTCTTTATACTAGCACTCACCTATAATGTATGGGTTCAGAGTATAAATTAGCAGATAAATGGATCAAGAAAATGTGGCACATATACACAATGGAAATATATTCAACTATAAAAAGAATAAAATTACAACATTTTTAGGAAAATGATTGGAATGGAAATTACTATATTAAATTAAATAATTTGGAGCAAAGAAGACAAATACCGCATGTTTTAATGAATATGTAGGATACAGAAACAGAAAGATGAAAGGGAGGGTAGGGAAACAAAGAAAAATAGTGGAGAACTTTTAGAATATGAAGGCTTGCTAGTGGATTACTAGAGAGTGAGTTTTGAGGGTTTTTTTTTGTTTGTTTGTTTTTTTGTTTTTACAAGGTAGCTCAGTTCACTTTTATTTATTTATTTATTTATTTATTTATTTATTTATTTATTTGTTAAAGATTTCTACCTCCTCCCCACCACCACCTCGCATTTCCCTCCCTCAATCAAGTCCCCCTCCCTCGTCAGCCCTAAGAGCAATCAGGGTTCCCTGCCCTGTGGGAAGTCCAAAGACCATCCACCTCCATCCCGGTCTAGTAAGAGGAGTATCCAAACTGCCTAGGCTCACAAAGCCAGTACGTGCAGTAGGATCAAAAACCCATTGCCATTGTTCTTGAGTTCTCAGTAGTCCTCATTGTCCGCTATGTTTAGCGAGTCCGGTTTTACAGAGGTGGATATGACTTTCATAGCCCATAAAGGAATTTGGGAAATGTAGTCCTTCAATGGAAAAGGACTACAATTTGGGACTACATTTCCCAAATTCCTTTATGGGCTATGAAAGTCATATCCACCCCTGTAAGAGGCCACATCTTATCTTCCCCTGTAGACATTTTGACCATTCACACAAGTGGGCAACAAACTGCTCCCTCTCCTCCCCATAAATGAACATGTTCCCACCTAAGGTAAGACCAAGCCTCTTGTTTGGTCTTCACCTCTCTACAGTTGCTCTTTAAATAGTCTTCAACCCCACTTTTTGTTCACTCCTCTCTTTGGGATGGCTGAAGCAGTGAGATCAGTTGACCTCATATGCCTGTAATCTTATTTCCCCTGCCATGATCAAATGCCAAATTAAAAACCAAGAATAACTAGCATAAAGTCCATCTACCATATCAATGTCTGGGTTTCATTATTTAAACTTCTGTGGACATCAGTCTAGTCTTTGAATCCCCTTCTATAGTTATCCATTGAATGCTTCTGCGAGGGACCAGCTCAGCTGGGGTACTGGGACCGACAAGACAGGGTCACAGGAATAGGTGGGTAAGGAGTCGGTGAATGACAAACAGACACAAGAATGCATCTTTACTGGGCATGAGGCTCGTCCTTTATACAGAAAAGACTGCTTAACAGCATGTGTTGTTTTTTCATGCAGTACAGATTATTCTTAGAATCATTATATCACATACACGCCAATAGATTTTCATCAGACAGATGTCCCAGGTGTGAGTCTGTGTTTAGTCATGCTAGACATGGCATGGCATTAGTTTTGATATGAATCTTTATCTAGGCTATGAGTTTATGGCATTTTGAACTAAGGGCAAGTGGATGTGCTTAACAGTCACTCAGTCTATACTCTTTATATTTCTGCAATCCTATGCAGAAGAAGCTCTTCTTTCCTTCTCCTTCTCCATATTTCTAACTCCTTTTCAAACCTTCCACAAAACCAATCTTAAGAACTTAGGACCGTGAGGGGTGCACCCACACACTGAGACAATGGGGATGTTCTATCAGGAACTCACCAAGGCCAGCTGGCCTGGGTCTGAAAAAGCATGGGATAAAACCGGACTTGCTGAACATAATGGACAATGAGGACTACTGAGAACTCAAGAACAATGGCAATGGGTTTTTGATCCTACTGCACGTACTGGCTTTGTGGGAGCCTAGGCAGTTTGGATGCTCGCCTTACTAGACCTGGATGGAGGTGGGTGGTCCTTGGACTTCCCACAGGGTAGGGAACCCTGATTACTCTTAGGGATGATGAGGGAGGGGGACTTGATGGGGGAGGGGGAGGGAAATGGGAGGTGGTGGCGGGGAGATGGCAGAAATCTTTAATAAATAAATAAACAATAAAAAATAAAAAAAAAGAAATTCTAGAAATAGAAAAAAAAAGTTACAGGCATTTATCCCTGTCTTCTATCTTTATTCCATCTTTGCTGAATCTGTCTTAATTGCTTAATTAAGTTTGTCTTTTGTTTTTTATTTACTAAGTATTAGATTAAACTTGGAAATCTTTTTTGCTTAAATGTTAACCCATCTTCCCCCATTAGCATCATACACTCCTGTATATGGCAATGTCTCATCAGTAGACTATGAAAACTTAAACAGCTTCCCTTCCAGAAGAAACCAGACTGTATTCCTTAGAAAATAAGCAGGTAATGCCAAAAGTTCAAAGGGTCCATTGCAGGAAGCACAGCACACACACACCTTCTCTGCAGGCACTCTTCCTTGAAGCTTGTGCCACATCTTAAGTGAGAAATCACACAGACTCCACAGAAGGTGGCATGACAGTTTCTGAAAGCCTTAAAAGCTTTGCTTGGCCTGCTTCTTCAATGTCTCTCAAATCCGTCCTACAGACCAGCTACGAAGCCAAGAACCACATAATTAGATTGCTCATAGCAAAGGCACCATGATCCTGATACTAGGTTTCTGTGTTTGTTAACTTCCTAATCTCTGCACCTGGGAGATCAATTTGAAAGGAAGAGATTTATTATGCTCGCAGTTTGGGGTTTCAGTTCATCATGGGAGAAGAGAAATGAAGAATAAAGGAGGACAGGATAGGAAGCAGAGTAAAGCAGGGAAGAGCAAGGAAAGACAGAGTTTCCAGGCATGTTCTGGTGACCTACTTCAATCAAAGCTTCACGTCTTACTTTTTTTATCATCCCCCCAATAATGCTATAATGGCCGTACCCAGGAATTAAAGAATTAAATAAATAAGAACCTTCATATTCTAATCATCTCTGGAAGCACCAAATATTCTAATTTATGCAACTTACTAACATTCTGTTTGTTTCTTCATCCAAGAAAGTTGAACTCAGGATTCAGCTTCTCTCCCATGCAAAACTAGACTAGTAAAGTAGAGAGCATTGTACGACTTGACACAAAACATGGTATAAAGTTTCAACAATCAAAGTAGGGTAGCATTGTCACAAGAGGCACATGGGCCAATAGAACAAAAGAAATAGACTATCAAAACATTCTCATGTATTTATAGATTTTCACTAAAGATGCTAAGAAGCTGCATTAGAGAAGGGCAATTATTCAGCTATTGAATTCAGAAATTGTATATTCACATATTGTATATATAGGCTTGTAAAGAAATTGCCTAAAAATATAATCCCAGAATTCTAAAATCAATGTCCAAAGCACACATTCATTATATGCAAACTCATAAAGAAAAGAAGATCCCTCTACCCAACTTGTGAGGTGATAATTGAAGCATTTAAATATTGTTCTCAATTGTATTCTTTTTAAACTGTGATGTTTCATTGAGGATGTACAATACTAAATAATTTGTAGTATTTGCTGACATCCTTATTTTACTACTTTTAATACTCCGTCTTCTCGGATACAAGAAATTTCATGAAAAAGTTACATAAGATGACATTGTCAAAATAAATGAAGTACCATAGCTCAATATTTGATATGTACTTTATAATTCTTGAAGACATAAATTTCATCTAACATTGAGCTATATTTTCTTAACGCTTTTTTTTAATGTAGCTAGCAATTCTTACTAATAAGGATTAAACTAAAGTTATCAAAAAAAGCTTCCCAGAATTCTTTGAAACAAAGGAAACACTCTGGATACAGATTTTGTTGGCTCTGATGTAACTGGCGTAGCTCACCATACTTTGGTGAAAATGATGAAACTTGCTATGACCTATCTTCATGTAAATCACCAAATTATTTTTCAGTTGTTTTAAATCTTTTGTATATGAGCTAAAAATTTATCCACATACATGAAATAATTATAATTTAAACATATATGGAATACAACTTTGAACAGGGGAAATTAAACAATTCAAATAGGAATGTATGAAAAAATATAAGAATTCAATCACTTTCAAATTTAAACATTTAGATGTGGAGAGCTTTAATTTTGTTTTTCCTCTCTATGGATGTATCTGATTTTACATAGATAGCCTGGTAATTTAAAACACTGACAATAATTTATTTAAAAAAATAACCCACATGAAAAAAAGTTAAACATAGGCATGGTACATATTTGCAGTCCTAGCATGAGGGAGGCTCTTGACCGTTTGAGACAAGCCTGTGATAGAAGGGGAGATTCTGTCTCCAAGCAGAAACAAAGGAAATAAGGAAACAAACAAGGAATATAAAAGTAAAAAAGACTATAGACCTAAATGGTAGAGCACTTGCCTGTTCTGCAACACAACAGGGTCAGTCTCCCGCACCACACACACACACACACACACACACACACACACACACACACACAGAGATTGCTTTAAGAAAAAAACTGATTTTCTCGATGTTTTATGTTAAGGATTTGTTGGATTTAACATTATCTTTGACCAATGATTTTATTTCCTCTATTTTATCTTCAACTCCTGAGATTCTCTCTTTCACCTCTTGTAATCTGTTGGTTATGCTTGTATTTGTAGTTTCTGTTCATTTATCCACATTTTCCATGTCCAGGATTCCCTTGGTTTGTGTTTTCTTTATTGACTCTATTTCAGTTTTCGAGTCTTGAACTGTTTGCTTCACCTGTTTGTTTGTTTTTCCTCTGTTTTCTTGGCTTCCTTTAAGAGATGTATTGATTTCTTTCAATTTTTTGTTTGCCTTTTCATCCATTTTTTTAAGGGAATTTTTCATTTCCTTTTTAAGGGTCTCTATCAACTTCAGACAGTTATATTTAAGGATATTTTCTTCTGATTCTTCTGGGTTAGGGTGTTCAGGTATTCCTTTTGTAGAACTACTAGTTCCAGCTGTTGCCCTATTGCTCTTTGAGTTGCTGGATGCATTCTAGCATTGGTGCCGACCCACCTCTTTCTCCAATTGGTGCAGCTGGAGCCTATGGCTTAGGTGATTACTCTTCCTGGTTCAGTCAGGATCGTGCCTCTGATAGTACACTGATGTGGCTCCAGGGGCTCCTCTCCAAGTGCATCAGGGACAAGACTCCAGTGGTCCTAGGTGTAATCAGGAATGGTTGCAGGTGTGGGTAGGCTGCTCAGGGGTCTCTGGAGTTTGTTGGTTGGGGTTGGAGCACAGGATATTCCTTCATGGACTAGTGCCTGGAGAGCAGGGCCATCCAGCTTTGAACCCAGACACTCACCTTCAAAGGGCAGTCAGGGCCAAGGCTCAGGTGGTCAGAACTGTGGAATGTGTGTGTGTGTGTGTGTGTATGCACATGTGAACTCTCAAAGAACAATTCGTAGGGATTTGTTGTCTTCTTCTACAGTGTATGTTCCATGCATCAAACTCATGTCTGCAAGTTTTGCAGCAAATGTCTTTGTCTGCTGAGCCATCCTACTTTATGTAATAAGTATTATGCTTTCTAATATACTTTCTGAAACTAAGTTGGTAATTCAGACTTAGCTGAGTGTCATAAGCATTAAGGCCCACAGAATCATAATGCATACAGGTTTCAGACCACAATCAAATTATCAACTATCTACAACTATTAACATATAATCAGTATGATGGAGATTTCTTAGTTTTACAATAATGAGCAGCTAAATATTCAGCAGCACTGTTTTTGTCTCATTTAGTTGTATTAGAACTAGAAAACTGTTGATGTTACAGATCTATCAAATAGCATGTTACTAGATGTGTGATATCAAAACCTCATTGCTGAATTAATTCTTTCACAGATTTTAACAAACTAAGTAATGCCTAAGAAAACAAAAATATAATATTGATTTACAAAATTTAATTCTGGAATTTCACTTTGTCATCATTGCTTCACTTGTTTGTCTCCTTCAGTGTTCTCTTTCAACTTAGTCATGTCTCACTATAATTTTTTAGGGTGGTAGTGGCACAAGTATCTGTACATAACAAAATTCAAAGAGAACATTTTTAACAGTTTATCATCTTATTCAATATGTACTGAAGCTGGTGCTCTGTGATTATAATTATAGCCAACAAATCCCACAAGAGAATAATAATGAAGCATAGTTGATAAAAATCTGAGTTACAGTGAGTCATTACTATAATCCTATATTTATTATTCCTATGCTTATTTACTAGATTTAATTATTTTTAACTTATGACTTTATATCTTTTGTAAGTGAAGTATGAGCATAAATAATATTAACATCATTACAAATGAGAGTGGATATGAATAAAATTTTTATCTTAGTATCTATTTAGAATGAAAATTCATTGAACTTTATTTAAATATATACATAATATTCAAAACTTGAAATTTTAACTTTAGAGCCCCTTTTCAATAATGAATAAATGAATATTGTCAATATTTTAAAAAAGTTGAGATTTTCATAAACTGATGGGTGGATATTGGAAATGTTGTACATGTACAATGGGATTTTATATAGCAATGAAGAAAACAAAATTGAGAACTTTGCTTGTGGATGGATGGAACTAGAAAAAAAATGAATGAAAGGAAGGTAGCACAGACCCAGAAAGACAAACGTTTTGTGTTCTCTCATGTATGTGGATCTGAGTTTCAAATCTTTAAATTTGTCAGTTTAATGTAGAGTACCTGTAGAAGCCAGCTAAGTAGAAAGGGCAAAGGGCTCCTGGAGGAAAAGGCAACATTAGGAAAGGGGATAACACAATACAGTTGGTATGAGGTTGAAAGCAGAGAGTGATAATAAAGAAGAGGGTTCAAGTGGGGAAGGCCAGAAAGGGATTTAACACCAAGAATACATTTTTAAAAAGTCATGTTGAAATGTATTATTTCGTAAACTTATCTAAAACCTCTTCTTTAAAAGAAGAGATTACACAGAGATTTTCTGCATAGAAATGGTATCATCCAAGAAGCCATGAATTATTAAAGAAAAATATCAGTGGTACATATGGGTTTCTACATATATTTAATTTTTAAACATGGGATCTCACTATGTAGCTCTGGCTGTCCTGGAACTCACTGCATATTAGGCTGGCCTACAACTCACAGAGATCTACCTGCCTCTGCCTCCCTAGTGTTAAGATTAAAGGCATGGACAACATGACTAAACTCTTTATAAAGTTCTTGATTAAAGAGGTCCTATAGTCTCCTTCCTCATAAACAATAGAGAATATCACCGTTGGTCTTAATTGCACACAATAGTTATATGATAAGGCCTTTCTATTGAGGACATTATACACTTTGGTCACAGAACATGGAGAAGTAAAGCTACTACTGACAAAAGAACTTCCTGCCTGTTGGCTGCCTTCCAGCCCAGCAGAAGATGCTATTCAGGCTGCTTGGGAGAAAAGTCATAAACAGTCTTACCCAGAAGTGAGCCATATGAACAAAATGACTGGTCTATGGCGTAATGGTAACATAAATGCTATGGGGATAACCAAACACTTTTGATTAGATTTAAGGCTTACTGGCACAGATGTAAAGTCCAGTCCGGTAATACAAACATGGTAAGAGCTCATGACTGGAGAAGTCATAGGCACTGTTTGAAAATTAACTACTATCTTGCTATCTAATTGACATGGTATCTATCTATCTTCTCTGTATTTTTCTTCATAACCATAGATTTGTACAAGTTTTTTACCTTCATTGGTGAAGTTTGGTTTTGGCATAGATGATGGCTAATATTGAAATTCAGAATAGGTAAAAATTCAGAGAATACAGTACTGTGAAGTACTTGGCCTTCTACAAGACATCCATATGTAAATCTCAACATCAAATCTCAGGAAACAGCATGGAATTGAAGATGGAAAAAAGTAAGTGCCAGAGGTTGGGGGGGGGACTACTGCCAAATGGTGTACGGATGTGGGATTCCCCCCTGTTTGCTGTAAATACCATTGGTTAATAAGACAACTATCTTGGGCCTCTGAAGGGAATAGAAGAAGGTGGGGAAAACTAAGCCGATTGCTGGGAAAAAGGAGTTTGAGAGAAGACATGTAGCCCTGCTGGAGATGAATGCCAGAACATTAGCTGGTGAGCCACAGCCAAGTAAAGATATACAGATGAATAAAAAAGGGTTAAATTAAGATATAAGTGTTAGCCAATATTAAACTGGAGCTAACAGGCTATAGTGTTTTAAATAATATAGTTTCTGTGTGATCATTTCTGGTCTGAGAAGCCGGGTGGCCAGGAAATAAATGGACTCATTAAACAGTGTACAGTGGACAAAACATTGCTGATGTACTCATGACCTCACTCGTGTTATATTTACCTATGTAATACCTTCATAAGTTGGACCTATAGGCATATCATCACGGAAGAGAGAGGGGCTCCTGAGGAACTCTTTCTTTCTGAAGGACTATTGACACTTAATGGTGGCCAAGAAAAGTTCTACCATTTTCTTCAGTTGCAAGAGTTTCAGTAAATAACCTCCACCCATGCTTAAGCAGTCAACCCTAATTAAAATTAAATGGATCACACATGAATGCACACATAAACACACACACACACACACACACACACACAGACGGGGGGAGTGGGGAGCCAGGAGAGATGATTATCAGGAAGAAGAGGCTCACCAGGATGGACAGCAGATAAGAAGAAGTGAAAAGATTAAAATCATTATGTGCATGTTATGAAATGGTTAAAAGCAGATTAAGAATAAAACCTCAGCCATAAAAAGACAATAAACAACCTCAATAAATAAAACCAAACAAAAAGAAGCACATATGAGAAATGAGGTTCTACTTCCCAGGTCAAATTTAAACTTGAATTATCTTTGAAAAAATCTAAGCTATTATTTTTTCTGGATAATTCCCTAGTAAAATCATTTGTTCAAAATTCTAGTTTACTTGGCTTCTTCTAGTTGTAAATTTCTGTCTCTGCTATACTAAACTACCAATGTGAGTTTCCTTCTTTTTATTTTAGCATATTTTATATACTTGGTAGAACAACCTTTATACTGAACACCTTCCTATCACCTATGTTTTGTAATTAACTTTTCCATGTCTGGAATCTTATCAGTGAAATTATTGTATGAAACTTTTTTAAATCATTTTTTAAATCATTGCTATTGCTATTCTCAAAGACAGCTTTAACAGTAAGAGATTTAAAACCTGTCTCAGGTAATTCTATAGCTGCTTTAACTTTTTATTACGTTTAACAATTTTTTTCAAATATTTAAGTTTTTTCTATTGATGAGGCTATTCTAAATCCTTCCTCAGCTATTTCTAATTATATTGTATAACTTTTTTAAAAAATAATCTTCCTGTATTGTTTCTTGCTTTAGAACCATGGCTGTGACTTTGTGCATGTTTGTCTCTTCTCAAATTTTGTTTCTTTGAATTACATGAATATTGATGCACAAGAGTTCCACAATATCCTGGAATGGAATATAACAAAGGTATATTTATTAGGGAATAAACTCACAAAATAATAGCCATTTGTTGGGAACTGGAACTGAATTGAGCAGTCAAGAGACCTACACACACTTTTCATTAGCCTTTAGAGTACATGATACAATGCCCAAAATAGAACAGTATATTAAAGGCTTTGGCTGAAGGAATTCCCACAACACATCTCCCTTTTGTCTAAATAAGAGAGTGAGTTCTACAAATATCAAGTTTTGTCCAGGGAAAAGAAGAGGCAAAAACATACATAAAATTACAACCAACATTAACAATATTAAACAAGAAACATGAAAAATGTTTCCATAGTCATCCTATCCTAAGGAGTCTAAGTCTTATATTAAAAATGGATTGGCTAAGTCATGAGAGGAAAGTAACTATGACTATCTAGTCTTCAGCACCATAAGAAGGGAAATAGTATTACTTGAGTAAACAGGAAGTATATTCAAGCAACTTCTAAAAGGTATAAGGAATGACAGAGACAACTGGTCCCTGGTCAATCACCCAAAGTCTCATTTGCAACATTGGAGCAACTAAATTTGGCTAAGCTCTAGACCCTTTTTAGAGACAGGAAAGTTTAAAAAACTGTCTTAATCTGGATTGGCAAGATTTGACAGTTTTTTTTGCTTATATCTTGCTTGTCCAGTCTGGATACCATGCATTTTTTCAGTGGTTGGGTCAGGAGCAGTTCTTTGCCCAAAGGCCAATTTTGCCAAGAAGAAAACAAGCTTCAAGTGGAATGTCTTTGGTGCCCAACATTCTCTCAGATAAATCAGTGCTGCCAGGAGCAATCATGTATTAAGTCAACAGAATCCTAAGTTATCTAAATGCCAAATTCTATAGTTCTTTGAAGTGTGCAAATATTACCCATCTATGCAGAAGATAATCTTTATGTATTTAAAGAACCTGATTAGTATGACAAACAAGAATGCCTGTTGGCCTATTTATTATTCTTAACTCCTATATAGCTTAAAGACTAAGGCTTCATAATAAATATTGAACAATCTTTAAACAAATTTGCAGCAAATGAAAACAATGACCTCAAATGTAAACAATATATAAGTATTTTTAAAAGAGCTAGAAACGTATAGTGTGATATAATAAACATATTCTAAAACTGCATCAATATACAAAATATCTTAAGCAGAAGTAGAAACATGTATGCACAATATGGCAAAAATATTTTTGCATTGTAAACAGAAGTAGGAGCATATTCAATATAACAAATATAATTTGAATTTGTATTCATATACAAGAATGTATAACCATGTAAATCATCTATAAATAATAGCTCACAAGTAATAATCTAATCTACCTATTATCCCATTTCATCCAATCTTTTCTTTTATCAAAAGATATCTCTGAGCTTACTTCATTTTCATCCCAACCATATGATCCTTATAATCAACCCCTAATAGATGTCCTTAACCTCACAAACAAACTTTGCTGAGGGAGGGGACATTGTCTCCTAGAATTGCTTCCAGCTGTCATGGGGACAATGTTATTTCTATGGGATACTAAAAAACTAAAATGATGGTTGAGTTCCAAGACTGCAGTCTGATATAACCTCAAATAGTCTCTGATAGTTGGTAGGCTTTTTCTGAAGTTCTTCTTTGAAGTTTTGACCAGGACATTGTAAGAAGGTGCACCTGCCAGCTAGCCAAATTGAAATCATCTGGAGCAGTTGGTAACCCAAAACAGATCTTAAAGTGGTGCTATCAGCATCATGACATCATAGCAACCAGGTGGAATTATTGTTTTGGGGCCCCAACTTCTTCCTGGAAATTTCAAAGATTATTGCAGGAAAATTTATTGTTCATTGTGGAAAACTTAAACATTTTTCATATAGACATATATTCAACCAAAAGTACCATAGAAACAAAAATAGGTATGGGGAGAAATAAAATTTTGTGAAAGCAGAGTTTTGATAACAGTAGTAGTTCCTAGATTTTTTTCTTTTTTCTGTCTCCCACCAGGTGACTCCTGATATAAGACAAAAACTCTGAATTTTTATTCTAACAAACTGCTTAGATTAGATAAGGATAACCACTGTCAAACTACAAAAGCCAGCTTTGAATTTTAGTAAATGATAAATATAATTATATGTATATCAATAAGATCTTGCTGCTGTGTTGGTGCTGTGAATCAAATCTGGATCCTTTGGAGGAGTGGCTACTGCTCTCAACTACTCAGTCATTGCTCTGATCCCTCTTCGACCTGTTTTTAAGTTGTTGAAGCCCTATGTATTCTGTAAAATAATCCCTTATAAGACACATAGTTTCCAAATAAATCTCTATTTATGTATGTCTTATATTTATTTTAATAATTATTTGTGTAGCTACACAGAGTTCTGTAACTCTGACTTTATTCTGTCTTTATTTTTGTTTCTTTTGCTACACATTCTTGCTCGTTTTTAACCTTTTACATATAATGGAAAATAATAAATACAAAAATAAGAAATAAATATTCATTTTCCTTGCCTTTGTTAGGCCTGCCTTTTGTCTCTACCTTAAATATCAACAGTGTTTGCAATTTCCTTTCTTTTAGCTTAAATGTCTGTTCAACTCATACTTACTAAACTTTCTTATATCTTTGAAGAAACATGACATACAAAACATTAGTAGATTAGGCAGCTAAGAACAACCCACCGTACTTTGATACTAATGTTGCCTTCTTACACCTTACCAAATAGCATTATTTTATGCAAATGACAAAAGTAAAGAGGGGAAATGGAAATTAATTTTGTCATATGTTTTGGAGGTTTCTATGTACTTCTGTGGTGACATAAGAAAGATAGTCTTGTTTTTGGATCATAGACTAGCCTTGAAAAAGTGGCAAAATGAAACTGATTTGGATGATATACTGTCCTCTTTGCTAAAAGACCACTTAATCTAGGTGCTCTGAGAGAGATTTATTTCGCTTTTCAAAAAATTTATATTACTCTTTCGGAATAATTCATAGCCTTCGTAAAGAAGGTCATAAATAAAAAACATGGCAATCTACCTAAGGTGCTGTCATTCAGAAAATGATCATTACATAAATAATAATTATTCATCCGCTCTATAAAAATGCACTTATATATTTTCCCAAATATAATTATTTGGAATTTTGGATATCTATAATCATTTTTCAGCTCAGTTTAAGGTTTATCTTTATTTTGTCAGGGTAGTTTCTAAAGACAGAGCCTATGTTTCCCTCAGTTAGCCTGTTCCCTGGGGCCTCCCACTAAGGACATTTGCTGATGCATTAACTTTCTTATTGCGGATTTTATGGATCCTGGCGGCCTTTAGAGCTATGGCACAGATTTGGAGAAACAGTTGAAAATATTCTGTCAATACAGCAAAATAGCTCCACAACAACAACAATAACAACAACAAAAAACAGGAAATAATGAATCAGCTAAATTGTTACATTAGTGGAAAATAAACTGTGATGCTAACCATAGGCAGGGTGCTGCAGACATCACAAAGACAAACAGAAATTCTTCCTTGTTGTGGCTGGGCTGATACAGCCTATTATATGTGTCGATCTAAAGGAACAGGAAGCTGCTCACATGTCATGACAAGCATCAGGTTGTAACTCTGGGCTTGACGTATAGGCCAAACAGTAAGGAAACTAGGTGCCAAGGTATTTGGTGGGTATATTTAAATTACTGTGCCCAAGCTTTTCCAGAAAAAAAAAATCAGATCAAAACTGTCATGAATTATATTTAAAGACATCTTAGAGTAAGCACTAATAAATAAGCAGAAAAGAAGAGCTCTCTTTCCCTTGGCCACAGAAACATTTAATAATTCCTGTGGCTATCGTGTTACATTCGCATGTTCTCCCTACATGGTCCTCTCATATTTATGGGGAATATAATATTATTGAGATAGAGGCTCAGTTGCTAAAGGAGTTTTATCAGCACAAAATCATTTTGGTTATGTTTTCAACTCTCTAAATATATATGTTCTAATTCAGTCTGTGAGGTAAGTGTAGATAGAGCCTTCTGTAAGCTGTCTTTTCCTCTTTTTGTACACCATATCTGAACAAAACTGTGCCTCAGTGCACTGGCTCCAGTGTCTGATGTGGCAGGTAAGGCACATTCATCGAATAGGAAACAAGCTGCTGGATGAGAAAGATGAATCAAGATACGCTGGTATGTAAACGGAGCTCAGTCATTTTTACAAAACTCACAATGTGAGTACAACTTATGATCCTGGATATGAGATGTCCCATGTTTAAAATCTTTCATCCTGTCTGATTGATTCTCTGTTTCTGACAAGTAGATTTTGGACTCAAGTTTCCATTAACTATAAGCACAAAAGTGCTGTCAAAATTACCCTGAGAGGCCTACAAGAAGGTTCAATGGGTGAAGGTGCATGTAAAATGCATGTAAAACTCCTTCCTAAGATACAGTAATGAAATGACCTGTGCTTGTCATAGTAAGATTCCCAGAAGACACAGTACAATTTAAAGCCATATAATTTTTTAAAGTTAAATGTGAGGTGTTTACATTACATTATCAAAAATAAACTTTTCTATGTAGGTGGGTGGATACCAATAAGTAAAGATGCCAGCGGTTAGACCTGAGAACCAGAATTCAATCTACAGGACTCACATGACAGAGAGAACTGATTCCACCGAATTGTCCTTTGACCTCTAGGAGCATATTGCAGTATGCACGTATCCCCTTAAACATATACACAAAAGGAGGGAGATTTAAAGAAAAGAAGTGAAGGATGGAGTGAGGGTGGGAAGGAGGGAGGTAGGAAAGGAAAGAAGGAAGGAAGAAACGAAGGAAGGAAGGGAGGAAGGAAGGAACGAACGAAGAAAGGAACGAAGGAAGGAACAAAGGAAAGAATGAAGGAAGGAAGGAAGGAAGGAGGAAATGACAAAGTAAGATGTGGCTTAAGAAGAGTGCTGAACTCAATGTATCTTCTCCTTTCAGAACTTGATCTGGGCTGTCCTATATGGTAGCTATCAAGCAGGTGCCATCAAAAGTCTTCGAAATGTGATGTGGTTACTACAACTGTCGAAGTGGACTTTGGGTCCCATTGCACCAAAGTATTTAAATATTGAGTTTAAATCTGAAGGTGTATAAATGTTCCATCAAACACAATTCCAATTTCTCATTGAATAATATCTTATGTTGTGACACTTTAGATATAATTATGTTAATTTTATGTTTTAGTTATGAGTCCTTGTTCAAATCCCCCCAATCCCTCCAAAAAAGCCCAATATCTCCAGCCATCTGGATCAAGAAGGCAAGCTCATTCATTTTTACTATTATAACTTTGTATAGTGTCTGCTTTAACTTTCTACCTTGACAGTAGGAAGATTATAGATACTTGAATAAATCTTAACTTATAAATAATTAGAAATATATATTTATGGCAGTATTAACACTGCACCCAATAAAATATATTTTAATATATCAAAAAGGCATGTGTGAAATTTGTAGCATTTTCTAGCCTTTACTATTTTGGGTCCGCAAATAGAAAGATTTGGAAAAGAGTACATTGTGAATTTTAAAATGAACACAAATAAAATATTTACTAAAACACCATGGAAACATTAGGATATATCTTTAGCAAAACACACTGTGAATCTCATAACAGATTTTCTTCAACAGTAAAAATCAATGAGTGAACTATCTAATTTGAACTAAAAGGTCAATGCCTGCCAACAATGTTCAAAAATTTCCTGTCAAAAATGCCCAACATGGGCACTGAAATGGAAGATAAAGTCTGCCTAATCTTTCTAAGGATTTAAACATGAATATGATCTCAGAAGTAGAAAGTCCTTGAGTTTTATTTATTTAAATATTGTTTCATTACAGTTATAAAGCTAGACACACATGATATATATTATAAAAAAGTTTTGTCTAGGTTTCTAAATCAAGGTTTATTAATGCAAATGTTGAACTCTATCATGTGTGACATGAACCATGGTTGTTATATGAAGTGCCGAACTCCTGAAAAGCTGCAGATCCAATGACCCTGGGAGCTCACACTTTTCTTTAGTGCAAAACTGCTTTCCATTTTACCTAGAATTTATCAGGCTGCCCAATCTTGTTACAAGCAAGAGAGTCCAAATCAAAAATATCTTACCATTGATTGATTCTTGAGGAGTTTTGTAAGAATGACTGAATACATGAATATAATCTCTTGACGAGAAATGCATATTTGTACAACATGCCTCAAGCAATAAAACAGATGTTTAATTTTCTCTTCAATATTGTAGTTTATATTAGAAAGATATCTTTGCTTTTCCTAAAGAAGAAAATAGTGATATCTGTCCTAAATAAGAATGACAAATTGTATTGAACTGGAAACGTTGAATAAAATAGGCCAAAGACAAGCATTTTCTAATGTGACATCTTAATACCAGTAACATTTTTATGCTTTTCTGTCTCTAAATCAATTAGATTTTAATATTCATAAAATTATAGCTCTTTCTCATTGGTTTAATATTTCTTTATACATGGAGTGGATAACTGTAAGAGGTAGTGAAGGAATACAGTCTTCCTGTCTGGATTTCTCTTTGTTAAAAGTTATCTTGTGAAGTAAATGAAATAATAAAGACCCCTGAACTTAAAGAACAAAATTGGTACAGAGAAGATGGCTTCATCAGAAAAGTACTTGCTGAGACCTGCAACAACCTGATCTGGCTCCCTAGCACGTACGTAAGAAGCCAAATATGTTGGCACGTGCCTGGAATCCTAGCACTGCTGAGGCAAAAACAAGGGGATTCCCAGTGATTGCTGGCTAGCTCATCTCACCAAGGTGGTAAGATCCAGACTTAGCAAGAGATCATTTTAAAACAAAATACAGGATCATAAAAAAAAAAAAAAAACTGGCACCAGTTTCTTATTGCCACACATACAGACAAGTACCTGCATTAATAAACATACATACACGCACACACACACACATTTACACACAAGAACACGTACACAGACATATGTTGTCTACATGTTTACTTCACCACGCCTAGCAATATAAGAAGTCATTGCATTTGAAAGCTGCATATTTCCTTACATCTCCGAGGTCCAGCATAATGATAAAATGGAACTAAAATACTGTGAAGAAGTGTAAGTGAATTAAAAAATTAGCATTGAAATGTGCTCATCCTACCTGTAGCAATACCCATTAAAAAAAAAAAACTGACTTCCCTTTTCCAGCTGCTATCAGTTGCCCACAGCTCATTGATTAGGTGTAAGGCTTCATATCCACTTCCTGTCTGTATGCTGGGATTTATTTAGATTGAATTTGCATAGGGCTGGTGCATTCTGTCTCTACAATCTCTGTGGGTTTCTCTGTGCATCTGCCCTGTTGAGTCTGGTGACACTGCATCCTTGTATCCACTCACTACCTCCAGCTGTTACAGTCATTCTATGCTCTCTTCTCCAATGATCCCTGAGCTTGGGAGGAGAGGGTGTAACATCAATTTTCCATTAAAGACTGAGCTTTAAGAAGTCCCTTATTCTCTACAAATTTCTGTGTCAATCAATATCTTAGAATGGATAGCTTCTCCAATGAGGTTTAAAAGATTAATTAATCAATGGGTATAATAATAAGTCATTATGTGTCATTTTAATAATGTGTGCATTAAACAGCATACTAGTTGTAGGCTTTTTCCATAGATCTCTGACCTGTCTAGCCACAGGTTCTTTGTTTAACAATGGTGCCAGTAATGGACTTCATCTAGCACAGTAGGTCTTAGATTTCATTAGAAAATAGTTGATTACTCTGATGATGCTTACACCACTACTGTACAGCAGGCATGTATTGGCAGGCCAATCATTATTAAAACTTGCAAGATTCACAACTGAATAATATTTATGATCATTTTTTTCCTCTGGTAGTGTGCACAGCCTCTTCCACCATCATGAGTGTTAGCCAGTAGGGATGTAACTTCACAGCCAGTACCAGGTTGATAGTTCTATGATTTGTGATTCAAGTACTTAATGTCTGTAGTAATACGGCCTTACTGTCTAGTCAGGATGGTAAATAATAATGATGAAAATAGAGTTTGGAGAACTATGGGATCTCACTGTCCAAGAGAGAAAACCCATTCTTGGCTTCTCATTTGGTAATATGAAGTATCTAGTAGAGTCATTGTTGTTCCTTTTAAGATAACTATATTTAAATATATAGATGATAGAAGATAGATAGATAGATGACTGATAGATAGATAGATAGATAGATAGATAGATATAGATAGATAGATAGATAGATAGATAGATAGATAGATAGGGTACATAGATAGATGATAGATAGATAGATAGATAGATAGATAGATAGATAGATAGATAGATAGATAGTAGATAGGGTAATATTCTGAAAGAAGCTTCTAGGGCAAAAAGGTAGGTAGGTTTCCATATGACTTTATCAAATCTGTAGAATTATTTGTCTCTCCCTGTATTCCTTTCTCTATGCTACCAGCCACCTTCATCCCAGTTTAAATCTTTCTATTACATTAATCCTTTTCAAGCTTCCATGACTACTTACTAATTTTCTGTCATTTTCTTTACTGCCTTCACTTGTATGAACTTATCATTTGAAATGGATTGTAAAATTGGTTTGCAATACTACTATGTCTAAACCCTTGGACTACCATATTCTTTGTTGTCATTTCCTTTCTTAACATGACTTTTAAGGTCTTCTGCATACTACCAAAAAAGACAGGTAAATATTAACCCAGTTACATATTTTTGATCTAATAGGGTGACTTGCTTATAAGACAAGCAAATATAAGAGTAACAACAAAGTCTGTAGTACTAACCAATCAATATCTTACAGGAATTAAGTCCCACTACGTGATAATTTCTCACCCATGTCAACACTGCATGTGACCAACACCTTGAGACTAAATAAGCCAGGGTCCTAGAAGAAAACTAAATACTACTGTTCAAATAAAGGAATGTACCATAAGAAAATGACTCCTAATGACACTGTGCAAAATCTAAAAAATCAGTGTTTTACTCAGTCATCATAATAGAAGCCTCCTTCTGCAGAAGATAGGAAAAACTATAGAAACTCAGACCTGGTCAATAAACAGGGAGTGAAAGACCTTGAAACACTCAGTATGAAATGGGATGTCTCCATTAACTCTCTCTTCTCAGAGATCAGTAAACGCTGAAAAAGAGGAAATAGAAAGATTGTAAGAGTAAGAGGGGATGGAGTATACCAAAGAACCATGGACCTCTAAACCCAACAGGACTGACACACATATGAACTGACAGAGATTTTGACACCATATACAGGACCTACACAGGTCTAGGTCTGATGGGTTACCAGAGCTGAGAGGAGAAATAGGCACAAATCTATACCTAACCTGAAGTTATATTCAATTGATAACTACTTACACAAGAAAAATTAGCTTTTTGTAATTAGTCTTACAAGGTATTTAAAGTACTATTAAAGTCAGGCCCATACCCAACACTGGATGCCAGCTTAAAGCTAACTCAAGTGTACTTTAGAGGTTCTTAGTCTTGAAAATATAAAGGCATTTTCCCCCCATTCTTTTCTTTTTCATTTTTTCCTCTTTGTCTTTTTTCTTTCTTCTTTCCTTCCTTTCTCTGTCCCTCTCTCCCTCTTCCCTTCTCTCCCTCCATCTCTCTTTTCTCATGTCTCTCTTTCTTGCATTCATTCTTTTCCCTTTCAGATCATTTGCATACACATTATGGTTTCTAGTTTTTATGCTATTTCTGTGCATGTAAATGGGTTTGTCTCTGTGTCTACATGTGCTTCTTGAACTATTTCTCTGGAAGATTTTCTTCTCTTTGCTTATTTTGTCCTATTCTGTTTTGCCTATTTTATCTCATCTAATTTCATTTTACTATTTTTAAGATGCCTATTTATACCCTGATGACAGAGAAAAGGAAAGGGTGTGTGTTGATTTTTGTAGGTAGGAAAGTGGGGAGAACTTGGGAGAAGGCAAACCTTAATCAGAGTATATTATATATTTAAAAAATTTATATTCATATGATAAGGGATCTCTTGGGTATATTCCCAAGAGTGGTATTGCTGGGTCCAGGGGTAGGTTGATCCCAATTTTTCTGAGAAACCGCCACACTGATTTCCAAAGTGGTTGAACAAGTTTTCAGTCCCACCAGCAATGGATGAGGGTACCCCTTTCTCCACAACCTCTCCAGCAAAGGCTATCCTTGGTGTTTTTGATTTTAGCCATTCTGACAGGTGTAAGATGATATCTCAAAGTTGTTTTATGACAAAAGCATTTGTTCAACTATGATCATAGCAGCATTATTTGTAATAGCCAGAACCTGGAAGCATCCTAGGTGTCCTTCAATGGAAGAATGGATGAAGAAAGTGTGGAATATATACACATTAGAGTACTACTCTGCGGTAAAAAACAATGACTTCTCGAATTTTGCATGCAAATGGATGGAAATAGAAAATACTATCCTGAGTGAGGTAACCCAGACCCAAAAAGAAGATCATGGGATGTACTCACTCATAATTGGTTTCTAGCCATGGATAGGGGCCACTGAGTCTATAATTTGTGTTCCTAAAGAAGCTAAACAAGAGGGAAAACCCAAGGAAAAACATATAGTTATCCTCCTGGCTATGGGAAATAGACAAGATTGCCGGGAAAAAAATTGGAATCTTGGGGGTAGGGTGGGATGGGGGTAAGGGGAGATGGAGAGAGAAAAGTGTGAAGGAGAGGATGAGAGGAACTTGGGGAAACGGGATGATTGGGGATATAGGAAGGTTGGATAGGGAAGCAGGGAAACTCATATCTTAGTTAAGGGAGCCACCTAAGGGTTGGCAAGAGACTTGAACTTGGAGTGGCTACCAGATGACCAGGGCAATGTCCCCAGTTAGTTCCTTGGGCACCTGAGGATAGGGAACCTGAAATGAACCTATCCTATAGCCATACTGATGAATATCTTACATATCACCATAGAACCTTCATCTAGCGATGGATGGAGATAGATATAGAGACCCACACTGGAGCACCAGAATGAGCTCCCAAAGTCCTAATGAGGAGCAGAAGGAGGGAGAACATGTACAATGAAGTCAGGACCACGAGGGGTGCACCCACCCACTGAGACAATGGGGCCAATCTATTGGGAGCTCACCAAGGCCAGCTGGACTGGGACTGAAAAAGCATGGAATAAAACCGGACTCTCTGAACATGGCGGACAATGAGAGCTGACGAGAGGCCGAGGACAATGGCATGGGGTTTTTTTTTTTTTTTTTTTTTTGGCATGGGGTTTTGATCCTACTTCAGGTTCTGGCTTTGTGGGAGCCTAGACAGTTTGGATGTTCACCTTCCTAGATCTGGATGGAGGGGGGAGGACCTTGGACTTTCCACAGGGCAGGGAACCCTGACTGCTCCTGGGACTGGAGAGGGAGTAGAAGAGGAGTGGGGGGAGGGGGAGAGGGGCGGGAGAAGGGGGAGGGAAATGGGAGGCGGGGAGGAGGCAGAAATTTTTTTTCAATAAAAAAAATAAATAAATAAAAAATCTATATTCAACTAAAAGGTAAAACCAATAAATAAAATACCCTTTGAGAAGCGTGGCTCTTTGATGTGATCCTGCTTCTTTTGTTGTCTTGGGAACCTTACAAATCTTATGTGCCTAGATGCTCATGTCTCTGCTGATGTTCTGTTCTGAGTCACCACAACAAGTTAGCCTTGTCCCTTCCTTCTTATTGTCAAACACTGAAACACTGATGTGATTGTCAATAGTGGAAGCAATGCATACATGTATATGTAATTGTTATATTCAGATAGTGACAGTGCCAAGTGAAGTACTTTACACTTGTCTTTCAGCAATGGACATACTGCTTAGCACTCCTGCTAGCACTGTCCCGCAAACTAAGGTCACACATCTTATATGTTATTGTTCCGGTCCCCATCTCTACATAATCAAGGAATAAGCAGCAGGACACTCAGAAGTCACTTCCGCTTTGTAAAACAGAAGCACTGACATCCAAGTATTTAGTACAGTTTTTGCTTTCAAACAAAATAAAGAGGATTTCCAGACTTGAACTGTAAATGTAAAAGTCAACATCTATTTCAGGCTAGAGAAAGAACAATAAGCACATTCAATGTGTTTACCCTTTTGTTTCACCTCTCTTCTAACTAGGGTAAAAATTCAGAGTAGGTCATCCACGTGGAGGTGCAGTGATACTCACCATCCATTCTCAATAGGAATGCTTGCATTTCTTATGGAGATCCCAGTGAAAAAATAAAACTGCTGTGAAATTCAATGAAGAATCAATTTAACATGTCTGTGGGTGTATGGGAAAAATACTGCCCAGCTTACTTAAACAACAGAAAGTGACGACCTCTGAACCTCTGAACTTCAGCCCCTGGAGTCAATCCATGTTCCTTTTACCCCATTTGAGGTTGAGATTCTTACCTCAAAACATCCAGAGCTTATATGTGCTTCTCAGCTCAAATGTACTAGTGAAAGTAGATTTGAAATAATCTATGCCTACCTCACTCTTGGAAATTGTGAAGCAAAGTCTTTGCGACCATACATTTGAAAAGCTTTCCAAATATTGGAGCTGAAATCCATTCGTTAGAATACCAAACTTGCTCCCAGCAATGCCATCACTTGAGAGCAAGTGATCAACTGTCTATATTTGATATTTGATAACTGTTATAATTGTGAAAATACCTATATTGAAAACACTAATTAATCTAGATTTGCTAAAATTTTACTTGAAAAAGAGTTCCTTGAGAAGTCTGTCACCTGTGTATAACTCTGACATTTTGACTCAGGCTCCTTTCTGCTCAGAAAAATTGAAAATGACAATCATCTAACAAAGTCTTCTTGTGAATAAGGCAGCCAGGATTCCCTGTACAGGTGATGATGCATATTCAGCTTCCTTCCTCATCTTATGAACAATATCAAAATAATTTTCCAACGAATTGAGCCCAAATGATATGATATCCACATGAGTCCAAATTGTACTAGGAAATATTGACTTCCAAATTTATTAGTAAGAAAATTATTATTCATTATTATTCAAATTACTCAATCTTGAAATTTTTAGAGACTGTTAAAGGTAAGATAAGGCAATATTTCTTTACAATAATTAAGTTGGTAAAGTTAAATAATAAATCCTCCATCAACCCTCAAGAAAAGAAAAGTCTACTTTATCTGTTAGCACATCTGGAGGAGACGGCTTAATTACCCCTCCAACATTACTGTCATTTTCACGTTTAGCACACCTGAAATGTTGGAATGTTTTCAAACAACAAAGTGAAGTTTTCTGTCAGTTTCATGATATTGATAGTGACAGCTAAATAGACCCAAGTAACTGTCAATCATGACAAAGCCCACATTGCATCCTCTCAGACTGAGCATTTCTTATAGGTGTTCATCCTACCTGATGCACTCAGAGAAAATGACTGGCTAACGCACGTCAAGAGTCATAAGATTTATCAAGGTATTTTCTTATTTGTTTCCTTTTTAGCTTCTTTCTTTCAAATTATGTGCTCTAGTATCACTAGTTCATAATTTTACACACTGATAAATAGTATTCTAATTTAGGACAACACCACATCACAATAATCCTTTCTCTTATAGAAGGAAAATTATTTATTTTATTTTTCTTACTGGTATGATTTGCAGTTATTAGTTTTTATGAATGATTTCACCATAAATATATTTACAAAAATCTTTTATTTTATTGAAAAAAAAATTTCCGCTTCCTCCCCGCCTCACATTTCCCTCCCCCTCCTCCCGCCCCTCTCCCCTTCCCCCCACTCCTCTTCTCCTCCCTCTCCAGTCCCAAGAGCAGTCAGGGTTCCCTGCCCTGTGGAAAGTCCAAGGTCCCCCCCCATCCAGGTCTAGGAAGGTGAACATCTAAACTGTCTAGGCTCCCACAAAGCCAGAACCTGAAGTAGGATCAAAACCCCATGCCAATGTCCTTGGCCTCTTGTCAGCTCTCATTGTCCGCCATGTTCCAAGAGTCCGGTTTTATCCCATGCTTTTTCAGTCCCAGTCCAGCTGGCCTTGGTGAGCTCCCAATAGATTGGCCCCACTGTCTCAGTGGGTGGGTGCACCCCTCGTGGTCCTGACTTCCTTGTTCATGTTCTCCCTCCTTCTGCTCCTCATTAGGACCTTGGGAGCTCATTCTGGTGCTCCAGTGTGGGTCTCTGCATCTATCTCCATCCATCACTAGATGAAGGTTCTATGCACGATATTCATCAGTATGGCTATAGGATAGGTTCATTTCAGGTTCCCTATCCTCAGGTGCACAAGGAACTAACTGGGGAAATTGCCCTGGTCATCTGGTAGCCACCCCAAGTTCAAGTCTCTTGCCAACCCTTAGGTGGCTCCCTTAACTAAGATATGAGTTTCCCTGCTCCCTATCCAACCATTCTTTATCTCCAATCATCCTGTTTCCCCAAGTTCCCCTCATCCTCTCCTTCACACTTTTCTCTCTCCATCTCCCCTTACCCCCATCCCACCCCACCCCCAAGATTCCAATTTTTTTGCCCGGCAATCTTGTCTATTTCCCATAGCCAGAAGGATAACTATATGTTTTTCCTTGGGTTTACCTTCTTGTTTAGCATCTTTAGGATCACAAATTATAGACGCAGTGGCCCCCTATCCATGGCTAGAAACCAATTATGAGTGAGTAGATCCCATGATCTTCTTTTTGGGTCTGGGTTACCTCACTCAGGATCGTATTTTCTATTTCCATCCATTTGCATGCAAAGTTCAAGAAGTTATTGTTTTTTACCGCAGAGTAGTACTCTAATGTGTATATATTCCACACTTTCTTCATCCATTCTTCCATTGAAGGACATCTAGGTTGCTTCCAGGTTCTGGCTATTACAAATAATGCTGCTATGAACATAGTTGAACAAATGCTTTTATCATATGATAGGGCATCTCTTGGGTATATTCCCAAGAGTGGTATTGCTGGTTCCAGGGGTAGGTTGATCCCAATTTTTCTGAGAAACTGCCACACTGATTTCCAAAGTGGTTGCACAAGTTTGCAGTCCCACCAGCAATGGATGAGTGTACCCCTTTCTCCACAACCTCTCCAGCAAAGGCTATCCTTGGTGTTTTTGATTTTAGCCATTCTGACAGGTGTAAGATGATATCTCAAAGTTGTTTTGATTTGCATTTCTCTGATCGCTAAGGAGGTTGAGCCTGACCTTAAGTGTCTTTTGGCCATTAGAACTTCTTCTGTTGAGAATTCTCTGTTCAAATCAGTGCCCCATTTTTTAATTGGGTTATTTAGCATTTTAACGTCTAGTTTCTTGAGTTCTTTATATATTTTGGAGATCAGACCTTTGTCTGTTGCGGGGTTGGTGAAGATCTTCTCCCAGTCAGTAGGCTGCCTATTTGTCTTAATGACAGTGTCCTTTGCTTTACAGAAGCTTCTCAGTTTCAGGAGTTCCCATTTATTCAATGTTGCCCTTAATGTCTGTGCTGCTAGGGTTATACATAGGAAACGATCTCCTGTGCCCATATGTTGTAGGGTACTTCCCATTTTCTCTCCTATCAGGTTCAGTGTGTTCAGATTAATATTGAGGTCTTTGATCCATTTGGACTTGAGTTTTGTGCATGGTGATAGATAGGGGTCTATTTTCATTCTTCTACAGGTTGACATCCAGTTGTGCCAGCACCATTTGTTGAAGGTGCTCTCTTTCTTCCATTGTATACTTTTACCTCTTTTATCGAAAATGAGGTGTTCATAGGTTTGTGGGTTAAAATCCAGGTCTTCTATATGATTCCATTGGTCGACTTCTCTGTTTTTAGGTCAGTACCACGCTGTTTTCATTACTGTAGCTCTGTAATAGTTTGAAGTCAGGGATGGTAATGCCTCCAGAAGTTCCTTTATTGTATAAGATTGTTTTGGCTATCCTGGGATTTTTGTTTTTCCATATAAAGTTGATTATTGTCCTCTCAAGATCTGTGAAGAATTTTGATGGGACCTTGGTGGGGATTGCATTGAATCTATAAATTGCCTTTGGTAGAATTGCCATTTTTACTATGTTGATCCTCCCAATCCAAGAGCAAGGGAGATCCTTCCATTTTCTGGTATCCTCTTCAATTTCTTTTTTCAATGCCTTAAAGTTCTTGTCAAATAGATCTTTCACTTCCTTGGTTAGAGTTACCCCAAGATATTTTATGCTGTTTGTGGCTATCGTGAAAGGTGATGATTCTCTTACTTCCCTCTCTGCTTCCATATCCTTTGTGTATAAGAGGGCGACTCATTTTTTGGAGTTGATCTTGTACCCTGCCACATTACTAAAGGTGTTTATCAGCTATAGGAATTCTTTGGTGGAGTTTTTGGGTTTGCTTATGTACACTATCATATCATCTGTAAATAATGCAAGTTTAACTTCTTTCTTTCCAATTTGAATCCCCTTTATCCCCTTATGTTGTCTTATTGCTATTGCTAAAACTTCAAGAACTATATTGAAGAGGTATGGAGAGAGTGGACAGCCTTAGCGTGTTCCTGATTTTAGTGGGATGGCTTTAAGTTTCTCTCCGTTTAATTTGATGTTAGCTGTCGGCTTGCTGTAAATAGCATTAATTATATTTAGGTATGACCCTTGTATCCCTAATCTCTCCAAGACTTTTATCATAAAGGGATGTTGAATTTTGTCAAATGCTTTTTCAACAGCTAATGAAACGATCATACGTTTTTTTTCTTTCAGTTATTTATATGATGGATTACATTGATAGATTTGCGTATGTTTAACCAGCCCTGCATCTCTGGGATGAAGCCTACTTGATCATAATGGATAATTTTTCTAATGTGTTCTTGGATTCGGTTTGCCAGTATATGTTGAGGATTTTTGCGTCAATGTTCACGAGTGAGATTGGCCTGTAATTCTCTTTCTTGGTTGAGTCTTTGTGTGGTTTTGGTATCAGAGTTACTGTAGCTTCAAAAAAGGAATTTGGCAATGACTCTTCTGTTTCTATATTGTGAAATACATTAAGGAGTATAGGTATTAGGTCTTCTTGAAAGTTCTGGTAGAATTCCGCAATGAAACCATCTGGTCCTGGACTTTTTTTGGAAGGGAGGTTTTTGATAACAGCTTCTAATTCTTCGCGACGAACAGGTCTATTTAGGTTGTTCACCTGGTCCTGGTTTAACTTTGGTATATGGTATTTATCTAAAAAAGTGTCCATTTCTTTTACATTTTCCAGTTTTGTGGCATACAGGCTTTTGTAGTAAGATCTAATGATTCTCTGAATTTCCTCTGTGTCCGTGGTTATGTCCCCCTTTTCATTTCTGATCTTATTAATTTGCAAATTCTCTCTTTGCCGTTTGATTAGTTTGTATAGGGGTTTATCGATCTTGTTGATTTTCTCCAGGAATCAGCTTTTTGTTTCATTGATTCTTTCAATTGTTTTCTGTGTTTCTATTTTGTTGATTTCAGCCCTCAGTTTGATTATTTCCATTCTTCTACTCCTCCTAGGTGAGTCTGCTTCTTTTTTTTCTAGAGCTTTCAGGTGGGCTGTTAAGTCTCCAATGTGTGCTTTCTCTGTTTTCTTGAAGTGGGCACTTAGTGCTATGAACTTTCCTCTCAGGACTGCTTTCATAGTGTCCCATAGGTTTGAGTATGTTGTTTCTTTATTTTCATTGAATTAAAGGAAGACTTTAATTTCTTTCTTTGTTTTTTCCTTAATCCAGGTATGGTTCAGTAGTTGACTGTCCAGTTTCCATGAGTTTGTAGGCTTTCTGGGGGTAGCATTGTTGCTGAATTCTAGCTTTAATCCATGGTGATTTGATAAGATACAGGTGGTTACTAATATTTTTTTTGTAACTGTGGATGTTTGCTTTGTTATCGAGTATGTGGTCAATTTTCGAGAATGTTCCATGAGCTGCAGAGAAGAAGGTATATTCTTTCCTATTTGGGTGGAATATTCTATAGATGTCTGTTAAGTCCATTTGATTCATTACCTCCATTAATTCTCTTATTTCTCTGTTAGGTTTCTGTCTAATTGACCTGTCCATTGGTGAGAGAGGAGTATTAAAGTCTCCTACTATTAATGTGTGCAGTTTGATGGCTGCCTTGAGTTTTAGCAATATTTCTTTTATGTACGTGGGTGCTTTTATATTAGGGGCATAGATATTCAGGATTGAGACTTCATCCTGATGAACTGTTCCTGTTATGAGTAGAAAATGTCCCTCTCCATCTCTTCTGATTGATTTTAGTTTGAAGTCAACTTTGTTAGAAATTAGTATGGTCACACCTGCTTGTTTCTTTGGTCCATTTACTTGATAAGCCTTATCCCAACCCTTTACTCTGAGCAGGTGCCTGTCTTTGTGGTTAAGGTGTGTTTCTTGTAAACAGCAGAATGTTGGATCCTGTTTTTGTATCCAGTCTCTTAGTCTGTGCCTTTTTATAGGTGAGTTGAATCCATTGACTTTAAGTGATATTAATGACCAGTGGTTGTTAACTCCGGTCCCTTTTTTAGTAGTAGATTTTGTGTGTTTCCCGTCTTTGAGTTGCGCTGGTGAAGGGTCTCTAGATGTCTGAGTTAATGTGGTCATTGGACTCCTTGGTTAGTGATTTTCCTTCTATTACTTTTTGTACGGCTGGATTTGTGGCTACTTATTGTTTAAATTTGTTTTTATCCTGGAAAATTTTGTTTTCTCCAATTATAGTGAACGAAAGCTTGGCTGGGTATAGTAGTCTGGGCTTGCATCCATGGTCTCTTAGTTTCTGCAGTACATCTATCCAGGACCTTCTGGCTTTCATGGTTTCCATAGTGAAGTCAGGTGTACGTCTGATAGGTTACCTTTATAAGTAACTTGGCCTTTTTCCTTTGCAGCTCTTAATATTCTTTCTTTATTCTGTATGCTTTGTGTTTTGATTATTATATGGCGAGGGGATGTTTCTTTGATCCAGCCTATTCGGTGTTCTGTATGCTTCTTGAACCTTCATAGGCATATCTTTCTTTAGGTTGGGAAAGTTTTCTTCCATAATTTTATTAAATATATTTTCTGGACCGTTGAGCTGTGCTTCTTCTCCTTCTTCTATTCCTATTATTCTTAGGTTTGGTCTTTTTATTGTGTCCCATATTTCCTGAATGTTTTGTGATGAGAGTTTGTTGGCCTTGCTGTTTTCTTTGATCAGCGTGTTTATTTTCTCTATGGTATCTTCAGAATCTGAGATTCTTTCTTCTATCTCTTGTATTCTGTTGGTTTTGCTTGTTTCTGTAGTCTCTATTCGTTTACCTAGATTTTCCATGTCCAGCAGCCCTTCTGTTTGTGTTTTCTTCTTTGCCTCCATTTCAGTTTTCAAGTCTTGAACTGTTTCCATTATCTGTTTGATTGTTTTTCCTTGGTTTCCTAGGGTATCATTCTCTGATTTACTCAATTCTTCAAACTTTCTGTTATACTTTTCATCCATTTCTATAAAAAAAGGGGCATTTTTTACGTGCTGTTTAAGGGCATCAATCACTTTCATAAAGTCAATATTTTCTACTTCTTCATGATTAAGGTGTTCATGTCCTCCTGTTGTGAGGTCGCTGGGTTCTGGTGGTTTCATATTTTTTTTCAGATTGTTGGGTGAATTCTTGCATTGGCGCCTGCCCATCTCTTCCTCCGAATGCTCTCCTATGGATCTTCTTTTACAGGATCAGGTCTCCTTGCCTACTGATGTACCTTCCCAGTGATGGCACTCCCCAGTGATGGCTCTCCTGGTTCTCCAGTGATGTCTCTCCTGGTGCCAGTATCAGATCTCCATGCCCAATGATGGCTCTCCTGGTGCCGAGATTAGCTCTCCATGTTGGTTGGGTAGTTCATAACCAAAGCACCTACCTTGCTTGGTGCAGGCAGGCCAGAGTAACAAAGGGACTCCTGCCCACCTGCTTGCCCTAAGGATTCGCCCCTAGCGCCCAGACTGGCTGAGCAGGGTGGTGTTATGTGCCCAAAGAGGGAAGGGGGCAGAAGGAAGAAGGGTTCTGGATGCAAGCTGGGTGGGATAGGAAGAGAGAGGCAGTATGTGGGGAGTAGAGTCCCTGCAGGGAGCCCAGGAAGGATGGGGGGGATGAGGAACTTCTGAGTTCCTTGTCCCGGGCTGCTGCCATGGGTCACAAACTCACCCCAATGATAGCTCTCCTGGTGCCGAGATCAGATCTCCGTGCTGGTTGGGTAGTTCATAAACAAAGCACCTACCTTGTTTGGTGCAGGCAGGCCAGTGAAACAAAGGAACTCCTGCCCACCTGCTTGCCCTGAGGATTTGCCCCCAGTGCCCAGACAGGCTGAGCTGGGTGGTGTTATGTGCCCAAAGAGGGAAGGGGGCAGAAGGAAGAAGGGTTCTGGATGCAAGCTTGGTGGGATAGGAAGAGAGAGGCAGTATGTGGGGAGTAGAGTCCCTGCAGGGAGCCCAGGATGTATAGGGGGAGATGAGGAACTTCTGAGTTCCCTGTCCCAGGCTGCTGCTGCGGGTCACATACTCACCCCAATGGTGGCTCTCCTGGTGCCCTACACAGATCTTTATAGATTTATGTGTTCTTTTTATCACAGAGATTAATGCTGGATTCAGCATGTAATCTATATGTTCAACAGATGTTTTCAAGGCTTTTTTTCTGTTACTCTATCCTGAATTTTGCATGCAGTTACATGTTTTGCCTGCATTTTTGCATATCTGAATTGGAAAAGTAGAAATAAAATACTACTGTTAAGTAACTATCACTGGATTAAGTAAATATATTTTGTTGACAATATATATTTTGAGTTTATATATTTCAAAACTTAGTTAACCAAATAAGTAAAGATATCAATAGCTCAGACTTCACTGTGAAGACATATCTTTCATCTTGTAACTGTCCATAGTGTTTTGGTAAGGGTGGAGTTTCTGTCAGAGTGCTTTGAATAAAGCGCAGAAACATGTGTACAAAGTGTAACGTGAAAAAATTATGTGGTGTGTGTGTGTGTGTGTGTGTTTGCATTTTCGACCATAATGCTAACTAACTCACCATTGACATCAACAAAAGCAAAATATGATTAAAACTAGTGTCAACATTGAAGAAGCAATTCTTAGAATTCATAGATGCCCTATGAAAAATGTCTCTGGAAAGGAGAAACATTAGATCTCCTGGGTAAACTGGGGGCAGGCTATAGGTGTGTGGAAGGGAGGGGATAGGGGCTGGATTGATTTATTTGAGAGCAAGACAGAGGGGTAGAATAATGAGAGAGATATCTTTAAAGTAGGGAGCTTTTTGTGGTTAGGGAGAAAATTGATGCCAATAAACCTCCCAGGAATTTACAAGGGTGACCCCAGTTAAGACTCCTAGCAATAGTGGAGAGGGAACTTGTTCCAGCCTTTTCCTGTAGTCAGATTGATGACTACCCTAATTGTCAACAGAGAACCTTCATCTAGTAACTGATGGAAGCAGATGCAGAAATCCAGGCAAGCACTGGGCCCATCTCTGGGATTCCAGTTTAAGAAAGAGGGGTGGGGGTGTTGTATGAGCAATAGATGGTTAAGATCATGAAGGGGAGACCCAGAAAGACAGCTGACCTCAGCTAGTGGGAACTCAGGGATTCTGAACCAACAGCTTAGGGAGCTTGTACGTGACTGAACTAGGCACTCTGCATGTGCGTGACAGTTGTGTAGCTTAATCTGTTTGTGGGGCCCCTAGTAGTGGGATCAATGCCTGACCCTAGTACATAAACTGGCTTTTTGGAGCCCATTCCCTATAATGGGATGCCTTGTTAAACCTTGATGCAGATGGAGGAGCTTGGTCCTGTCTCAATGTGATATGACATGTTTTGTTGACTCCTATGGGAGCCCTGTCCCTTTCTGAACCTAGGAAAAGTGGATGTTTTGGGGTAGATGGGAGGAGGGGGAAGAAAACGAGAAGAAAGGAGGGAGGTGAAACAGTGGTTGGTATGTAAAATAAAGGAAAAAAAACTTAATTAAAAAAAACAGAAAAGAAAAAATGTTACTGTGAGCATATGCATTTGCTGGCAGGAGCTCTTCTCCCGTGTCTACAGCACTATGCTGGTGATGTTGCAGAGAGACCATTTGCCTTTCCACAATGGCATCTTTATTTAGAATTTTCTTCTTGTCCATCTATTTCCCGCACCGAATATCTCTCTCATTCCACCTCGTGTTTGCTCTCATCCTGTAAGGTGGCTACTTTGGCAGATATATCCTGGTTTTCATAATTTTTACTGTAACTGTTTGAGATGCGGAGAAGTCTCAACCTGGCTTCGGTGGTGTTTTTCTAAAATTGTAAATAGTAAACAAGACGGCTTGCTAATTTCTAACCCCAACACCATCCTCCATGCTCACGTTTATAAACCAGCTGGAGAGCAAGCTTTGCTCTGCTCTCATAGTGCTCACGACGCACCTTGTGCTCACATTTTTATTGTTTTTACTGTTGCGTGACATCTTTGGCTGTGGTATTTTTCAGTTGTATTGTTAATTCAGCTTGACAATTTTAACAGAACAAATGACTAGGATTTTGACTTCGATTGTACATAATTTAAGATTCACTTACAGAAAAGAGATGCAAACATGGGAGACATCAAGCTCACTAAAAATGACAGAAAGTCAAGGGCAGAATGAACTCAAATAGATGGTAACAGCCATAGGCTTAGCATGGAGGGGACTATGGAGATAGATAAATTCAGGACCACGAAGTTTCACTCTGATAGGAGAATCACTGAATAATATTATGGTCATTGTAGTCTGTGATAGTGTACTATATTTTGTAGGTGAGAAGAATAGACTTCAAATATTCTCATCACAAAATATATATATATATATAATATTATGGACATATAAATATATTTTATTTGATAGTTTCATAGTACATGCATTTGTAAATACATCATGCTACTTACTATAATTTTTAATGCAACATTACAATACATCTTATTTTAAAAGGTAACTATTGAGTGATTGATAACTTTTCCTGCTGAAACGTAGAGTTCATTTCACTGTTTATCAAAATACAATGTGATATACATAAAATATTTACAAGTAAAGGATTTGTTACTTGATTAAATCAATATATCAGGTTTCTTTTCTGACAATTGTTAAATGCTATCCCTTTCTTAAATTTATAGGAAAATACACCTTTTGATTTTATGTTCTCATTATATATACATTTTAATTAGTGGTACTTATTTGCATAAGTAGTTTAATAGTTCATTATGAAATCTTCACTGTAAAACACCATAATCCAACTGAGAAAATACTGAGTGGGCATAGTTCATTGGTATGGTGTTTGACTACCGTATATGTGGTTTTCTGTTTTGATAGTCTCTAGAAAAGTTTATTAAAAGTATTACACTTTCAAATAATTTAATATTTCATATGTAATACAATCTAAAGGCTTGCAGACTTACAATACACTCAGATACCACAATTCAGATGCACCAGAAATATATAACCTTCACTTGAGGATATGTGTTTTTCCTTTATGCTTCATGTACATAGTAGCAAATAAACTGTTAATCCACATATTTTATTTGCTTTAAGTGTTTATGAAGAATGTTATAAGCCTAAGAATCACTTTAATCTGGTAATAATTTTTATTATTTGTTCACATTGTTGAGACACTGCTTGCAGGGGAGAAAATAAATTCATTAATGTATATTCACACATAGGAATCTTTTCTATGATGGTTTTTGGCAAAATTTGTGTTCTTCCAGTGATTAGTAAATATTTTTTAGTGTAAAAATATCCTAAAAACTGAGTTATGCATGCTAGAGGTTGAAGAGCATTTCTTATGCTTTACCGGAAAAAGATAATGCTAGAAATGCATCGGTTAACTAGTCAGAAGATGAAAACAATGCCACAGGGGCTTTATACCAAAGAATAATCATACAAAAGAGAACTGGTAAGATGGGACTAGTAAATTATAGTAAAGTTGCTATTGGATGTCATGATGTTAGTGTGAACGAAATGGTTCTTTCATTTATATATTTTTACTTTTTCCCCAAAGATTTACCTTAAAAATAAACTACTTACTATTACTTCATAATCAAAATTGAATATATATTCCAAAACATAAGAATAATTAGAATATGTTAGCCTATGTTTTTATATATTGTTGCATATAACATTAATTACTATAATAATAATTCCAGCGAGAAACTAAGTTGTAAATGACTATATATATATATATATATATATATATATATATATATATATATATATATAATAGGTTATTGTATCTTTCTGGTGTATCTGGTGGGCCAAAAAATAAAAGGTTATAAAATGAGTTCTAAAGAGAAACTAAGTATCATTCATGGTCTATTTTTTTCAGATAATCTCTCCAATGTTAACATTTGGATGAGCAGTTGTGTATTCTTTCTAAACATATGTGCTTACAGAAAATGAAAATTTCTCTCTGTCTCTCTCTCACAGACACACATATATGTATAATATATATATATGTTAATGTACATCTTAGTATTTTTATGATTTGAGGGTGGAGTTGTAAGAAAACTGGGTCAAATAATTCAAGTCTTTAAATATCTTTTTGGTAGCAGACCTTTGTTAAATACAAATATTGAAAATATAATCCAGAAAGAGTCTTTGTACCAATATGTATAGAGTGTTGTGGTCAAATAATATGATCAAATACCTTTTCAAAGAGTGATCAGAGATGACATCTAAGGAATGAAATATTTGACCTGGGTCATGATGATCAAATTCAATGAAAGGAAAAAGTTAAAGAATGCATGCAAGACAAAAAGAAACCAATGTAACCAGGGGAAAACTCAAGATTAAGGACTATATAATGAGGATTTTATGGAATGTCACTTCTCTCTTTATAACTACTTAGCATCATGTAGAGAAAAACCAAGAAACTACAAATGGTCTTATATCACATGGTGAATTTATGAATATTAAAGTCTCAGTAGAATATTATTCTAATGAATCATTAAACAATGGAATTATTTCACTTGTATTTAACAAAGCTAATTATGATCTGAAAGCGAATTAATATGGGAAAAGAGGTACTTCTTTTGGTCCAAAGAGACTGGAAAAGGTCTAGTGGGAGATTAGCTGTTTACTAACAGATATTGTTGATTTTTCTGGTTAAAGGGACTCTGAGCATAATTTCAGTAAGGAGCATGTATAGGGATGTAAAATGTACAAATTATAGATTGGTATTGACTGGGATTCTTCTTTCTTTTGGACCACCTAGAAATTAAAAGTTACCAAGTGCTTGATAAAGTTGAAGTCTAATCTTAAAACAGTGATCAGAGTCTGAAACAGAATAACCAATAATGCAACATCTTCTCATACCCAATTCAGCTCCTTTGACTTAAGAGAAAGAATGGGAAAGAGTAGATTTGACAGGGTATGAAGATTCTGAGCTACGACATACTCCTGTTCGAGTGACAAGAGGAAATGGAGGTTGTGTGAGTGACCTACCAGTCAAGAAAAGGCCACTGAGTAGACAGAAGCTCTGGATACCAGGGTCCCCTCCTTCTCCAGTTCCTCCTGGAGAGATCTGTGTGACAAATGCACTAAGGAAGAGTGAGCTCCTCTGACCAGGAGCACAGAATGCTATGGTAGTAGTTGGTGAGGGTGCATCACAAACTAAAAACCAGAAGAGATGTCATTCCCCATGAAGTCTATCCGTCCAGAGACGAGGGCTGGCTGTCATGGCTCCTCCACAAGTGACATATGCTAACTGAGGCCACTGTCACCTCAAAGTAACCAACAGTAATATTGGTTATTATGGAAACAGCACAAAATATTTAAGAGTAATGACATGGAAACAATAAAGAGTGGATACTACATTCACTTTTCAAAACCTTATTATATCCATCTTATTGCCAGATTTGTCTTGTATATATTAAATTATCTTGAATAAAAGAGATAAATCCTTACATAAAACCTTTAAGTGAACATTGATCACAATTTTTTCTCCATTTGTTTAAGTAATTTCTGGCTTTCAATGTAATTTACTAAGTCACTTAATTGAAATTTTTAGGTTTTCTAAAAATTATGGGTTTTAAATTATACATTTGTTTCTTTTGGGAGATGTGTATGCTTCTTGTTGCTTACAAATTATTTTCAATTTATATATGAATAATATAAATAGGAACATATTTGCTTTGTAAAGTTTTTAAAACAAGCAGAATTGACATTCTATAGCAAAGAGAATTTCAAAATGCTGGATGAATATTTATCCATTTCATCATTATTTTTGAACACATCAAAACATCAAATGACATGTGAAAAACACTAAGCAGAATTCATCATTACCACATCTCCACTTTATGAATAAATTAGCAAGAGAATTATTCAAATTAAGCTTTATGAATTAATATCAGAGAACTAATCTGTTCCTAACAATAGGCTGGAAGATTGCCAAATAAATGACAAAGCCTGTTTCAAACAATTGAATTCATCTTTTGTGGACGTTTTAGGTACAACTTGTTGCTAGACAGATTGTATAGCTTTCAACAAGGAGAAATCTAAATTCAAGGGCAACCCGTGATTTGGTTAATCATCCCCTTAGTTTTCACAAGTGTCTAATGGAATGCTGCAGAGCAAAATCTGAAATCCAGAAGAAACATCTTTTGGTGCACTCTGGGAAAATATGTTCATGAAGATGTCTGAACCCCTATGGCCTTCAAAGCTCTGAATGAGTTTATAAGTTCTGACCCTACCACTAACCCCACACTGACTTTTAAATACAACAAGCTATGTTCTTCTCTTACCTCAGTAAAAGAAACATAGACATGGTGACGACATTTGCATCAATTCATCAAATAATTTGCAGAATAATCTTTGTGTTTATAACTTATACTATAAACATATCTCATTTGAAAGCTGATGAAAAACTTTTGGAGATATTGCTCCATGTTTCATGAATTTGGTTTAATTTCAAATATTTAAAAAATATAAAGATGAATATAATAAATAAGTGTGAATGAGTTACATGCTATTTTCAGGGGGAAATAAGAATGTTAAGTGTGTTAAAACGTAGATAATAAAGAAAGTTGAACTGAAGGTAAGACAGGAAGATTCATGTGTAAATATAACATCGACAAACAAAAGAATTTTTGAAAAGAGGCTTACTAATGTCATCTTACTCCTCCAAAAATCTCATATACTTCCAAGTAATATGAATGAAAAAATAAATAAAAAGAGGGAGGACAAGACTGCTTCTAAATATGATGGAGGAGAAAGTTTGTTGTAGGTATGAGGGAGAGCATCACCAGAGGCAGAGACATCTGGGAGAGTCCAAAGTGAACATGACCCTGAGCCTGGTCAAGTGAGGAGAGCCACGAAGTGCAAGGGTAGAGCCAGGAGACCAGGAGACCAAGAGGTCAAATGGATAAAGGGTAGAGAAAAGGGTCAGATAACCAAATGAATAGATTATATGGGGAAGGGCAGTTGGGGATAGGGCAGTCCAGCCCCTGACCTGGAGAAATTTAGCATAGGGGAAAGGGGATGCCAGCCAAACCCCATAACAGGTACAAACTGAGGGATGCTGGGAAAACCTGGAATCCAGGTTTTCTTTGATATGTTAAAAAGGCACCTCAGTTAGCCATTTGTTGAGAACTAACACAATGTTTTAGAATATTTTGTAAAGTACATACACATTTTACTATCTAAAGCTACATATAATAAAGATGGTTTCCAAAAACATTTTTAAATGGTGACTTTTGAAGTTTTGATTTTTTGAAGTTTCTGATTGATCACAAGTACTAACAAATAAAACATAGGACACAAACCAAAATTGAAGATTCCTCTGGAACCTTACTGCTCAAAAACCTCACTCTTTTGTTCATAGAAATAACAATGCACTAAAAATATACTGTAGGCTGACCAACTTTCATACCCAGCTCTAAAAAATTCTAACAACACTTAGGGATTGGCCCTGTAAGATCAGTGCGATCCTTCAATATATCAACATTAATTTTATGTGTTCTCTCTTCAAATTTCAAACTCAGATTTAAAATATTATTGTTGGAATATTCATTTCTAATACCACTAATACAAAAAGGACTAAACATTCTTCCATATGATGACCTAAAGGATATACATATATATAGAGAGAGCAGTTGAAGAAAGACTTTTATTAAGAAACATACAAACATCAGACATACAGAAAAAATACTCTAAAATGCGAAAGGGGATCTGACTTTGTACCTGGGAAGCAAAAAAAAAAAAAAAAAAAAAAAAAAAAATCCCAGTCTCTTCTTCAGGCCTGCAATAAATTCTCTGAGGGCTTCCTCCTCTAATTGAGGGAGGATTGATCTGTTGGAAGGGCGGCTGATTGACTCACAACTTCTTTAAAATAATTGAACTAATCCATCACTAGAGTCCATCCTGATTGAAGAAAAAGCCTACAAGGCCTTTGCTTTAAGTTGTTAGTTGTTTGTCTCACATTAGGAGGGTGACGAGGAATCCAAACTTCTTGGGCATTTAAAACCTTCTTAAATTACCTATGCCCATACTCTGTCTGCTTACCAGAGAGTCTGACTGTAGTTTCTCATTTTCCTATCTTAATGTTCATCCTAACTTCTGTTATGAGTCTAGTGGTGCTAACCACTCTTGCTTTTGTGAACTTGCAAAATAAACAGTGATGGAGAGGCAACAGTCATAATGCCTCAGATAGGGAATCGATATAAGGGGCTACAATAAAACTTAGCTAATGGTTAAGATCAAAGGCTAAGATAGGCATTTGGTGACGGTGTATTCTTGTTGTGTGCCATATGAGGGAGAAAGCATTCTGATGACTTGGTGATCTTCAGAAGCAATCCTGAGATGAAGTTCTAAACATGTTGCTTGCTAGAGAAACTGGATTCATTTTTTTTCTGTCAGTAAAAGAACTAAAAGGCTGAAAACCCTTGAGCTCAATAGATAACAGCAGAAAAATATAAAACACAGCAAACAGGAGAAGACAAAATCAGCCATTGAAGAAAGGCTTTTATTTAGTGTGAGGAACATACATAAAGCAGGCACACAAACAAAAGGACCCTCCACAAAGCAGACAAGGAACTCTAGGAACTGAATAAACCCTATTTCAGAGCTATTGGTCTGGATGAACAAGTCTATGTATACTTCCCTCTGAGAGTTTATATTTAATTTTCTAAGCATTATATTAAAACAAACTTGTTTTGATAACTGTTTTGATGTTGCACATCTATGCTCTCAACAAATAAGAGACAGAGCAGAAGAAACACTGGTAGAAAAGAAAGTGTGCTTGAGCTTCTTACAAGTTCTAAGACAACCAGACCTTGAGAGTGAGAGTCTCTACCCCACGTCCCTCCTCATGTTGTGTGTGTGTGTTCATGTGAGTATGTGCATATGTGTACACATGAGTATACAAAGATCAAAGGGTGATATTCAGTGTCTTCCTCCATTGTTATATTTTATATATTTTCATTGAATGATTTTATACACAAAGAGATTAAAAACACTTTTCTTCTGCAGAAATAATCATTTCTAGTTTGATGACTATTCATATGTTAACTAAAATCATTTCAAAAGTATATTGTCGTATACTAGAAAAATACAATTTGATAAAAGTAGTTTTGCATAAGATAATCATGTCACCATCTAACAGAACAACAACTAGAATATTAATAAACCTGTCCATGCTGGAGTGCCTCTTCTCATCCAGGAACTTTGTATATACTTTGATTTCATAGATTCAACTGAATTAGCCAGTCAACAGGTCTTGGTAAGCGTCCTTTTTACTGCTTTTACCAATGCTAAAAATATGCCATCATGTGTGTCTTTTTATGTGGATGTTGAAATTCTAAACTCAGGAACCCAGCTAACGCTTTACCCCATGAGATATGCCCTCACTACAAGCAAAACAACTTTTTATATCATTTTCATTTTTTTTTATTCAAAAGGAAGACAATTCTTTTACATGTTACTTGTTTGTTTTCTGCCTAACTTTAGGCAGTGGATTTCATTGAATCTTATTATTAACCACTGTAATTTCAATTGTTGTGAAGGTAAGAGAGTATCATTATCCAATGATTAGTGAAATCATATTATGCCAATAGAAAATCCTGGAAGATGATTGCTTGTCTGGACTGCATTAACAAATTGAAAGCAGTAATACAATATATCTAGGCAGAAAACTACATATGTGACATCATGCAATGTTTAAAAAAATCATGTCCATAATAGTTTTTATTATAGAAACTTCTTGGAAGAAAATGTGATTCATTATTGTACCATTCTTTAAGATGATAAAAGTAAGCCGATATATCCGGAAGTAGAGATTGGAATAATCTAAACTGTACTTTAGTTGTCATGGCAATTCTTTAACAAAGATGGTCTAGTCTGAGACCTTATGCTTTAACAATAGTAAAAAGTAGTGACTATGGCGGAATACTTTTAAAATCAAGCATAGAGTAAATGAAAAAAACAGAATAGATTTTACTAATTTTGGGACAATAAATAAAAATATGAACAAAGTCAAAACAGGATTTTAATTAAACAAAACAAAAATATTTTTGTTGCAAAAGGTTTACCTGAGTACATTCAAGACAATTCAAATAAAGAATATTTACTTCAGAAGAAAATTTTGTCACAATTGAATGTGCTATCCAAATGTTGTACTTTATTGAACAGAAAAAATAATCTTTGTCACAGATCATCATCAGTGATCTCTGCATCCACATGGAAGCTCACAGCCAGTGGTCACCATAATTTAAGGAAATCCATTTCCTTTTCCCTTTTCTGCCCTCTTTAGGGACAAGGTGTATACTTGGTGCACACAAACCCAGGCAAAGCACTCATATTTAAATAAAATAAATATTAAATAAAAGAAATGCTAACTTGGGCTTATTAAAATATGTGTAACATGCTTTTGCTTGCATGCTATTCAGTTTTATTGTTTTCATGAAACTTTAGTCACTAGGCCAATCAAGAACAAGATTAAAATACATTTAGAAAGAGGACAATATTGAATAATGGTATATACTAACTACTAAAAGTAGGATGCACACACAAAGACACACAAAATATATCCTGGTTATATATAATAAGTGATGTGAAGGAACCAGTGTATGTAGGATTAGGACTTAAAAAATCCTACCAATTCAAAGCACTATCTTATTTACTTTGAAAATTCAGAAACATGTTGTGGGAAGAATGTTTATCATCAGTGAATAGAACTTTTGTAAAGTTAAACATAGGTTCTGGTTACAGCACATTATGATGTAAGATTCTCTAATGAGTCAGATTGCTGATGCTATTGTGTTAAAAAGACAACAACCATAATAACAAAAATAACATGGAAGACGGTGAACAGGAATGAGGGCAGAGCCATCAAGTGTCAGGTTCCATCACCAGTGATGCTCTTCTTTCAGGAAAGCTTTACCCCCTAAAAGGCTTCACAACCATCACAAACAGTATCACATTTTAGAGTATACATGCTCAAGCACACGAGCCTTTGAGAAACATTTTGTATTCAAATCACTGTCTTCTGTCCCTAGTGCTAGAGACTAATGGATATCAGTTGATAAAAAATGCTTTCAGTTCAACTTCAAAAGTCCCTAAATTCTTACAGTCCCAACTTTGTGCAACATCAAATTTTACTCCTGTGACTCAAGGCAATCTTTTACATGTGACCCTCTACATATTAAAAAAAAAGTCCTTGGGACTGGAGAGATGACAGAGTAGTTAAAAGTACTTTCTGCTCTTACAGAGTACCAGTGTTCAGTTCCCAGCTACTGTTGATGCCATCAAGTGAGAATGAGACAACAATCACAGTTTTTGAGCCAAATTTGAAGCTAGCCTTATTAAATACTGGCTATGTCCATCCACACTGGCCAGATTCCCCAGAGTATGGTGCTGAATTACATTAGACAGTGGCTTCCAAGGGTAAAACCCACAAGGTTATGTCCTTCCCACTGTTGGCAGAGGTTTCTGTCCCAATAGGTCCCACATTTGTCCAATCCCAAACAAATAGACAGAGACCTACATTAGTTATAAATTGGTTGGTCTATTATCTCGGGATTCTTATTAACTAACTCTTACATCTTAATTTAACCCATAATTCTTATTTGTGTTAGCCACATGGCTTGGTACCCTACATCAGTGAGGCATTCTCATCAGGTTTCCTCGGCATTTGGGTGATGACTGCAGACTGAGTTTTTCTTCTTCTCAGAATTCTCATAGTATTGCTGCCAAAGCTATACTTGTGCCTGGCTATTGGACAATCAGCATTTTATTAAACCAATACAAGTTACAAATCTTTAAAGGATACAAGACCATTGTCCCATAATATTTTCCCTTTTTCTTTTCTTTTTTGAGATAACAACTCTGAATCTAAACTCCTTTGTTTAGCTTTTTTTCTGATTGTTATCCATAACAACTTTTAACCAACTTTCTAAACAGAGACAAGCATCTATAATACATTTTTTAGGAATGTGAGCATAGTTTTCTCGGCTGTTTCCTGTTGACTGGGGGCACTGATAATCTAATGGGAACCTAGAGAAAATTTAGGATTGTGGAGTTAAGTCCTGACTGAAATATTCTCAGGGGCTTGATCATCTCTACCATCAGTTTTGAGGCTGTTTTGGGTATAGAACTCAGAAGAAATTCCAACAGAAATCCTTTAAAACTTTGGATCATATGGGAGTCTTGCTTGATCAAACCTGATTTTTCTTAATTCAGAATGAATCTACAGCCTCTCATTTTTTGTGTAAACAACATCAAAACCTCTTCTAAAAAGTAGTATATCTTTTGACTTAAATTTTGAAGTCAAGGCATTTCAAAATATATATGTTAGATTAGTCCAGCAGCATTTGTAATCAAATGTCTTTTTAGCAGCTGTTGCTCCTTCCACAGACATTAAACAATTCAAAGACAACACAATAACTTATAGTATCTAGATTCTTTGTAGAGTTTTCATCTTTACATGGCTTTAATTTAAATTTTTTTAAATCTTTACTTTTAATATTTGTTCTTTTGAGACAGGGTTTTTCTGTGTATCTTTGGCCATTCTGGAAATTACTCTGTAGACCAGGCTGACCTTGAACTCACAGAGATCTACCTGCCTCTGCTTCTGTGATCCTGGGGTTAAACGTGTTTACCACCCAACTGCTTTTTTCTTTTTCTTTTTAAAGACTTTGTTCTTTTTCTTTTCTTTCCCTAGCCTACATCTATTTTTAAGCACACTGTAAATCATTTAGAGATTTTTTCATCTGAATCTGTCTTTACTGTATATCTCTCTTTTTCTGATAACATGAGTCTTTATTTTGTTAAGTGATATGGTTAGGATTAATTCCATGGCATTGTTGGCTGTATTCATCCCATTCCTTAGCTTTCTGAGAGTCTGGCTTCACAGCAGAGGTATTGGTGAGAGCCATATTTTTTGCCACAACTCTATGGAGTTTCAAGGTTCCTGCCACCACCAAGAAGCACACTGTTGGCTATTCATAAACACCATTTATGTGTTTGGTTTTGGTGTCTCCTGCCAGGATACTACTCAGGCCTTTGTTTTGCCAGCTTCCCAGGGAGTCTCTTCCAACCCTCCTGAGATTTAGCAGTCAATCTACCAACTTTATTGTAAACCCAAACAAGATTAAAAATTCCAGACTTTATTTTAAATAATAAAGAAGCAAATAGAAAAAGAGAGAGCTGCAAGGTTTTTGCAGCTAAAGCAGTGTCAGGAAACCTCTCTTAAATGAGATGCACTTACATCTAACAAAAAGTGCCTACCTGAGAAAATGCTGCTACCAAGAAACTGGGCTTAACTCTGTTCTTTTGTGTCTAGAATTACTTTCCAAGCTCTCTCAGGTTTTACATGCATATAGCTGTCCACGTTGATGGCATTTCTTGACAGAGATTTCTGTCCCTCTGGGTCCAGCATCTGTTCAGTCCCAAAGAAACATACATTAATTGTAACTGGTTGGCCTATTATCTTGGGCTTCTTATTAACTAACTATTAGATCTTAAATTAACCCATAATTCTTGTCTGTGTTAGTCACGTGACTTGGTACTTTATATCAGTGAGGCATTCTCATCTTGTTTCCTCTGCGTTTGGGTGATGAATACAGACTGAGCCTTTCCTCTTCTCTGAATTCTCATAGTCTGGTTGCCTCACCTATAATTCCTGCCTGACTACCAGCCAAACAGCATTTTATTAAACCAATATAAGTGAGAAATCATTACAGGGTACAAGGTCACTGTTCCACAGTATCCCACCTTCATTCAATCATAGAGACTCTATACAATGGAAAATCTTTTAAAATATTTATTTTCCATATACAATGTCTAAAAATATACATCTACTTCCCAAATAAAAGAATAAGAGCATAACAATACAAAATCAAGGGCAAAATACAACAGAGAAAACACAGGATCCTGTATTTCTGTAGCATTTCGGACTCATAATAGACCTAGCTCAGTTCCAAAGGTCTTAGACAGCCCTGTCCCTCCAGCTTCATTGAGTGTAGAACAAATAACATCTCTTTTATCCTGACTATTTACATGTATGTAACTTTCTTCCATACTCATTCAAGATAAGGAGCCAACAACAGACCAAAGTATACATACTGCTAAAGTCCAGCTTGGTGAGCCAAGCAGTTTTATTGGAGTTACTTGTAGGCATAAGACTGATGGGTTACTTAGAGAAAGAGCAATAACTCAAAGACAGATGCCTCACCTACCCTAGCATTGATGACAACTCATAAGAGCTGGGAACTTGGAGTACATTGAACAATCCACAAGCACCTTAAGAGATGGGAGACCATTCCAGATATCATTTGATCTTATCCTCTTTCAGGCAGCTCATATTGTCTAAGATGGTCCCTCAGCAGTTCTTACAGTCTATATTTCCTTGGGTAGATGGAAATCTAGTATATCTGGTCAGTTTCAGGAACTTTCAGAAGTTATCAAATTTTTTGTTTCCTGGGCTTAAGGATATTCTGTGTAGGGTTAAATGTTTCATTCCCTTTGGAGTCTCCTGTTGCTTAAACTCCTTTTTAACACTGTATGACTTCACAAGACTGCCTCCAACATGGGAAGATATAATCTTAGAGGAAATTGTTACATGACAATAACCAAATGATTCTGTCTTCTTCCATATCCATGGATCTCCTCTAAAACTTACCTTCAAAGCTTCCTTACAGAGATTTCAACCCTGCCACAGTTTGATTGCCTTAATTGGTTTCCTGTTTGTTTTTTAATGGTTTGGACTCCGTGAATCTTCAGCTTTGCATCTTTAATACCTGTAAAATTAGTACTGCATGGACAACTTCAGATGGAGTCTGCTTCACTTAGACCACATCTGTAGCAGTTTCTGTGTATTGCCTGTGGGGAGCACTCACCTGCAGCAGTCTCTGTGTATTGCCTTGGGGAGCACTCACCTGTCGCAGTCTCTGAGTATGGCCTGTGGGGAGCACTCATCTGCTGCAGACTCTTTGTATGGCCTGTGGGGAACATTCATCTGCAGCAGACTCTGTGTACTGCCTGTGGGAAACACTCATCTGTCTCAGTCTCTGAGTATGGCCTGTGGCGGGCACGTCCCTGGAGTGGTTTCCAGCATCAAGGGTTCCCTTCAGCAGCAGTCTTAGTTGCAGCTCTCTCTTTTCGATGAATTGTATCTCTCAAACAGAAGTCTTGGAAATGTGGGGTCTTGCCCAGGGGACATTGTTCTTGTCTTTCCATTTCTGAGAAGGAAGTTTCTTTTTAATTGTATTTATGACTCATAATTACGAATGTTTTGTCCTTTGTTCTATCCTTGTTCACCACTTTAAGTTTCCTTTCGCACTTTTCCTCACAAAAATGACATTTTAGAATGTCTTCTTTGTTTTTTTCTTTCTCACTGTTGTTCTGAATTAAATCAGTCAGCAACAATCATGACGTAGCCTCAATGCAGTCTTGCTTTGGAATTTCCTCTGACAAACAAATTAGGCCATTACTCTTAAACTCATCACCACCCGAATTCTAAGGACACTGGCAGGTTGCATCTAGTTATTCCTAGACTATATAACTTTAGTAAGTTGTAGCTTGGTTCATAGGAGAGTCTGTATTCCTCTTCAAAACCATGAGCAGAGTCTCCACAGTGCACTTTTAAAAATCTGTTTAGAGGTTTTCTCACCTAACACTAAATGCTTCATTAAGTTTTACTTACAGCATTCAATGGCTTTTCTAGAAAATTTTCTTAAGTTTTCCTCACTCTTTCAACAAAGTATTCCCAAAGACCGAAGTAATGCTTGGCATATATCACTGTACAATCATCACTTATGTTTCAAATTTTCTGTCTTGTTTATTTTCCTCTTGCTGTGATTTATTAAATAGCTATTAAAATGTCCCATGAAGCCTGCATGGGACCAAACTAGAACCTCTGCATATGAGAGACAGTTGTGTAACTTGGTCTATCTGAGGGGCCCCTGGCAGTGAGATCAGGATCTATCCCTGCTGCATGAGCTAGCTTTCTGGAGCCCATTCCCTATGGTGGTGTGCCTTGCTCAACCTTGATCCTGGTGAGGGGCTTGATCCTGCCTCAACTTAATGTGCCAGACTTTGTTGACTCCCCATGGGAGCCCTTACCCTTTGGAAAGAGTGGATGGCGGACAATAGGCAGAGGGGGAGATGAAGTGGGCAGAAGGAGGGGTGGTATTGCAAAATAAATACCCTCCAAAATACGCCACTAGAGAATAATAAATATGACATTAACGTTAAATGTAGTCCACATATAACTAGTTAGAATTGTACATGTCTAAATTCAAGGAAATAGTGGTACGAGACAGAATAGTACATATGAGTAGGCTAAATGGCAATACATTGCCTAAAAATATCACCAAACATATGAACAAATCAAAGACAATAAAAGAAAATCTAATGAAAAATTAAAGCTTACCTACAATTTCTATACCTAAACTTTTGCTAGTAACGAATATATGAAGAAGTTCTATTCTTAAACGTAGTAAATTTTATATTGATTTATAAACTAGCATTGTCTTTAGAACAAGTATTCAAATATATTTTTAATTATAAAAGCATACATGGATTCAAGTGGTCTAGAAGGTCAGATAATTTAGAATCACAGAAACTCATAAATAGAAATATATTTGGGGTGTTGATGAAACCATCACTCTCTAAATGAGATTTAATACATCTAACATCTCTGCGTTTTTAACACTTTCACATACTTTAGAATATATGTTTATTATTTACTTCCCTAAATAGATAACTATGTATTTAATTTTTTGATTCAATGAATACATTCATTATGTTAATTGAAATTTGAACCAAACAAATGCTTCTTTCAAATCTCAAAAACCAATTATGCATAGTTTGTGGGAAAAAGTTGGTTACTGAGCTTAAAAAGCAGGACCATAGCCACAGAAATTGATAGAGACTCTTTAATCAAAAGTAAATCACATTTTATTAGAAGTTGAAAACGTCATTTGTAATTTGAGTAGACGAATGACTAACAAAACATGAATGTAAACCTTAATTTCTTAGGACTGCTTGACTGAATATCCGAACGATCACCTGCAGAGAAATGTGTGCCTAGATCATGTGACAGGTCTTTACCTATGGGATTTGTTTTACAAAACTGGGACATAATGCTATAATTGGCATATTAGACTAATGTTCTTCTACATCACTTTTAAGACTGTCTTTGAGCTACTACTACCCAAGTGTTTAGAGTAATGAAGATTCCAATAATCAGTCAGGCAATATTTGGCCAGGAATGTTAACCATTTTATTTTTCCTCCTTGGTTTTCCACAATATATTTTAGATATATACCATAATAGAGTAGACCAAATCACTTTATAAACACTCAGAAGAGGCCCGAGAATTGGTTCAGTGATTAATGGTACCTTCTGCCAAGTCAGAATGCTTGCTTCAAATCTTTGGGAGACATATTATGGATGGGGAAAAAAAACTCCCCTAAAAACCAACCTCCATAAGACGTCCTCTGACCTCTACATATTTTGTGGCACTCATGTACTCCCCCCAAAACATAACACAATTAAGTATTGTAAAAAAAATATACTAAGAATAAGTAATGTAACATTTCTTTAAGACAAATATCCTATGTATGTAAACACACAAAATTGCATTTGTTAACAGTTTAACTGTAAAAACAAAATACCAAACATATAATGAAATACTATCCATCAAATAAAGCCTAATTGCTAAGCATTCTGTTAAATTGTTATTATATATTGTATTTAATTCACAAGTAATCCTATAGGAATTATGTGGGATTTCTCAATCATATGAGAAAACTAAGACAAGAAGAATTTGGCTGAGCTCACACAGTGTGCATGTACAAAAGCCTGATTAAAATAAAATCTTTTGGTCCTCAAAGCATTTGATTATCTTGTGCTATGTACTTGGTAGGTAGGGATGACAGAAGCAACTGATTGACTGTTTTGCTTTGTTTAACGGAAAACCAGATTTTCAAAGTCCTTTCCATCTTCACAGGAATTTAGAGATTACTTTAGACTTTGCCTAACAGTATAAAAGCAGTAGTGTAGGAACAATAGCTCTGTTGTTTTCTCTTTACAGTTTGAAAGTCATGTGTATATACTGATATGCACACATTTGTCAGTTTCAGAACTCTTCATGCAGCTACTAGAAATCGCTGGCAAGGACTGCTCTTTTCCTGTCAGCTGTTTAAATTCACCAACCACTTTGAATTTTCTTTTTCCCAAATCCAAACCTTCTGAGAAATCTTTCCAACCTTGAACATTTATAATGGGAGGTTTTCCTTTAGAGGCTGCAAAAGTGGGAGAGAAATTTGAAATTCTTTATAGTGTACTCAACCAAGAAAAGTTGGTGAACAGTGTTTGAAAATCCTTGGAATGTGAAAGACACAAGAAAAGAATCAGGTTTTGTGGTTCAGAATTTTTAAGATACTGGACAATGAAAGCCAAAGATACTTGAAGAAAGAAACAGAATCTGCACATTGGGGGTAGGGGATATAAACAGGCTAAAGAGTAGTTGGCTCTTTGTTTTATAAACACAAAGTTGTTATATAACTCTGTCTAATGGATGCAAGCCAGATCTGATATTGACACAGTAGCCAGAAAATTTAGACTGTAATGTTCACCTGATCAGAGCATATTGAGGTGAAAAAACATTTTCGACAAGGTAAATGTTAATATTCTAGTTGATAAACCAAGTTTTAAAAACTTTCTTTTGCTCTTCAATAAAAATTTTCTGAGATGATTTTCAATATCAAATAATGCTATTACTTCTTTAAAAATGTTCAGATATTTAATAATAGTAAATATATCAAATAATGCTATTACTTCTTTAAAAATGTTCATATATTTAATAATAGTAAATATATTGATGACTTCTCTGAAACCTAAATGTTTATTTGCTGATTTAGTTTTAAAATATTTTAAATACAGTTTGTAGCAAGGGAAATAGGAGTGTTTTATCTGTAACTAAAAAGTACTTTAATCAGTGATTGTAGTGGCTTTTAATACAGTATACTTGATAGATTTATTTGGACTCAAAGTCATTAACTTGGGGGCCATGATTTCAAACTGCACTGTTTGGCAGAACATCTGACAGTTGAGATAGTGTGTAACCTGTCGTTTAGAAATCACTCGCCCAGTCAGGGATGAACATATGGCCATATATAAAGCATTTGTTTTGTCTCGGCCAGGTTGGCCCATCCTTCAGGGTCATATATGTGATAGCCAAGATTCAATGTTTCGTTATTCGTAAAGGGTATGATATGCCGGAAAAAAATTTTAAATGACAGTAAAATCTCTATACCAAACTAATTTAATTTTCAACTGGTAACGATCAAGTGCAGCCAAATCTGCAAAATGCCTAGAGATGTACCTGCTTTGTGAAAAGAATTTGTAGCAACAAATCCAAGAGACCGTAAAAGTCAACAAACAGAACTACCTTTCGCTGCACTAAAATAACATGAAAACTCCAGCTTGTTGGATGTTCTGTCTTCTGCATGTAATTGGACCAAACTGCTTGAAGAGAAAAAAATAGTTGCTATACTGGAAGTCATTTTATTTCCTTTTAGTTCTGCTTCAAAGAAACACACTGATGAAAGGTGCTCTAAAAGCAAGGTGGTTAATTACGGGGGTTGTTCTGCCCTGTGCTCACATTTAAACTGCAATTACTCTAAAAGCAAGATGGGTATTTACTTCAGCTGCCCAGTTTTAAAGCGGGATAACAAGCAGCTTTTATGAGTATTAAATGGCTTGTGACTTCTGTGGGTTTTCTTTTTCCTTTTTTTTTTCTTTTTCTGAGAAAAGAAGGTAAGATTTATAACGTTGAAAATCTAAACCTGAATGTTAAACTGACAGATTGCTACTAAACCACAAGTTTTCAAATGTCCTTTGGCTTAAAATTTCCATTGTGTAACCTTGACTTCAGTGCCACTCTGAGCTAAACAACATGATTGTTTTGCAAATAAGAATATATGGTTGTGGAGAATCAATTCACATTGATAGGACAGATTCTATGGTGCTCCGCAGGTAGCACATTAAGGATGCATGGGAACTTTCCTTAATCTGATTGTAGTCACTCTGAAATATTTTTTAAAGAACTTTAAGGATTGTAGATATTTTCTTTACAGTATATAAGCTGAATATCTAACAAAAAGTCACACTGTTAAAAAGCCATGTTTCTTTTTGTCTCTTTCATCTCTTCACGACAACTCTGCTATGACTAATGGAGCATATGATTTTAAGACCTTACTAAGCTTCATTTCAGGGTTGCACAACATCTTACACTCCTTGAATCTGAACTACCATTCCACTATACTTTGCTATTAATTGTAGCCATATAGTTACTTCTTTCCTATGTTTATTAAAGCATCTTCCTAATTACTTTGGTACTGAACTTCTCTTTATTGTCTATAATCAGGAATATCATATCAGCAGATTGAACTGAGCCCTGACACAGGATTTGCATAGCAAAATTTAGCAAGTTGTGAAGTTTAAAACTTGATTTGTTATGCTTGATTGTCCAGACTTATAGCAGTGAGAATAAAGCAGGCTAAACTTATATTTCATAAACTTAAAGTTTGTGTCGCACACATATTTTAGTGATCTACTGTTTCAGTATAAATGTGGGGGTACTCATTTCATGGGAACATCAGTAAATGTCTGATATGTTACTTTATGTATTCACTTTTGTAAGCTCATAACATAAATGAAGATTTAATAAACATACATAGTGGAATAGTACTTGTTCAAAATTCACAATTGTAATTTGACAGTAATAAATGAGCATCCTCATAATATGGATATTTTATATTCTTTAGTTTAATATCATAATTTATTTTGGTTTATAAACTGTTCTGTATGACATGTGAAAATAGCATATATGTAAATATATAAGAATATTTGTAACAACTAAATTAAGGACTGTAAAACTCTCAAAAATGAAAGGCATGTTAAAACATTATTTTCCAGATTGTTCTTTTGAAAGCAGACATTATATTGGTGTATATATATGCAATAAATATTTGTTCTTCATTGAACTAACGATCAATTAATTCATGATAATAATGAAGAAAAATATGTGACTTCTTCCCTAGATAAGGTATTTAGTAATTGTGTATGATTACTATATTCACAAAACAGAAAATGTCAAGGCAGAATTACTGTATTTAGGAACACATGTATATTCTGTAATTTCTGAATAGAATATAGAACATGTCTCACTAATTTTGTACGATAGAAAGTTACTAAATATCTTCTCTAATTACAAGTACAATAGTAATTTGCAATTTTTTAATTAATTAATTAATTTATTAAAGATTTCTGCCTCCTCCCCGCCACCGCCTCCCATTTCCTTCTCTCTCCCCTAATAACTCCCCCTCCCTCATCAGCCCAAGAGCAGTCAGGGTTCCCTGCCCTGTGGGAGGTCCAAGGACCACCCACCTCTATCCTGGTCTAGTAAGGTGAGCATCCAAACAGCCTAGGCTCCCCAAAAGGCAATATGTTCAGTAGGATCAAAACCCAGTGCCATTGTTCTTGACTTCACAGCAGTCCTCATTGTCTGCTATGTTCAGCGAGTCCGGTTTTATCCCATGCTTTTTTAGACCCAGTCCAACTGGCCTTGGTGAGTTCCCAATAGAACATCCCCATTGTCTCAGTGTGTGGGTGTACCCCTCACGGTCCTGAGTTCCTTGCTCGTGCTCTCTCTCCTTCTGCTCCTGATTTGGACCTTGGGATTTCAGTCCGGTGCTCCAATGTGGGTCTCTGTCTCTGTCTCCTTTCATCGCCTGATGAAGGTTAATATCCAGGAGGATGACTATATGTTTTTCTTTGGGTTCACCTTCTTATTTAGCTTCTCTAGGATCACGAATTATAGGCTCAATGTTCTTTATTTATGGCTAGAAACCAAATATGAGTGAGTACATCCCATGTTCCTCTTTTTGGGTCTGGCTTACCTCACTCAGGATAGTGTCTTCTATTTCCGTCCATTTGCAAAATTTCCTACGTATAACCCCAGCAGCACAGACATTAAGGGCAACATTGAATAAATGGGACCTCCTGAAACTGAGAAGCTTCTGTAAAGCAAAGGACACTGTCACTAAGACAAAAAGGCAATCCACTGACTGGGAGAAAATCTTCACCAACCCGGCAACTGACAAAGGTCTGATCTCCAAAATATATAAAGAACTCAAGAAACTAGACTGTAAAATGCTAATCAAACCAATTATAAAATGGGGCACTGAGCTGAACAGAGAATTCTCAACAGAAGAAGTTCAAATGGCCAAAAGACACTTAAGGTCATGCTCAACTTCCTTAGCGATCAGGGAAATGCAAATCAACACAACTTTAAGATACCATCTTACACCTGTCAGAATGGCTAAAATCAAAAACACCAATGATAGATAGCCTTTGCTGGAGAGGTTGTGGAGTAAGGGGTACACTCATCCATTGCTGGTGGGACTGCAAACTTGTGCAACCACTTTGGAAAGCAAAGTGGCGGTTTCTAAGGAAATTCGGGATCAACCTACCCCTGGACCCAGCAATACCACTCTTGGGAATATACCCAAGAGATGCCCTATCATACAACAAAAGTATATGCTCAACTATGTTCATAGCAGCATTGTTTGTAATAGGCAGAACCTGGAAATAACTTAGATACCCTTCAATGGAAGAATGGATGAAGAAAGTATGGAATATATACATATTAGAGTACTACTCAGCAGTAAAAAACAAATGACTTCTAGAATTTTGCATGCAAATGGACGGAAGTAACTTGAAAATTTAAATATTTTATTATATCTCAAAAGCATGAAACTTTATTAAAGTAGTAAATTACACATAACCAAAGAGTAAAAAGCAGAAACAAACTTAGAAACCTACAGAATCCAAAGCTATCAGCTTATGGTGAGTTGAAAATCAAGGGGAAAATAAGTAGTAAAGGGCAAAATTAAAAATTCATAATGAAAATTAATTCATACAGTCCTCAAAGGTTAAAATAAGTACCAAGTAAAGCTAAAGGGAGTGATGAAACATTGAAAGTATCTGAGAATCAGTGCTACTGTAATCAATAGAATATGAAACTGAGAACCTTAAATTCTCTCTACCTGGTGTGGGAGCACCTACCTGTAATTAAAAAACTCAGGCTGGACAGGTGCATTACTGAGTTTGTAATAAACCTGGTCTACATAGAGATATCCTGTCTCAAAAAGCAAAACAAGTTAGAATTATATTTATTCATAGAAAATCAAAATATTTCTTTGAAACACTAAGAATGTTAAATATTTACTAAGAAGGCTCATCAACTTCGCAATCATATTTGCCTATCCCTCTAATATCTATCAAAACTATATTTATTTTTATGTGCAAAATTATGTGATGCATAAACATATATAAATGCATGTATTTATTCTGAAATAATTTTTGAAAAATATCCATTTATGTACATTAAATGGAAGTATTTATTATTAGCTGAACTTTTCTAGCAATGAAGATTTACTCTTCATTGAACTAATAATAAATTAATAATTGCTGTCAGAATAAAGAATGTATGTCTTATTTTCTACACAAAAAAGATTTTTCCATAATATTTAAAAGTTCTTGCTTCAGAGTAATCATTGATAGTAAGTTCTATGCAAAATTTAGAGAATTTACAAGTACCTGACAATCATCACAACTGATGAATAGCTTTTAATACCTTTTTCATAAAGTTCAGGAACCAGGCAAATGTATTTGTACTCACCTTTATTTATTTATTTTACATTTCTCTACAAAGCCAAGTCAGTAAAACAAGAAAAGGCCAAGGTAGAGAGAGAAGGAAGAGAGAGAGAGGGAGAGGCAGAGAGAGAGAGAGAGAGGAGAGAGAGAGAGAGAGAGAGAGAGAGAGAGAGAGAGGAATAAGAAAAGGAGAAGAGGTAAAGAGGGAGGAAGATGGGGTGAGATGGAGGAGGGTAGAGAGAGGAGAAGAAAAAACTGGGATGAAGAAAGATAATTTATTTCTCATTTTCAGGCATTAGGTTGAGTACAGAAAATATTAGAAGTCAGAAAGCAAACAATTATAATTCACAGTTCATAATAAATCCGTATAGAATTGCATTGAACTTCATAGGCTGAGGAGGAGACCAAGTGGGTAAAGTTATTGTCCAGCAGGCATAAGAATATGCAAGCAGATACCCAGTACCCATAGAAGTGCCCACTGACATGGTGGGGAACAAATTGCAGTTCTATTGCCAAATAGACAGAGGCACATATGAAGTAAACTGTCTTGCAAGCTTAGCCATATTGGTGAGTTCTAGGTTTAACTGGTACAGCTTCCCTCAATGAATAAATGGATAGTGATTCATAGGTACATATGTGTAAATGTGCCAGCACAATCACACATTCCTGTACACGCATATATACACATGTATACTACAATATCCACATGCAAAAATTGCAAGGAAGCCGGGTGGTGGTGGCGCATGCATTTAATCCCAGCACTCGGGAGGCAGAGGCAGGTGGATCTCTGTGAGTTCGAGACCAGCCTGGTCTACAAGAGCTAGTTCCAGGACAGGCTCCAAAGCCACAGAGAAACTCTGTCTCGAAAAACCAAAAAAAAAAAAAAAAAAAAAAAAAAATTGCAAGGAAATTTGAATAGAGACTAAGCTCTTAATAATATCATGAAAATGATAAGTTTCTAGAAATAGATACACAGAAAGTTATTCCTAAGCTCTGATAACTTCTTAAAATAACTGTAAGTTGAAGAAGACATATAAAGTGAGGGCTATTCTAGTACCATAGAATGAGAATAAAACACTTACATTATTTTTAAGTTATTCTACAAACAATATCATCTTGATCATAATTAGTCCTAATTTCATATAAATGAAAATTACAAAGAATAGCCAAAACATTTGTAACCATTTTGCACTTATTAAGATTGTTTGAAAGGGTTATTCATTCAGCAGATGACTGTTATATATACAGACATTTTAATGCAATCATTAGATAAATAGAATTAAGTTTTAGAAAATTTAGAATATTTATAAAGTAAATTTGTAATGATAGTGCTAAGATGATGTGTACCGCCATAGGAAAATAAAATTCTTCTTTCAGGCATTACAGAATACACAGCACTGAATATCAGTGGAATTGCAGAATAAAATTTAATAAAAAGTTAGTCAGTAAAGGAAAAGTCCAGGGATTTTGATTGGTGGTAAAGTGTTTTCTGGAAGACACAGGCCCTTGGCTAGATATCTCTCATTCACAAAAAATTAATAAATGATCAGGTAAGAAATATGTGTGTATGCATGTATGTTTGTATTTCTATCTGTCTATATATATCTATCATCTATCTCTATCTATCTATCATCTATCTATCTATCTATCTATCTATCTATCTATCTATCTATCTATCTATCTATCTATTTATCATCTTCTATCTATCTATCTCTGTGAACTCACATATGTCAAACTGATTTTAACATCAGGTACCCTCTATCAGTCTCTATTTTGGTATTTTGTTTTGTTTAGTTTTGTAACAAGAGCTCATGAATCCAGCTATCCTGGATATCAAAAATGCCCCAGAATCTATAAGTGCTAGGGTTTCAAAAGCATCTTGAAATTACCACATTGGCTTTTAAATGTAGGTTCTGAAGACCAGAACTCAGGTCATCACGCTTACCTAAATTTTAGTTTGGTGTCTATTGCTGTCATAAACACCATGATCAAAACATTTAGGGAGGACAGACTGTATTTCTCAGACAGGTCTTCATGTCTCTGGACGTTTTGTGTAACACTAGTGACTAGCTAGGCAAGAATAGCACACTGATGCAAGCTGTTATGGGAGTAAACAATCACTTCCTGATTGCATTTGATTGTGCTTGCTTTATAGGTACTGTAAACCTGGTTAAAAGCTTGAGTCTGGGGAGGTCTTAGGGCCTATGGTGCTACTACTTCCATTTTGTCAAATGGATAAGATAGAAGCATAATATTGCCATTTTCCTCACATAACTATTTTTGTACTTTCATGTTAGTACTATTACCAGTCTTGGCCAGAGAATATTCTATTTTTCAATGGTCAGTGATAACTGCAGAGACTCATAACTGGTGCTTACCAGCAAGTGGCTGTTGGAGTCTCAACTGTAAATGGGACAGCTGTCACTCTCCTCAAGTCCTAGGGGGTATTATGGAAAATGCGGTAGAATGGATAAAAGAGCCAGAGGAAAGGGGTAGGAAGTTTGATATACTGACTTTTGAGAACCACAGGGCTGCTACATGCTTGAGTTTAATTATCTATGATTGCTTCACATTATGTGCACAAAATTAGGGCTATCGAGATCATGTCACAGGACAGAGAGGAGCTCATGGGTCAATATTCCTACCTGAGGATAGGTGTAACAGAAGACTGCTCTTTTGTTTCAGGACTTCAAGACCCAAATAATCAGACAGAAACTAATTACAACACTGCTTGACCAAAAGCTTAGGCATATTCCTGGCTAACTCTTATATCTTAAATTAACCCATTTATATTAATCAATGTATTGCCACGAGGCTATGGCATATTGGTAATGTTTGGGCATTTATCTCCATTGGCAGTTACATGGTGTCTCCCTGACTCTACCTAATTTCTCTATATATCTCTGTTCAGATTTTCCAGCTGCCTTTACTCTGATAAGCCATTGACTGAAACAGCTTTATTCATTAGCAAATAAAAGCAACATATACACAGAAGGGTATCCCACATCAGATATTAGGGGAAAGGAGAGGCCCATGTTCTTAAAAGAGTATACTTCTGTAAATATTCCTTCCTTTCTTTCCTTTTTGCTTTATTGATTCTCTGTAGCTTTGAGGCTATCCTGGAACTAGCTCTTGAAGACCAGGCTGGTCTTGAACTACACTAAAGTGGAAATGGACCAGTTAGGAAGAGGAAAAGAATTAAAAATGGTAGGAAAAGAGGGGTAAAAATGGAATGTGTGTGATGTATTAGAAATACACTTTGTATATTTGTAAAAATTTAATATAAAACCTGCTATCATGTATAGTTATTAAATGTTAATAAAACATTATAATGCTGGTGAGGTGGCTCATCAGGAAGAGTCAATTGCTACTATTTCAAACCTGACAACCTGAGTTTGATCCTCTACAACCAACATGGTAGAATGAGAAAAACAACTCTTTCAAGTTGTCTTCTGACTTCCACAAAAAATGAAGGATTACACACACACACATACATACACTCTTACACACACGCTACTTAAAGATATAGTAGCAGTCTAAAAGGCATTAATATTTTCATTGAAATGTATTTGGAAATCTCTCATTAAGGAAAGATATCATTCTTAATACTGGTGATAACAATCATATTTTGAGCAACACAAAGTTTTAGAAATAGGGAAAATCTCAAGAGAGGTCATGGATGAAATGTATATTGTGTATTCAAGTGCATGGAGCAGAAGGGAGTTTATGGGAAGCTAAATATAGCAACTCATTGCTTTATTCCCCATGGTGCAAACAATCAAACCCTCCATGATACTTCTGTTTTATTTTCATAAATACAAATTTTATTTTTTATCACTTACCTAAAATACACTTGAATTCAGTGTTGAGAGTTCATAGGTTGAGTTAAGATGTTTTTGTAAACAGTCCTTATATGTCCTGATGAATAAAGCTAAAAATAGGTGATGGCAAAAATGAATAGTATTCATGGAGTGATAAAAAGAAGACAGAGACAACCATACAGGGGAATATGTTTTTCTTTCCTGCATCCTTTGAAATGTGGCAAAGAAAAGCAAGCCTCACACAATGATTGAAAAGAAAACACCATACTGTGGATTACTCAGGAATTCTATATTACAATTTGAAGACATAATTGAAGTCAACCATTCAATTACCAAACAAAATACTGGTTTTAGCCTTCAAAAGAGGGCTAAATATGCAGGACATATACATTAATCAGCCTCTTAGAATTAGTTATCTGGCTCTACACAAATATCAGAATCGGCAAGTAAAACCAATAATGATACAAAATGCTGGCAAACACACCAAAGCGAAAAGTCTCTCACCCATTGAAACTCTGCTGCAGAAATTCAAAATGATAGAATGATTTTAGAAAAATATTGACTTTTTGTGCAAATATAGAATTTTATGAATTATAGCCTACAAATCCAACTTCTGGGTATATTACCTTTTATCAGAGGCTGGGCAAGTTACAACAGATAACAACTAGTATTCAGTTGTCAACCCATCAGAGGAACAATTCCCTGATAAAGGTTAATTCTGTCTGGGAAAAGCTCATAGGCCCATTGAGTCTGGGAACTGTTTACATTTGCTAAAGCACCTTGGTGTCTCCCTATACCTGCATTGTAGTGTGCAATCTCAAGATTACATCCCAATCTTATGGGCACATATATCTGTGGGTGGTCAAGAAGATGGCTTTTCATTTACCTGTATAATTTTGATTTATAGGAAATAAACTAGACTAAAGGCTTTTTGTAAATAGTTGACTAGTTTAAAACCTTAGTTATGCACAAGGTCAGAGTATCCAACCAACATTGCTACACAAAGCATCCTAAGAAAACGATGTCAATTCATTGCTTGCCAAGTCTATCTGATAAAAGACATATGGACACTGTACCACTGGACTCTGCTTACAGTCTTACTCCTGAAACCTTGATGCCTTGTGTTGCTATGATAAATAGCTCGGCTCCTTATCACTTATCCTAGAAATGTGCCTTTGACCAATGAGAAAGTAACTCTCATAATTTTTTTTATTGCTCCAAAGGAAAATTTTTAGGCTAGAAGATAGAAAGCTAGAATAAATTAGAATTAGGTCAGGAAAATTAGAATAGAGGCAGAAACCATAAAGAGACGTGACCGAAACAGCACATGTGTGAGCTCATTCCATAATCCCTCAAACTGGAACTCTTCTAAGTTCCCTTTGCTAAGCTCTAGCTCCTGAATTGAATGTTAGGTTGTAGCTTTGTGAGCTGAACTCACAAGCTACCAAAAACATGCAATAAAAATCATCCATTTATACAAGGATAAATGTCCAAAAGTTTATTCTATTTCTTTATAATTGGCAAAGACTGATGCAAATGAATGAACGAATGAACTCCAGAATAGTCATTCAATATGCTGTTATTTCAAAATATAAAGAAATGAATTATTCATGCATCATAACAGTTTGAGCTGATTTAAAAATTGCAGAAAACATAAAACTATACCAGTCAATAGGTGTTTGATTGGGATACGGTATGATTAAAAAGTATCATTAAGGTGCTCTCGAGAAGACCAACTCTTCTGCATCTTATGTTACTAATGGTTTCACAAATATATATGTGGGTCAAAAATAAAACAGAGGCATACACAAAAACAAAACAACACAAATTTTCTCTTTGTTTTACTAAGTTCATGCAATCTAGTGGTCTTTGAGATGTTATTAGGTCTATTATTTATTATGAATTAGTAGAAAAGTGTGTTAAAAGTGATCAATTGCTATGACTACTGAGAAAAAGAGAAAAAGCTTTTTTTCAAGGTGATCCCCATTATATTTTATCTAATGCATAGAATTTAGCCTTGAAATTCACACACACACAGCCAAAACAAAATCAGCAGATCATTTACAATTTGAGTGGACTTATACATACACATGTACATATATGTATAATATATACATAGCAATAATAATCAATGAAAAAGATGTTATCAACTTGAGAATCAGGGGTGAGGCATGGGAGAAGTTTAAAGGAGATTAACTAGGAGTAACTGTAGGTAAGAAAATGAAAGGGCAAGAAATTTCTTTCTATTTTAATTAAAAATGTATTTTAAAAATCAGATAAGTTAGTTGAGAAGAGTAATTGAGGCCAGAACTTGATAAGAAAATGACACTTGAAAGTTCTGTGATATAGAAAGTCCTTCTGTACATGTGTTGTTTTTTTTTTTTTGTTAATGACTAAAGACTGTCTTGGTCCTGTGCGTGGCAGAATAGAAGTAGGCAGGGAAAACTAAACTGAATGTGGGGAGAAAGAAGGTGGAGTCAGAAAATAAGCCATGTAGCCCCACGGAAGACAGACACTGAAACCTTGCCAGTAACCCACAGCCACATGCTGATACACGCAATAATAGAAACGGGTTAAATATTAAGATGTAGGAGTTAGCCAATAAGAAGCTTGAGCTAACAAGCCAAGCAGTGATTTAAATAATATAGTTTCTGTGTGGTTATTTTGAATCTGGGCAGCCAGGAACAAACAAGCTGCCTCCTACTACAACAGTTCTTCTGGACCATCTTTCACCCCAAGGAACACTGATTGGAGAATGAGTAAACTAATCTTTTTTATTAGAAAGTGTTAGAAAATTATGACACTGCTTATCAACAGCTGAGTTTGAAACCACTCACACTGAAGCTGCTACCACTTGGGGACAGTCACCCATATCCCACTCCATACTGAATCTACCTGGCTTGATGCTTTTTAAATGAATCATTATTACCACAACTATTTTCTTTTTATTGATATTAGTTTCTTTTCTCATATAATATGTTCTGGTCACAGTTTTCCCTCCTTCTATCCTTCCAGCTCCCATAATCTCCACTTCTCCCAGACCCACTCCACATCCATTTTATCTTTAGAAAAGAGTAGACCTCCTGGAGACTAAAGTCAATAAAAGAGAGGAGAGCTAACAGGGTACTGTCAGATATCTCACCTTTCACCTAAAAAGAAAAGAATGAAGTGTATGCACATCATTTCTACTATTCAAAGGGTTTTTTAATCAAACACTTTCTCTCTCACTCAAAGCATTATGAGAGCTGGTACAATTTAGAAAGCCTGAAGTCCCCAAAATCAAATGAGAATGGAATAACTTGCAAGACCTCATAACTACAAGTATACCAAAAATACTGGAATAATTAAAGATTAAATGCTTAAAAGCATTCTTCAGATTTAAGCATACCAGTTCAAAGGAGAAGCATCTACAAATCAGATTACCCAAGTTCCTGGAACATTGAACCATGTTGATTGTTGACACCGTTTTTTGTTGTGCCCCGTCCCTGGGGACCTCAAAAGACCACCAGAGAGACTGACTCATCAAAATGCAAAAGCCAGGTTTGTTATCATACAGGAGTACAAGCCTGCAGGGACTTCATCAGCGCAGCAGCGAAAGGAGTTACCCCACCCTTCTAGAGTGCACTATTTAAAGGCAAAACCAGAAAAGTTACATTAGCAGGGTTTGGGGCGATGGGTTCAATTCTGTTTGATTGACATTTGTCTAGAGGTATCCTGGTATCCTGGTGTCCTGGTGGAAAGCAATGGGTGTGTGCTGGCAGGTAATACTATCCACAATGGTTGGAACATTACGAATTTCCTTTGGATGGTCTGTTCCTGGGTGGTTCCTGGGTGGTCTCAGTTTCTGGTTTTCCTTGCAACCAGGTACTGCTTTAGGGAAACTACTGTGACTCAGGCCTCTATTAAGCTTTTCATGATTGAATCCTATACTTTTCCCTTCACAAATACTGATAACAGGGCCCAATTATGGGTCCTCCTTGCCCATGGGTTTAAGGATATATTATTGGTACCTAAGAACTATCACCTAACAGATTTTTCCAGGGAAGTGGCCAACCTACCAGGTCCTGTAGCTCTGATCTTTTGAGTACAACCAAATTGTAACTAGAATCCTAGATGTCCTCTTTGGTTCTGTGGTTCTGCATAAAGAACCAAAGTTTCTTTTTATTGTAGGACTATTTTAGTTAACAAATCCATTAATTGACAACTCTAGGCCTCTTTTTCTGGTATATCAATGGGAATATAGGTACTCATTTTGTCTCCCATGCCAGGGAGTTCCCTCTTGTCTCAGTCTTTCAATTTATTCTGGGTAGGGAGCATGGGATGACATATTCCTTTCTGCTACTACTTGAAGCTGCCAATGGGGCATTGTCATCAGGGCTCAATTAGGCTGAAAAGCTAGCCAAGGTAAGAGGAAATTCAGGCAATTGAACCCTCATCAGAAGTGTCTGGTTCACAGACTCTGTTGAAGAGACAGAGCATTCACAGCAGCTTGACTGAACCACATCAGCTTTCAGGAAGTCCAGGGCTCACAGTCATTCAGAGCAGGTTTTAGTCAGCAAATGATGCTAGATGTGTCTGTCAGCCAAGTGAAAACCTATTGAGATAAGTTCAAACTAGGAACGAATGTTAAGATTCATGGACTTAAAGAAAAATAAGGACTGGAGAGATGGCTCAGAGGTTAAGAGCACTGGCTGCTCTTCCAGAGGTCCTGAGTCAATTCCCAGCAACCACATGGTGGTGCACAACCATCTGTAATGAGACCTGGCGCCCTCCTCTGGCATGCGGGCTTACATGGAGCCAGAATGCGGTATACATAATGAATAAATAAATAAATAAATAAACAAATAAATAAATTTTTTAAAAAAGAAAAATAATACATTTGAAACTTTCAGGCTCATATTGAAATCCATATCATAGATAAAAGCAGATAATGGGTATCTGTAAGCAGCAGGTATAGAATCATAACTTTGAATGCTAGAAAAAACTATAGATTTTGGTTAGAAGCATGTATATTTTTCTGCTGTACAGAGAGCCAGGTATGGATTAGACAGATATGCCTTTGACGTGATGAGAAACACCTTTAAGTTCATATTTTAATGGCAACCAGAATAAATCTAAAATTTTGATTTTAGTAAGTAGTTATTGCTCTATCAGCTTATCAGAACTATACCACAGAAGGGGAAAGAAATCATAAACATTTTCCATATATTAACCTGTATTTACATCTTGAATCACATTTTAGACCCTCAAAGCTTTCTATATCTTAAAACATTTTTTAAAATCAAGAGACTTAGTAACTTTAGAAAAAGCAAGGCATACACACACACATAAATAGAGAGAGAGAGAGAGAGAGAGAGAGAGAGAGAGCGCAAGCTGGCTATAGCTTTGTGAAAGGAGAAAGAATCTGGATACCTTTTGTTGCTAAACTGACATTATACCTGGCCTAGCGATCAATACTATCAGAGATCCCAAAATTATAAAGAAAATATACCTAAGTTCAGGCTAAGTTGTTTCCAAACCTTTTAAAAATGATAGGGACCAGAGTCTATCATTTTTAGCCATACCTGGGTCTCCATAGCATTGGAGGCAGAAGTATCCAGAACAGTAGTCTTACAGTCTTAGCCAGGGCCACCAGGTGAATTTATTTTCCTGTGGAAGAGAAACATGAAAAAGACTGACTTTATTTTGTCTAGAAAAAAGTAGTGCAATCAATTCTCCAAAGTCCTGCTGTTAGTCCATAGTCTGGATGGGGCCTTGGCAGCAGGTGTTGCACTGGAGAATCTTGCCCAGTGGTCAGCATCATCATAATCCAGGTAGAGACATCATGGTGTTTCATATTTTTCTTTGGAGACCTTGCTAGAATCTTGGAGTCTCTGTCTAATATAATAAGCTTTCAAATCATTATTTTATATGCCATATTCTGCAGATCTCTTAAGTGTGAGGTATATCTGATTGGACAAACTTTGTTTCTAGTTACTTGTTTTAAGTTTGACTTCCAAAACATACAGGGAACAAAATAAGGCTTATTCTTGTAATTAATTATATCAACACCTTAAGAATGACTAACTTGTATTTCCTAACAGTCTATAATAAGTTAGCAGCTTTCAATAGACTAGAACTTTACATTCTGTCAGGTTTATCCTTAAAAAATAATGATTTTGAATTGAAGTTAATAAGGAGTTATTTTCCAAGGGTAAAAATAGAACAAATTTGTATCCAGCTGTTAATGCCATCTCCTGTGAAGTCAAAGAGTCTCAGGGCAAAAGGCGAACAGGAGGGAGCTTTATCTAAATATCCTTGGGAAAAGGACTTTGTAGTTTTATTTCTGTTAAGTATGAGCCTTAGTAAACAATTTTCCAACTGAAGTTTCTCTTAGTATCAAAATAAAAAATTATGACTCAGTTTATCCAAACAACTTAAACCCAATAGAGTTCACAAGATAAGTAGGTTAAGCCTGAATAGACCTTGAACAAGGGAATACATTTTAAAATATTAGTTAATATTTTTAATGCTACGACTTTCTAATATAGTTTCCCACATACAATTTTTTTTCACATTGTTATTTTACAATTGCAGTTTTGCTTATGTTGTAATCTCAATTCAAACTTCTGACATGCAAGTGGTCCTACGCTACTCCTATACAACCCTCAAAGGATTGAGACTCATAGGCCTGAGTGCTGTTCCAACACATGTTTAAACTGCCTAGGTCATCGTCTTCTGCATTATAAGAAATGAACATTTCCATTTCTGGTTAGCTTTTGGTGCTCATGGTTGTGACCCTAATTCTTAGCCTTTTAATTTAAGTTCAAATATTAACAACAAACATTTTACAAGCACAAATGTCCTACAGCCTTATAAATTTAAGTATTTTAAAAACATTTTTAAAAAATTAAATCTCTTAAATATATTTCTGCAATATCAAAAATAAAGTACCTCTTTGGCTCCATCTATGAAAATATATACGTAATTTGTCTTTTAGATCCAGCCTACTCTATATCACTATATACTTCTGGTGACTATCACATGGCAGAGGCATTTCTTTTCTTTTTTTTTGTTTATTAAAGATTTCTGCCTCCTCCCCGCCACCGCCTCCCATTTCCCGCAACCTCCCCCAATCAACTCCCCCTCCCTCAGCAGCCCGAAGAGCAGTCAGTGTTCCCTGCCCTTTGGGAAGTCGAAGGACCACCCACCTCCTTCCAGGTCTAGTAAGGTGAGCATCCAAACTGCCTAGGCTCCCACAAAGCCAGTACATGCAGTAGGATCAAAACCCAGTGCCATTGTTCTTGACTTCTCAGCAGTTCTCATTGTCCGCTATGTTCAGCAAGTCCGGTTTTATCCCATGCTTTTTTTTAGACCCAGTCCAGTTGGCCTTGGTGAATTCCCAAAAGATCATCCCCATTGTCTCAGTATGTGGGTGCACCCCTCGCGGTCCTGAGTTCCTTGCTCCTGTTCTCTCTCCTTCTACTCCTGATTTGGACCTTGAGATTTCAGTCCGGTGCTCCAATGTGGGTCTCTATCTCTGTCTCCTTTCATCGCCTGATGAAGGTTAATATCCAGGAGGATGACTATATGTTTTTCTTTGGGTTCACTTTCTTATTTAACTTCTCTAGGATTACAAATTATAGGCTCATTGTCCTTTATTTACGGCTAGAAACCAATTATGAGTGAGTACATCCCATGTTCCTCTTTTTGGGTCTGGCTTACCTCACTCAGGATAATGTTTTCTATTTCTGCCCATTTGCATGCAAAATTCTAGAAGTCATTGTTTTTTACTGCTGAGTAGTACTCTAATATGTATATATTCCATACTTTCTTCATCCATTCTTCCATTGAAAGGCATATAGGTAGTTTCCAGGTTCTGGCTATTACAAACAATGCTGCTATGAACATAGTGAGCATATACTTTTGTCGTATGATAGGGCATCTCTTGGGTATATTCCCAAGAGTGGTATTGCTGGGTCCAGGGGTAGGTTGATCCCGAATTTTCTGAGAAACCGGCACACTGCTTTCCAAAGTGGTTGCACAAGTTTGCATTCCCACCAGCAATGGATGAGTGTACCTCTTACTCCACAACCTCTCCAGCAAAGGCTATCATTGGTGTTTTTGATTTTAGCCATTCTGACAGGTGTAAGATGGTATCTTTAATTTGTTTTGATTTGCATTTCCCTGATCGCTAAGGAAGTTGAGCATGACCTTAAGTGTCTTTTGGCCACTTGAACTTCTTCTGTTGAGAATTCTCTGTTCAGCTCAGTGCCCCATTTTATAATTGGTTTGATTAGCATTTTACATTCTAGTTTCTTGAGTTCTTTATATATTTTGGAGATCAGACTTTTGTCAGTTGCGGGGTTGGTGACCCTCGCCATATAATAATCAAAACACAAAATATACAAATTAAAGAAAGAATATTAAGAGCTGCAAAGGAAAAAGGTCAAGTAACCTATAAAGGTAAACCGATCAGACTTACACCTGATTTCTCTATGGAAACCATGAAAGCCAGAAGGTCCTGGATAGACGTACTGCAGAAACTAAGAGACCATGGATGCAAGCCCAAACTTCTACACCCAGCCAAGCTATCGTTCACTATCAATGGGGAAAACAATACATTCCAGGATAAGAACAAATTTAAACAATACGTAGGCTCAAATCCAGCCCTACGAAAAGTATTAGAAGGAAAATCACAACCCAAGGAATCCCACATTGCCAACACTGCCTACAATAACTCAGGCATCTAGCGACCCTTCACCAGCACAACTCAAAGAAGGGAGACACACAAACTCTACTACCAAAACCAATAAGAATAACCAGAGTAAACAACTACTGGTCATTAATATCACTTAATATTAATGGCCTCAATTCACCTATAAAAAGGCATAGGCTAAGAGATTGGATATGAAAACTTGATCCAACAGTCTGCTGTTTGCAAGAAACGCATCTCAACCACAAAGACAGGCATCTACTCAGAGTAAAGGGTTGGGAAAAGGTTTTTCAAGCAAATGGTCCTAAGTAAAAAGCAGGTGTGGCCATACTAATTTCTAACAAAACTGACTTCAAACTTAAATCAATCAGAAGAGATCAAGATGGACACTTTATACTCATAACAGGAACAATTCATTAGGAGGAAGTCTCAATCTTGAATATCTATTCCCCTAATATAAAAGCACCCACTTATGTAAAAGAAATATTACTAGAACTCAAGGCAGATATCAAACCACACACACTAGTAGTAGGAGACTTCAACACACCTTTCTCACCATTGGACAGGTCAATCAGACAAAAACCTAATAGAGAATTAAGAGAATTATTGGAGGTAATGAAACAAATGGACTTAACAGACATCTATAGAGCACTCCACCCAAATAGGAAAGAATATACCTTCTTCTCTGCAGCTCATGGAACCTTCTCGAAAATTGACCACATACTTGGTAACAAAGGAAACCTCCACAGATACAAAAAAAAATCAGTGTCCACCTGTCTCTTATCAGATCACCACGGATTAAAGTTAGATGGCAACAACAATGCTACTCCCAGAAAGCCGACAAACTCATGGAAACTGAACAGTCAACTACTGAATCACACCTGGGCCAAGGAAGAAATTAAGAAAGAAATTAAAGTCTTCCTTGAACTTAATGAAAATAAGGAGACAACATACTCAAACTTATGAGACACGATGAAAGCAGTGCTAAGAGGAAAGTTCATAGCACTAAGTGTCCACTTAAAGAAAACGGAGAAAGCATACATTGGAGACTTAACAGCACACCTGAAAGCTCTAGAAAAAAAAGAAGCAGACGCGCCCAGGAGGAGTAGAAGACTGGCAAAGGCATTTCTAAAACTATTAATATCCGTTCTTGCAACTGCACATTCTTTGGGACTCTAGTACTGCCAGACATTTGTAAATCTCAGCTGTTTTCTATGATCCCTGTATTTCTTTATAACAATTATCACCTGGGTGACTCTTAAATTAACAAAGTCTAGCTGGCAGAGCAAAGTACATTTTTGAGTATAAAAACACTGAGGTGCAGATTTAATATTTTAAATCATATCTATATGTTTATAAATGTATATGTGTCTGTGCAGTTAATACTTTAAATCCTATTTGTAGAATTTAAATGTATGTATCCTACATATAGGATTTTAAAACAGAAAATACATATTTTAAAACATATTTTTAAAAATAAAACTCAAAAAAGTTACATTAATTAGCAGAATTTGAGGTGATGGGTTTGATCCTGATTGGCTGACATTTGTCAAGGGTTGTACTGGCATCCTGGTGGAGAGCAATGGGTGTGTGCTGGCATGTGATACAATCTACAATGGTTGGAACATTAGAAATTTGCTTTGGATGAACTCTTCCTGCGTGGTTCCTGGGTAGTCTCCGTTTCTGGTTTTTCTGGCAACCAGATATTGATTAAGAGAAAACTGTGACTCAGGCCTCTATTAAGCTAATCATGGCTTAATAATAATAATTTTAATAATTTATTATTTTTAACAAAGAAAAAGGCCTGTATGTAGTAATGGGTATTGTACGATTAAATGTAGGTACCCCAGAAAGAAGATGAAGGAAGAAAGAAGTAAAGAAACATCATCTAGATAAAAGATCAAATTAATCTCAAGGGATGGCACTCCCCAAAATAAAGGGTTTAAAGTATACCCCATAAAGATGCTCAGCTGTATGAGGTAAACAACACACTAGTAACATCAGAATATTAATAACATTTTAAAAGATTTGCTCATGGCTATCTTTCTTCTGTTTATTATTTTGTCCTATTTTGGTTTGTTTCATTTTGTTTTGTTGTTATTCTTTCTGTTTGTTTTTGCTATATCTTACATTATTTTATTATTACTTTTTTACTTTTATTTTGTTTTGAGGGTGTGCAAGGTTGTGAATTTGGATGAGAGGGAAGGTGGAGAGGATCTTGGAGGAGTTGCAGGAGGGAAAATTGTAATCAGAACATATTATATAAAAATCTATTTTCATTAAAATCATGGAAAAAATAGAAATTTAGTTTTAAATTTTGTTTTTGTATATAAGTGTGCACACACATTCAAATGGATTTGTGGAGGCAAAAGACTGTCAGATCCCTGAATCTAGAGCTGTAAACATGCCAATGTGGGTGCTGGAGCCAATTGTTCCTCCTCAACAGAGCCATCTCTCCAGCAATAGTGAAATATATTACAAAGGGGGAAGAAAACAAAAAATATTGTGAATGGGAACTTTAACTATTAAATTAGTATTAGCTGAAAACATGTGAAGAGTTCAACAGTAGTCTTGACCAAGCAAAGAAATCAGTTTACTAAAATATGAACATTTATATTATATAGTCACCAGGACTAAAAGAAAAAAATATAAAGAAATTGAAAATAAAAGGAAAACATTGGTAGACTCTCAAATAGAACACTCTGTAAGTATAGAATTTAGAGCCCTTTTGAAATAACAAAAAATTTCAAATAACATAAAGAAATATCAAATTTTGTAAAGCAAACTGAACTGACAGGTAAGATGCTAATGAATAGTGGTGCAATAATTTACAGATAAATTTAATGCTCAAAAAACAGAGAATGTTTGTAATCTTCTGTCCTGGTCAGTCACCTGGGTACCTTGTCCCTTTAAGAGACAAATGCTGCCTACTCCCAACCTCCCCTTTCAGCCAAGGCAATCTCTCTCTCTCTCTCTCTCTCTCTCTCTCTCTCTCTCTCTCTCTCTCTGGAGAGGCAGCTTCTGCCTCTCTCTCTTTCCTACCTTCTCCCCTTCCCCTTTCCTTCCCACTCAATAATCTACTAAATAAACTCTATACCCCAGCCCTCTCTGCATGTATCTACCTATCTGTCTGTCTCCTGCTAACCTCAGCCTATCTGACACCACCCCTTGTGGGGCCCTTATGAATGATAACAATGTTAAAACCACAAGTAACCCAGAATAGAGAGCTAATAAGATTGTTGATTCATTTGTGAGAAGAAAGCTTGATGTTCCGGAGGGAATGAAATGACTGTTGATCTTTGAAAAGAAAAATGAATAAATCTGATATGTCCAAATTGCACTTGGGATAAAATTATCTTTAAATAAAAAATAGAACAGTATATTGCTACCTAAGAGTGCTTGGAATCTAAATTACAAACAAGAGATAATGGATGGCAGCACAAAAGCTTGTTGACTTAGAAAACTCCTTAGTAAACAATAAGCACAGACCCTGTGATACTGTGTCAATGGTAAGCCACAGTTCTGTAACGGATGTTAAAATATGAAATTACACAAATAGGTTGTGTTGGGGGACCCTACAATGTCACAGTCTGCAGGGAAGCAATCCACTTAAGGAATTCAACTTGGGTCAGCACCACTGTAGCAAGTGCTGAGTCAAAGACTTCCTGAGTCTGACCTGGTGACTTATTTTTCTTACACACTTAAATACAGTAAAATTTAGGGGAAATGTCTCCACATGACAACTATTCTAACAAAGTTTTAGGGATGGCTGCAAGGAAACTCCCTTGCAAAGTACATCTCTATAAAGGCCCTGTGACCTTTGCAATAAGAATGAGTTCTGTTTACAGAACTGTTTAATAAACAGTGCTCAGGATAAGGGCCTGGGGAGGAAGGATTTGTGATAAGCATAAGGATGAATTGATTCTATTGATGGAGGATGCAAATTGTATGCGACCTCTTTCCTAAGCATGGTTTCTATTCACTGACAGGCAAAGCCCAGGATTAGGGCCTAAACAATGCTCAGGATTTGGGAGATTCCAGAAGGCTGGCTCCATAGAATAGCAAAAAGATCACCAGGATATTAGAAAACATCCAGTCCATCAGTCATCTTTCCTTGAAGAGAAAAAGCCTACATGTTTAACAATTCTGGCTCTTCTAATGCTTTCTGTAATTGTGCTTTCTACATGTAAGTATAAAATGTTTTTAAAAATATAGATAACTCACTTTAGAAATGGATTCATAGTACAACAATGTGATTAATTTATTTCAAAACAAAGTATGCAAAGGTGGAAACAAAAAGATATAATTGAAGGTCATTCATTATCAACTTAAATTAGACTTTTGCAAGATACCACTTGTGATTACACATCTCATGGTAAGTATGAAGAAAACAGCTTCCAGACTGTTTTCCAGAACCTTGGTATTTGCACTTGTTCTTTGTAGATAGGATGAGACTTCTGTTCTATTGTGCAGACTGTTTTCCTAAACAACAGATCACAAAGACCTTCTGGAAATCAGGTCGACCTAGCTTGGGAAACAAGGTTCTTCCAAATTTGCCAGCCACAGTGACGTTAAAAAAAACTCTACACAATCTGTTTTGCTAGGAGTTAATCACAAAAGTTCTGCTTTTTCAAAGCACTGTTTCCTTTCAAAGGTCACAAAGGACTTATACAGGAATCCTCAGGCTGTAGCTTAGTTGCTACTTTTCTCCTCTCATGGGGAACAAGTGGGCCTGGCCATAATTAAATTCTTGGAGTACTGCTGTCTCTGAGAGTGCTTGGGTCTCAACTCCAGCACTATAATATAAGTAGAGGATAAACCAAACAATATCAAATGGGGGACATTTATGTCACTACAAAATATTAACCATAATGAAAGTGTGAAAGAAGATAAAAAAGACAACAGAAGAGCTAACTAAACATCAAATGCACAACTGATAATAGTTACTTTGTTACATTTGTTAGTTGTTTGTTCCTTTGTTTGTTTCTGTATTCAGTCTTGTGTGGATTTTTTCTCCTAGAGTTTAATATTTTTTTCATTTATTCACACTTGATAAAAAAAACTTTACAGAAGGCTCTAAATTTATTTTTCCCTCCAAAAACATAGTACCTTGTTTTTACTTTTTAAAAATTTGTCTTCTCTTTTGACACCATCTTGCTCTCAGCATTTATTGGTTGCCCGTGGGTCTTTGTGAAGGGTTGTCCTCATAGTCTTTACCCCATTCATTAAAAGAAGTCTATCATTGTTCTCCTTATTCAGCTCATGTTTAGGTAGTCATTGGTGAGATTTTTATGGGTGTAGCTCCTGACATCCCTAAGAAATGCAGTAAACTCCCTGTTCCACTGGCTCTGACAATTGCTCTATTCCTCCTGTCTCAAAGACTTCTGAGCCTCATGTTCACGAATGGTATGATGTATGTATCAGTTGAGACTGTGCTCTAAAAATTCTCCTTATGATACATTGAAGTTTTCTGTAACATTCTCAGTCTGTTACAAAGAGAAGTTGCCATAAAGAAGGATGAGGAGTACATTTATGTGTGAGTATAAGAAACAAATATTTAGCGTGAACTGTTGGCTAAGTTTCAATACCAGAGGTTTCTCACTTCTTAGTTAAACTAGAGTGCTATGGGTTACCACAAACATTTATGTGCCACTACTGCACCCTTAGGGCTATCTTGTCATATTGGTTGTTATGGTTTATAGGTGTCATAACTGGGTAGAAATGTTAGGTGCCTCCCTGTTTTGAAAATTTTCATGACACATGCTGGTACCCTGAGAGCTAGTCATCAGGGAAGATGCATTCAGGCCAGATCAACTCAGGGACTCTTGGGTCTTGCATCTCAAGTGCATGATGACTTTAGTAATATAAACTTATCTATTGCTGGTGGTGGGGTAGAGGCTGATAATGTTTTGTGAATCTCCTGAGCAATCTTGACCAACAACTCAAAAGATAGCTTCTTGTACATTTTTTAAGTGTAGACAGTAGCACAATACCTTATTGCATTTTCAGACATTCTTACTCTTCCTTTTCTGTATTCATCTTCCAATTTCTAATTAGAGCCTCTCTCCCCATTTTTCCCATTTCCCTTATCAGATCACCTCTATCCTGCCATTCTTCTCTTTAGTGCTTCCCCTCATCCTTTGTAATAATCCATTTTATTTCCTGACTTTTGTAGTTATTCCAGGTTAGGTACTCACATCTGAAGATTATGAACTAGGAGTCTTATATTAAAGTGTGACATTCATATTTCTGGGGTCTGAGTTACCTCACTCCCTGTTATCTTTTCTATTTCTATCCATTTACCTGCAAAATTCCCGATTTGTTTTTCTTTATAGATGAATAATATTCCATAGTGTATATTCACTGTAATATCATTATCCATCTGATAGTTTAATGATATTTAGATTCTTTTCATTTTCTACCTATTCTGAAGAAAGTAGTAGAGATAGCTGAACAAGTATCTGTGGAGCAGAATGTAGGTGTTTAGGGCATATGCTAAGGGGTGGTAGAGCTGGGTGATTTGGTAGGTAGGTATATTATTATCTGTTTGAAAATTTGCCATACTATTTTTTTTCCTTTTTCTATTTTGGTTTCTTGAGACAGGTTTTCTCTATGGCTTTGGAGCCTGTCCTGGCACTAGCTCTTGTAGACTGGTGCAGGAGAATTGTCTGTAATCTGTCAATCATGTATTTTAATAAATTGAAGTCAAAAGGTATGTTACTCTGGAGAATAGATTTTGCTTTTGTTTCCACAGAAAATGAGAGGCTGTTGATTCATTCTGAGTTAAGAAAAATCCAGTTTGATCAAGAAAGCCACCTGAGAAATCTCTGACAGGAACAGATGGCCTGGATATCTAAGTTCTCTCTCTTTTTTTTTTTTTTTTTTTTTCGAGACAGGGTTTCTCTGTAGCTTTTTGGTTCCTGTCCTGGAACTAGCTCTTGTAGACCAGGCTGGCCTCAAACTCCCAGAGATCCACCTGCCTCTGCCTCCCGAGTGCTGGGATTAAAGGCGTGTGCCACCACCACCCAGCCCGGATATTTAAGATATCTAAGTTCTACATCCAAAACAGATTCAAGACTGTTGCCTGAGATGATCAAGACTCACAGGATACTCCAGGAAGGACTTAATGATAATTCTGAATATTCTTTAGGTCCCCATAAGATTATCAGTGCCCCCAAACAGCCGGAAGTAGCCTGGAATACTAGGCCCACACTTCCAACAAATGGACTATGGATATTTTTCCTTTGTTAAAAAAAAAAAAAGGGGGGGGGGAAGTGGTGTGGGAGAATTGTATTCTGTCAATCATGTATTTTAATAAAATGCTGATTGGCCAGGCATGAAGTATAGGTGGGTCAACCAGACAGGAAGTAGAGGTAGGGAGATGAGAACAGGAAAATGCTGGAAAGGAGAAAGCCCATCCCTCCCATTCCAGTCCAGACCACCTAGAAGCAAGATGTAGCCCACGCAGCTGAAAGGTACTGAGCCACGTATCCAACATAGATAAGAATAATGGGTTAATATAAGCTACAAGAGCTAATAAAAAGATTGAGCTAATTGGACAATCAGTTTATAATCTTATGGAGATCTCTGTGTGGTTTTCTTTTGGGCTTGCCGGCTGTGGGGTACTGGGTGGTACAGAAACCCCAACGAGTAACCTCTCTTGTTACAGTAGACCAGGCTAGCCTTGAACTCACAGAGATCAGCCTGCCTCTGCCTCCCAAGTGCTGGGATTAAAGACGTGTGCCACCACTGCTCTGCAAAATGTGTAGTCCAGGCTGGCCTCAAATTCGTGATCCTCCTGCTTCTGCCTCCTTCAGCCAATCCTACCAGCATGCACGACTACAACTGGCCCATACTTATTTACATACTGGCAGGATGAGGCTGCAATCTCATCAACAGCAAATAAGGATTTTCTTTTCCCATATTCCCTCCATAATTTATTGTCAGTTGTTTTGGTAACCCTTGTCATTCTGATAGCAATAAGATGAAATATGTTACTTTGATTAGTATTTCCTTACTTTATAAGAATGATGAACATTTTCGAAGTTATTTCTTAGCCATTTTTTTCTTATTTTTAAGAACTTCCAAAAAGACAGGCTAAGTTCAGATAGCGGGCCCATTTGTGAACGGATTTTTGTTTATTAGTTTGTTTGTTAGAACATTTACTTTTGAGTTATCTATGTATTCTGGATATTTATCCTCTGTTGAATGTAGAGCTGTAAAGTATTATTTTTCATTCTGTGAAACCCTCTTCATGGTTTTTATTTATTTATTCATTTATTTATTGTTTTTTTTTCTGGTTGTTTCAGATGTGTTAACTTTTAATGATATTCCACTTGTCAATTGTTGGCCTTAATTATTTGGCATGTAGAGTTTAATCCAAGAAACTTCCTATACCAATATCATGTAGGGCTCTGCACAAGTCTTCTTCTAGCAGTATCAGAGTTCAAGTTTCATCTTTAGATTTTTGATCCAGTTCAAGTTAGCTTTTGTGCATGATCATAGACATGTAAATTCATTCTTCTGCAGTGAGTGTCTAGCTTTTCCAGCACAATTGATGGTGCTTTATTTGTTCCCATGTATTTGTTCCACTTCTTTGTTAGATATTAACAGGCTGGCTGGTTCTGCATACTCATATTTGGTTCTTTCATTTTTTCCACTGGTCTAACTGTCTGCTTTTGTTCTTCTACCGCGTTGTTTTTATGACCATGACTCTGTATATGTCTTGAGATCTGGGTTAGTAATCCCTTCATCTTTGGTATTTTTATGAAGATTAGTTTTGGCTATCTAAACTCTTTGTAGTTCCACGTGAATTTTAGGATACATTTTGTTTTTGTGCTGAAGGAGACTGAGATTTGATTGAGATTGCACTGGGTCTGTTCATGGCTTTGGTAGAATTGTTATTTTCATAATATTAATTTAAACAATCCATGGCCATGGTACTATCTTTCCATTTTCCAGTGTCTTCCTTTATTACTTTTTTTTTCAGTTTTCAAAGTTTATTTGTAGGGATTATTTACTTCTTTTACTGGGTTTATTCTTTGATATTTTATTTTCTTTGAGGCAATTATGAATAGTAGCATTCCACAGTTTCTTTCTCTATATGCTTATTGTTGATGTAGTGAAAAGCATTTACTTGTGCAAGTTTATTCTATATCCTGCCACATTGCTGAACTTATCATTTCTACATGTTTTCTGGCAGTAGTTTTGTGATCTCATCTTCTTAAAATTTGCAATTTTTCTGAAGTGTTAAAAATAATTCATGATGACTGAGGAAAGGCTCTTAAAAGAAATCCCACACTAGCTCAGAATTGATAAAATAGATGGTCATTTATTTAGGGGTAAACTCACAAATCAGAATCCTCTGCTGGAAAAAAAGACCAAAAACTGAAATCTGCAACTATATCAAAGAAACTAAAAAAGAGGCCGGACGCCAGCTCCACATCAGCATATACAGCACAAAAGGCCACGCTCCAGTGGGCGGAAAACCACTAGCTGTAAGATTTCCTACAGCAGACAACTTTTCTCCATTTTTAATCCATTAGTTTTGTTCTAATTCTTCATTTGTTTGTTTTTTGATTTTCAGAGACATAGTTTATTTGTGTATCCCTGGCTATCCTGTAACTCACTTTATAGACCAGGCTGAGTTTGAACTCAGAGGTACACCCGCCTCTGCCTCCCAAATGCTGTGTTTAAAGGTATGCACCATCACACCCAGCTTGTTCTAATTCTGAACATGTCTTCCGTTAACTTTGCCCTCTATTTCTTTTTCTACTTTCAACACATATTCATCAAGTATCATTTTAACCTCTTTACTTTCAGTCTATTCTCATCCCACTTCTTACCATGGAAGCAAATATTTCTCTAATACATATTCTCTGCTAATATCCATGTACTCAAGTGCATTTCCTTATTTCAGCATTCAAAAACTCAAACCCCTTTAAAAGGTACCCACAGAATTCAGTGTCTGCCAAAATTAATATAATTTTGATATTGATAATTTAACATTATTTGAAATATTGTTTAACTTCTCATTTTGAGTTTTTATGTATGTGTAATTGTCCATACATTGCTATATATAACATGCCCCTTGAATCATTAATAATCTTTCTTTGTTAAATTGACCTTGAAATACTTTGTTGTTCAGTTGTTAAGCAGAAGCTGCAGATCAAATATAGAAAATTAGTCAACAACCCAAACCACTGCACTCATATATTTTGATGGCAAAGGGACTTATTTTCATGATATATTTTAGAGAACTTGGACAAGTTATTTCATTTCACTGGTTCAGAAAACTGCGCTATTTAAAGAAGAGGTTTCAGTAATTTCAATGCTGTCCAATTACTCTAAAACTCTGTGCTTATAAGGCTTATCAGTTCTTTAATGTTTAACAATAGTGTTCATAGAGTATGTGATGGAAATATATACTTTGAAAGTTTTAAAATATCTTTAAATAAAGAAGGTTTTTGAAATTTTTAATAAATGATTTTTCAATTATTTTATTGTTTTCAAAGTGAAATTAACCAGACTTAAGGGAGCTTTATCAAGTATTCTAACCATCGTTGAGAAGATGAAATATATTAAATTGAAATGATTTCTTTCATCAAATGTTCTTATTTAAAACAGTTAATCTTCATCTATTCTCTTGAAAGCCATAAGTTAGTAAACTATATGTGAAAACCATTGATTAATTTTTTTTTTTTTTTGGATTTTTCGAGACAGGGTTTCTCCGTAGCTTTTGGTTCCTGTCCTGGAACTAGCTCTTGTAGACCAGGCTGGCCTCGAAATCACAGAGATCCGCCTGTCTCTGCCTCCCGAGTGCTAGGATTAAAGGTGTGCACCACCACCACCCGGCCATTGATTAATTTTTTAAAAATAATAAATCTAATATCTATAAATGTGGTATGCCTATTTTTTTTCACATTTCTGCTGTTATGATAAAACATGATTACCAAAAGCAAATTATGGAAGAATTCATTTGAGCTTGTGGCTCCAAAGAGACATGACTTTATTGTGGAAGGGAGGCAGTAGGATTATGTCTGGTACAGCAGACATAATGGGAAGGTGAGAGATCATATCATCAACCACAAACAAAAGCAGAGAAAGTGACCTGGAGGTAGGCCAAGCCTACAAACTCTCAAAGCCATTCCCCAACTGGTGAATTACTCTTTCCAATAAGGCTGCATCTCTTACCAGCATTCCAAACTGTGTCACCAGCTGGGCACCATCTATTCAAATATTTGTGCCTGCTGAGGAACAGACTTTGTTTAAACCACCACAGTACTTAGCATCTTTGATTATAATATTAAAATAAGTGTTTCATGGATGTTGAATACTGTTTTATAATTACAGAAGAAACAGCTTTTCCAGTTCACTTGTTTTTTCATCCTGACTCAAGTAATAATTTTATCTGCACTATACTGTCTGCATAGACTTGCCAGAAAGAAATTTCCACTTTTAATAAGCACTGTCATTGAATGAATCATACATGTTGGTACCAGAAAATATTTCAGTCACCATTGTTTTTCATCTCTTTCTCCCAATACTTGTGTTCTATGTGTGTTTCTGTATTTAATATTCAAATTCAGCTTTGCCCACAAATTCAACAGTGACCTAGTTGTTTCCTGACAGTTTTGGAAATTAAAGTAATTGTAATTTGTATTAGTTGCAATTTTTGTTGCTGTGATAAAATGCCATGACCAAAGGCTACTTAAGGAAGAATAATTGAGTTTGTGTGTGTGACATATATGGAGCTGCCTGTAGAATCCAGAAAAGGTCATTAGATCCTTGGAGTTTAATTTGCCACCTGTGAGTCTACCAATTTCTCTTCTGGGAATCAAACTCCAGTCCTTTGGTAAGGCAGCAGGTACCCTTATCAACTAAGACATTATTTAAATTATATATATATATATATATATATATATATATATATATATATGATTGGCAGAAAAGTATTTTATTAAAGTTGATGTTATGGAGTAAGCTCACAAGAGACCACCATGCGTACATTCTTTTTTTTTTTTTTTTTTTTTTTGGTTTTTTCGAGACAGGGTTTCTCTGTGGCTTTGGAGCCTGTCCTGGAACTAGCTCTGTAGACCAGGCTGGTCTCGAACTCACAGAGATCCGCCTGCCTCTGCCTCCCGAGTGCTGGGATTAAAGGCACCACCGCCCGGCTCATGCGTACATTTTTAAAGCCAAAAATAAAGCCTTTATTGTCATCCTGAAGCTACATGGGGAGCTTGCCTAGATCATTCTACCTCCTTACAGTTCTTTTTCTTTTATGCACAGAAACCACATTCTGATTGGCACAACTCAGCAAGAAGCAGAGCTACAGAAGCCAAAAGGCAAGGTGAACACATTTAAAGACTTTTTTACTCAGAAAATTTATTTGAACTATGGATTAGGTCATTATTCCTGTTTTTGAAGACTGTGGGGCCTGCCTGCTGAGATTTAAGGTCAAAAAGTTGCCTCTTACATAGCAAGCATTAGTCATACTAAAGTCTGGAGACCCTGCCCTCTCTTAGGACTGGAGGGGAGGGGGAGAAGGAAAGAGCAAGAGGAAAGTGGAAGGAGAGAAGGAAGTGGGAATTTTGGTTGGTATTATTTATAAAGTAATAAAAAATAATCTGAAAAAACCTATCTTTTCTCATATTTCATGCCATGTTTCTTGCTAGTTCCATAATGGCTCCCTCAATCAAGATATCTTTTCTTTGCTCTCTGTCTCTATGCTTCCCTCATCTTGACCATCCCCTTCCCTCAAGTTCTCCTCCCCATTCCCTTTCTCCCCTACACTTCCCCTTCTGACTTTCCTCTCCTGTGACCCCCATGCTTCCACATTTCTCAGATCTTGTCCGGTTCTCCTTCCCAAGAGGATCTATTCATATTTCTTGTATGGTTCTCCTTGTAACTTAGCTTCTCTGGGGTAGTGTACTATAGGTTCCTTGTCCTTTGCTTTATAGCTAGGATACATCTATGATTTGGTACATACCATGTTCATTTTCTGGGTCTGGGTTATCTCACTCAGGATGTTTTTTTTTTCTAGTTCCATTCACTTGTATGCAAATTTCAAAATGCCATTGTTTTGTACCACTGAGTAGTACTCTATTTTGTAAATGTATCACATTTTCTTTATCCATTCTTTAGTTAGGGGGCACCTAGGTTATTTTTAGATTCTGGCTATTACAAATAATGTTGTTATGATCATAGGTGTAGTTTGTCTGAGCATCCTTTGGGAATTTGACCAAGTGGTATCCCTGGGTCTTGCTGTAGGTTGATTCACAATTTTTTTGAGAAACTGTCATACTGATTTCCAGAGTTGTTGTACAAGTGTGTCTTTCCACCAGCAATGAAGGAGTGTGCCCCTTACTTCACATCCTCTCCAACATAAGCTATCATTGGTGTTTTTTTGCTCTTAGTCATTCCGACAGGTGTAAGATAGTATCTCAGAGTCCATTTGATTTGCATTTCCATGATATCTAAGGATATTGAACATTTCCTTAAGTGTTTTTTGGCCATTTGAGATTCTTCTTTAGAGAATTCTCTATTTAGATCTGTACCCCATTTTTAATTGGATTATTTGATATTTTGATGTGTAATTACTTTATAATTTAGAGATCACTTCTCTGTCTGATATAGTTTGGTGAAGATCTTTTCCCATTCAGTAGGCTTCCTTTTTATCTTACTGACGGTGTTGTTTGCTTTATAGGAGCTTCTCAGTTTCAGGAAGTCCTATTTATTTATTTTTGCTCTCAGTGTCTATGCTACTGGTGTTACATTTAGGAAGTGGTCTCCTATGTCCATGCATTGAAGACTACTTCACACTTTCTCTTCTATCAGATTCAGTATGGTAGGATTTATATTGAGGTCTTTAATCCATTTGGACTTGAGTTTGTGCATGGGGATAGATGTGGATCTATTTTTATTCTTCTATATGTTGACATTCAGTTATGCCACCACCATTTGTTGAAGATGCTTTTTCCCCATTGTATACTTTCAGCTTCTTTGTCAAAAATCAGGTATTCATAAGTGTGAGGATTAATATCTGGGTCTTTGATTGAATTTCATTGGTTTACCTGTCTGTTTTCATGCCAATACCAAGCAGTTTTTATTACTGTAGCTTTGTAATAGAGCTTGAAGTCTGGGATGGTGATGCCTCTGGAAGTTCCTTTATTGTACAGGACTGTTTTGGTTATCCTGGGATTTTTGTTTTTGCATATAAAGTTGTTCTATCAAGGTCTGTGAAGAATTGTGTTGGGATTTTGATAGGAATTGCATTGAATCTATACTTTGCTTTTGGTAGGATAGCCATTTTTATTATGTTGTTTCTACCTATCCAAGAGCATGGGAGATCTTTCTGTTTTCTGGTATCTTCTTCAAATTCTTTCTTCAACATTATAAGGTCCCGTTCAACAGGTCTTTCACTTCTTTGGTTAGTGTTACCCCAAGATAATTTATGTTATTTGTGGCTATTCTGAAATGTGATGTTTCTCCAATTTCTTTCTCAGTTTCTTTATCATTTGTATATAGGAGGCTGACTGATTTTTTTTAGTTGAACTTGTATCCAGCCACATTACTGAAAATGCTTATCAGCTGTAGGACTTCCCTGGTAGAATTCTTGGGGTCACTTATGTATACTATCATATCATCTGCAAATAGTGAAAATTTATCTTCTTCCTTCCAAATGTGTCTCCCCTTTATCTCATTTTGTTTTCTTATTGCTCCAGCTAGAACTTTAAGAACTATGTTGAATAATTATTGAAACTAATGAGCAGGGAGAGTAGGTACAAGAAATAAACTTAACCTCACATGCCTATGTGAGAATCAAAGATGACTTACCCAGAGTTCTAGCTACTTACCCTGTAATCACCCCAGACAAGCCTTCCAGTACTAAATACCCTAAAGGATACAATGAATATAAATGGCAACGTATAGGTATGAATGATCTGAAGGAAATTAAGCAAGCAATAGTATCTCATGGCTTGCATTTACCATTTGTTAAGGAAATGGTGAAAAACGTGAGCTTCAAGCAATAAGGCTACCCCACAAGATTGAATTCAATTAGTTTCAGAGTTCCTTAAAGCAGAACCCAGGTGCTATGGAAGTGCTACCAGTGAAAAGAGGCAAAAATTTTAGAACAACAAGGGGAAAGTAAAGGATTTGATGCTTCCTAGGATTAAATTCTTGGTGAGGGCTATTACACAAAAACAAAGGTCCAGACTCTATATGTCAAACACACTTTGTCTCTATGCTACACAGAAGCCTTAAATGCTTGAGACAAAATTTAATAACCAGGAAAAAATGAATCATATTCTAGGATTAAACAGGGCCAGAAATAACCCTTCTATGGCTTTTTACAAAGATTAACTAAGGCTATACAAATAGGAGTAACAAACCCAAAAACTAAATGAGTACTTATTCAATCTCTAGATTTTGAAAATGCCAACTTAGAATGCAAAAAAAAAAAAATACTTGGGCCTTTAAAGGTCAGAGAAGCACCAATGGATTAATGGATACTACATTCAATGAATGTTAAGACATTTGACTGTAATATTGAGGCTTGGGTAGGAGAAGCAATTTCCAATGGTATGAGGAGATACCAAAAAGACAAGTTATTGGTGGTAGAATAGGACATCTGAGAAGGGATTGTAGGAAAGGAATTCCTAGAAATAATAGCTCCTTTGGGAATGGAAAAGCTATGAGGTCTCAATCTTCTGACTATGTAGATGTGGCAAAGGCCAACATTGGACCAATATAGATCAACAAAAGATAGACAAGGCAACCCGGTATCATCAGGAAACTCCTTGGGGGGTCCTCTTGCAAACCTCTATGCCAAACATGTTTCAGTCATTCCAAATCACTGTGGAGAACATGACTCATCAAGAAAATTTTTAAAAATCTATTGCCTGCTATAAAAGAAAAATAAAAACATGATGTTAGATGAATAGACATGGAAGATGAATCAAAAACTCCAGTAGGAAATAGAAAACTTATGTTTTGGCAGACTTCTATAGATGGTCAAAGACAAAAACTAAGTGTGTATAAATAACGCCGTAACTGACGGAATTATTGAACACAGGTGTGGCTGTGGTTATCGTTATTCCAAAACCTTGGCATCCAAATTGGCCTCCTCAAGAGGCAGATGTTCAATTTCTAGGATTTGGAACCCTATTTCAAGTGAAGCAAAGCTTGAGATGGGTTGAATGTATAGGGCCAGAAGCACAGAGAGGAAGGCTGAGGCTATATGTGGCTAATACTGCAGTGAATTTACAGGGTCATTACCTGATGCAGCAATAAAATACCCTGATTAGCATTACTGAAGTCCCAAAACCACATGTCTCAGGAAAGGATATGATAAGATACTATAAAAGGGTTACTAGTCATTCAGGCTGAAGAACAAACCTTCAGAGGTACTAATGGTCCTACCTTTAAAAACAGTTAATTGAGAAACCAATATGGGTTAAACAATGGCCATTAACAAAAGAAAACTGCAGGCTTTAGAACAGCTGGTACAGGAGCAACTAAATACTCACCATATTAAAAAATCAACCAGCCCTTAAAATTTTTCTGGATTTGTTATTTAAAATAAATCTGAAGAATACTCACCAAAATAGATTGCATAATGCTTTATTAACCATAAATTTTCTTAATGCTAATGAGAAAGGAACAATCACAGCAGAGAGACATTGGATAATAGAAAAAAATCTAAATTAAATTGGTCGGTGTATTTCAAGGATATGTTGACCTCAAAATGGAAACGAGGAGATGTGCTATGTTGGGAAAGGGGTTTCACAGGAGAATAAAAGCTATTTATACCATAAAAATTAATAAAGATTCAATTTAAAAAGAAAAAAACCCTTTTAAAAATATGGCAGCTCTTCTACAGAAGTAACAGTTATACAGGTGGTAAGAAAATCTCACAAGGGTTGGGGAAGGGTTCTGTTTTTGTTTTCACAAAAATAGTATTCATCTTCAAAAAGTCAAAAGACCCTCAATTTTGAATGCCTAAAGAGGAAAAGCTAACTATCCAAAAAGGATCACCAAGCAAAAAACAAAATATGACTTATGAAGACAGGCCATCTGCAGGATAAAGTTTCATTCTGCCTCCTCTCCATATATACTCATTTAAAAATTAAAAAAAAATCAAATCTGGCCTTGGAGTTGAACAATGGCTATTGTTCTCTAAATCCAAGCATGTTATTAAAAGAAAAATTCAGAGTTTTGGTCTCATGTCAGGAGCCATTTGGTATGGGACAAAAGAGGAAAAAAAATTAAAAAATATATGTACTTTATACCTATTTTTGTCTATATTGTACCTTTCATTAAATACATGTCTATATGAATAATGTTTAAGTTTTTCAAGATGAACAATAAATTTTACTACAGCAATCTATAAAGTTACCAGGAAGAAGATGGGGCCCCACAACAACTTCACCTAGTTGATATGATGTCATATTACTGATAGTGCTACTATAAGATCAGTTTTGGGTACCATCTGCTCAAGATGGTTCCAACCTGGTTAGCTGATATGGTGCATATTCTTACAATGCTCTGGCCATAACTCCAAATAAAAACTTTAGAAAAACGCTATCAACTGCTTAGAGACTATTTACAATTATACCAGACAGTAGTCTTAAAACATAACCATACACTCTCATACACCTCTCAGGGCAGGTTCACCCATGCTTCCTGTCAACAGGGTAAGCTATATTGTTCTGCCTAAGTAAACTGTAGGACGCTGTTTCCTGAGTGCTTCAGATTGGAAGGTGCAGGAACAGTTTTCCCCAGTGTTGCAGCCAGTAAAGGGTGGGATCATTTATGTGCAGTCCTATCTTTTCAGTCTTAAGTAGTATTAGGAGCCATGGACATCAACACAGACCACAGCTGCATCATGGCCATATACCCACACATGGGTGTTGTAGGAGGTCGCTATTTGTCCTTAGCTGCTCAGAACATAAATAACCACACTGAAATGTTGAGGGAGGCTGCTTGTTGGTCCTCGACTGCTCAGCCCCAAAGTAATCACACAGAAACTGTATTAATTAAATCACTGCTTGGCCCATTAGCTCTAGTTTCTTACTGGCTAACACTTACATATTAATTTAACCCATTTCTATTCATCTGGATATCACCACAAGGTAGCGGCCTACCAGCAAAGTCTCAGTATCTCTGTCTCTGGCTGAGCTACATCGGTTCTCTATGACTCCTTTCTCACAGCATTCCATTTAATTTTCCCTGTCCAGTTCTGTTCTTTTATAGCTCTGCTGTAGGCCCAAAGCAGTTCCTTTATTAGCCAATGATAGTCACAGCATACAGAGGGGTATACCACATCACTGAAACTGTATTAATTAAATCACTGCTTGGCAAATCACTATAGTATATTTCTAGCAAGCTTTTACATGCTAAATTAACACACTTCTATTATTTTATATTTTACCTCAAGGCTCATGGCCGATCAGCAAGGTTGTGGCTTGTGGCTCACATTTTTCTCCTCTGGTGAATCCACGGCATCTCCTGACTCTGCCTTCTTTCTCCCAGCATTCAGTTTAGTTTTCTCTGCCTAGCACTATTCTGCTAAGCCACTGACCAAAATCACTTCTTCATTCATTAACCAATAAAAGCAACACACGCAACAAATTGGTGTGCCAACATTATCAACTGTATCCATGTTAAACTTGAGAAAGCTTGGAAAGGAAATCTAAACACAAAAGAACAGTGTTAAGCATGACTTAATGCCATGGCTCCTTGAAGAGAGGTTTTCCTGATTTAGCGGTAGAATAAAGAAAGCACTATTTTGAAATGATGGCTTCCTGGGCCATGCTGATGCTAACTCTAATTCTTTGGGGCAGTCTGGCTACAGAGCATTTAAATGGGATTTGTGAACAGAGTCCTACAACTTGTTTAATGGCAAAATAGACCTGCTGCATCCTGCATTTGGGTGGAGAGAATGGTTCTCAGAGGCAGTGAACAGACCTCCCATATGTTGGACTGGGCAGAGTCAGAAGGCAAAGCACCTTTAGTCCTATGCAAGCTGGTTTGCAATTTAAGAAGTGCTCCTAGACAGAAAAGGATTTCAGATACACAATAGGACAGATCCAGACATAAAAGACCTCTAATTGTACATAAGCTTGGGACAGAGAAGAAAAAGAGTATAGAGTTACAAAAGAAAGCAAATGATTTATAAGAAAAACCAAAGTCTTTAAAAAGACACATTACAGACAGTTATAGATTAAGGAGTAAAGATAATAAAATAAATATTAAAAAGTAGTAGAGTAAAAACAAATAAGCCATGTGAAGATGAAATACACATGACGAGTCTGGATTATGTATATTATTATGGTTTCTTTAAATTTTTTAATTGTTAAGGAGCTAAGTACAGAGAGGCCTTTCATTGTATAGGCTGCTAAGTTAAACCACCATATATATCTCAAAGGTGTCTTGACTTCAAAATATGGGTTTAAGGTGATGTTGCTTTGGAAAAGAGGTTCTTCTTTTGTTTCCACTGTAGATGAGAACCTGTAGATTAATTCCAGACTAATGTGATTTGATTGACTAAGACCACCCCAAAAAGTTTGCCATAAACAACCCCAAAAATTCTTTGCCCCCCAAAAGCAGGAAGCAGTTTTGAGAGAACTATGCCCAAATTCCCAAATATTGTTTATACATGTTTGTTTACATTTAAATTTACTATGTTAAAGTTGAAACATTCCTTTTTATTTAAACAGAGAAAAATAAATGATGTGAAATGTCCTTCTGTATATGTGTTGCTTTTATTGGTTAATGAATAAAGAAGCTGTTTTGGCGATTGGCTTAGTAGAAGAGAGATCTGCATAGAAAACTAAACTGAATACTGGGAGAAGAAGGCAGAGTCAGGCAGATGTCATGTAGCTGCCAGAGGGTAAAGACCCGAGCTGTTACCGGAACCTTGCTGGTAGTCCACGAGCCTCATGGTAAAACATAAAATAATTGAAATAAATTAATTATAGATGTAAGAGCTAGCCAATAAGAAACTAAAGCTAATAGGCCAAGCAATGATTTAATTGATACAGTTTCTGTGTTGGTATTTCAAGTCTGGGCAGCCAGAAATGAACAAGTTGGCTCCTATAACACATGGGCACAGGAATCAGTTCAGGCACAGACATGGCCATGGACCTGGGTGTCAATCAAGCCACCCTCCTCAGCCTGCTCCTCATCTCTTTCACTTTTCATATATGTCTCTGTCCACAGGCTATTAACTGTTGTTTCTCACTCTCTTCCATACCACACTATACATTAGTTCACCATAATAGTGCCAGACTGCCCAGCACTGCAAGGTGTCTGGCAAGCCCAAAATTTCAGCAGTTGGCCCTCGCCATTCATGTGATTTTCCTCATTCCCCTTAGTCTGTAATTTAAATTTTATTGAATTTATTTTACTCAAAGGATATACTTTTTTCCATTCTTTTAACATAGGATCTTGCTGCTTTATTCCTAGACTTGAATTGATCTTTCTTCCCAGACTGGCTTAAACTCCTTTTGATTCTCCTGACAGATGCTAAGGTTATATATACATGCCACCACCACTATCACTAAAGTATTACATTTTAATTTTTTTTTCTAGAGCTCGTGATTTAAGTGCAGCCTTGGGCATGTTAGCAACAGCTGCACTACTGGACTACATCTTCATTTCTATTTATGGGACATTCTGAAACTTTGCAGGGAACAAAATTCTTTTCTCTCAAGTTACTCATTCATGAAAAAGAAAATGCTGATTAAACCACTTAGCTTAATGATAAGTAATAATAAACAATCATTTTAGCATTTGCACTAAATTTTAAATGTGTTTATAGAAAACAGTACTGTTATACAGCTTTTAGCTACTGAAGGATGGATTAAAATTTATTTGAATGAGTACACATTAGGTTAATTTTAGTCATTTTATGTTTATAATAGTCTTAAGTCATTCAACTCAAAACAATTCCTGTAATTATTGTTTGGTATAACACTAAAGAAATCATAAAGCATAATGGCAGTTTTTTTCCAATGCTCTTTATCTCTAACAGATACCTTAGCAGTAACATGATATAGCAATTTGTTCACTCTAAATATCTTCTATTAATGCATTTTCTTTTCACTGAAAGCAAGAAGAAATTACAGAAAAATAAAGTAACATTATATACGGATAACCTAAGACAACAGGAATCACAGCATATCCAAATATTCATACTTTAGAAGGGAGATCATGAAGATATTAGTTACAGCTCAAAAGAGATTAATTAGAAAGTTTGGAGAGAATATTTTAACTTTTGTTATGCAGGTCAGTTTAAATGTGAGTAAGAAAAAAAGCGAGTGTAAGCTAATACACAATTCCTTTCCCTTATCTGCAAGAACTGGAAATCCCAGGGAAAATCAAATGTAATTGAAATAATAGCATAAATTTGAAATAAAATGTTTCTCATGAACCACTTGTTTCTTTTCCTTTCTCTCTTTTTTTCTTACAGATATTACTAAAGGAAGCTAGAACTATATGTTTGAGTAAAATGTTTTTGTTTTAAATAAATTTTGTTCACTAAAATTCATATATTGAAGTCCGAGCACTTTACTTAAGAACATACATGCCTTTTCAAAGATTGAATATGTTAAAATGAGACACTTAGGAAAAACTGTCCTTAAAGTGCCTGGTACCCTTAGGAAATCATGAGTGTCAAAAGAGCAGAGCACTGGACACTGAGAAACTGAACATAGTGGTCCCAGAGAAAGTCTAATCTGTCCACATTGTGACCTTAGACTTCTAAGTTCTGGAAGTGCATGAGTTAATTTCTGTTGTTTACGTCACTGCCAAGAATAAAATTAATACTGAGTATGAAATCAAAGCTTTTTCAATTACTCAAGGAAGAAAGTGATTATTATGTTGCTAATAGACACTTCTGCCTTAAAATCTATTTCTGTCTTTGAACTAGACCTCTTAAAAGAGTATTGCTCACAAGGTGTCCTCAATTCGAGGTTCAAATTGAACATAAAATTTAACTCTATACCAGCACAGTTTTGGTTGTTATAATGTTTACGTAAAAGATTGAACAATTATAGGAGAAAAGATAATTCTTTGACTTTTTATTTTCTGTTTACAACCATTATCAAATATTGAATATGTTTTTGTTATATTTACATTTACATGTTATTACTCAAATTTGTTTTATTTCCTGGGTGTAATTGAATTTGTCTTGTGAAAGTGACTTTATCCCAGAATCAGCAACATGGAAAAGAATGAGGCAAAGAAGTCACACACCAAATAAATTTTCATTTATAACCAGAAGCTTTACCAGTGGAATTCAAAAACTCATTTTCAGATGCATCACCAGGTAGCTAAGAAATTTCACATTATGATAGGGCAGGAAATGCTGAGGTATATTTGGACACTGGTCTTGTCTAAGCAGCATGTATAGAGTCAGGAAATAATTTCACATTGGACCATTCTGTACTGCTATAATAGAGCTATAAGGCTGAGGGACAGCTTCTGATCAGTGAGTACTTACTGCCTCATTTTATGGCAGACGACAGAACAGAAAGGGGGAATAAGAGAGAAAAGAGAGATAAAAGGCCATATGTTTCTTCATAAGGGAACTAATTCCAAAATAAATCCTCTCCTGTGAAAACAGCCTTAATCTCTTCATTGCAAGGGACACCAAGTCATCTCTCAAACCTCATGGTCTAGCTCCAAATTCTCCAGATCGGAGAGAAGAGGGAAGATGTCCATGGGTTTCTCTAAACCACAGGAGAAAAGTTATTTTTATATGATATTCAGCTAAGTCTTCTGTCAGGGCAGAAACAGATATGGGCCTGTTCCACCTTGCCTGAAGTTCAGAGTGTTGAGTTTATTTTTGCCCTTTCAATGTTATTGACAACAAGTGTGGCTACAAAACAAGAAATCCTAACCTAGGATGTGGTTACTTGGTATTTTGGACATTAAGATGACTCACAGAAGTGGATCCACTCCACTCTAACCCAAGGTCAGAGAATTCAAGTCTACTTCTGCTCCTTATTTTAAAATAGGGGGTTTGACATAGGGAATGTCTGGCTATAGATTACTTGCTCTAGGGTGTATCCTGCCAAAGATATCAAATGCTTTACTCAGAAATAATGACTTGATATCTCAAGAATTGAAACAAGTAACTGTTCTGGTTGTCCTTTGTGTCATGTTAAAGCAGTCTTTTACATTCTTCTCCCACTTTTGTATTGAGATATGAAAGTGCATGAAAAATAAACACAGGTGAACTCAGAACTCAGAACTCAGAATTCAGCATTCAGCATTTGCTGAGTTGCCCTCCCAGTGCTATCCTGTCTCTCTGTTTCTTTCTTAGCTATGCTCCTCCTAGCTAACATTTTTAATTATCATGCCCCTACCCTGCAAGATATGAACCCATCATGTCTAGGACCATGAATGAAGTCATCCCCCCCAAAAGAGTTATGATAGTCTTCCCAGAGACTCCGTTTTGAAGAAGTATAATTAGAACCAATGAAAACAGAACAGTTTTTACCAAAGAGTTTATATTTTACTTTGAGCATCCCATCTTCTAAAAAAAAAACACTTGGGGAACTATACCCGAATCCTGATGGTCCTTGGATCTGAATGACCAGTCTTTTTATATCAAAGAATACATCAACAATAACAACAAGAACAACAACAAAATGGTTTTAAAAATGTGTGAGATGACACTCAGTGGTCAAATAAAAGAGGTCTTTTGTATGTTTGTTTTGCTTTTTTAAACTGACTAGCACGCAAAATTTCATTTTACTGTCCAAAGAGCCTTCAATGCAGTTTTCTAATGGTATGCAATGACTATTCTCTAAGGATCTTGTATTTTATAGTGAATAGCACAGACTACAAATAGTTATCTAAATGAACTTTCCTCTGGCTTGTCCCATTGATAACTCCAGATTTACTATTATTACTGAATGGTGCAAGTCATACACCTAATGCCACAACTTACAAAGCTCAACCCAACAAATTGTTTTTTTAAGAAATCATCTCCAGGAGTTAATCAGGTTTTGAATTTTTTTAATATTTATTTATTTATTTTGTATACAATATTCTGTCTGTGCGTATGCCTGCAGGGCAGAAGAGGGCACCAGACCCCATTACAGATGGTTGTGAACCACCATGTGGCTGCTGGGAATTGAACTCAGGACCTTTGGAAGAGCAGGCAGTGTTCTTAACCTCTGAGCCATCTCTCCAGCCCCCAGGTTTTGCATTTTTGATTAGCATAGGCAATTGAAAAAAATGAGAAAAAATGCAATATATTGCTTTCATACAGCTTTCTCCTCAAGAGGTAAACGCAAGTCTTGGAAGCAAACACACAAACATATCACAGTTTCTCTTCTCCAATGAGAGAGGGAAGGAAAGAGAAAGGAAGGAAAGAAGAATCAACTGGAAACATACCTGATACCCATCCCTTGCAGCTTCAAGTCAGAATTCTACATGACTAGCCATAAACTACTATGAGATTCTCCTACAAAAAGTCAGTTTTATAAATTTGAAAGATGAAGATATCCTATACAAAATATTCCAGGAAAATGTTTAAATGGGAAATGCACATTTATATAGAAGAACTAGGTGAGTTTCTAGAAGACCTCATTTATGTTTAGTAGGGAATTTCAGATAATTTACATAAATATATTCACTGAGATCAGGACAGCAAGCAGTAAACACATTGAGAATATAAAAGAAGAAAAAGTATAACTTCATGGTGCACAAATTTACGGGCATTTTACTAATATAATTTTTGAGGTCAGGAAGATTGAGTTTTGCCAGTGATTCAATGGTTAAATAGTTTCAGACCAAGATACAAACATGATAATTTAAGACATTTCCTCAAGAATCCGTGGGCTTTTCAAACTATACATTATATGCTATATTAATCTATGTTGTACTAATATGTACTTATCTTGTTTCTGTCTTAGGTTTAAATGTCTCAATCTAAAGGATATACTGAATTCCTAGCTTCTAGATCCTGTGATGTGACCTTATTAAACAAAAGTCTGCTTACAGACATAATCCAGATTGGAGATCTTTAGTCCGAAAAGATAGATTTTCATTAAAAAAGTTGGAGCCACATAGATATACCATTGGAAAAGCACAATGTGAAGAAGGTAGAGATTAGAATGATATGTCTACAAACCGAGGAAAACTAATGGTTTTTGATAACCAGCAGCAACTAGGAAGAAGAGAAGCATTCCTTCAACTGCCTACAGAAGAATTTGATGACTACATATACCTAAATTCATTGCTTTGCCCAGGAGTATGAAAAAAAAAAAAACAATTTTCTATGCCTTCAAAGAAGCAGTTAGGGGGGCATTGTAATGGTTATTCTAAGAAACTAATGATGAGTCTTACAGTCTTTCACCAATTAACTTGAAACTTTAAAACTCTTTCAGTCCACTGCCTTTCAAGTTTTATTTTAAGAGGCTACAGGCAAAATTTTAACACCAACAAGCACTACTAAATAGCAATAAATACAAGAACAGCCCTGTAGGTTAGCCTACTGACCCTCTGGTGCCATCCAGGAGATGCTATGACTTCCCAGTGCATAGCTGTGAAAACTAATTCCTTTTAATGAACTCATTTTATTGCTGTAGAAAATGAATTGTACAGAGCTTTCCTCTATCTTTTCCTGCGTATGTCCCTTGGATAGGTGGTGGTAGAATACTCCCACTCTAGTAAATATTGTGGCTTTATTACTTTATTAATTTTCTTACAATAACATGATTTAATTTGCTGTCTTTTAAAATTATATGCATTAACTTTCTCATTGTAAAAATACACACTGTATTTAATGAAAATTTATTAAGCTAAAACATTAACATGAAAAATAAAAGGTTGATAATTAACACTCAATAAAAGAATCCTAAACACATAACCACCTAATTATTGTATTAAATTCTGGAATCTCTATTTAAATGGAAAAATGCAAATTCCCTGCTTAAAAAACATAGAAACAAGGTATTAGCTCAGACATAACAGTATCTGTCTTCTTTTGCATCACATGAACAACAACTCTTCGGGTATTCTCTTCCCTAGTTTTCTCTTTATAAAGTGTACTTACATTCTGCCACCACATTGAATTTTTGTTCTTCAGTCTCAGCAGTTTATGGACTTCCACTCCCCAGAAACCACCATGACTATCCTTTCAACTTTATTGAAAATCCTTCTCATAAAGTCTAAGTGACTTTCTCAAAGAAAATACAAAAGTATGATGAGTGTGGAAATAAACTAAGCTGATACCTTTTATTTAGTCCTGTCACTAGTACAAATGCATGTAAATAAGAATATAGATGAATTATTGTAGCTTCATCAATTATTTTCTTTAAAAGTTTGTTCTATTTACCCATTTAAATTAATCTTTCTTGATTTAAAACTCAGAAAGACTACAGGTTTCTATACTTTAATTCACATGAAGGTTTAAATGGAAGCAATTTTATACACTTGTTCAAAATGTGAACAGAGTATTTAAATCAATAAATATCATGGGGAGTATTGTTATATTTCTAAGCCTTTCAAAAGTGGGTACATCAATGACCTTTTGGTTGCTTTTGTGGATGCCAAGAATTTAAAAGTGCAGCACTCTTGTATTTCAGTAGAAGAAATAAAATTCATAAAATTTAATACTAGTTTTGATAACACAGTTAAGACAGCAAGTGATTTCTTCAAAATTCAACATGACAGTAACCAATAGGGGAATTTGGAGTAACCTGTAGAGAGGTAATTCCTGGCTCAGTTGAAGTAGATGTAATTGAGAGTTGGCAAAGGGAGTTCATCATAAAAATTCTTGACAGTGTTACGAGATGCTTTTGGGATGTTAGAACATTGTGATTACCTCAGAGATATGAAATACCTGGGAACTCCATGCCCCATCCAAAGCTTGGTAGAACAATTTCACAAAGTGTTCACAGAAAATATTGAAAGGCCTAAGACTATCTCTATTGTAGTGCAGACCCAGAAAATAGAAAGAATAGCTTTTGGGAAAGATTAAGAATCTGCACTGAGACTTTCTACTGAATTTTCTCCATGAGTTAGAGTTTTTATCTGTTGCGGAGGTGAAATAAAATACATGGTTGTCTTTCAAAGACAGAGAAAGTGTACTGTATACAGGAGAAGGGAGAAGAAGAACATCTATTCATAGGATTATTCATGGATGCCAAACTAATAGAAAAGAGAAATAAGATGAAAATATTTCCCTAATCAAAGATGAAATTCCAATGGCTGCATAAAACTAAACTTTAATCACACCACTAGAAAAAGTTTCCGAAGGGGCTGGATAGGTAGTTCAGAAGTTAAGAGCATTAGTTCTTGTCCCTAAGAACATGTAGCTCATAACATCTTGTAATTATAGGGAACTCAATGCTTCTGGTTGCTGTGGGCAGCAGTATTTATGTATGCAGACACAATTAAAAATAAAATAGTTTTAAATGCCCTATTTATAACCAATTTATAAAGTTTTAATAGTTGAAAACTACAAAGACAACAGAATAGGAATAAGAAAATGCAGATGACCTGTTTGTAGACAAAACAAAGAGAGAAAGCAAACATACAAGCTTAGTAGAACAAGCTTGGACAAGTCACTTTGTGAACTGCTTCTTGGTGTTTTTAAGGAATTGTATATTCTTCAAATCGATAATTACCACAGCAATAATATACCTCACCCCAAACCAGCTTCTAACTGCATTGACTCATATTTCTTCACTAATTAAATAAAAAAACGTTATAAACATTTTCAGGTATAAGAAAATAATATTGTTTATTGTCCTTTACGTAGTGAAGATTTCAATGAACAGTAAAGGGCATATTTGAAAAAAAGGAGAGGGGGTAGGCAACACAAAAATCAAAAGTACATACTTAAAAGCAGATTTTAAACTGACATAGACACTAAAACTTATGGTAATAAACTCTAAACAGTTGTAGCTAATACACTGAAAGATAACACACATGCCTGAATAACAGTTAAAGGAAGAAGAGGTCATGAATTTGACAGAGAACAAGGAGGATGATATGGGAGGCTTTGAAGGGAGGACAGGAAAGGGAGTAATGATGAAATTATATAATAATCTCAAAACCAAAGAAATAAATATTAAAAAGAAGCCTGTAGAGAGAATTAGACATCTCTTGAATATAGGTGATTTCTAGTTCATGATCAAAATCAGTGTTAGTGATATTTAAATCTATTATCTAGATAGATTCTTTTGAAGTTATAGATAACTACAAAAGTAAATTTATTTACAATCACACATTAGATCATTACTGCATTTCGGATACTTCATATTTTCCACCAATTAAGTTAATAACCTTATACTTTAATCTCATTCAGGTGACCACACTTTCATGACCTCTCAGCATTGAGTCCTCAGATAATGTTTCTACATCACAGAATAAGCTGTGTTTCTGATCAACAGCCAGAATTTGGTATACTTTTATTTTGCCTGATGCTTTTAAGTTGCTTATAACAACTGGAGAGGGCTTTGTGTGAATAACCTTTCCTTCATTTGAGCAAGTTTTCTAGTGATCTTTATTGATTGCATTTCTTTGGATGAGAAATACAAACTTCTATATTTAAGTCAATATTGTGTTGGCTGTTTTACACAAAAACAAAATACTCAGTCCTTAGATAAATGCAGTGCATTATACTTTTTATTTAAAACAAAACTTAGACAACTTTTTTTGATTTCTCATTGTATAAAACCAAAGGAGATTAAAACCTTACTTGCTGAATTATATTTTTTGACTTACAACTCACTTACTATAAACTATTGAAAAAGAATTATTACTACATCAAATAACCTATAAAAATAATTGGAAAGAACCATTATTTGGGAGTGACTTTTCTTTTTCTTTTCTTTTTTCTTTATTTTTTTTGACTTCTCAATTTTGAAGATCAAATTTTAATCCTCAAGCTTGCTAAGCAAGTAATTTATTATTTAACTATTCTGGAATTTCCAAAGGAATCATTTTATGCTTTCACCTCTGTGGCTTCTTGATCCTCAAAATTATATACCCTTATAAGACATTTTTTAATTCTTGGCTCTAAACAAACTTCTGACATCACCAATTACAAGCAGAAAAGAAAAAAAAGAATGCTTAAGCAAGCATTGGTATCAGGAAATGGCACTAAATTTTCTTGTAATAAGCTGCATGTCATGTGTAGATAGTTTCATCAAAGTGAACTCGAGTAAGACTCATATTCTTTAATATCACCATTATCTTCGTGATCTCAATTAGCATTACTGATCAGAATCTTGCTAAGGCCCTGAACATATTTTGAGTTATTTTGCACACTCTCAGCCATGTCATTTGTTATGCCAATTTTTAATATAAAGCCCTCCAACTGTCCTTGATGGACTCAACTGGAAATAGAATGAATTGATTTTTTCCAACAACCTACCCTTCTAAAATGTCAAATTCTAAAACATTGAATATATGTAAAATTATATGAATTATCAAAACTTCACAATTAATTATGTGAACTCTGAAGTTACTTAATGTAATATTGTTTAACCTTGAAACCAACGAATTGTGAATTTGTCATTACTATAGTACCAAGACACAACGGCATGAATCCATCCATTAAATCTAATTCCATAAATAAATACATGTTGCTCTGGATTAATAGTCATTACATACTATGGTACTTTGAAAGAGGTGTCCTTAATAAGTGCTGGGTATTTGAATATTTGACCCCAAATTGGCGAATGTTTGGGGAGAATTAAAAAATGTGCCCTTGTTGGACGTACGATCCTGGGAGCCATTTTTGAATTTCAAAAAACTCACACCATTTTGATTAGTTCTCAACTTCCTGTTTGTGCTCAAAATGTGAACTCTCTTAGCAGCTGCTACAACTGTCATATCTGTCTGCCATCTTGCCTATGTTCCATCATCATAGCCTCTATACCTCTGAAACTATAAACCCAAAATAAACTCTTCTGTACATTGTTTTGGTCATGGCATAAAAGTGACAAATTCACATGTTAAATGAGAAAGAAATTACTTCCAAACTATAATCACTTATACCTCTCCTGATAACAAGGATGTATTGGCATCAGCGTTTATACTCCAATTTTTAAAATTAGAGAGATGTACAAAATATATGGAAGAACAGGCAGCAAAGAACAATCAATCCAAGAGAAATATTTTCAGCTGAAAATGTGTAACAGTACCTTTATTCAAGTCTACCATATCAGTTGTCACATCTTAATTTCTGCTGTTGAAAATTCATTAAAGCAGCTTTTGGGTTCCCATGTTCTAGTCGATGGTTCTATGTCCGTGTTCATAAGGGCAACAATCATAGGGATGAGTGGTTGAGAAAAAAGTAAAAACAGAAAGCCCATGACACTGGAAAGAGGCCATGTTGAGGGGCATGTAGGGAAATTTGATGGAAGAAATGGAGCTTAAATAAGATTATATTTTATTGCATGTATATTGATAATACAATGATATTGAATTGTTAGCATAACATTTTGTGATGTTTTGACATCCATATCATAAAACCTTAATTTATCTCAAAATATGTAATGTGCAAACGATGATAGAAATGTACTATATATTTGTAAGTAAAATGTAATACTTTGCAACATTCATAGCAAACACCTGAGAAAGTATTTGCATCCCAGTGCTCTGTATATAGTTATAACATAGATACCAAAATCTCAATTCTGAAATTGGTTTTAATTGATAATATGTATATTGATAGAAATTGAATGATTTATTAATCATAAAAACTGATACCAAGTATTCTGTCAAAGCTGTGAACTCTCCTTTTCAAAAGATTTTGTTAAAAAAAAGGAATTAGATAAGTCACTGACAGGAAAAATAATTTGTATTTCACCAGGAAAGAATTTATGTAAAAATACAAAATTCTTAAATTCTTTAATAAGAAAACAAAACCAAAATGATCAAATCAATAAGAACAACAACAACAAAAATCCTACAAAGTATCATACACAAATAATGCTTATTTCCTCTCAGTAAAATATTGAGTAATTATACCAGGTTTTTATCACTGTGATGTAATTGGATTATTTTATAGAATAATTAGAATAGTCAGGTGTTCCTATTGGTTTCGATAAAGCCTTTGAAGTTGTTTTACACTGGAATTTAAATCTCATATCCTAGCAAACATGAGGTTTGACTAAAGGCAAAGTCACTGATCCTACAAATAAAGTAATTAGTATGTTTTCTCTACTATCTCCCAGTGGTCACCATGCTTCCAGTTTTTGTTTGTTCTTTACTCCCCTTTAACATTTATTTTGTGTTGCTCATAGGAGAAATGATTTGTTTTCTGCCTTTTGTAGAGATGACCTTATACTTACAGCATGGATTAATATGCTGCAAAGGTTCTCCAACTCACCCTTCTATTCTTCTTCATTGATGCTCAAATTTCTTCCTTACCAGTAGAGTATCTTATCACCCAAAGTTTGTACAATATTTATCATTTTGCCAGTACGTCTACTGCACAATGAAGACAAATAGGCGTTGAAACTATTAATATTTGAACAAGTGACATCTTTCTCTAGTAGTGGGTTCTAAGATCCTTACACATTCCCCAGGAAGCCTGAAGGCAAATGAATTTTTAGAGTAGCACTTTAAGAGCACAGCAAAAAGAAAAACGTAAGGGTTTTGAAGAGGAACACTGCTGAAAATCAAGATACACAAATGTCCCTCAAGTTCAGGTTCTTTGCAAATATAAGAATGAATGGAGGTAGGCAGTACTTAGGCATATATTACCAAGAGACGTAGGTCTATAGTTAGAAAATGTAGTTTTCATGTAACATTGAGATGCATACAACTATATGCTATTTTAGTAGCACCTTCAGAGTACATAGTGTTGATTGTGTCAACATTTTACATTAGGAAATTACACATTAAAAGCATGAGGAAAAAAAAAGATTTATAAGTGCGTTACAATATAAGAAATGAGATGTTTCAATTTTGTAATTAAAAAAAACCAGTAAATAGATGATGTCAAGAAAATTCTTTTAAAAATTAGTATACTTAATGATACATAGCAGACATAAATTCTGAGTAGGCAGTTAAGAAATGTATACTTTCAGAAATCATAAGAGAAATCAGTGATTTCAATAATAAACATTTATTATTATAAACTGCTGTAGGAAATCCTACAGCCAGTGTGGCCTCTTATACTATAAAAGCCAATGTAAAGCACACATTCTTTCTCTTTTCTGGCTGCTGAATTCGGTTCCTGTTTGTGCAGAGGACTGTGATCTATGATTCTTCCCCTAAATAAATAATCCTTTATTATACCCAATTCTGAGCTAACGTAGGATTTCTTTTTAGCGTCCATCTTCAAATAAATAGTTTTAATTTCAAAACATCAAGTTAAATTCAAACTCATTGACAGGTGAATGGTTAAATAGTATGTGTTACACATGCAACACAGAACAATTTATTATTTGAGCAATTGTAGTTGAATATAAAGTAAAACAATTAATTTATTTATTACCATAATTTTATTTGTTGATAACTATATATATAATAGCATGAAGTTTTGATTTATTTAAAAGGCACAAAAGAAAAATATTAATGCAAATGTGACAGAGCAGCTTTTATGATTGTACTTTACATACTCTTTTTGTGGGGGGGGGTTCGAGACAGGGTTTCTCTGTGGTTTTGGAGCCTGTCCTGGAACTAGCTCTTGTAGACCAGGCTGGTCTCGAACTCACAGAGATCCGCCTGCCTCTGCCTCCCGAGTGCTGGGATTAAAGGCGTGCACCACCACTGCCCGGCTTTACATACTCTTTTTAAAAAAAATTTTTTTGCCGGTTTTCTCAAGACTGGGTTTCTCTGTGTAGCTCCGGCTGTCCTGAAACTCATTCTGTAGACCAACCTGGCCTCAAACTCACAGAGATCATCTTGCCTCTTGCTTCTGCCTCCCAAGTTCTGGAACAAAAGGCATGAACCACCAACACCAAGCACCAAATGTTCTTTGATTATAAAAGCAACCACCAACATATTAAAATGGTTTTGGAGTATATATTTAAAAATGTATGCTCCTTTCTAGATGGTATCATAGGTACTTTACTAACTGAATGTTCTTTACTCTTCAGCTTCTTGGTGGGATAACACACACACAAACACACAAACACATACACATACACTTGATATACAAGTGGATGAGAGCCTTGAAGATGATGCATTAAAATCACAGGCATAACATAAACAAGGTCAATTTTAACTGCCATTGATACCTTAATTTCTGTTCTGGTAAATTCTGATTATATTATGCAGTTTCAAGTAGATCTGATTTTAGTACATGACAAATATTTGATATTGCTATTCTTTTTTTAATATTTATTTATTTATTTATTTATTTATTTATTATGTATACAATATTTTGTCTGCGTGTATGTCTGTAGGCCAGAAGAGGGCACCAGACCTCATTACAGATGGTTGTGAGCCACCATGTGGTTGCTGGAATTGAACTCAGGACCTTTGGAAGAGCAGGCAATGCTCTTAACCACTGAGCCATCTCTCCAGCCCGATATTGCTATTCTTATAGCTAAATAATAACTGTCTTACTTAGGGTTGGTATCTCTGTGAAGTGACATCATGACCACAGCAACCCTTATAAAAGAAAACATTTGATTGAATGCTTGCTTATAGTTCAGAAGGCTAATCTGTTACCATGGCAGGAAGCATGACTGCAAACAGACAGACACGGTGCTGGAGAGGTAGCTAAGAGTTCCAAATCCAGATTCTTAGGCAGCAGGAAGAGAGAGATACTGGGCCAGGGTTGAGCTTTTGCTACCTCAGTACCCTGCCCCTAATGATACAGCTCCTTTAACAGAGTCACCCCTACTCCAACAAGGCCACACCTCTAATGGCTCCACTCCCTATGAGCCTGTGGGGACCATTCTCATTTAAACTACCACAATTACTAAACTCAAGAATATAAAATGCACCCAAGTTTAGAATCGAGGATGTCAAATATAAGCTCAAATTATTAAAACTTAAAAAGAAGAAACATTCTGTGTAAATTAATAACGTACAAAGGAGAAATGGCTTTATGGTTTGATAAAGGATGAGTCTGTCACTTGGGATTAGGGTGAGGCCATTGAATATCTTTGATTGTACTTTCATGCAATTCCCTCTGAAGGAGAATTACCATCAAAAGACTAAGGGAGTCAAGGAGAAACATTAGGCATATTTTAATTGTTACTAAGATATGTACTTTAAAAATATGAAATTGGAAGTTTACAAAAAGTGTTGGTTTAAATTAATAAAGAGAGAGAGTGTAGCTGTTTTCCTTTTTCTGTTACTGTCTAGTATCTTCCTTTTTCTTGTCTCTTTAAGAAATGATTTCAACTTAAGACAGAAAATGATTACAGTATGATGTATTTTTACTTCAGAAAAAGTCATAGCTGTTTGCTCACCTTCTTATTCTAAAGATCATAAATTGAGAGACTTTCTTTCGAAGGAAATATTTCCTTATTTCCACCTGACAATATTTAAAGAAAACCCTAAATAACTTGGAAACAATGAGATTTTCCTGGGTATGTATTCAATGACTCATTGGTGAGAGCTGTTGTCAATGCTCAGCAGAGCCATTTCAAGAGCTAGCTAACTAGAAGGTAACTCAATGAAAACGACGCTGTACAAAGGATCCAGAACAACAAGCAATGATGACATCACTCAGCAAAAAAATAACAACAATCTCCATGAAGAACACTCAATAGTTTGTTTGTTATTGGTGAACACATATTAAAATTTATGTATCTATAATATACTTATATAATAACCATATTATTTCATTAATGTCTATATGCAAAATATGAGTATTTTCAATATTTCTTATTGATGGCATTTGAAATCTGCTCTTACCAGGTTATTTCATATATTCTTGCCATTATGGTGACTGTTACTTATGTCAAGAACAGTGATTGCAAAAATATGCCGTAATTGTCAGTATTTTTAGGTAATGCTGAAAATTCTGAAGTACTGTACATGACTGCCTGAAGGTTTGAGTGACATTATTGGTGGGCCACATAACCAGCTTAAATATTCTCAGAAAGTTGTCTTTGTTACGACAAAATGCTATTCTCTTTATTTTAGGATTGACAGGCTAAAAAAAGATTCTGAGAAAGGTTCGAGGTAGGATGCCCAAAGGTCCATTGTTAGCCCAGCTCCTACAGAGTATGCAATCACAACCAGTGAGCCACTATTAATATTACAGAGACAGCCTTACATAAAGTATGAAGGGAAAATCTTTTCTCAAAAGGAACATAAAGGAACAGTGTGTTGTCAAGGTAAAAACCCCATGGCAGTATGAAATAGAAAAGATCTAATTAGAATGTGCACTTGAACTTCTTACTAACTTAAGGTACAGTTCCCAGGGAGGGGACTTAATCCCTAATTTTAGTCAAAGGGCAAATGTGCTATTAAGCTAACACAAATGTCTCAGCCAATGAGTTAGGCGAATTCTATTAGCCCTGGACTCCCTAACCTGCCACAGTTTAATAAGAAGTTCCAACGGCACCAAATTACTGTTTGTCAAGCTGAAAAGATCACAGCCAATTGCACTGCTCTGTACCAATGGACACTCTGGTCTTAACATAATGTGAGTATAAAACAAAGTGCAGCATGCATGGCTGCTGGATTGAGAACTAAGTGGTTTTGCACATATAATAAAATACCTCATTTATTTCCAGTTCTAACGTAAGTTGACCATTAAAGTAATCTGAAGTAAAAATCTAAAACAAAAAGAAAGAAGTTTTTCATTCTTTTTTTAAACTTTACTGGGAAAGGTTTCCTATATAAGGACATTCATGGTTATGGGAACACCTGTAGTCATATACTGGGCCCTGAAAATATGCTAAAACACGTTTGTTGGTTTGTTTGTTTGTTTGTTTGTTTGTTTTTTCCAGTCAGCAGAGCTGGGGCTGAGTTAAGTAGTGTAGCATCACACTGATTGATTCCCTGAATGAATTCCTTCCTAAAGAGGAGTTTGGTCTCTTGGCTGCTAAGGGGTCGTTAGCTCCTGACTTCCTCTTGGAAAAAAAAGGCAAAGAAAAAGGAAATAATGCGGGAGCTTCGGATGTAAACTTAGTATGACAAAATTAGCCTTAATTAATATGGTGTTCTGCTTTTGATATTCAACCTGTTTCAATTCCATTTCAAAAGTATGTAAACATTTATATTTATCCAATAATGATCAAACTTCCAAAGGCAAAAAATGATGTTACCAACCTCAATGTTTTAGGTTTCAGAGTTTCAGGGTCAGGGATTCAGTTTCACCTATTATTATTTCTCACCAATGAAAAGTTATTTTTATTAGACGTGCTTGCTTTATTATTGTGTTTATTGTTTATTGTTATTAGACTATCTGCCTCGAATCTGTCAAGACAAAATAAAATTATTGAAAAATGCTAGCAAGAAGCTTTCTTTAATCTATAAGTATTTTAAAATCTCAATTTAAAATAATGAGTCTTAATATTTTAGAATTGAAACTGGAACCTAAAACACATTTTACTTCTTACTGAGGTGCATTTAATTGAGACTCAAAGAAATGTTTCAATAATTTAGGAACTATTTTCCTTTGAATAATTAGAGCAATAGACTTTAGGTGTTTCAGGAATTCTCTCCATAGTAGATGGCGGTTTATAATTAAATAACAGTTTCTTCCTTGAAGAAAGAAACTGTTATTTAATTAGGTGCATAGACATCAGCATCTAAATAACTTGCTGGTCCTGAAAACGGGAATCTAGGGGTTAGGGGCTTGGAGTTGACTAGTGATCAAGAGCCTGCCTGTTGTTACAGAGGATATGAGTTCCATTCCTGCAAGTGTATCAGACAGGCTCACAAGACCGAAGCTCCAGTTCCAGGATAGCAGTTGTTCTTTTCTAATCTCTAGTAACCTGCACACACAGGATATTCACAGAATCATTTAAATAACTAAGTTAATAAAAAATAATCTACAAATAAATAAGAAAGCAGGAAGCAAGATAATTCCATAATATATTCACTGTTTATTTCTGCTACTTGAAAATAGATACATAAGGACACCGACAAAGAAAGACATTTCTGACATTACCTAAGAGAAAGACATTTCTGAGTACGGTTAGGAAGCTGGTAGGAAATTGACATACTGTAAAATAGATTTCCTGAATATAGATATAGATATATATCAACATGGTACAATCCAGGGATACTCAGGGCATAGAAACTTCAGTTGAGAAAAATACATACTCAGAAAGTAACTTTAATTCTTAAAGCAAATTCAAAAAATTATGCTGTGCATGATATGCTTGAAGTTTCTATATCAAAGTATATAGTTATTCACTATTCATGGTTAACATTCCTCTTTGAAACATAGTAATGCTTAATTCCTTTCAGCCTTTTAATTTTACAGAGGGATATATCAGAGAATTTTTCTTCTTTCAGCTGATTAAACAGCATATGTTCAATGACACAAAAAATATTAAATTGACAAGTGTTTAAATGATAATAAAATCTCAAATAACCATGTGCTTAATTTAAATTTCCAATATTGATAAAATTAAACCCTTAGTACTTTTAAGTTTATACTAATCTTAATAACCCTGATTGGAAACATTTGCAATTACATGGAACAGTTAACATTGCATACTTTCTAGCTATTCCAAGTATTTGAAGTCAAAGCGGACAATATAAAATCAAGTTTAGAGAAAAAAGAGACTCGGTCCTAATGATGAACATATCTAATTCTTCATAATTAGTAAAACTATATCTTGGAAATAAAGTGGAAGAATATGTACCTCTGAATTTAAATTATATTATAAAATAGTGTATATATTTTTATTTATATTTGTATTTAGAAAATATTTTCTATTCCATTTCCATGTATAAATAACATTTACAAAGCATATTTGAAATGTGTCAGTCAAAATTCATTTTCTCATGTTCAAAGGTATATAATAGGTATCACATTACCCTATGTGGACTGCTAAAGCAATACATTTTGATTATCAATGCTGACTATCAATCTTATTTACCACAATGGCATAGCAGGAAATAAATAACTGTTGTTCCAAGCATTTTGCCAATGTTTAATGTATTTGAGTGGAGTAAGTGGAAATCATGATTAAAAATTATTTAAAATTTAATGGTGAAGAGTTCGGAAAATTTGAGCTTTAAAAGTTCGAAGGAGAAATCAAGGTGAGTATCACCATAAGTCATTCACTTTTAACAGTTTAGTTCAATGATATTCAGGAGGAATTAGATAGAAAAGGACTTCAAAGGTCTCATAAGCATAGAGAAGTCTGAGAAGGTCACTCCTGAAACAGCTGCTGCAGGGATCAGAGAGATAAAAGTTAAGCTTCATAATTGCTATTAGAAAATTAAAGGAATGAAAGTGACTAATATCAAAATGAAAACTCAAAATGACAGAGGATTCCAGAAAAGAAGCCATAAAATATGTCTAGACATAAGTGCTCAGAGCTCATATAAAAAGATGATTAGAGAAAAAAAAATAGGTGTTAACTCATTTGTCAGTATATTACCAAGTAGCTGCCTAGAAATAAGCATATGATAGAAAAGCAGAATGATGACTTGATGCTGTATCATAGATAATCTGAAAGCTTAAGGAAAGAAAATTAAAGCTTAAACTTGAAATCCTGGGACAAGAATGAAGCCATGGATAGTAAGCATTAAATTCAGATGGTGCATCTCAGATATTTGGGCCTAATAACCCACTGACCATGTAGATCAGGGAAAATTAATTCGCGGGGTTTCTTTAGACAGTAAATTAAATACCATCTATTGTCAATCAAAATTATAATTCTAAAATTATTAAGTACTTTTCTATATTCTGAGTAAATTCTATCATCAAATATATATGTTCACAAGCACTCATTCATACTATCTCCATTTATCCATGAATAAATGGAGAGTCTTTGGGCTAGGGAGATGACTCAGTAGGTAAGGAGGTTTTCAGACAAACAGAACTTGTGTTTGGATTCCTATCACCTTCTTATAGACTAATAATGCTTCATGAACATGTAATGCTATCACTGGGGTGGGACAGACAGGTGGATACTTGGTACTCACCGGCCAGTAGCTGAATCTGTGAGCATCAGGTTCAGAGAAAAGACTATCTCAAAACATTCAGAAAGTGATAGCAAACTCGATATTCTCCATGCAAGTGTACAACTTATGCATTCATGTGAACACATATGTACAAATATACTATACACACATATGCACAGATGCAGCAATACAACAAATAAATAAATGAATAAAAAAAATGAAGTCCCAGCAGAAGGACTTTGTACTTAAATAAACTATTGAACAAGACAATGAAGAAAGATAGATATATTGGTCCATTTACATTTTAAAAATTTTAACTTTATGAAATGCATTTTAAAATTAATTTTAATTGAATTATATCATTTCTGCCTCTTCTGTATTCTCTAAGTCTTCCAAGTGCTCTCTGTATAAACCCTACTCACTTTCAAGCTGACATTATCTTTTTTAGATACTCTGTAGTGAAGGAGGTGAAACATAGAGCTTTAACGTTTAAATATTGGCTCTACACAATATTTTCCTTCCCCCCAAAATTATGGAATGAAGAGTTCCTGAAAAATAGTTGACAAATTCCTCAGGAGTTCATTCAAGGTCAATATCATTGGTGATAATCCAGATGAAAGTTTGCAAATTTTTCCGGAATAAGTTGTGACTTCGCATTGAGGCCTCCATCCTAAAAGCTACAAACATGCATGGTATGGTCCTGAGAAAGAAGGAGAAAAATTCTTTTAGGAAACATTCTGGGGCTTCAGAGATGGCTCAGTGGTTAAGAAGCATTCTATAAAACAATTATATATTTGGGATTGTAAATTTTTAGGGTTATAAATATTTAATCAAAAGCCTGAATATTTAGAGAGAAGTTTAACTATGCATACATTTAGCCAAATGTCAGTAATAAATTTTCCCGCTTGGTCTATGGTTTACTTTTCAATGTAGGAACCAGAGGTGTCTTGTTAAAGTATAACACATAGCAACTCTCATCTCCACTCAAAGAGTTGTTTGCCTTTTTTCATGTCACAGACTGAAGGTCAAAATCCTTACAAAAGTCTGAAAGCTCAGCTTGCACTAACTCTTAAGGAGAAGTCTGATTGCTCTCTTCTCTCCCTTTCTAGCCTCATCTATGTTCAGAGTACAGTAACTTTCTTGATGCTTGCTGTTTGGGTGCTGACATGAGGCTTTACTCTTCTTTTTTCTTTCTGAAACTTGTTTTGTCATTGTATGAGTATCACTTTCTTCATCTTATGTAAATATTTGCTCAAATATGTACCTAAGCATGTGCGTGCGCGCACACACACACACATACATGTGCATTAGTAAATGTTATGTTGTATGAGATCAAATACATAAACACAGCACTAATTTTGCAGCTTTAACACACTTCCAGTTATGTTGTTATCTATTTACATGGTTCTGTTTTCAACATTTCTCTTGGATGTGCTTTGATTTTCATTATAATATTGAATATTTGCATTCTACTTCTAGAATATAAAATATATGGGGAGAGAAATTTTATTCTGCTTAAACGACAAAAATAAATCTACATTCTCACAGAGCAGATGAACAATAGAGATTTGCTAAATGATTGCCCTTGCTATTCCTTTCATGTTATTTTTTGTACAGCCATTTAAATCATGTATAATAGCAACTCTTTTTTTTTGCATTTTTATTTATTTATTTATTTTTATTCTTTTTTAATTAAAATTTCCACCTGCTCCCCGTTTTCCATTTCCCTCCCCCTCCTCTCACTTATTGCCTCCTCCCCCTACTCCCCTCCCCCTATCCCCACTCCTCTTCTCCTGCCCCCACTCCATTCCCCCTCCCTCTCGATACTGAAGAGCAGTCCAAATTCCCTGCCCTGCGGGAAGACCAAGGTCCTCTCACTTCTATCTAGGTCCAGGAAGGTGAGCGTCCAAACAAGCTAAGCTCCCACAAAGCCAGTTCATGTATTAGGATCGAAACCTAGTGCCATTGTCCTTGGCTTCTCTGAAAGAAATAACTGTTCGGTAAATGATTTATTAAGGAAAACATATCTGATATTCTTCCTAAATGAGAAGCAATGAGAAACTTAAGATGAACTGAGAAAATTGTATAACTAAGAGAAACATCTTACTGCTGTGGCTAAGAAAAGACCTATCTGCCCGTTCCTACATTCCCCTATTATAGCTGAGAGTATATATTGTGATTTGGAGTGTTGCTCTTGGACCTTCTGTCCCTGGATCAGAATCCTGATGCTGTGTTGTTATCCCTGTAAACATGCTATTTCATTTGCTTTTGTTCATTTATGTGAAGAAAGGAGCTACATTAACCATCAAAGCAATAGCAATAAAGTCCATACCATTAATTTAGAGTTTAAACAAAGAGTTTTGCAATATTTTTTACCAACTCCTGTCTTTGTTGGGTTTACTCCAGTTCACAACTTGTTTCATAGAAGCAAATGAGATATTTTCCTCCCATTTGCTATAGTCTCACTGTTGGCCTTGAGGAAATATATCTTCTCAGTTTGTTTTAGTAAAATATCTGGAAATATAATCTATTTTTTCTCCAATTTCAATTAAAGCTATGCTTTAAGTGACTATAAAATTCTCATTTATATTTTCTTTCAATAAACAGGCAAATGCAAATCAAGCAATGCATGTTTTAATAAGACTTCTCAAACTAATCCTATTGTTCTTCTTTAGCAGATAATTGACCTAATTCATTATGTTTGAAATCCAAAGCTATAATAAATTGCCTCACCAAATTGATGTCTTTGTCACTGATACGATACAGCAGCAAGAGTAGCTGAAACTCTTATTACAGAAAGATTTCTTCAGAGTGGTTTTTTTAATATAATTATTTAAAGATTATGCTTTTGAACTGGAGAGATGGATTTGTAGGTATAAAAACACCTTCTGCAAACCTGAAGACCTCAGTCTCATTCCAGAACCTATGTAAACATTTAGTTGTAGTGGAATGAGTTTGTAACACCAGCTCTTTTACAGCAAGATGGGAAATAGAGACAGGAAAATCTTAGAAAAACTAGAATAAGCAACACGGAGGAAAAACAGCAGGAAATACCCTGCCTCAAAGCAGTAGGAGAAACTCAGCTCCCAGATGTTGTCCCATTAGCTCCATACACATTTGACCCCATCATACAACACTCAAATACATAAAGTAATAATAAATTTAATAGACATATCTAAGAGCTTTGATTTTAAAGTCTATATATTTACCTTTGAGTTCATTAGCTTATATTTTAATACATTATTGAATTGTATTTATCCTTCAGTGCCTTTTCTGGCTTAGAAAACCTAGGGACAGTGTATTAATCAAATAACCATGCAAAATAACATAAGAAAAATTGTAACAATGACTTTTAGTGAGCAAAGTTTTAAAATAGTGAAAATTAGAATATTAGAGTATTCATGTGAAATATAAAAGTCAAATTTCCTATTGAAAAATGTAAGACTAAAGTACAAAATACATAAAAGTAAAATAGTTTAATTTTTATAAGATTCAGAGAATTATCAAAGAAAATTAAAAACTATTTAGTGCTAAAAGATAATGGGCATATAAATATAAATTATTAGGAAACATTTTGATGTTAGAGCATAATATGCAAGAAGAGTTAAAATAAATTATGTAAGACTGAAGGAAAGTCAGCTATGGAAAATAAAAAGCAATCAGTCAAAAACTTAAATATATGACAAAAGTAGCTAACAGCAACAAAATGCAAGGCAGAAATGCAATACAAGAAACATGAGAGGGAATATTAAGAGACGTAGTAAACTTCTAGAAGCATCGAGGAAAGATAAAACATAAGTACATTATGAAAGTAAAAAGTGGAATTTATTATGAATTAGAGCACAATTCAAATGACAACAAGCATATATTACATCATGATCACAACTCTCTTTAAATGAATAAGGAATTTCCTTCTGTAATCCATTTACACAGCTGGGAGCTCTGAGAAATGTGCATGCTGGGGAGACTTTGCCTTTGATCTTCACATGCTCTTTTATGCCCATATCCGCTCCATCATTTGTTTTCCTCCTTGCCATAAGAAAACAATTGCATTTTTATGAGAATGGATTAATTTGTATTTCCCTAATGTCTTTCAGAAATGAGTCCTCTTCTATGTTCTTTTCTTATTTTGCTCAGCATATCAGTTTTTCATTTCTCTTATGTGAGCAGTTTAGAACTCTACAGTAGAATGGAATCATTTGGTGTAATAAATGATTGTTTAGATTCATGGTCATCAGGTTCTTCCAAGTTGGGTAATGCTGTCTCCAAAAGAACTTATAGGTTCAATAATTGCTCATGAATCTTTGAAACTTTTTTTATTTATATGTTTTGAGACAAGGTCTCATATATGCCAGGATACCTGAAACTTGTGCCTCTCTTGCCCAAAACTCTGGAATACTGAGATTAGTTAGAGGTATGTAGCACCAAACTTAACTCTTCATTCCTTTGAGTCTGATTGATGCCTAAGACAAAAATGGCAAGTGTGGTAGGTTTTTTTTTATTTATTTTAATTTTTTTTTTTTGGTTTTTCGAGACAGGGTTTCTCTGTAGCTCAGGCTGGCCTCGAACTCCCAGAGATCCGCCTATCTCTGCCTCCCGAGGCCTCCCGAGTGTTTTATTTTAATTTTTATTTGTTAGATTTTTTTTAAAAAAAATACCAATCCAAATTCTCACTCCGTCCCCTCCCCCCACTCCCTCCACACACCCTCCCACCCTACCCACCTCTAATCAATCCTAAGAAAGGGTAAGGTACTTTGCTTTGTGGAAGGTTCAAGACCCTCCCTACTGCATCTAGGCTGAGCAAGGTATACATTCAAAGAGAATAGGATCCCAAAAAGCCAGTACGTGCAGTAGAGATAAATCCTAGTGCCACTGCCAGTGACCCCTCATTCTGCTCCAGCCATACAATTGTCAATCACATTCAGAGGAATTAGTTTGGTCCTATGTTTGTTCCTTCCCAGTCTAGCTGGAGTTAATGAGCTTCCCATTCGCTCAGGTAAACTGTTTCAGTGGATGAACCCTTTATGGTTTTGACGTCTTTACTCATATTCCCATTCCTTTTACTCTTCAGCTGGACCTTGGGAGCGCAGTCTAGTGCTCCAATGTGGATCTCTGCCTCTGTTTCCATCTGTTTTTGGATGAAAGTTCTATGGTGATATTTAAGATAATCATCAGTCTGACTACAGGACAAGACCAGTTCGGGCACCCTCTCCTCTATTGCTTAGGGTTTTAGCTGGGGTCATCCCTGTGGGTTCTTGGACATTATTATAGAGCCAGGTTTCTTGCTAACCCCATAATGGCTCCTCAATAAAGATATCTCTTTCTTTTGCTCTCATATCTGTCCTTCCTTCATCTCGACTATCCCATTCCCCCAAGTTCTCATCAACCCTCCCCTTCTCCCCTCCTCTTCCCCTTCTCCCCTTGTATTTAACTTTTTAAAACTATGGAAGTTTCCTGGAGATTGTACCATTTACAATCACAGTAGGAGACTATCCTTGACAAATGTTAAAGAGTTTAGGATGCTTTGCTGTTAGTATACTTCTTAAGACTTCGTACATGTACAGTGCATCTACATCACTCCCAGACCTCTTGACCTCCAACTCCTAAGACTTTTAATGGTATTAGCACTGATTATCTCAGTGCAATTTTAGGGTTTACCTTTCTGAGAATGACTATGAGGTACATCTCCATGTATGATCATTTGTAAGTTATAAACCTTATTTATTCCGTGGAATATTTAGCTGATTTTTAACTAGACCATTTATCTTCTTAATGAGTTTTAAAAGTTTTGGAGCAAGATACTCTGTCAAAATATCTTGCAATATTTTTCCTAAACTATGATTTACATTTCATTAAATTCTAGCAGTGAAGTCTGTGTTTCTTTAGAAGATGTATACTTTCTTGTCAGTAACGATAAGAAAAACTGTAGAGTTAGAACATATGGCAATGCAACACTGATAAAATATTTCTTTTTTCCTTAAAAATGATAATCACTACCATAATCAAGTAGATGTCAAATGTGTGGGAAAAATACGAGTTCCTAAAGCTAGAAATGAGCTTAGTTTGGTCCCATTAACTCTTACAATTCAAATCAACCTGTTTGTATTAATCTACATTCTGCCATGTAACTCAGTTACCTATGCTCGGTACTGTATGCCAAAATTCTTCAGAGTCTCACCAGCATATCTCTGGTGTAATCCCCATGACCAGGTTCTTCCTCCAGTTTCTCTCTCTTCACAGGAATCCTAATTATTCTGCTTAGCTTGGTTATTCAGCTCTTTATTAAACCAATCACAGTGACATATCTTCACACAGTGTAAAGAAATAATCCCCAACAATATATGCCTACAAACATGTATTGAAGTAGTAAATGTATCATTACAAACCATTACAAATATGTATTAAGTGCATAATTTCTATGCAGAAATATTTCTTATTCAGAAAATAAGGTTTTTGTCTTGAGAATCTAAAATGCACATCATTTTTATGTACTCTTACCTTAGTTAAAATAGTCAAAAAGTGTTCTTGCTAAAATGTTTTTAAAAATTATATACAAGCATAATCTCTACTAGGATACACTGAAGTATCAAATGTTTTCTACAAAATGGATCACAATTTCTACAAATGTGGGTGTGGCCCAGATCCAGACAAAGATCATAGCCCAGTAGTGAGGTATGATATCTTGAAATTCCTAGGGAAGAATGGCACCCAATCTCTTCAACATATTTTATTCACAAATGCTCATTTGGAAACTAGAAAATGGTAAAGGATAATGTGAGTTAAATTTGGGATGTCATTTTTGTCAAAATGTCATTCAAGTTCCAGACTTTCAACATTTAAAGTACTGATGAATTGCTTTGCACATAATGTCACCTATTCTTTGCAATTACATTATCAAAATATTTTATATCAAAATATCAAAGTATTTATGAATATTTACATGGAAAAGACAAGGAAAATCAGGTGCAATTGTATCAGTCAGAAACATTCAAATATACGTTTGCATGTGATATTTTATGAGATCATAAATTGTGATTATTTTCATAGTATACCCCTGCAAATGCTATGAACAAGCAATATCCTTTCAGTAAGGTGAAAGATTAGCACATCACCTCTGATTTTGAATTCTATTTCTCAGTGCAGACTCTAGTGTTGGTGTTATCTAAATATGTAGTTCCTGGAAATTCAGAGTTTTTCAAAAGTACTAAGGTACCAAAACATTTTTGTATTGCTAGATATTCATAGTTATTACATTAAAATATATGGAAAATCTTTTCATAAAACTATTTAAATTAATATATCTCACTTGACAAATGTTAGCATAGAATATATCCTCTTTCAAACTTTATCTTGTTTTTTTTTTTTTTTCAAACTTTATCTTGTATAAACAGTTTTTGTAATGCTGAGTACCTAACCAAGGTCTTGTACATGGTAGCCGGAAGTCCTCATTGTGAATTATATCCTCAGTTTCACCAGAAACATAATAAAATTTTAAGTTCATAACATAGTTATATCATTTTCCTTCCCTGCCTCCAAGCTCTCCCATATACTCCTTCTAACTCTTTTTCTAAACCATGGCCTTTTTAAAAATTTATTGCTGTTATATGCACACATACACACACACACACACACACATACAAACACACATTAATTTTTTTAATGTAAATCTACCCTTCATACTATTACTCTTATTTATGCCCTCAGGGCTGACCTTTTGGTATTGGAATACCAACTTGGATGCTCTTCTGGAGAAGGTGATTTCTACAGCTCTCAGCAATCTTTAGTTTGCTATAAGTAATTTAAAGAATGTAGGGTTTGGGCTAAAGAGATGGCTCAGTGGTTAAGAGCATAGGCTGCTCTTCCAGAGGACCTGAGTTCAATTCCCAGCAACCACATGGTGGCTCACAACCATCTGCAATGAGATCTGGTGGCCACTTCTGGCCTGCGGGCATACATGCAGGCAGAAAACTGTATACATAATAAATAAATAAATAAATCTTTAAAAGAAATGGAGGGTTTGTTTCAATCTAGGTTACAATATATCATTGAAGGAAGTAAGGAAGGAAATCTGCCAAGAATTTCAAACTGTATCTGATGACTGTTCTATGGAGATTTTTACCTATGAATCAAAACTTTACAGCCACATACAAGAGAAACCATGGGAAAGTGCTGCTTGCTGATTCACTCACAGGGAAGTTTATACTCAGCTACCTTTCCCATATAGCCCAGGACCACCTGCCAAGAAATGGTTTATCCACAGTGGACTTAGCCTTCTTATGTCAAATAACAACCAAGACAAACACAGACATTTCCACAGACCAATACCTTCTAAGCATTTTTTCAATTGAGATTCTTTCTTCAGATAACCTTAGCCTGTTTTTAAAGTTATAGCTAACTAGGACACTTGTGATATTATTTCACTACAATATAATAAATATTTCACATTCATCTTTTTAAATGTAATTTTCTACCTTCCACTTTGAAGGATTCATTGCTATTCATTATGTGTGGCAATAGGCATTGAAAATTTTGAGAAAAATATGTATTGAAATATAGAATATTTCTAATAATGATGTATTTTATTGAATAAAAATTAAACTGCTACTGCCATCAATATCATCAAAATATTTCAAGCACTGAGAAGTTGCAAATTTTATGAGTCTATATTAAAATATGCAAAATTTGCACTAAAACTCAAATTTTTAATGACAACAATTTGTGACATTATTTTTTATAAAGTAGAAGATCACTTGACTCATTATGGACAAAATATATGTGAAAAATTGAAATCATAATAATTTGTGAGCCACTCTGACATCAAATATAATTTTTTAGAAAACAATATATCCTATATTCCAACCACCACACAAAAGTTTTCTTCTCAAGACGATCTTTCCTCATTATAGAGTAGAAATGTTTCAAATATGATTCCCCCAAATTTTATTTCTATTTTTTCATTTATATATAATATATTTTGATCTCATTAGTATTTTCAGATACCGATAGACCATACATACCCAATGTCTTGTTTTTCTCTCTCTAAACAAAAACTAACAAAATCCTAATAAGAGAACAGTAACACTAAAACAAACAACAAAAACATCATACAGAAATACATGAACTCCTTTTTTTGTGAGTCAACATAAGGATTTATGGGGTGGAACACTATTGTTTTTGTACTATAACTGAAAATTTCAGTAGTTTACAGAAATAAATGGTATTTTACTATTGTTCTTAAATTACTTTTTGGTTCATTGGTATGTTGAAAATGAAATAAGAACACATAGAAGAAAATCATTTCAGAAAAAGTCCTTCATAACACTTCAGTATACTAATTATAGAAAATTTTGTATTGTTATAAAAATTTAGAAGACATTTGTGAATAATTTTAAAGGTATATATGCATATATGTATATATATAATAAAATGTTCTGGAAATTTTTGAATGCAAATATAAGAACTCTCTGTAATTCTCTGCCTCTTTGTCATTTGTCTTCTCTCTCTCTGTTTTTTCCTTTTTTGCTTTGTTAATTGGAAAAGTAAAGAAAAATGGAACAAATAGATACAAAGTCAACTGACTATTGACACAGCAAAGGAAGATTAAATTATATATATATATATGTGTGTGTATACATATATATGAAACATTAATATATATATATACAAATTAATTTGTTATAGCTTGCCAAAAATAAAATATTTTATTTTATGTTTATTTAAAAATTTTGGTGCATGCCTTTAATCCCAGCACTTGGGAGGCAGAGGCAGGAGAATCTCTGTGAGTTAGAGACCATCCTGGTCTACAAGAGCTAGTTCCAGGACAGGCTCCAAAACCACAGAGAAACCCTGTCTCGAAAAACCAAAAAAAAAAAAAAATTATATATTTTTGAAGCAATATTAGAGTATGTTCCAACTCTTTACCAGTGTCTGATGAAAGCATGAAGGGAAATAGAAATGAGAAAGAGAAAAAAAAACAAAACCAAAGATGATCTGATGTTGATGTGTAGTATTCATACCATTTAGATGTGAGAAGTTGTGTGCACTGACAAATGTGAGGTTGTGTTGAACCCATTTTAGTTATAGGACATCTGACATTTGGTCTCATATGTCACGTTATTTTAAATTCTCTAAAAATATCTTAAAATATGTCACTATCACATTTAAGATAAAGTGATAAAACATCACTTTGACAATAAAGAATTCCTTAAAGTTTAAAACAAAACTTGTCAACAATTTTGATACTTTTTCCAGAATGGGAATAAGAATGTTCACTTCTATAAATTTCAGTGAAAAGAAACCCCCAAAGAAAGAAATATCCTAGTAATTTTTTAAGTAGTGACTGAAGGTTATTTAAAATATGAGAATATAGAGAGATCAATGTAAAATATTTATAAATTATGAGTGCCAACAAGTTAAAATAAACACTCTATGATTGGGTTATATTCAGCAGCAATGGCTAAAATTAAATTCTAACAGATGGGAAAGGCAGAGAGGAATGTCTGCTAGCTTTGCAAGGGAAAAAGTTGTTTATATTCAGCACTGATTAGGAAGTAACCTAGTGACCTACCAAGGCATTCTGGCAGGTACTGAGACAAGTAGAAATATTATTATGGTTGAGTCATCATTTATCTAGGAGAATACTAAAGTTTGCCAGACTAAATTTATAAAAAATAATCTTTCTTTGCTATGTCAATAGTCAATTGACTTTAGATCTTTTTTTTTTTTCATTTTTCCCTTCTTTCCCATTTAACAAGTCATAATTAGGAGTTGATATTCTAACTTGTACAAATTCATTAAACAGTTAGAATAGATCAGAACTAGATGCTGCACACTGAGTTCTCTTCCCACATGACTCCTTTCCTTCATGGCTTGTTAGAGACTTTTCTCTGTGCCTCTTCTACAATGTTGGTTTGAAAACATTGAATATTTTTGATAAAATTACGTGAATCTTTGATCATCACTATTCTTAGTTTTTCTTGATGGGTAAAGGATTTGAGTGATTTATTTCAGAGAACGGCTTTATTCTGAGTTTCCACTTTGATTGCTTTGGGTAATTGACCGAGTGAGTAAATGTTATTTCATCTTGCAGCTTGTAGTTCATTATCCAAGAAAACAGTAAGGGAAGACATTCAAAGCAGACACCAGGAGTGAGGAACTGATGTAGAGGTTATGGAGGAGTGCTGCCTGCTTTTGAATTGCTCTTTCCCAGTCTTCTCAGAATGTTTTCTTTCTTTTTATTCTTTTAATAATTTTATTTAAAATTTTTCATATGATACATTTTGATCATATTCTTTCTCTTCCTACAATTCATTCCAGATCTTCCACACCTCCCTATCCATCCAACTTCATGTACTTTCTTTTGCTTCTCCTCTCTCTCAAAACAGAAATAGAGAATGAAAATCAAAACAGACAAACTGAAAAATGCCAATAAAGCAAAAACAAGAAGTACGTACATACATGCTTGTTCACACACACACACCTATTCTTTTTGTGTTGACCAATTCATTCTTTGTAATGGGCCTGCCTTACAGTGTGGTTTATACACCCAGTGACATACCATTAGAAAAAAAAAAAGCATGATCTTCCCTTTACCAGTAAGCATCAATTGCGAGCTTTGTGGCTAGACATGGGAATTTGTGTTCAATTCCCTTTATCAGTTCTGGGAATTTGTTTTATTTAAATTGTGCAACTATGTATATGCTGCCATAGTCTCTTGAGTTCATATGTTTATCAGTTCTATTGGATCTGGATGAAACTCTTTATTTTGAGCCATTCAGCAATTCTTGCTCTTATAAACTTTCCGCATCCTCTTACACAAAAATCCCTGAACATTGAGGGGGGAAGGTTTGATAAAGACACCACATTTAGAGCTGAGTACTCTAAAGTCTCTCATTCTCTACGCATTTTCTGGTTTGGGATCTCTATGCCAATTCCCATCTATTACAGGAAGAAACTTCTCTGATGAAAGTTGGATAATGCACATATCTTTGGGTAGTGCAGTATGTCATTGAGAATAATTTTATTTCTATGTTTCTTTAGCAGGATAATAGTAACTTTCCTGTAGACTGATGACCTACCGAGCCTCAGGTTCTTGGTTGCTTTATCACTATCAGGTATCGGTTCTATTTCATGGAGTGGGCCCTGCCTAATAAAAAAAAAAAGTTGGTTGTTGGAGGAGGTTGCTTGTTGGTTCCTGAACTCCTGGCTAGCTTAGACCCAAAATAATCACAGAGAAACTGTATTAATTAAATCACTGCTTGACCCATTAGCTCTAGCTTCTTATTGGCTAACTATTACATATTAATTTAACTTATTTCTATTAATCTGTGTATCGCCACATGGCTGTGGCTTACTAGTTAAAGTTCAGCATCTGTCTCCAGCTAGGCTTCATGGTGTCTCTCTGACTCTGCCCTTCTTTCTCTCAACATTCAGTCCAGTCCCCCCTGCCTTGCTCTGCTCCATTCTTCTCTGCTCTGCTATGAGATCAAAGCAGTTCTTTTTTTTACTTTTTTTTAATTAATTAATTAATTTATTTATTTATTTATTTATTAAAGATTTCTGCCTCCTCCCCGCCACCGCCTCCCATTTCCCTCCCCCTCCCCCAATCAACTCCCCCTCCCTCGTCAGCCCTAAGAGCAATCAGGGTTCCCTACCCTGTGGGAAGTCCAAGGACAACCCACCTCCATCCAGGTCTATTAAGGTGAGCATCCAAACTGCCTAGGCTCCCACCAAGCAAGAACGTGCAGTAGGATCAGAAACCCAGCGCCACTGTTCTTGAGTTCTCAATAGTCCTCATTGTCCGCTATGTTCAGCGAGTCTGGTTTTATCCCATGCTTTTTCAGACCCAGGCCAGCTGGCCTTGGTGAGTTCCCAATAGAATATCCCTATTGTCTCAGTGTGTGGGTGCACCCCTTGCGGCCCTGAGTTCCTTGTTTGTGCTCTCTCTCCTTCTGCTCCTGATTTGGACCTTGAGATTTCTGTCCGGTGCTCCAATGTGGGTCTCTGTCTCCTTTCATCGCCTGATGAAGTTTAATATTCAGGAGGATGCTTATATGTTTTTCTTTGGGTTCACCTTCTGATTTAGTTTCTGAAGGATCAAGAATTATAGGCTCAATGTCCTTTATTTATGGCTAGAAACCAAATATGAATGAGTATATCCCATGTTCCTCTTTTTGGGTCTGACTTACCTCACTCAGGATAGTGTTTTCTATTTCCATCCATTTGCATGCAAAATTCAAGAAGTCATTGTTTTTTACTGCTGAGTAGTACTCTAATATGTATATATTCCATACTTTCTTCATCCATTCTTCCATTGAAGGGCATCTAGGTTGTTTCCAGGTTCTGGCTATTACAAACAATGCTGCTATGAACATAGTTGATATATACTTTTGTTGTATGATAGGGCATCTCTTGGGTATATTCCCAAGAGTGGTATTGCTGGGTCCAGGGGTAGTAAAAACAGAGAAGCCGACCAATGGAATCGAATAGAAGACCCTGACTTTAACCCACAAACCTATGAACACCTGATTTTCGATAAAGGAGCTAAAAGTATACAATGGAAAAAAGAGAGCATCTTCAACAAATTGTGCTGGCAAAACTGGATGTCAATCTGTAGAAGAATGAAAATACATCCATATCTATCACCATGTACAAAACTCAAGTCCAAATGAATTAAAGACCTCAATATCAGTCCGAACACACTGAACCAGATAGAAGTTCTTTATTTTCTGACGAATAAAAGCAACACATAGGAGGAAGGACCTTTCTCAGTGGGTTACTCCCATAACATTTACGTCACTATTGCCTCAGTATATGTTACTGACAGGTCACTGTTGTGGGCTGTAGAGTTTGTAGATTGCTGAAATTCATGATTACAATTCTCCTTCAGGATCATGCAAAGTACCTCCTAGGAGGAATGAAGCTTTTTGGTGGACATTAGCTCTGTTTCCCCATGTTCAAAGAAATAAGTAAGTTGTGTCTTCAGCAATAAGGCCTTTACATCCAGTTATGAATAATAACCTTGTCAATAACCTGTAATAATTGATAGTCGTGGTAAGAAGGTATATGAGATTTCTTAGCCAGTTACTCAACAAAATTCAACCCATTTCTGGTAGTGTAGATTTTTTTTTTTTGGTGGTGTATATTTGGGCATTGTCTACGCCATTATATGGTTACTACATTAAACTTTCTTTTACATATGTATATATTGAGGAAATATTAAGAGTAAGAGTAATAGATTTCTATATACATTTTCAAAAGACCTTTAGTGTTAATTGTTACTTTCTGTACCCCTTCCTTTACCCTGTGCTCCAATTGCTCTCATCATGTAATCCTCCTAATCTAGTTTTCCACTTATCTATTGATAATACCATATTATATTTCCCTTTACTTGCAAGATTCTTCTCTTCATATTGGGTTCTTTCTGGTTTCTTTACCTCTGTGGTTATTAGGCATGACACACATATCTAAACATTTTATGCTAATATCCACAGAGATATTAGCTTTTAAGCTAATGTCCACAAAGACAAGAATATGTGGAAAATTTGTCTTTTGGGGTCTGATGATTGTTTTTAGCTCCATCCATTTGCCTGCAAATTTCATTTCTTAACAGCTAAATCAATATTCCATTGTTATTATCCATTCTTCACCTGATGAATATCTAGGATGTTTCCAATTTCTGTCTATTCTGAATAGACAAGCAATGAACATGGAAGACCAACAATCTCTGTAATTTTATTTAGAATCCTTTGAGTATATATATCAAAAGGTGGTATAGCTAGATCTTGAAGATCTGTTCCTGGGTCCTGAGGTAATTCCAGAGTGACTTTCACTGTGGCTGTACCAGTTTATACTCCAATCAGTAGTGAATAAGAATTTTCAGCCGGGCGGTGGTGGCGCACGCCTTTAATCCCAGCACTTGGGAGGCAGAGGCAGGCGGATCTCTGTGAGTTCGAGACCAGCCTGGTCTACAAGAGCTAGTTCCAGGACAGGCTCCAAAACCACAGAGAAACCCTGTCTCGAAAAACCAAAAAAAAAAAAAAAAAAAAGAATTTCCCTTTCCCTGATTCTTCAACAGCATGTACAGTCATTTGTTTGATTATTTGTTTGATTGATCTTGATCATCTGGTAGGCTGTGTTGAAATCTCAAAGTAGTTTTAATTTGCTTTTCCCTTTTGGCTAAGAATGATAAGGATTTTCACGTGTTTTTGAGCCATTTATGTATCATCTTTTGTAAAATCTGTTTAATTTTGCACCCCATTTTGATTGTTTTATTTGGCTCCTTCTTGTTCAATTCTTTGAGTTCTTTATTGTATTTATTTAACTCTATGTAAGATATATAATTGGTGAAGATTTTTCACACTCTAAAGTCTGCTGCTTTAGAATTATTGTATCCTTGTACAGAAGATTTTCAGTTTCATGAGGCCTCATTTATTAATTATTGCTATTAGTGCCTGTGCTATTGCTATCTTGTCCAGAAAGTACTTTTTTGTTTCACTAAGCTCAAGCTTATTCTCTAATGTCTCTTCAATCCTGTTTTGGATATTTAATATTATCTTAAGGTCATTCAAACATTTGAAGCTGAATTTTGTGCAGGGTGATAGATATGCATTAAATTTCATTCTTCTACTTTTAGCCTTGCAGTTTGACGAGCACTATTTACTGAAGGTGCTGACTTTACTCAAGTGTATATTTTGGCTTCTTTGTATAAAAAGTCAAGTGTTCATAGGTATGTAGCATATACCTATGCCTTTAATCCCATTTAATTGACTAATATATATGTTTTTATGCCAATATCATATTGTTTTATATATAATTCTATAATATATGATGATAATTCAAGCAGTCCTTTTGCTATTTTTATCATCTCTTGATAGCTATATTATTTGGGTGGACTGTATAAGACAACAACTTTGTTTGTTTGTTTTTGTTTTTTTTTTTTTAAATTTTGTTTGAGAGAAAGTTTCACTATGTGTCCAGACTTAGAACTGTCTTTGTTAACAGTCTGGCCTCAAAACCACTAAAATCCACTGGCCTCTGCCTTTTTGGTGCCAGTGATTAAAGTGTGGATGATCATACTTAAAAACAGAACAGTTTGATCAATATTAACAAAGTCTCACTTATAACTATAGTGTGCATGCATTTTTAGCTAAATAATTTTCCATATTTTACATCCCAAAATGAAGGAAATGAATTTTTATTAAAGAATGAAGAGCATAGACATAGCACTTTTGACTCCTTTTAAATTTTTTCTAAGAAAATGCATTTTTTCATAATAAATACCAGAGACATTTGAAGTAATATTTCTTCAAAGAAATAATCATAGTAAAACATTATTTTAGAACCACTATTTTAATGTAAATACATTACTTTAAATTTTAGATATAAATAGGCAATTACGTATTAATACAAAATTAAACGAGACCTGAAAGCACACACCATTAACTTCAGTATCTTGGCAGAGGTAGAGGAGGCAGAGGCAGGGGGACCTCTGTGAGTTCAAGGTCCACCTGGTCTACATAGTGAATGCCAGGCAGGTCAGTGTTGAATAATGATGTCTTACCTTAAAAATCAAAACAAAACACAAAGCGGAAGTTTTCTCTTATTTCCAAAGCATGAGGTTTCTGTCTCATGATTGAACTTAGACAACCAGAGTTGTCATCCCCACAGCAGGCATTACTGAAATTTCTCAAATGAGAGGAAATTCATTCATTAATTTCAATTCCAAAATGTAAGATTCTATTTTTTTTCTTGAGTATATCTTTCTCCATTTCTGCTGTTCTGGGGGAAAAAAAAAAAAAAACAGGCACACACTGGACATACGAATAGGGTGCTCTGTATTTAGAGAAAATATCATTTGATGTCACAATTTTTTAAATTTTAGGTATATATTCCATTGTATACTTTTTAAGAAAGTCCCAAATCCCACTTTTTTTGCCATATGATTCATTCCTCACTAAAAGTGTTTGATAATATATGAGGGAAGAATGTGCAATGGGCTATACAACACAGTTGTGCATCACTGGCCCCATCACTAACAACAATACACACAAAAGACAAAAATTGTTGATACAAATATTTTGTTCATCCTCCATTACACTAAATGTTTTTCTTCAAAATGACAGTTTTCAAAATGTGCATATTTTACTTTCTATACCTAAATCACATATGAAGTATGATACAGAAGTTTAGTGTAGTGTCAATGCATTTCAAAATTCATATATTTAATTTGCCCCTGCCTGTTATACTGCAAATCTTCATTTGAATGCACATATTCCAATATATTAATACTTTTGTTATGAAGACTGGACCTGTAGTTTCTTTGACCATACTCAGACATGGCCGTTGATATTGAGGGTATTTATTTCTATGCTATATAAAACTTTGATGCACTACCAACCAGTCTTACATTCCCCAGTAATTCTTCTAAAGTATTCTTTTTGTATAGTATTTATTGTGATTCAATTTAATCTGGTGTTTACTCTCTTGCTTAGTATCTCTCTCCTTCTATTTACAGATTAAATTTAAAAATTCAGAATTTTCAGTTAAATTTAAATATCTGAATATGCTATGTTTGTTTCCCAAATTAAAATATTTTTTGACACATACTTACTTATAACATAAAATACAATGCAGAAATTTATACTTAAAAGAACATTTTAATATGTAATATGTAACAGTTTAAAGATTGCAAAAATGAAAAATATTTGGGAAATACACTGAACTCTTTTTGTTACAAACTTAATAAAAATATTTTTCAAAAAAATATGGAGCCCTATTATATAAAGCTTTGTGTACCTCTGTAGAGGAATATAGCCTATATTTGGAAATTTTTGGTGTTTTCTTTACTCCTGTAGAGATGTTGAATTTTATATATTTGAATTTCAATCAAATTGATTGATATCTTAATCTTCATTTAATATCCAAAAAATAATATATGCATGTAGATATACACATATGAATGTTTTATGTAAATCATTTTGTTTCTTATCTACCAAAACAATACTTGCTAACAGTATATGCTCTTGCAACTGTTACCACCACTTTATTATTGCAGTTGCTATAAATCCAGAAAAAGCACCAGATACTCACAAAATCTTGGATATTTTTGATATAAGAAATATTTTAAAGGGTAGAAGTGGTGGTACGTTCATTTTATCCCAGATCTGGGGGAAAAAAGTAGGCTTCTCTTTAAGGTTAAAACTATCCCAGTTCACACAAAGTTCCAGACCTGCCAGAGTTACATAGTGAGACCATTTATTAAAAAATTAAAAGTATTAAACAAGTAAAATAGATTTTATAAAATTGTTTACCTAGGGCTAAACTCATATTCAGTGTGTTCAAAGCCTATTAATAGTTCAGTGACATTTTTCTGTTTTCCAGGGTTACATAAAAAAGATTTTTCCCCCATCCTTATTTAGAAAGGCTAAAAGAAGCTGAGCTAAAGAAATCAATGAAAGTATGGAGTGAACCCGTAAAAAACATTTTCAAATGTCATATCGCACTTTAAAATATCAGTCTGATACAGAGAAGAGGATGTAAGTAGTGGAAAGTGCTCAGAAACAATCTCAAACCATTTCAAAACTAACACTTCCCTTGTTTTTTGAAATAGACCTTATAAAGAGGTGAACGCATCAAGTGCACTTTAATGCATTAAGTGCTGTTTGCTCTTAAAAGGCTACCCATCTAAATGACCAAGTGCTCCAGCGGGCAGGGTTTAGTCCTCTGGGCAGAGTACCACGGCTTCTTTTCTAGTGGCAGAGGCTGCAAACTTTGCTGTCTATTGTCTGACATTGACATCTCTGTCTGAGCAGTTTGCAACTCAGAATGAGGCTGGTGTAAGTTTAAGCAGATGATGCAGACTAAAAGATAGTTTTAAGTTGATTATTTTAATAAGGAGAACTTTGGAGAAATTCATATACTCAGTGCCTAACAACTGTATTATAAGTTTGAAAAGCATGATTAATTTGTATATTCTGGAGAAAGCCTAGCAAGCATGAGTTGGTCATAAAGTTGAACGTTTTTTTTTAGTAATTACTACAATTTTAAATTTAAGTAGATATTTTATGACCCTGATGGTAACATCTATTATTAGTAGCAATGTAAATGGAGCAAAGGGCACCAATATAAAATAATTATTGTATGTGTGTGGGGAATGTTTAATAAATTCATGTACATGCTAAAATTAATACCTGTGATTCTAAGTTGTTTATGAAAATGAACATATACTTGAATATATATGTTCATTATATATATATATATATATGTTCACTAAAAGTGAACACATGATTTATTCAGGGATCGTGAGGGGGTATGTATATAGGGAATTAGGAGAGAGAAAAGAGAGTGGAAAATTGGATCCAATGATCCAATTGTATTTTTTTTAATGAAAAACTAGAAAGTAGATATGAATAACAAAGAATTATCAGATACTAAAAATACAACTTTGGAACAGAACTTCTGTGTAGTTTCTTGTACACATGTAATTCTACAAAAACAATGTACAAGCAAATCATAGTTCACTTGTATGAATTATTGGGAGACAATAGCTGTCAAATTGACTCACTGAATAAGCACGCTTGTTGCCAAGACTAAGGTCCTCACGTCACTCCACAAGCATACATGGTATATGGGGAGAAACTGCACCTGCAAGCTATTCTCTGCCTTCACAAACATACTATTACACACACACGCCCACACACACACATGCAAACAAACGAAAAATAATTGAATAATGGAACAAAATTATCATGCCACTTTCCAATAATTCTGATGAAGATGTAGGTGCACGTTTCCAGTTGCTTGATTACCATTGAACCTGGTATGTAGAAAATGATACATAAATACAAATTATTATTACTTTTTGCTACTTGAGGAAGAAAATAACTGATTATGAGTTTGAAGAAGCCCTAAATATTCTATTATCCTCATAGTCATTATCAAATATAATCATAAAGTTTGAGCTACACAAATTTTTTTACTTATACTAGAAGTATACTTATTTCACACATAGAAAATTTTATATGCCATATATGAAGATTTAAGGAAAGTGCTTGTTGCTTATTTTATAAGGGCAAGTATGCTATTTTAAAGCTTTTTAAATGTTGTATGCAAGATGGTAATTTCTTATCTTTATAAAGCGTAAGTCATTGTATTTTGAATAACTTTACTGTGATTGAAAGGGCTTGTGATTTAAGTAACATATGCAAATGAAGCTAAGTGGTATTTGCATACTGAGATTCATTTAATCATAATATTCATAATCAAGTGAAAATCATTTTAGCTAAGTGTAGTATTAATCAATGTTGTAAATAAGCTTTAATTTGCAAATGATTGTTTTTAAATAATTCTTTTATAATTTGACTTAATAAAATACGAACATTCTTATATAATTTTAAATAAAATATTAGAGCTCATTGACATATGTATCACAAATATTTTTTTCAGTCTTTAATGGAAAAGTGAAAATACATTATCAACCTATTATATAATATATAACTGAAGTAAATGGTAACATTTGAGTCTATATTAATGGATCAAATGATTGATGGACTAAAACTTTCAGTGGGATCAGATACTAGCTTGTAGTTAATAATGTCTCATCTAAAAACTTCAGTCACCCTAAATTTAAATCATTAGATATCACAGAAAATTAAAATTTATATAAAGTAATTAACAATATACAGGAATTTATGTTATTTATTTTTATTTTTATAATAAAGACACAATTATAAAACACAGAATGGTCCTTTATTATTTGTTTTAGGTAAGGCAGAATTTGAGTTATATTTTAATTAACTTTCTCAGTGATTTGATTGTATTTGGAAGTACAATAACATAGTTTACAAAATAAAAAAGTGGATCTCTGAATAAGAAGGCCTATAATACAACATCTGCTCCTTACTTTGCAACTGTTTGCATTTACTTAACTTTGTAAACACCACACAGTTTTAAAATAGCAATAATAACTGTATTTGTTTCTTTTTATACTAAATTATACAAAATGATCTGTGGTGGTTGACTGGAATCTGAACATTTTGTTCCTAGTTGGTGACACTGCTTGATCCTCATCTGACTTTCAGTCTTCTTTGTGTTTTGCCCTTGAAGTTAAGGGTCAAGGTCACTCAGTTTCCTGCTCTGGACACCTGCTTCTATGTTTCCTCACCATTATGGACTTGTCCTTAAAACTTTAAGTCAAAATAAACTATTTCTTTCAAAACTTTCTGTGGCCCTGGTATTTCATCGCAGCAATAAATAGTAATCTGGCAGTATTTTATCAAACAGAAGCAACAAATTTAACAACAAATCATAATAATTCTTTGCTATAAGGGAAAGCATATCTTTACCAAAATATCTTTTCAAATTTTGATAGTTGATATAGACTGTAGGAAGACGTTTTTGTCCCACTAGCCAATTCCCAAATTACCACACTGACATTTATTATTAATTATAAATGCTCATCCAATAGCTCAGTCTTATTACTAGATAACTCTTACATTTTAAATTAACCTGTATTTCTTATCTATGCTCTGCCACATAGCTTGGTACCTATTCTCAGTACAGAAAATTCATCTCCTACACTCAGCATCTCCTTGTGAGTCTCAGACTCCTCCCTTCTTTTTGTACTCTCCTTGTCTACAAGTTCTACCTAACCTCTACCTGTCCATCTATTAGCCAGTCAACTTCATTAAACCATTCATAGTGACATACATTGTATAGAAATATTTCACAATAGACAATATTTCTATCGAAAATAAAAATTTACAGGGTGTGGCAGACATTTGTAGTAAATAATAATTAGTGACAAAAAAAAGACACCACAGATTTGAAAAAGAGGAAGTAGAGGTATATGAGAGGTTTAGAGTAAATCATATAATTAATTATATTATAATCTCAAATAATTTTAAAAAGATAATTTTACAAAAAGAAAAGAAGTGTTGGACTTTGTAAAGAAAAGGATAGAGCTAATATTGTTTGTTAAACATGTGGTTTCCTTAAAAAAGTTGATAAGGAGTCTCCCAATATCATGCCTGGAATTACCTCATCTATGTGGCTTCCCAAGACTGTAGTAGTTTTCTCTGTTCCCAGTTGAATCATAAGCACTTGAAATGCTTGACTAATAATAATGAGTCATAAAACTTGGCTGTCTGTCCAACCCTAACCCTAACATCCTCAAGTTGAAACTTAATTTCTATACACTGTGTACTTTATACATATATAGATATAACCATATCTATAGAGGCACAAATAAATTTTCTGAAATTCAAAGTTAATAGCATTTCATCATTTGATCCATTATTTTCAAATCTTAGTACTGTCAAAAATAATTTACTTTGTAGTATAAGCCTTTTAATGTTACTTATCATTCAAAACTTAGATCATGTTTTCCTTATCTTATTTGTAATTATCTTATTGTACATTACAAAAATCATTTTTCACTACAGTATTAGTAAATGTAGAAGCAAATTACTGCTTTGATAAGCTTTTATGTGAAATTTCTATAACCTTTCCCAAAATTCTTGTAGAAAAAAACAGACAAAAACTAATTCTAATCTCTATTTTATAAATCAAGATTCAATGAATATAAAATATTAAGTCTGGGAAAAAACATTTTCAAGAGCATGAATATGCATGGTGTGAATAGTACGAAAGTCATATTGAAATGTGACCTTGCATATTAAAGATGAAATCAAAGCTGTAAAAGATTGTTAGGTCATTATGACTCCTTCTGTGTGAATTAATCTGTTCATGGATCAATGCATTACAAGCCTGAGTGTTTAGTGGCTTATCTATGGTATAGAAGTGTAGTAATGAGGCAAACAGAACTGCTTTTCACCCCACCCGGCTCCTGCACTGCTAGCTTTACACTCGAAATAACAACACACAAATTGTATTCATTTAAACACTGCCTGGCCCAGTATATGTAGCCTCTTTTTGGCTAACTCTCACATCTTGCTTTAATCTGTGTAGCACCACAAGGTGGTGGCTTACCGGGAAAGATTCAGCATATCTGACCTGGCAGCTGGCTCCATGGTGTCTGACTGACTCTTGTTTTCTTCTTCTTTCCAGAATTCTGTTCGGTCTACTCTGCTTATCTAAATTCTGCCCTATTAAAAAGACCAAGGCAGTCTCTTTATTAACCAATGAAAGTAACACATAGACAGATGACCCTCCTACATCATAGAAGTTGGTCTATTTCTGTCTCCTCTAATGGCATTTCTTCTGTGTAATGATATGGACTGATTGTATTCTCTGTAGTCACAGCAGGAGGAAGACCATTCCCAAGCACAAGTACTCATCTCCAGCTTCCAACAGTCCAGAAAAGAAGTATTGCTGAAATTTCTTCTCTATAAACCTCTCAGACTTTAGTACACAGTTATTGAAATTATAACCATAAAACACACATACACACACATGCAGACACACACATATTACTAATAATACATAATACACATAAAATAATAACATAATATACATAACACAGGGCTAATAATACATAATAGGTATAGAAGTATAAGTGCAATTGGACACCACATTCTATAAAGGTTGGCACTGTTAGGAGATGTGATTTTGTTGGAGTGGGCATAGTCTTGTTGGAGAAAGTGCATTACTGTGGGATCAAGCTTTGAGTTTTCCTATGCCATGTCTCCATTGACTTCTATCTGCAAGCAGAGATGTAGGACTCTCAGTTACCTCTCCAGCACCATATATGCCTTATGGATATTGTCACAGTTTGAGTTTCTACCGCTGTGAATAGATACCATGACCATGATAACTCATAAGGAAAACATTTAATTGAGCATGTTTGCTTATAGTTTCACAGGTTTGGTCTATTATCATCATAGCATGGAGTATGGTGGCATGCAGGCAGACATGATACTGGCTACATCTTAGCTCATAAGCAACAGGAAATTGACTGAGACACTAAGTGGTACCCTGAGCATAAGGAACCTCAAAGCTCACCCCCAAAGTGGTACTCCCCCCAACAAGGCCAGAGCCACTTGTGATGGAGGAAGGTCATTGGTTAACTAATAAAGAAACTGCCTTGGCCCATTTGATTGGCCAACCCTTAGGTGGGTGGAGTAGACAGAAGAGAATGCTGGGAGAAAGAAGCCGAGTGAGGAGTCGCCATGATTCTCCCACTCCAGACAGACGCAGGTTAAGATCTTTCCTGGTAAGCCAGCTCGTGGTACTACACAGAATATTAGAAATGGGTTAGATCAATATGTAAGAGCTAGCCAATAAGAGGCTGGAGCTAATGGGCCAAGCAGTGTTTAAAAGAATACAGTTTCCGTGTAATTATTTCGGGTAAAGCTAGCCGAGTGGCGGTGGGAAGCAGCCCCGCCGCCCCTATAACAACAGAGTGGCACCCAACGTGCTAATGAACTCCACGTAAAACCTGAGAGGGCTTAAAAAGGAGAGAGAGAGAATTTAAGACAGCTTTTTGCTGTTTGTGGGTTGCCTGCAGCAAAGAAATTGTCCTGACTCAGCAACAGGAAAAAACTGGCTGTTTTAAAATGCCGGCTTTCTGGGCTGTGCCACCATTGTGATCTCTGTTTGGCTCCTGCTGGAGACAGAGCTTTTAAATGGATCATTTGGAGTAAATTGCTACGTCTTGCTTGATGGCAATGTGGATTGCTGTGTACCTGGAACTCTGTGTGGCTCAGGGGCACCAAATGGCTCTGAGGCAGGAGGGCTCAGCTCCGCCATGCAGAACTGTGGTGGTCTCAGGCAGGAACTACCGTAATTACTGTAATAACAGCTCAGTTACGGTTTAGACTCGGCAGGACACAGGCGGTACCATATTACCTGTACATGGTGCAACTTAAGTTTTTAAGAAATGCTTAATATTTTAAGAAATGCTCCTGGATAATAAAAAAATTACAGATTCACAATAAAACAGATTCAGACATACAAGACCACAATGTTGGATGAGTGTACGTAGGCTTGAGAGAGAAAAAAATATATATAAATAGTAAAGTTAATGTCTTAAAAAAAGGGTAAAGTCTTTAAAGAGACAGAGTACAGATAGTTATAGATTAAAAAAATAAAGAAAAATAAGCCACGTAAAAATAAAAAATTCAAAGAGAGTCTGGATTCTTTGTATTATTGTGTTTTCTTTAAAATTTTTGACTGTAAAGGAGCTAACTGCAGAGAGACATTTCATTATATGGGCTGCCAAGCTAAACCAAAATGGATACAAGGGTATTATGATTTCAGAATATGGGTCTAAGGATATGATGCTTTGGAGAGGGTCTTCTTTTGTTTTCACAGAGGATGAGACTCTGTGGATTGTGTCTACCCCAATATGGTATGATAGACCACGCCCTCCTGAAAGGTTGCTGTGAACACCTTCAGAAAATTACTTCACTCAACTGCCGACTGAGATGACCCTGACACACAGGTTACACCATAAAAGATCTAAATAACAGCGCCCCCATTCAGCAGAAAGCAGTTTGGAGAGAAAAACTGCGCCCATGTTCCCAAATATGGTTTATAAATGTTCTTTTACATTTAAAGGGGGATATGATATAGATATGAATAATTTGCATTGGTGTGGATTTGAAGGTCAATTTTGTTATATGTATATACATATTTCTAATCTTGATTAAGGTATTGTGATTGTGTAGTTCATTTAAAAATGTAATGTATATAGGTTGTTAATGGATAATCATCAATAATAGTCAAGTTTGTAGTCATGTTAGTTAGATTTTCTGGATATATAGAGACATATTTCAATTACATAGGTATTCTTCATATCTTTCAAAGACTGCAAAATATGGCATTTAAAATGTTTTAATAACTTAGGGCATTTCATGACAATGAGACATGTCTGCTCCTGGCAGCACCAATCTACTTTGAAGATGGGCATCGAAGAGGATCCTTATGGAGTTTGATAGACATTTGGGCAAGAAACTGCTCTTGCCTGAACTGTTGCATAAACTGGACACAAAAAACCCGCAGAGAGAGGACTGCTGAACTTGCGTAAAGGTGAGATGATCTTTCGGGGTTCCTGATTCATGAAAGAGTCTACGAGACATTCTACAGGACACAACAAAAAGTGACTGAACTGTCTTTGGAATTTTCCTGCTTCATGGAAATGTCTGCTAAAAACTATGGGCCTGTAGGCCAAAGATGGATGCCCCAACGGTACAAAAGAACTTTGGGTGACTGTCCAGGCAGCGAAATGTCTCTGTCATTTCTAGAGTTTTGGATTTTTTGTTTACTTAGGTAATATTATATCCTTCTGGAGTCTTTGATGGAGTTAAAGAATAAATAGATAGTTATAGTTTTCCTTAGTTATGATAAAAGATAAAGTAGATATAAATATTGTAAATGTAATTCTTGCTTGATAACATTTTGTTATATGTAATTTTGCTGTTAAAGTTAAGCCTTCTCTTTTTTGTTTAAACAGAAAAAGAGGAAATGATGGAGGAAGGTCATTGGTTAACTAATAAAGAAACTGCCTTGGCCCATTTGATTGGCCAACACTTAGGTGGGTGGAGTAGACAGAAGAGAATGCTGGGAGAAAGAAGCCGAGTGAGGAGTCGCCATGATTCTCCCACTCCAGACAGACGCAGGTTAAGATCTTTCCTGGTAAGCCAGCTCGTGGTACTACACAGAATATTAGAAATGGGTTAGATCAATATGTAAGAGCTAGCCAATAAGAGGCTGGAGCTAATGGGCCAAGCAGTGTTTAAAAGAATACAGTTTCCGTGTAATTATTTCGGGTAAAGCTAGCCAGGTGGCAGTGGGAAGCAGCCCCGCCGCCCCTATTACAACACACTTGAACAAAGCAACACCCTCTTATAGTGCCACCTAGTAACTTGAGGTCCTGCTTGTTTGCGTTTCTGTCCTGCCCAGTTCCCACAGCCATTCAACCCCAAAGAAATCACACAGAGAGTCTGCATTACTTATAAACTGATTGTCCCATTAGCTCAGGCTTTGTATTAGCTCTTATAACTTATATTAACCCATTATCCAAATCTATGTTAGCCACATGACGCATTACTCTTTTCAGTGGGGTAGGCCACATTCTGCTTCTTTGGTGACCTGGGCAGGAGTGCAGAAAGGGATCTTCCTGCTTCCCAGAATTCTCCTGTTCTCATCACCCCACCTCTACTTCCTGTCTGGTTGACCTGCCTGCCTGTCCAATCAGCATTTATTTAAAACATGATTGACAGAATACAGACAATTCTTCCACACCACCACCTCCTATGAGATTATAGGTGCCAATTACATTCAAACTATCACACTAGGCAAATAAATAAAATCTCTGCCTATTGATCTATCTCTTCCTTATAATCATAAAAGAAGTCAAGAAATTTTTTACAGATAACTTACCTACAAACCCAAATGACAAATTAAAATGTGATCCAAGAGAGACTAAGATTTTTATGTATTTATTTATTTTTTTTTTGAGACAGGGTCTCATTGTCAAATTGGGTTGAACTTTCTATATGTAGTTTGCAGTGAACTCATTGCCCTTTTGAGAGCATGGATGGCAAGCCTTTCCCCTTTCTTGGTTTGCCTTTTCCAGTCTGTGAGCCTGAGTTGCACTAGGTAATATCTTCTGAAATCAAATCAAATCAGGGGTTTCATGTTTAGTGATTTAAGTGATATTTCTAATGGATTTTCATCATTTTTAAATTATATGAATAGTATAAGATATTACAAATAAAAATGTGGGTATCAGTTGAAGCCACAGACTTCCCACCGAACCTGCCTGTTTTTTTGGACTCTCACTTAAAAAGCATGGCTTTATTCCTTTTCTGTCTCTTCCTCCTCCTGGCAATTACCAAGACTTTCAGCCTGCCTTCCTGTTGATTTCCTTTTCTTCCTCCAACTAAACACTTCCTTCTGAATTAATCAGAAAACTCCATCAAAAAGACTAAAATCACACAAAAGGAAACTGGTTCACCAGCAACATGTTTAGCTATTAAAACACTCTAGTTCTATAACATTATTTAAAGTAAAATATATGATCTCATAGAAGTTGTTCAATTAACAAAATTAGCCAATCTCAACATTCACAAAAATATGAATATTCAAAATGGATCAAGACATAGAAATCATTGAAAAATATACTTCAAATTAATCTCTTAATTTTATACTTTATGTTTGACTAGCAAAAATAAGCTTAGAAAGTTTTTCTTAGCATTTAGGCTAAAATAAAGATATTAATGATTTCACACATGAAATTTAAAAATCAACTGCCTTGTAAAATCTGGATTTTTACCTGTGAATCTTGTTTTTCTCTAATGTGATATAATTAATGAACCAGTACTTTCCAAAAAAAAAAAAAAAAAAAACAGGGAAAGAGAAGAAACCAACATGAAGATTTGTAGTGAAATTTTGTGATCTAACAAATAAAACTTGCCTGAAGATCAGAGTGGTCCCTGGTTTTTTTTTTTTTTTTTTTTTTTTTTTTTTTTTTTTTTTTTTTTTTTTTTGAGTACAGACCTAAGCAGAGAACTCTCAACAGCAGAATTTAAAATGGCTGAAAGACACTTAAGGAAATGTTCAACATCCTTAGTCATCAGAGAAATGCAAACAAAACAACTCTGAGATTTCATTTTACACCTGTAAGAATTGCCAAGATCAAAAACACTGATGACAACTTATGCTGGAGGGGTTATGGGGTAAAGGGAACACTTCTGTATTGTTGGTGGGAATACAAGCTGGTACAGCCCATTTGGATGTCAGTGTGGTGATTTCTCAGAAAATTAGGAAACAACCTTCCTCAAGACCCAGTAATACCACTTTTTGGGGGTTATATATCCAAAGGATACTCAATTGTGCCACAAGGAGATGTGCTCAATTATGTTCATAGCAACATTGTTTGTCATAGCCAGAACCTGGAAACACCGTAAATGTTCCTCGAGCAAAGAATAGATAAGGAAAATGTGGTACATTTGCACAATGGAGTACTACACAGCAGGAAAAAATAACATCTTGAAATTTGCAGGAAAATCGATGGAGCTAGAAATCATCATTTTGACTGAGGTAACCCATACCCAGAAAGACAATTATCACATGTACTCACTCATAAGTGGTTTTTAAACATAAAGCAAAGAAAACCAGCCTACAAATCACAATCCCAGAGAACTTAGACCCTAAGAGAAGACTTACATAGATCTAATCTACATGGGAAGTAGAAAAAAACAAGATCTCTTGAGTAAATTGGGAGTACAGGGACCTTGGGGGAGGGCTGAAAGGGAGCAGAGAAAAATGTATAGCTCAATAAAAATCAATTAAAAAAGATAAAGGAAAAAGAAAAAAAAGCTCACACAAAGCTGATCTTAGCACTTGGGATCACATACCTTTAATCTCAGCACTAGAGAGGTGGAGATAGGAGTGATATGGCTGGGTGGAGAGAGGACTATAAGGCCGGAAGAGACAGGAGCTCAGATGCAGTATGAGAATTTGGTCTGAGATGCAGTCTGAGGTTTCATAGCGAGGGCATGTAGTCTGAAGATTTGTAGAGACAGGATTGTCCCTTTGGTCTGAACATTGGTAGAGGTAAGAACTCTCTAGTAGCTGGATGATCTGCTTCTCTGATCCTTCAGCTTTCACCCCTGATAGCTAATTTTCAGTTTTTATCACCAAGAACAAATAGAATTTGTTCTACAGAGGTTGCCTTGCTTAAATTGTTTGTTAAGAAGCACTGTTAAAATAAAATCAACATTTAAAGAATTATGCAATATGAAATAAATAATTCAGCCACAGGGCAAAATGGTAGTGAAAAGTTTTTGCACCCTGATAAACCTCTTCACTGATACAACAATCCAAATAAGATCAAATCAAACCAAATTAGAAAAAAGTCCAAGTTTAATGGATACCAACGCTCCCAGGTGGCCTTCCACCACCACCCACCCCCCCCCGAAAGAGAATAAGGGGAAGAAAGACCAGAAAACCACATATTTCTTCTGGGGGGGGGGGGGTGGAGTCGGCAGTTTAATACCCTATGGGTGTGGCCTTGAGCATCTCTTGGGAAGGGTCATTGTTTGGCAGGCTTTCCTGGAGGTGGAGTCTGGACTGAAGCAACTCCCAGGGGAGGGGGCTTGGGATGGACCTTTCACCCAAACATTTCAGACTCTTTGGATATATGGATGCACAGGCAAGAATGATGTTTCCACCCAAACAGGTAGCATCAAGAAGGTCTGGTGACAGTGCTGTTATTTATTTGACCGTTACTGAAGTTTTCCAGGACATCTAAATGCATAGCACATATTCTTTTTCAAGGCTTCTTCAAGGTTTTAAGTGTGTGTGTGTGTATGTGTGTGTGTATTCCTTTGTTTTTATGTGTGTGTGGTGGGGACGATGTTGATGACATATGTCTTCCTCAATTTTGTTTCCACTTTGTTTTTTGAGAGTCTACCACTGAACCAGGAGCTTCCTGATTATCTAGTTTTGGTAGTTAGCAGCGGGAGAGATGTTCCCATCTCTACTTCCATAGTCCTGAAATTATAGGCATGCATCACTGTGTGGAACTTTCTATATGGGCACTGGGATATGAACTTAGATCATCACATCTCACAGAAAGTGCTTACTGATTTAGCCATCTCCCCCTCTCCCCATTATATTTTAATTCAACAATCTTTAGTACTTAAAAAAAAGCAAAAAACATCATGGATTATCTATAAAACTATTATTTGCAAATCTATGTGAACAATGGATTATCAGATAACAGTAACACTCATAAATTTTAATTATTACAATAAAGTGGAAATGACAGAAAGACCAACAGGACCAATTTAAAGTAAAAAAAAACAAACAAATAAACAAAACAACAACAGAAAGATTTCATTTAAAAATGTTCTTGTTCCCAGTAATCATTTCTAAAATTATTGGTGTCTAGGAATTTTTTTCTTGTTATTGAATTTTTTTTTTGTTTTATACTGCTACTGAGTGCATTTAGTTCTCAAATTAAACTACAAATTTATACTATTTTTGTGAGACTTGCTTCTTTGGGGGATAAAGTTTCAGAAGGTGTACTTTCACAGTACTGAGAATAGTTTTTTTTTTTTTAAATCAATGGGGGGCCTGGAAACTATTGAGCTTGTAAGAGGTTTTTCTATTGAAAAATGTATCTGTTTCTGAAAACAAGATTCAGGGAAATAACACTTCTAATTTTCTCTAGCACTTAGTTTCTTCAAAAGACTATAGCAATTTCAAGAGGTGTTAAAATATGCATGCATAGTGCTTGAACATACTAACAATGAAGAAAAGTATAATGAGCATTAATTTGAATTGAAAAGTTTCAAAAGTATGCAAATTAGTATTTTATCTGAAAGGATAAACCATGTCTCATCAAGTTAAGGAGGAATTTCCCTGATTCAAAAAAAAAAAAAAAAGCTTGTATTTACTACAGTTGAGAGCACCTCCTGTCATCTCATTTCCCCCATGGCAGAGCACTTCACAGGTGTCAAGGACTCTCTCAGCTCATAACAAAGTCTGTAAGTGAGGGAGGGGCTGATGGAAATAACCGTGAAATATCACTGTGGAAAACAAAATGTCAATGTGCCTGTCAATCTTAAGAGCAAGAGATGTCATTCATAGCTGTCCTTGTGGGTTTTCCATCACTGTGTGTCAAGTTGTCACAAATTCATTTTCTTAAAACAATATGCTTTATTCTGATCCAGTTTTGCGAGTAAGAAATCTAGACAGACTTCCTGGGCTCCCCACTTTTGTTTTTTTAAGAGGAAAGTCAAAATTCCAGAAAGGCTGGACTCACATGGAACCTATGGGAAGGAACCCATTCTCAAGGTCATTCCAGTTAGTTGAGAAATTCAATTACCTGCAGTGGTGGGGAAGAAGAAAACACCTATAGTTTTGGTTTGGTTTTTATTTTTTGATTTTATTTGTCCCTTGTGTTTCCACTGAACATTCTTTACCAGATATTCCTTTATGTTTTCTACAGAATGAATTGATCACTGAATGCCATTCACAAGTGCTCTCTCTGTCTCCCTCTCCCATGTATAGTACATGTGTGTGATGTAGGTATGCACACTTACATGTAGTCAGGGACTCAACGAGAATGTCAGGCATCATATTTAAAACTCTGCCTTATTCCCTGGAGACAAGATCTCTCTCTGAACCTGATGGTAGACTGCCAATAAGCCCTAAAACCCTATCCATCTTTCTGTGATTTCACTCAGAGCTGGGATTACAGGTGCATGTGCCCATGCCTGAAATTTTTACATAAATGTTGTGGTCAAAACTTGGGTCTCCAACCTTGTACAGAAAGTACTATTTTCTATTTGTGCATCACCCAACCCATAAAATACTTTTGTTAGTGTGAAAGATTAGGAAAAAATAAAATTTCACATGTCTTGAGTTCTAAGAGACCAATATACCACAAAAATTAGCATTTCACCAATTGATAAATAATAAGTAACTACTTACAATACAGTGGCAATTTCAGATTACAATAAAAGATACATGGATTAGCAATTACCAACATGGAGGCTTTTGCCATTTTGTCTGAATTACAGAACCCAGAGAAAGTTTTGTCCAGTATTATTCTTGTAAAAAAAAAATATAGATGACTTCCAAACACATTTTTTCAGAGGTTGTGTGTTTGCAAATCATGTATAATAACATTATACAGTAGCAAAAATTATAACCAGAGGTTTTTTAAACATTAAAATTTATTCTTCATTATAGTCTATATAACTATAGATAATAAATTTATGATATGAGAAACTCTCTAATTTCCTAGAAATATCACACACAGTTGTTGGCAGAGGTTTCTGTTCCACCCAGTCCCACAGCTATTAAGTTCCAAAGAATCACACAGAAGTCTACATCAATTATAAACTGATTGGCCTATTAGCTCAGGCTTTTTATTAACTCTTATAGCTTGTATTATTCCATAATTTTTATGTTAGCCTTGTGGCTTGGTACCTTTTCAGCAAGGCAGTCACATCTTGCTAGCTCTGTGTCTGGGTGATGACTTCAGATTGACTCGTTCTCTTCCCAGAATTTTCTTCTCATTTTCCCACCTCTACTTCCTGTCTAGTCACCCTGCCTGTACTTTCTGCCTGGCTACTGGCCAATCAGTGTTTATTTAAAATACAAGTGACAGGATACAGAACATTGTCCCCAGCACATAATCATTACTTTTACCAAATGACAATCAAGCATTCTTGTAAATACAAAAAGGTCTTTAAAACAAATTTCCAAACAGGGTGACTCAAAGTCTTATTTGCTCTCTAATTGATAAATATTGGTGGAAGCAGACTAAGTAACATTAATAATACTTTATTTGGATTAGGTAAATTATGACCTAAAATGTACCTTCAAAATATGCCTTTGTTCTTAGAAATCCTTCAGAACTTGTTTTAAATGTTTACATATTTGTAATGTAATCTCAAGTATTTTCTTCAAAAGTCAATCTATATTAAATCACTTTAGTATTTGGGTGAAAATAGATAATTATAAGATCATTATCTCTGATTATCCAAGAACTATTATATTCAGAACTACAAAATATAGGCATCTGTAAAAGTTACATATTTTAGCAAATACATTGCAAACTGAATGTAATAAGAAAAAAATTGATAAAACCACATTCATGTCAAAGATTCTACAAGACGGACTGAGTTTGAGATTGGAGAGTGTTAGAATGTTTCAGATGCAGAGCCAAGTCTTTTGGAGCTAACATTAACTCTCTTAATAGCCAATTATGTTAACTACATTTTCAGTGACTGTGATAAAACACCCTGGCAAAGGCAACTAAAGAAAGAAGACTTACTTTGGCATGCAGTTAGACAGGAGAGTACATCACTGGGGAGAAATTGGAACAATGGACTGCAGGCCACTGGTTCCAGTGCACATGGAGTTACAAAATAGAGGGATCTGAATGTTTATACTCTGCTTGCTTTCTCCTGCTACATTCCAGGACTCAGTCACCTAGAGTGCTTGAGTCCATCCTTACAGTGGGTTTACTCAACTCAGTTAACCTAATCTAGGGAATTCCTCGCTGGTATGCCCAGACTTTTGTCTCCTTGGTAAATTTTGATTCTGTAAGTTGATAATATTGATCATCACAACTTTATCTTTTGTCATTTCTGTATCCAAACACATTGTTTCTGACCCATAACCACTCTCCTCTTTTCTGTATATTATAATCTGATAATTGAAAATACACTAACTCTCACTCCATAGTCTTTAGTAACTACAACATTGCTGAAAAGAACAACCTACAAAGTCTCTTCAGAAACTCCAGACACCATATTAACTGTAATTCCCTTGAAAAAGAAAAAAGACATTATTATTACAAATAATAATTATAGCATAATAGTACATAATTTTCATGCTTCCAACTCTCAGTGTTACATAGTAAGTGATACCGTGTGAAAGAGGAGGCATAGCAATGACAGACAAAACCAAAACAAAGAAAACCTTCAAATCCTGTAGCTCCATGTTTGGGTGACTGGGGTTTGTGATCAAATCATATAGGATTCAAAGTGCTTGGTTAGTCATTTCTTCACTGTCATTTCTTCTGGCTGCAGTACACATTCTGTTGGACTGGTTTTACTCAATCATTTAGCTTTCCTTGGCATTTGTTCAATGGTCTGGGTATTTCTAACATCTTAGGTCCTCTATGACAATGTAGGCTTCATTTTCATTTTTGTAAAATGGCCTCTAAGGGATTTTTTTGCAAAAACCCTTACATGGCCACACACTGCTTAGTTTAAGTGAACTTCTGAGACCATGAAGTAATACTGTGTGGCTCTTTAAGTTGTTTATAGCTACAAAAGTAGTACTATGTAAATTGTGCTGCCAATTTCTTCTGCAAGCTTGAGATAAAGCTTGGCATCTTTAGAGCACAGCTAGAGCAGCCTTTTTTGCTCTTCCTGGGAAACACTTCCCTAGACAATATTTTTTTAAGAATAGGGATTCCCTTCAACCACATCCCCACCTTAGGCTTTCTCTTCTCAAATGCATTTTTATTGTTATGATTTGGAAACTTATATAGGTAAGTTGTTGTCTTCAGGATCCTTTTCTTATTGTCCCAGTGTAGAATGTGTCACTTTAGCAATTGCAACCTCATTTTCTTTCATAGCATGTGCATTGGAGTAAAGGGTTCCAGTATTCATGAACACATGATTTCTTACCTTTTACTTCAGAAGACACTAGAAGTGGCGTGTCTATCAGTCTCTCATCCACCAAGGGTGGTAAAGGCACGTCCATGGCCTCAGGTCACCTGCCAAAACTCATCCTGGGACTGGCCTTCCCTGCCTGGGACCTGCCGCTCTTTATGACTCTGCCACCCCTTGGAAAACTACACTGCCATATATTTAAACCATAAAATTGGTGCTCTGTGACTAGGCTAGGCTCTGTCCACTTTTCTTCCTGCCTGCTGGTAAACTGACTGAGGACATGTGGAACCCTGGACTATGAACGGGTTTCTTCACAACAGCCCTGCATTCTATCTGCCTGGATGCCAACCCAGGCACACCAGCAGCTTTGATTGATGAGTTTTTTCCTTTTAGTCAGCTTAAACATTTCTCTGAATCTGAGACCTTAACCATTGAGCTCCTGGCAACCTCCTGGTGTTCCTAGAATTGGGGATAAAGCTGCCAACCACTGCCTTCATGGCTATGGTTGAGCCCTTCACTAATATTCATCTCTGCTTCTTCCCATAGCTAAAAACATGACCAGACCACCAGAGTGATCCTTCTGCTCCAGCACTACACATGCTGAATGGTATACTTGCTTTGGGACCTTCAGATTTTGTTTTGTTTTGTTTTTCTTTTCTTTTAGAACACTTGTAAGTGGTTCCATACATCTAGCCCCTGGTTTTTAAGTTGCCCAGACCAGAGTCAACAAGGTTTCATTATCGACCCCATCTATAGAGGGACAGGCCTTGAGCACTGTGTTTTGTTGCTTTCATGTTTTCAGCTCAGAACTCTCAGCCACCCACCTGTCAAGGCTCTACTGGTGTCCTCCATCTCCACCTTTCTTTTACCTGGGCAGTCCCATTCCCACCTGCCTGTCAGCATCTCATGCCTGTCTGCTTTTCCTTTCACTGGGCAGTCCCTTCCCCCATCTGTAAATTCTCTTTTACTCTCACTCCCATTCCTTCTATTCTATCCCTGCCACCGTTACTGCTGGTCCTGTGGAAACTGACTAGATTAGTCAGATTTGTGAGGCAGCTGTTTCTAATTCCAGCCCTTGCTTCCTGCTTGGCAACAGGATGGATCACAGTGCTGAGTAATTTTTCTTTCTACTTCATATGAAAGAATGTATGATTGGTGTGGTCACATGGATGTAATTCTGTTTTAAATGTATGTTCTACATAACGTCTATGTATCTCGTTATTATATTTAAAACTCCCATGGCTCAAAAAAAAATTGGCTTCTCCATACAGCACATGAACACCACATTTTGACTGAGGTCAAATGACCTCAATGCCATCTTAACAGAGGGCCAGGTCAGGTGACCAAGTCCCACCATCTTTACTGAGGTATCCTCTGCCTAGTCTTCCAGTTTACCTATGTTTTTTGTCTCTAAAATTCCTCTTACTGATACTGTTACATGTGTGCTTTTCACAGTTGCATGCCTTTGTTAAGGCCCACCAATAGCAATCACTTTGCCCAACTCCTATTTAATGCATGTGTGTGTATATCCATACATGTTATTTGAGTTAACTCTAATGTGTGTGTATGTGTGTGTGCATACATGTGACATAATGCAAATATGTTTATTGTTAAATGTTATAACTGTCCATTTTATCCCATTCCAGACTAAAAAACATTAAGTCTTATGTATTAAATTGGTGTGTACTTTTAAGTCTCTTACAAAAATATGGTATATTTAATCCAACCCTGCTTTAAAATATATTAAGCTGCTCTCTATTATTGTCAGTTGTGCCAGTAAGTTTCTATTGCAAACAGTTTTTGTCTTCTTTTTCTTTTACAAGTATAAATCTTCCCTGTTAAATTGAGAGCTGGTACAGTCAATCTTGGACCTTGCTCTCCATGCAGATTCTATAACTTATCAATACCTGGTAAACAAACCTTAAGTGCTCAGAGATCTCAGACTATGACATTTAAATGTTTAATTATTAAAAAACTGTTCATAACAAGGACAGACTGTTGGTTCCTAGTAACAGCACTCTTCTTTTTTAATAGAATACAAAAGACAAATGGGCACAAAACAAGGTTCACCCACAATTTGCTTCATCAACTGCTAAGCTCTGACCACTGGGAAAACTGCCTTTCATCTAAACTGAAGATCTCCAGGCAGTGGACAGAGTCACCAGAATTGACAGCTTAGCTGCTCAGGTCAAGGTAGACTTGTCTTCCTACAGATTTATTAGCCTACAGGATCTTCTAGAGCTTGGCAGGCCCTGCACTGAACAGCAAAAGGCAAATACAACCCTCAGCAACCCTTGGGTGACCCTGAGGAGTAGCTCTAGGTGACAACCAAGTAAGTTTTAAGTCATTTTTAATCAATTACTCAAGTAAAATATTTTCATTCTCAAAGATTTCTGATATAGTTTGATAGCTGAGAGGTTGTGTCAGTTTAAAAGGACAGCTTCACCAAACAAATTTCAGTAAGCTATAAGTTAACAAAATTCTCTCATGCTGCCTTTAATAGTTTTAAAGATGCTTTTCATTAGGCAAAAATATTTGTCACAGTCATTGTGGTATAAATATGCTGCTGTTTAAAACTTATGTTTTCACAGCCCCCAAAAAATTCTTGTGAGTTTCAGGGAGCTGAATTGAAGGATCCGTATTAAACAGTTAAGATACACCCCTCTCAATTCCCTCATCCTATTTTTTTTTTTCCTAAACTTAACTTTGTCCTCTGTTCTGACAATACCTTAAACAGGCCCAAGAGACACCGGACATTTCCATACCACAAACCCTGGACAGGAGTAAAGAGACCAACTACCCTGGGATGTTACCAGCACCCAGCTTTCTCAGGTCCTCCCCAGACAATACCTACAAATAAGCAGGAAGCAATCTGAAAAATACACTGTCCCAATTCCTTTAACCTGTTATGCCTAACTTCCCACCTTTTTATTATTAGAAAGAAATGGGAATGTTATGATCTGCTACTGGCTTGTCCTGACCCTTTAAGAGTCAAGCTCTGCCCACTCCCCTTTTCTACCTAGGCAAGTTGATCTTCCTTCCACCTCCAACCTTTCTCTTTCTCTCTCTCTGTCTGTCTGTCTGTCTCTGTCTCTCTGTGTGTGTGTGTGTCTCTCTCTCTCCCCTTTCCCCTTCCTTTCCGTAACTCACTGAATAAACTCTGTACTCAAATTCTCAAACTCTCTCTTTATGCTACATCTATCAGTCTCTTTCCTGCCAAGGGCCACTGTGGCTCTGCCATGGCCTAGGGTCACCTGCTTAGGCTCCTTCTGGGACTGGTCTTCCCCATCTGGGACCCACTGCCCCTTGGAGAACCACGCTGCCATTTATTTAAATCATAACATTTATCACTTTTTGATGGCCTGTGGATAAACTATGACCAGCTGTTTCCGGATCCTATAGTTGTATCTTCATGTTCATGACAAATTAAGTACTCTGAAACTGTAAGTCAAAATAAATCCTTCCTTCAGGTGCTTTAGTCTGGAATTTTGTCACAGCAACATGAAAAACAACCAACACAGAAGTATAGTTGCGTGGTCCCTGTGAGGTTTTGAATGCAAATGGTCTATACAAACTCCTGTATTTTAATACTTGGTTTTTAGTGTATGGAATTATTTAGAAGGGATTAGGAGGTAAGGCATTATTACAAGAGGAATATCACTGGGGTCAGGATTTGAGGTCTTAAAAGCCCATTCCTCTCCCAGTTAGCTCTCTACTGCAAAAGTGCTAGGTCTTCCTCCTGCCATGCTTCTTGCCATGATGATCACAGACTCCAAATCTCTGAAACTCTGAGCTGGCAATAAGCTTTTCTATAAATCCCCTTAGTTATAATATCTTATAACAATAAAAGAGTAGCTAAAACAGCCTCTTTCTCTTCATTCCCCATTTCCATTAGTTTGCCTCTAGATATTGTTTGTTGAAAATGAAGAATGCAATATCTAACAACTAAATGTAAGAGATCTGAGGTACTATTTATACTTTCTGAATCCTTCAATGGATGCTAGATCTGATTGTCTAATTAATATTGGCCCAGACAATCTTTCCCTTTAGAGAATAGAGATTCAAGATGGCAAGTTTCCTGAAAGGATTTTCAAAATTGTATACACTTTGAACTAGGACCTAATAAAAACACACATTTAAGGAGCCGTATAACAATAGAGTCCTCAATGGAAGGGACCTTTGTAAGTAGGCCTGAAAATTCAGTGCCTAGAAATCAGCAATTGGGTTAATCTTTTCAAACCTCAAACTAGATCACATCTTAAGAAGACACCAAGAAGAACACCTGCAACTATGGGAGTGGAATATCTCACTGTTCTCTTGGAATAATAACAAATATTAATAACAAACTGATCATCAAAGACTCAGGTGTTCTGAAATATTCCCTGTTATGGCCCATTCTGTTTTCCCATTTATTTTGATATTAATCACAATCTGAAACCAATGTATTGATGTGTTTGTCTCTTATTAAAATGAAATCATTTATCCAACCTAGAAAACAAATAGACTTATATGCTATTTCTCTTGTATTTATTTACCTACATACAAGCTTTTTGGTTGCTGGCATAGTCAAGAACTTCACCAGGGGTAATTATGCCATGGAGGTTCTCAGTTCATATGGTAACATTGGCCCACATTAAGGTTCTATATTTGGCTTTTAAATATACTATATAGTTTGAATCCTTCAAAAGATTAGGGAGAGGGAACATGAACCAAATAACTCAAATTATACTTCTATACTATTGGTGCATTGGCACATATATTTGAATCAAAAGGACACATAAAATGCTACACAAAAAAGTAGGTTCTTTTCTTTCACTTTTTTTTTGTTAGACCTGGTCTATTCATAGGAACCCAAATTTTCCCTGTGTAATTCCAGTGTACACAATATATACTGGAGAAGAGAAGAAAGAGCAAAATGGAAATCAAAAGATAATGAGGATTTCCAATATAAATATTGTGGTGGTTTGAGTGAGAATGGACTCCATAGGCTCTTATGTTCAAATGCTTGGTTTCTTCTTGATGCAACTGTTTGGGAAGATGTTGTTTGAGGTTTCTGACCTGCCTGTTTCCTGCAGTCATTAAGTTCGAAAGAAATCACACAGAGCTCTACATTACTTATAAACTGATATAAACTGATTGGCCCATTAGCTCAGGCTTCTTATTAACTCTCTTTTTTTTTAATTTGTGAAATCAGCTTTATTATTCTGTGTGCTCTGAAGAGTTTGCATGATTTCTTGTATGTGGCCTGTGTTTCTTTGAGTTTCTTTTTTTATTATTATTCTTTTTTAATTAATATTTCCACCTGCTCCCCGTTTCCCATTTCCCTCCCCTCCTCCCAAATATTGCCCCTCCCCCCACTCCCCTCTCCCTATCCCCACTCCTCTTCTCCTCCCCCCACACCATTCCCCCTCCCTCTCGATACTGAAGAGCAGTCCAAATTCTCTGCCCTGCGGGAGGACGAAGGTCTTCTATCTATGTCCAGGAAGGTGATCGTCTAAACAGGCTAAGCACCCACAAAGCCAGTTCATGTATTAGGATCGAAACCTAGTGCCATTGTCCTTGGCTTCTCATCAGCCTTCATTGTCCGCCATGCTCAGAGAGTCCAGTTTCAACCCATGCTTATTCAGTCCCAGATGAGTTGGCCTTGGTGGGCTCCCAATAAATCAGATCCACTGTCACAGTGGGTGGGTGCATCCCTCGTGGTCCTGATTTCCTTGCTCATGTTCTCCCTCCTTCTGCTCCTCATTTGGACCTTAAGAGCTCAGACCGTTGCTCCAAATTGAGTCTCTTATAACTTATATTAGCCCATAACAATTGTCTATGCTAGCCATGTGGCTCAGAACCATTTTTGGTGAGGCAATCACATCTTGCTTGTTCTGTGGCTGGATCAGGACAGCAGATGAATGGGTTTCCTTCTTCCCAAAATTCTTCTGTTCTCACTGACCTGCCTCTACTTCCTGTCAGGTTGTCCCACCTATATTTCCTGCTTGGCTACTGGCCAATCAGCCTTTATTTAAAATATAATTGACAAAATACGGATGATTGTCCCACAGCACTTCCCCCTCTTTAAAAAAAAAAAACAAAAAAAACAAAAAACAAGAACTTGGAATCTAATATCCTTTGTTTAGCTTTTCTCCTGACCAATAGCCACAACAACTTGTAACCAACATTCTAAACAAAGGAAAATATCCATAATCCCATTTTGGGTAATGTGAGCATAGTTTTCCAGGCCACTTTCTGCTGGCTTGGGGCACTGATAATCTTATGGAGAACTAAAGAAAATTTTTAATTATGATCAAGTTCTGACTGGAGTATCCTGTGAGGCTTGATCATCTCAGGCAGCATCTTGAATGTGTTCTGGATGTAGAACTCAGACATCTGGGTCATCTGTTCCTATCGGAGATTTCTCAGGTGGTTTTCCTTGGTCAAACCTATTTTTTCTTAACTCAGAATGAATCCACAGCCTCTCATTTCCTGTGGAAACAAAAGTAAATCCTCTTCTCCAAAGTAACATATTTTTTGACTTCAATTTTGAAGTCAAGGTATTTTCAAAATACCTATCTTGGATTAATTCAGCAGCACTTTATAAGTACATATGTTTTAGCAGCTGTTGCTCCTTTCTCAGCATTCAAATAATTCAAAGAGAGCATAATAGCATACAGTATCCAGATTCTTTGTATATTTTTCATGTTTACATGACTTTATTTTAAACTCTATTTCTTTTATTTTCAGTTTTAATTTTTGGCTTTTTGAGATAGGTTCTCTGTGTATCTTTGGCTGTCCTGGAACTCACTCTGTAAAACAGGCTGTCTTTGAACTCACAGAGATCTGCCTGTATCTGCCTCAAAAGTTCTGGGATTAAAGGTGTGTGCCACCACACCTTGAATTCATAGAGGTCCATCTACCTCTGCCTCCCAAGTATTGGGATTAAAGCTGTGTGCCACTACATCCAACTACTTTCTTTTTTATTTTAAGGACTTTAACCTTTTTCTTTTCTGTCCCAAGCCTGCATATAGTTTTAACACACTGTAAACAATTTAGAGGGTTTTTTTTTTGTCTTTGAATCTCTCTTTACTGTATATCTCTTCTTTTCATGACCACGTGAGTCTTTTAATTTGCTAAGAAATTTGGGTAGGATTAAATCCATGGCTTTGATGGCTGGATCTAGCCCATTCTTTCGCTTTCTGAGATTCCAGCCTCCTGGAAGAAGTGCTGGCTGTAGCCATGTTTATTGCCACAACTTTATGGCGTTTCAAGGTCCCTGCCAGCAATCAAGATGCAGCAGTTTGCTCACAGACCACACTCAAATGCTCTGTAGCTGGATTTCCTGCCTGAAAGAGTCAGAGTTTGTGCTGAGAGGATGGCCCAGAAAGCCAGCATTTTAAAATGGTGTGACTTTTTTCCTGCTGTGGCTGAAAAACAAAAAGCATGTGGTCAGCTTTTCATCAACACTATTCAAGTGTTTTGTGGCAGGGCCTCTTAAAAGAACTGCAAGGTTTTACAGCTGAAGCTGAGTTAGGAAGCCTCTCTTAAATGAGAGTGCTTGCCTCTAGTAAACAGAGCCCACCTAAGAAAATGCTGCTATCAATAAACCATGCTTAACTCTATTCTTTCCTGTCTATAATAACTTGCCAAGCTCTCTCAGGCTTTTAAGTATATTTGGTCAGTCCCATGTTGGCATACCATTTGTTGTCTGAAGTTTCTGTCCTGCCTGGTTCCTGCAGTTGTTAAGTTCCAAAGAAATCACACAGAGGTCTACATTAGTTATAAACTTATTGGCCCATTAGCTTGGGCTTTCTTATTAACTCTTATAACTTGTATTAGCCCATTATTCTTGTCTATGCTAGCCACGTGGTATGGTATGTTTTTTGGCAAGGCAGTCACATCTTGCTTGTTCTGTGGTTGGATCAGAGCTGTAGAGGAATAGGCTTCCTTCCTCCCAGAATTCTCTGGTTGTCATTGTTCCTCCTATACTTCCTGCCTAGCTACTGGCCAATTAGTGTTTATTTAAAATATAATCGTCAGAATACAGACTATTGTTCCACAGCAGGAAGAAGTAGAAGATGTGGTTTTATTAGAGGTGGCATGTCACTGGGGTTGAGCTTTGAGGTTTCTAAAGGCTAGTGCCATTTCCTGTGTTGCTCTTTGCCTCATGGTGTATTCAGATGTGAACACTTAGATTTTCCTGCCACTGGGCCTATGCACTAATTCCATGGACTCCAACCCTGTGATACCATAAGACCATTTAAACTTTTTGGGATCATAAAACTTATCACAGCAACAGAAAAATAGTTGATATAAATGCTATGATATTCTTCTTTCCTATGTATTTAACTATTTTTCTATAAATATTCTAAATTTACATAATAATGACCATATTGGAAACAAGTTTTTTTTGCATACTCCTGCCAGATTAATGGATTTACTTGTATACAAATCCAGGCAAGTACAGATAAAACTTCATTCCAATCACCATTGCATAGAACACAGATAGCCTGCCTTATTTCTGACAAGTTTCTTTTCTCTTCCAATATGAGTAGATTATTGTTTCTTTGGAAGTCATTTGTCTTCTACTAGGTGGTGGACAGAATGGGAACCATACACCTGGCCAGAAAATTTTTCTATATCTTCTTTCTATAATTATATTTTATATCAAAATCCAACTATTGCTGTGAAATTACAGAGGCCAGTAATTTATTTTTGAGTGTAAAATAAGGTTGTTTTCTGTCTTGTTCCAAAGAGGATAATGTCAGTTTGCTGTGCTACATCTCTTCTTTGACCCTCAATTATCTACTAGAGTAGAAACACTCTCAACCTCAAGATATATTACTAACTTTGAATCCTGGTTTTTGAAAAGTTAACCATTCATAGAAAAAAAGACGTGGTTGTTACAGAGTAAGTCACTTGTTGTTCCTGGGGGCCAGCTAGCTTACACCTGAAATAATCACACAGAAACTGTATAAATTAAATCACTGCTTGCCCCATTCACTCTAACTTCTTATTGGTTAACTCTTACATGTTAATTTAACCCTTTTCTATTAATCTGTATATCACCATGAGGTTATTGCCTACCAGCAAAGTTTCTAATTCATGTCTGTCTCAAGAGGAGGATCCATGTCATCTCTCTAACTCTGCCCCCTTTTTCCAGCATTCAGTTCTGTCTCACTGCCTACTAATTTTTGCCCTATCAACAGGCCAAGGCAGTTTCTTTATTCACTAATCAATGAAAGCAGCACATAGACAGAAGTACCTCCTACACCATTTCCCCTTTGCTGTTTAAACAAAAAGGAAGGCTTTAGCATAGTAAAATTACATATAACAAAATAATTATCAAACAAAAATTGCAGTTACAATATTTATATCTACTTTATCTTTTATCATAACTAAGAAAAACTATAAGTATAACTATAAATTCTTCAACTCCATCAAAGACTCTAGAAATATATAATATTACCTAAGTAAACAAGAAGAGCATTGCAAGCAACTTCCAAAACTATAGAAATGACAGAGACATCTTGATGTCTACACAGTTACCCAAAGTTCTTCTGTACCATTGGAGCATTCATCTTTAGCCTATAGGCCCATAGTGTCCAGAAGACATTTCCATGAAGCAGGAAATTTCAAAGATAGTTCTGCTTATATTGGCAGTTTGCCAGTCATTTTCTTTTGTATCCTTCAGAAGGTCTCACAGACTCTTTCATGAATCAGGAACCCTGAATGATCATCTCACCTTTAGGCAAGTCCAGCAGTGATTTCTCTGTGAGTTCTGCATGTCCACTTTTTACAGCATACCCTGAAGCAGTTCAGACAAGAGCAGTTTCTTGCCCAAATGGCTAACCAATTCCATATGGAGTCTCTTCAATGTCCATCATCCTCTTGAAGTAGCTTGGTCCTGCCATGAGCAGATATGTCTCAATGTCATGAAAAGTCTTAAGTTCTTAAACATTTTAAGTGCCATATTCTATAGTCTTTGAAAGGTCTGAAGAATGCCTATTCATCTGAATACATCAAGATTTAAATAATATGTTTTTTTGTGTTATTATTTTGGTTCTGGGTGGCTGGGATGAACAAGCAGCTCCCCATAACATGCAGCTTCAGGATATCAATTTTCCTGTGTTTGACATCCTAGTTACTAACATCTCAGAATGATTGAGAACGGATTTGGGTACTCTATGGTCTATATTCTAGCTTATGTGAATATCAGCATTGGTAAGGTCATTCTAAAACTACAGTGGTGAGAAGAGACCACTGTCACTGTGAACATGGAGGAACACAGTCTTAATTCACACCATTGTGCCTGAAGAATGCTGAGCCTCCAGCTGGTCTGGGACTGAATAAGCATGGGATGAAACCGAACTCTCTGAACATGGCGGACAATGAAGGCTGATAAGAAGCCATGCACTAGTTTTCAATCCTACTGCATGAACTGGCCTTGTGGGAGCCTAGCCTGTTTGGATGCTCACCTTCCTGGACCTGGATAGAAGTGGGAAGACCTTGGACTTCCCGCAGGTCAGGGAATCTGGACTGCTCTTCAGTCTCGAGAGGGAGGGGGAATGGAGTAGGGGAGGGGGAGAGGAGTGGGGAGGGAAGGAGGGGAGTGGAGGGAGGGGGAGAGGAATGGGAGGAGGGGGAGAGAAATGGGAAACGGGGAGGAGGCGGAAATTTTTTTTCAAAAAAAAAAAGAATGCTGAGCCTCTGATTTTTTTTCTTGACAGACTTACCTGGAGTAGTTTATGAAATACATAATTAAAAGTGTTTGTATGACTTTAATAATTTACAGAAGGGCCGGGCGGTGGTGGCGCACGCCTTTAATCCCAGCACTTGGGAGGCAGAGGCAGGCGGATCTCTGTGAGTTCGAGACCAGCCTGGTCTACAGAGCTAGTTCCAGGACAGGCTACAAAACCACAGAGAAACCCTGTCTCGAAAAACCAAAAAAAAAAAAAAAAAAAAAAAAAATTTACAGAAGGTTAAAATACCTTATAAAATTATCAAGTTGAGCTGGGCAGTGGTGGCACATGCCTTTAATCCCAGCACTCGGGAGGCAGAGGCAGGCAGATCTCTGGTAGTTTGAGGCCAGTCTGGTCTACAAGAGCTAGTTCCGGGATGGGCACCAAAGCTACAGAGAAACCCTGTCTCGAAAAAACAAAACAAAACAAAAATTATCAAGTTGACAAAGGCAATTTGTGCCTTTTGTTGTCATTGGCAAGTTGACACAAACCATGAACATCTAGAAAAAGGAAATTTCAACTGAAAACTATTTCTACCAGATTAGTATATAGGAAGTCTCAAAAGAATTTTCTTAATTAATGATTGATATACAAGGACCCAAACTCCTATAGAAAGTGCATTCCCTGGGTTGTAGGAGGTATAAGAAAACATTCTTCAATGGTCTCTGCTTCAGTCCTATTTTCTGAATTGTACCTTGAGTTTCTACCTTGGCTTTGATAATGATGGTCTAAAGCCACATATACCATCCACCACTCCCAATACTACCCCTGACAGAAGAATGATTAAGGTGTGTTAAAACCTGATCTCTCTGTGTTCTTTTTGGAATCCATTAGGAGGTAGCTGTGTGGATAACAGAACAAATAGCTTTAGTATTCATGACTATCATTTTAGAATCTGCTTTTAGTTCTTGTATCCTAGAACTAATAATGAATCTTAGGTGTTTTGGAATTCAACAGTTGCTATAAAAAAGAACCCATGTCGTCAGTCATCACAGACTAACAACCTGTGGTAGTTTGAATATAATTGCCTCAATAATCTCATAGGGAGTGACACTATTAGGAGGTTTGGCTATGTTGGAGTAGCTTTGTCATCAGAGGGAGTGTGTCACTGTGGGGGTGGACTTTGAGGATTTCTATGCTCAGGAAACATCTCAGTGTGTTAGTTGACTTTCTGTGGCTTGCAAGATGTAGGACTTTTAGCTATTTTTCCAATACCACATTTACCTGCATGCTGCTATACTCCCTGCCATGATGATAATGGACTTAACCTATGGATCTGTAAGCACACCACCCCAATTAAATATTTTCTTTGTAAGAGTTGCCATGGACTCTTATGTCACAGAAATAAAGACTCTAAGTAAGACAAAACCCAATGCTGAAAAAGAGAATCTAAGGTGTTGGGCCCTTCCCCCTGGGATGTCTGTTTATTCCCTGCTGACCTCTGCTAGCAAGTGCATCTTGAACCTCCTGGCCTAACCTCAAGCTCCTTGTTCTGCTTAGTTGTTTACTGATTCAGCCCTTCAATAACAGGAACTTCCGAATCCTTGTTTTTTCCACAATGTTGCAAGTCCATGTATATATAGACTATGTTGGCCCTTCAATAGATGGCATTCTCTTAACACGGATGACACACTGTGTGTTTTTTCTCTAAGTCCTCAGCTTTTCACTTGCAACTCACTACTGCGGTAGCATTGGTGCTACAAGTGGAGGTCCCACTGAGATAGAGAAAAAAGGAAGGTGGCTGAAGGATTGCCCTTGAGAAAAGCTGGCCAGCTGACCTAAAAGCAGGTAAGAAAGGGGTACATTGATGGGGGCTGGAAGTTCTACGGTTGTTCTTACTGGCCATTTGGTTAACCTATTAAAAGAAAATGGCATCATATTAAGCAAAGGACAGCTAGAGAATTTGTTAAGTCATAGATCAGGCTAGTCCCTGGTTCCTGGTAGCAGGGGGACTGACTACAACCAATTTGGAACAAGTAAAACCAGAAGACACTATAAGAGAATGGACCTGAACAAATTCCCATTGCCACTTTCTCCATATGGAGACTTGTAAGGGATGCCCTACTTAGTGAGATGGTGAAGGTGAGAGAGTGATTAACTAAAGCAGAACATGTTTTACAAGAGGTACAAGACAAGGAGTCAGTCAAATCCTTACAAGCCTCTGAGGTTTCTAGCTCAGACAGCTCTAAGGAGACAGACAGTAAGGCGGAAAGGTTTACTCAAGAGATTTACGATTTCAAAGAAGAAATTGAGAAGATGTTCACGAAAAGATAGGCCCCCATCCTGAAACCCTGATTTTTGGAGTTGGTTGTCATTACTTGAATCATCCCCCTGCGAAGGTTGCCTTAGTGGTGGTGGAAGTCCCAAACCCTAACAATCTGGGACAGGTTTTGAGGGCACATGATCCCAAGCAGCTCAAGGAAGCTGTCATAAACCATGGACTTCACACTCCCTTTACTCTTTCCATTTTTGAGTCCTTTGGGTTCTTAATCTCATGCCTCAGGACTAGCAGCAACTGTGCCAAGCCACACTGAATGGTGGGAACTACCTCCTGTGACACAGTGAATATCAAGAATTTTGCACACAAACAGCAGCTAGAAATGCAGCAGCCGGATTTCCCAGCAGAAACCATGACATACTTACCAGGGCCGGAGCCTATACAGGGAATGCAGTCCAAATTACATATAACCCTGCAGTATATGCACAGATAACCATGGCAGCCATCCACACCTGGAAAGCCCTGCCCAATACTACTGCAGGGGAACAGTTATCAAAGGTCCTTCAAGGGCCCTCAGAGCCAATCTCAGACTTTGTGGATTGCCTATTGCAGCTAACAGGAAGAATGTAGATTTGGAGATGTAGATCAAGTCATGCCAATTGTTGGACAACTAGCCTTTGAAAATGCTAATATATATTTCCAGGAAGGTATATGACCCCACAAAAATAAAAGTCTCAATGAATATTTAAAGTTTTGCAGGGACATAGATGGGCATCATATCATGAGACAAGTCATTGCCTTGGTGGTAAGAGAGCCCATGGGCAATTCTGGTGTCCTGCCAAAGACATGATTTAAGTGAGGTCAAACCAGCCATTTTAAAAGAGATTGCAGTAAGAGTTTGGTGTCTTCTTTCATAAGGTTCTATGGCTCTGTCCTGGGTGTAAGAAGGAAAGTCACTGGGCCAACAAGTATAGATCAAAAGTGGATGTCCAAGGGAACCCACTGCCCGTGGTGTTGGGAAACAAAAAGTGAGATCTTCTTTGAACCCCCGCCCCATAGGCAGGTGTACAGGGTCATGGATACACCTGTGACCTAGC